>NC_071087.1:113890997-115090997 GCF_027358695.1 Spea bombifrons | reverse complement strand
TACTTCACAGCTTTACCTCATCAAAGAGAATCAAACAGGTTGTAATGGTGCTAAAATGGGTGACAAAACAAATTAACGAATCAATATGAGATTGTGAATCCAAATGCCCAAGTCTAGAAATCACTAGACTACATGTGTGTAGGGGTTTGGGATAGCCTTCTGGATCAACAGCAAGGTTGACCTTGATGGACCTTTGTCTTTTTTTCAACCTAAAAAAATCCCTTCCATTTCTCATTCCACATTCTTACAACAAAAAATAAAATCTATTTAGCATTGCTTCAGGCTTGATAGGGGGTGTAATACACTTAGCACCACAAACTGCAGTACTTATTTACTATTCTGCGTGTGTATATGTGCTCCACCAAGAAAATAGCAAGGTAATTAATTCATTAATAGTCATGCAGATTTTACAATGCAAAATACCTTAGGGGGCTTTCTGCGAGTCTGACAAATAACATGTAATTAAGGGCAAGGTTTGGCATGATGATTGAAAATAGCATCCAATCACATTTAGTCTCATTCTGTATTCAAACTCAAGGGAACTTCTATATATATTTAACAAGTCACAATTCGAAGTTCTCCTTTGCACAAGGATCTGAGAGATGTGTAAAGGACAGAAGCATGGAAAACAAAGACTCACCTTCAAAAACATGGTATTAGCACATAAAAGTAATGTATAAGATGTGGTCATCTTTTATTGAGAATTTATTTTTTCATTTAATGCTAACAAAAGAGAAATCTGAACTATAGGAGGATATGGAAATGTAATAATTTATATGAAAGAGAAAAAAGTAAATGTATTTAAAAGAGTAAGTTGTTAACGCATTGAAGTTGCCTATAGCTTGTGCATTTTGTGTTTATCAGTATAATCATTTTGATTTAAAATTAAAAGGCTGTGCTCTGTGAGGGACACTGACACCAGAGGTAAATGCTGGCAAAGCCTTCCCTTAGAAATGGGAAACGTAATGCTTGCCCTTATAAGTGAGTCATAAGTGGGCAATAAATGAGTCACCTATCTGTCCACCAGCCACTGTGTGTTTTACACCCCTATGAACCCTACTTATGAAAAATTGATGGGAAGCCAAGGTGAAGAAAGAAATGCATGTGGTTAGACATAGATAGAGGAGATGTTGCTGAAATGGAGTGGTATGCATTTTAAAAAAGAAGGGGATTGTGGTTGAAAAGGTGGTACTTGGATGAAAGGGCCTACCAGAAAATGCTTATCATTGTCACAATAAGGTGAGCCTTGTTAATACTCTTTATGATGCATTATGTACAGTATAAACATGCTCAATTAAAGTGATCATCTTTTGAAATTACCTGTTAAACAGTGAAACAAACAGTTTTCATATTATCATTACATAACCATTTCATGGGAAGTGGTACTAGCCACTTAATTGGATTAGCACAAAGTAGGGTTATATTCAAAACATTACTCTGTTACTGTATTGATATGTTGCATGTTTTGACTTTCGCTGTCTCTTTGTCTCTCCATCAGTCTCCATTTATCTGTGTCTTTGTATTGATTAACTTGTATGTTGTGATGAAATTAAGCATCTAATCTTACGGATTTATCTATGAAGTATGTAGGGATGAGTTAATCTTTATTGCTAGAGAAACCTACCTGGAAACCCACCTATTTCTCTTATTCTCCTGTAGTAATAACTTTTTTATCTCTACTAAGATAAGGCATTTTAAGGCAAGGGAAGGATTGTATACTAATTATACAATACCAATATATATATATATATGTCTATATCTATCTATATCTATATATATATAGAGAGAGAGAGATATAGACATATATCTATATATATAGATATATATACATAGATATATTTTTTATATATAGATATATATAGATAGATCTAGATATATATATATATAGTAGAATCTAAGAGAAATTGCTAATACCAATATATTGATGAATTAGTCATTCTACTACTTAAGGATGATCTAACATATATGATGGTATAACTATTATTTGGAATAACCACTTATTTCTGAATGTATGAATTATGAATGTCTGACGTTGTTCAGAAATGAGCAAACCTGAAGAACTAAAAAAATGCTGGAGTAATGTTGCCTAAAACCAGTGATGAAAACAGCCATGCTCATCATTGTTAAATCAAATTATTATTCATAGTAATAAATGGACTTGTGCTTTTTGGTTTTGGCCCATCCATTTTCTAACAACAAATTTAATTTCCTGCCGCTTCATTTTGGATGAAATCTGGAGGGATTTTTCCATTCGGAAGATAAATTGATTGTCACCCCCCTCATTTATTTTCTCACACCCTCTCTCATACTCTTTTTCACCCTTACAATCTCTACGCCCTTACACTACCTGTCTTACCTCTTCTTCTTGCTATCTATTGCATTATCAGAGGACCCACAGAACGCTACAATGGTTTGGCAGAGTGGCATATAGGGGGTTAAAAGACATATCAGGAAGGCAGAGTGGAATATATGGGGTTAAAAGGCATATCAGGGAGGCAGAGTGGCATATATGGGGGTATAAGGCATATCTGGGGAGGAGTGGCAAATAGGGGGTCTCAAATGCATGTCAGAGAGGTAGATTTGCATATATGGGTGTATAAGGCATGTATGGGAGGCATTTCATTTCCCTAAATTAATATTCACATTTTGGGGGGTCGTCCTACAATCAGGGTGGTTTTATAATTGAGCAAATACTGTATATAGGATCAAATATATGTGTTAGTAGAAACTAAACTAAATGTTGCTATATCTAAAAAACCCTGACAATAACTAGGATTTGAATTCTGTATATATAAATATTATATTTTTTTCTTCGTAGGTCATCATCTCTCAACTGTGATGCAAATCAGACTTTTGTGACTGATTTCGTTTTCCAGACATTTTCAGTGAGTCAGAAGACAGAATTTTTACTTTTTGTATTTTTTTTAATCTTGTACCTTTTTATTATTGTGGGAAACGGTCTCATTATTAGTGTCATTTGCATTGATCGACGTCTACAAAGGCCTATGTACTTTTTTCTTGCTAACTTTTCTGGCAGCGAAATTTGCTACACTACAGTCTTCATTCCAAAGATGCTTACAAACCTCTTGACTAATATTCAAACAATTTCACGAACTGGGTGTTTTGCACAGCTTTATTTTTATGCTTTTTATGGTGTTGTTGCATTGTTTCTCTTGACTGTCATGGCTTTTGACCGATATCAAGCTATATGCAATCCTTTGCATTACACCATTATAATGAATTCAAACCTGTGCATCTGTCTCGCCCTTGCATGTTGGATAGGAGGCTTAATGTTCAACATCCCACCCTTAGTACTCATGTCACAAGATTTCTGCTGTGCTAATATAATCAGGCATTTTCTTTGTGATGGACCAACTATGACAACTTTGGCGTGCTCTGACACAAGACTAAGTGATCTAATTGCATTTATTTTTTCATTATTAGCCATGCTAAGCTCATTTCTTTGCACTTTTGTCTCTTATTTTTGGGTTATCTCTACCATTTTAAAGATGCCTTCAAATACTGGGAGAACAAAGGCATTCTCTACGTGTTCATCACATTTGACAGCAGCTGCCATGTACTATGGAAGTCTGATATTCACATATGCCCGACCTCAGTCAGTCAACGCATTTGCCCTGAATAAGGCTGTCTCTATGTTTTACACTATTGTTATCCCCGTGTTGAATCCTTTAATATACAGTCTGAGAAATAGGGAGGTGAAAGAAGCAATCACCAAACTATTTAGACTAAATAAGCATTTCAATTGACAAAAGTAACCATTATTTATTCAAGTTGTCATAGATTTCATATAAAGAGTGAGTCTTTAGTACAGTTATTTTAGGGCTAAAAAGGTCAACCATACAATATTTTACTTAGGCTTATATTTTCAGTACATGCCAAGGAGAGAAACGTCACGGCAAAACCTCTTAGGCGAGTCCTACATACCCCAGTATGTGTGGGGGCAGAGTGGCAAATCAGGGGGAAGAGAGGCATTAAGGGGGTATAAGGCATATCTGTGGGTCACAGTGCCATATCTGGGGGGCAGAGTGGCAAGCCTGGGGTCAGATGTGCATAACTGGGGTCAGATATGCATAACTGGGGGGCAGGTTGGCAAATAAAAGGAAATAAAAACAAGAAATGCATTTTCTCAAATCATAGTTTTTATTAAATATGAAAAATAGTGAATTGCATGTGAATTTATATTTTCCTATAGGGTCGCCTTATATTCAGGCTTTTCTCCCCCTAAACTAATATTCAAATTTTGGGAGGTCGTCTTATAATCAATCAAATATTGTATTGATTGCATGGTTTCTTATGTTGTACAGTCATGTGAAAATGAACAGCAACACATGACATATAAAACAGTGTCATGATTTATTCAACAAAAATAATGCCAAAATTGAGGAGCCATGTGTGAAAAGCTAAGTACTCCATGATTTAATACCTTGTAGAACCTTTACTTTACGATAACTTGAAGTAATTGCTTTCTGTATGACTTTATCAGTCTGTCACATTGTTGTGGTGGAATTTTGGCCCACTCTTCTGTACAATGTTGCTTCAGTTCATTGAGGTCTGCAGCATCTGTTTATGCACAGCTCTCTTAAGGTCCTACCACAGCATTTCAATCAGGTTGAGTCTTTGAATGGAACATTGCAACACCTTGCTTCTTTTTTTGACCTATTCTGTTGTAGATTTGCTTGTGTGCGGGGGATGATTGTCCTGTTGCATAACTTAATTTTCGGCCAAGCTTAAGCTGTCCAAATCATCATTGTGCTTGACATTTGGTATGAGGTGTTTGTGCTCATATGCTGTGTTTGGTTTTCATTAAACGTGGTGCTGTACATTACGGACAAAATTCTCCACTTTGGTTTTGTCTGTCTAAAGGACATTGTTCTAAAAGTCTTGTGGTTTCTTTACGCGCAACTTTGAAAACCTAAGTCGTGCTGCCATGTTATTGTTAGAGAGAAGAGGCTTTCTCCTGACAACCCTTCCAAACACATCATAATTGTACTTACTGCTAACTGGGGTCCGTAGAGTCTGAGATGTTGCTCTTGGGTTCATCTGAGGTTGTATTTACCTATTTTTTTATTTTTTTTTTTATTATTTTTTATTTTCTTCATTCTGGCGTTTCTGCTTTTGCCATTATTTGCATTGGTCATTTTCTCAAATGCCATCTGTGAATATTGTTTTTTTTAATTACAATAGTCAAAATATGTTGATAAGCTGTTCGTAAAGAGAGCCAACAATACTGTAGAACGCATTTCTACCATATGGTTAGTAAGGGCATAGAAAGTGATTTTTATTTGTATTATGCATCCTGTGGATTTATTTTTAATCTAGTGTTTGTTTAGTATGAAATGCTACAGAGGATATTCGTTTAATGCTCTATTGGTATTTCTAATGCCCTCCAAACCAAAACACTATATATGTTAACTGCCTATATACATATACAAACATTTATCAACTCATACAACAGATAAACGAAACACAGGAAAGAAAAAAAAACAATAGTTACAGCCAATGAAGGTTAAAGGAACATTCCAATGTCATAACAAGAACCTTTCAATGCGCTGCACGTCAACAATCGTCATTGCTTCCCGTCAGCAACTGCACACCCACGGATCCACCCCATTGCAATGTCCCATATACCCTTTGGACAATAAATGCATATGGAAATTACATTTGAATACTTTCATTTTCATTAACTTTACCAGCAAAAAAAAAAATAAAAGTAAATACTTAAGTTAGGGAGAAGCTGCAGCAGAATTCCTGCTCTGTGGTCTGATTTTTTTTTTTTTTTTAATTTTCAAATCTCTTTATTGAAAAGTAATAAAACATAACACAACACAGTGGCACATTGTATATAAGATGGCATAACAACAATACAACAGTACCTCAGTAGAAAAATGCAGTCAGGGACATTATCGAATGACATGGACTGAACACATCACAATACAATCCAAAAGTGTCCGGAGTGCAACAAAACAGAATGGAGCTGCAGAAAACACAGATACAGCAATCTGAAAGCAACAGAGCACCCGGAGAGCAAGACAACTCCTCGCCTCGGACAGACAGTTGCCAAAAGTGTCAGCATATATAGAGAAATGACACATTGAAACATGGAAACAAAAAGAAAAAAAAAAAACAGATAAACATACAACAAAAATTGCCCTAGGTACAACACCTGTAGATACATATAGATACATAGCACCCTCAGGATAGGCATGAATGTCGCAAATAGGAAAACCTGTCGGATTATTTTCAAGAACGGACTCCCGACCCGCCCGTGCCGCATAAGTCAAGTAGACGACTAGAAGTGACGAAAGCGGTCCACGGCAACCATTTAAGGTCGTTTTTATGCTCCCTTCCCCTACAAGAAGCGACCAAATCCTCCATGTGGGCAATAAAATTGACTTTAGCAATCCAGGCACCAACTGAAGGTGAGTCCTGCGACCTCCAATACCTGGGAATAATCGCCTTAGCTGCCTGGATTAGGTGAAGGGTCAAGGACTTCCTGAAGGCAGCAACAGAGGAGGGGGGGTGTAACAACAATAATGTCTCAGGGGAGGCGTGGAAATCGGGATCTCCAACCTCACGTATGACCGCCACAACCACCCTCCAAAAGGGCTGCACCCGGACACACTCCCACCATAGGTGAACATATGTACCATCCCGTAGGCCACAGCGCCAACACAGCGGCGAGACCTGAGGAAGGTAATGATGTATGTCAAAAGGCACCCTGTACCACCTGGAGAGGAGCTTGTATGCGTTCTCCTGGATTTTGCTCGATAAAGCCCCTTTGTGTGTGAGCTGCAGCATATGAGACCAATCTGCAGTCTCAAAGGTCCTGCGCAAATCCCTTTCCAATAAACACATAAAGAAAGGCGTAGAGGCGCTACTTTTTTATACCTGCTAGATACAGATGATTGTTATTATGTCCTGATATGTAAAACAATAGAATTCAAAGAGGGTGTACTTCATTTTTCACACAGGTGTATGTTGTTTTGCATGTAAATTTGGTGACTTAATGTCTTTATAAAGTGGTAATGAAAATTGTGGCTACGAGACCAATTGGACCAAAAATGTTTCTGATTTTTTATTTATTTTTGGTCCATTTGTTTCAGGACTAAAATTGGAGGGAATTTTACATTCAAACACTAAATTTGTTGTCACTTATCCTCATTCATTCTCATGCTCTCTGATGTCTCCCTACCTTCTCCACCGACCTTTTTGCTCAAGTGAACAGAGATGACAGAATAATGCAGATAGATTTGTGGAGAAAGAGAGGTGCAGAAACGCTTCTCTTTTTCAACAAATCTATGGTGGGGCGCCAGAGAACTAGTCCGCACAGGGCGCCTGGACACCTAAGGCCTGCCCTGACTTCAATGCTCCTTGGCTAGTCTCCCTCCCGCCTCTGTGTTCAATTCTGGTAGCACCTTACTTCCCCTATGCTCAGGGAGCAGCAGTAGTACAGGGTGGGAGGGGGGCTAGCTCAGTCATAGCTGTGTAGCAGTTCTGCTAGTTTTCCTGTGCTGGGAGGAAGGGGGAGAGAGAGGGGGCTCATTTCAAGGAGCTGCTTCACAGAGCTACTCATTTGCTTCATGTGGGGAAGGGGGGCTTGCATCATTAGTGCAGCCATCTACTGGTTTCTCATGCCAGGTGTTTGGTATGCTCCTTCACTTGCTTCTCCTGCTAGGTGGGAGGAAGGGAGGAGGGGATCATTGTCTCAGAGCTGCTCATCAGTGCAACTCTTTTAATGTGCTTTAAGGGAATGGGAGTGGGAGTTTAAGGAAGCTTGGGCCGTTTCTCTCCATACTGATAAACTTTGCCCTTTATTCTTTATTAACACTTTTAGCCCCTGTATGATAATACAGTTGTTCACAGGCTTACCTACAAACCCTACTCTGCTTCTACACTGACCACTGGTTCTTTTTTGGGCCCCTTTCCTACCTACCTAAGGAGGTGTTTTAAGGGTCTAGGCATCTATTCAGACCACCGTGTGTTTCGCACATGTTTTACCCCTACCACAAAAGTACATTTGCATTCTTCCCACCCACATGAAAAGAATACAATTGTGCTCTGGAAAAAGAATGTAACAAACTGAAGAAAACAAGAAATTATGTGGGGGGGGATAGTCACAATACAGCTATAGACTTTTATGTAAAAAAGGTGATATCTGAGGAAGTACATAGTTTTAGTTGATTGTGTTTACAGGGGCTACTGAGTTTTTTCTTGTACATAACATAAATTTTACTATCAATTATTAAAATTGGTTTTCCGGCACTGAATAAGAGAGCAAGTGATTTGCTCAAATACTATGTGCTGAAAAATTAGAATCTTGCATCTTTAGGGGATTCTCACCGTATTCACATCATTAAGTGCCTCATGTAGGTGACACATTTGGAACAAGTACTCCCTTAGATCTATCTTTATTTAGCATCCACACTCAAGGGATCCTACCAGTAGGCTTATAAGGTTTGTCTGTTGAAGGTTTTTACTATGTTTTATGCTCTTTGTAACAAACAAGAATTCTTTCAAGGGCAAAAGATATGGAAAACAGTTAGAAGCCCTTGGAGAGCTACGGTACTATTACAGAAACAAATCCATCACAACAATACTTATTCAGGACCACTGCCTTTTTCCTTTTTTAATATGATATACTATATGGCAGGACTGTACTATAACAATGACAGTTAATAATATTTCTAATATTAAATGATATATCTTTCTTAAATGTATAGTTATTAAATATATATACAAACTTTTATAGTGCTCATGATATATAGTTATATGTTGCATACTGTATATACATGTATAACTTACATGTGAGATTTTAGGCAAAATATTATCTGTGTATGGTAGGTGTGCAGTAGATCACAGTATTAGAAAAACAATGGAGAACTGTTTTTTTCTAGTAGATTTTAGGATCTTAACATACCAATATCCCAGTGTTAAACATTCCTATATTTCATAGTCCAGTTTTAACTTTTGAGAGAGAGACTTTAAAAGCCATTTCCCGTCCAGGCTATTTAGGCAGTGCCTTAATATAATGTATTTTATTGATTTAACAGTGCATATTGTATAAGTACACTTTAGCATGCAGTATATACATTCTAAGTAAATATAAAAATATCTATAAATATATTTATAGTCATTTAATGTAAATTAAAGTTTTATTTAATTAAATACATTTTTGTACTTTTTTTTAAAGACCTTAAATAGTATATATTTTATCTTCTTTTGAATAGATAACTATAATTTATAGAATATTTTTTAGTATTAATTAATTACTAATTTGGTCATTTAAGATGCAGAATATCACAATGCAAATGAATAATACCTGGAGAAATTACCATTTTTATTTTATTAAATACATTATAGAAATGTTCCTTATAGATACCAAGAGTGGGGGATTTCATACGTGCTGCTTTTTTTTCTTAAACACAATGTGTCAATTAAAACAATCTTACAACATATTTTAATTCCTCCAGGATTATTCAAGCTTCTTTGCGCTATGCTCTGCTGCTTCATTATATATGTTTGTATTACAGTCTGAAGTGACAGAAGATTCCCCCTATGTAAGTAAGATTTAAGTCTCATGCAGAAACTCTTTTAGTAACAAAAAACCAAATGTATGTGTATATGTATTTGTAGCATTTGTAGTATTTTTTTTACACAAAAATCTATTTATGTAATGTTATTTGACGCCGCTCATACCTGGAGGTCAGTCTTCTTTCTCCAGAGGCAAGGGAGTGGTGTTTGGTCATGCCAATTTGCTACCCACTACCCTACTTGTCATCCATTTCTAGGGGCTAGCCCTGCCTCTACATGTAGCAAGCTCTGCTCTTTCAGGAAGCCAGGTAGGCTCATTACGATTCAGCTTTCTATTGCATAACAAGCTTGCTTTCTCTCCTATCTCCAAGGACATATAATGCCTGCACCCAATCCAGATTTGCAATGGCAATAATGTGACATTTTAATTCTATTCACTGTTGAATAGAATTAAGTTGAGCAGTCAGTCAAATTAAGAACTAATTTAGCACTGGTATATTCACTAATATACACTATGCTTGCAAGCATGTGCAACTTTAATTATTGTCTGGTTGATTGATAACACACATGGCCTTATCTGAAGCTCTCAAAATTTATTGGGAAACTCTTTTGTTGTATATGTATTATTTTACAATAACTGAATAAATAAATAAACCATGTGACCAAAGGTACCCGTAGGAGGCAACCCCACCAACGCTGCAATACTAAACTTCCATGTGTGCTCTCTCTAACAAGCAGTACATTCCTGCAGACTTTTGCTCCAGTGCTCCCTTATGCTGTCTGCCCAAACAATGAAACAGGTGGCCATAGTAACAGACCATGCACTGTCTTTATTTTTGGCCAGTGGGAATAATAGGCAGTGGAATTGTGGCTTAATAGCTGTGAAGGAGTGGAAATTTGGTAGCTGTGGAGGGGTGGCCTGGGGGCTGTGAAGGGGTGACCTAGGGGCTGGGCTGTGGTGGAATGACCTAGACATTTTCTACCATGTTCTGTCAGACTTTCTCCCATGTGCACAAAAGCTCTCTGAAAACCCATCTTTTTCGAGAAGCGTGCAACCATTCAACCAGAATCTTAATCAAGCCTTCTGAACAACTAACAACTTCTACAGATCATCCTGACTCAATCAACTCATCCCTGTCAAAGCAGTCCTCTACTACTGTTTCACTTGCCCCTCAACAACAGACTACATTGGAAGCTCGCAAGAGCGGGGCCCTCTTCTGCTTTTGTACCAGTTTGTTATTTTGTGTGATTTTAAATTATTTTACTGACTCTGTCGTAACAGCACATTAGATTCTGCTGGTGCTATCTAAATACATGTAATGTAATCAGTGACTTAGGGGCTGTGAAGAGGTTACTTGGGGGCTGTGAATGAGTGGATATTTGGTGGCTGTGGAGGGGGGACCTTGGGAATATGGAAGGATGAGCTGGAGGCAGTAGAGTATCTATAGGGGGCGGTGAGGGCACCTCCCCTGGGCTGAATTTTACAGCCGCATCAAGACATGTGCGAGATTGTGACTCCCCAAACAGCCCTGCTCACTGGGCAGCGGGCGCAGTAAACATGCAGGTACCATGAGCTCTGGTTTGGTTGGGAGGGGGGACTGGCTGCATTCCTACAGGAAAGGAATAAAGTTACTGTATGAGAAATATAAAGACTTTATTGACAGTTATTTAATCTACCTAAAGGTAGGCATAATATATGTACTTATGGTATTTATTTTGGAAATGTAGACCTTTTCTGAAGAATAAAAACATTATTTAAGAAGTCTAAGAAAACTCTCCATAACAGACATAAACAAGAGTTTAGTCTGTGATTGATTTCACATGTCTATGATTGACAACAAATGTTTGCTTGTTTTCAGACTAATGTCTACTTTCTGTGAAGAAAATCGTACAGCAGTGAAGGAAATAATTCTCCAGTCATTTTCTCTGCACAATGCACACAACATTTTCCTGTCTTTGGTATTCTTTATTCTATATGTATTCATAATTGCAGGAAATGGTCTCATTATCATTATTGTATGCACACAAAAGCAACTCCAGAGACCTATGTACTTCTTTCTTGCAAACTTTTCAGGAATGGAAATTTTCTATACAACTGTTTTCATGCCTAAAATGATAACAAATCTAATGACAGGTTTGACAACAATCTTGTTTATTTGGTGTGTGTTGCAGCTGTATTTCTTTATATCAGTTGGTGTAGCAGAGATGTTCCTATTAGCCACCATGGCCTTTGATCGCTACCAAGCTATTTGTAGTCCTTTGCATTATATGAATGTGATGAACACAACGCTTTGTAATTGGCTTCAACTTATTTGTTGGATAAGTGGATTCATAGTTAACCTTCCTTTGTCATTTACCTTGCTGCGCTTAGATTTCAGTGGCAACAACATTATTAACCACTTCCTGTGTGATGGACCAGGTCTTATGAAACTATCCTGTTCTGATACAAAACTTAATGACCTGATTTCCTTTATTCTGTCTCTGACAATAATGCTGAGTTGTTTCTTTTTCACACTTATGTCATATATGTGGATTATAAAAACAATTATGAATCTTCCTTCAAGTACAGGGAAAATAAAGACTTTCTCTACTTGCTCCTCTCATTTGACAGCAGCTACTATGTACTATGGGGCTTTGATATTCATGTATGTCCGACCTCGATCAATCAATATGTATGATATGAATAAGATTGTTTCTCTTTTTTATACTGTAATTGTCCCTGTGTTAAACCCTCTCATATACAGCCTGAGAAATAAGGAAGTGAAATATGCTGTCAGAAAAATGTTAATGTAGCTGTATATGTAATTTTGTTTTAACTCTGTCCATGTTAGCAGACAATATAAATGTTATTTAATCAATGATAAATGATTCAAGAGAAGTGTGTCAGCAGATTAGGCACTTTATATAAATGTTATCATTATTACCATGTGGAAGGGACAAGGCCAGGGAAAAGTAAAGTGTCCATACAGGGACACCTGTGTCTGTGGCAAGGTTTGTAAAGGTCCATAGAACATCATTTAATTGTCCACCATAGACCCCAGTTAATGTCCACCATGGTTAATGTTGGTGCCTATATCCCCAGCCAAGATATACTAAAATAAAAAAACTCAAACATATAATGTTTAATACATTTTTATTTTTTAGTGAGTAATAGTCCGCTAAAGCAAGCACAAACAATCATCCAGTGAGGGTGCTGTACATGTGGACGTGCAAATGTTCTATCAATTTTTGTCTTTATCACAATTTTGTAACTTAATAGCTTTGTAATTTAACTCTTATAGCATGTCTCTACCCTGCAATAGTGTGTACTATCGCCTACATTGGCTCCATGTGGTTGATACCTAAACCTAATGAGCAAAAACACATACACTGACCTGGTCTCCCAAGAGATAAAATGTGCCCCAGCCCTCAGCACTCAAAAGGGTAAAGATTGCTTCAGAGAGCTACTAATAAGCTATGAGTATCCTGATTAGCCAATAGATAACTTCCATTAACAAAATAAGTATCACCTGGTATGCTTTTCTTTTTACATAAATGATATAAGGTTTATTTGGCTGGGTTTGTTGGGTTGTTTGGTAGGTAAATAGCCACATTTGGGAAGAGCATATTTTTAAACTTGGAACTTCTGGTCCATATACCCCATGTCCTAATTGGGCCATCTTTGGAGCCAAGCAATTCAATTTATTCCATATATTTTTGAAAACTAGACACCCTAAGGCATTTCAAATGCTGGTATTTTAACTCTTTACATGCCCTTATTCTAGCACCAGCCTTTGTCAAACTTTGTGGTAGTCATTTTTTGTGTGTGTTTTTTTTAACACACATTGCTCCTGGTATATGTAACTGTCAAACAATTCCCCAATACATGTTCAGCAACATCCCCTGAGTACAATGATACCTCCCATGCATAGGTTTGTTGGGTTGTTTGGGGGGCTAAAAGACCACATTTTGGAGTGCATTTTTTCAATTTTGAATTTTATCATCTGGCCATCCAGCCCCGAATGTCCTTTTTGGGACATCTCTGAACTAGGCCAATTTGATTTACCCTATCAAGCCATATTTTTTTGAAAACTAGACACCCCAGAGTATTTCGAATGGAAGTATCTTTACTCTTTTCATGCACTAATTCCACCACCATCCTTTGTCAGAGTGTGTTACCTGCTCTCCTCAACTGTCCTCCATCACTGCAGGTCTCCTGGAAACTTAGCGATCGCGGTAGCGTGGTAGGCCAAAACCACAGCCTAAAGTTTCTACAAACCCCAGGGGGGACTTCCAGGTGTTGCCTAAACATCAACATAATGCAGCACACCTGTGGAGGGGAGGTAACACCTGTAATCTCCATCAACTATCCACCAATAAAGGCCACATATCGAACTAATGAACCAGGTGCTATGGATTCAACCCTGCCTGGTAACCAATCCAGTAAGGCGCGTGTTAAGCACAGGGGAGGAGTAGACACCTGCAGCACTATAAAAACCCCTCCGACTATGAACACTTCACTCCAGTGTTCAAGAACTTTGGTTCCTGTATGTCCATGGACTTCAGCTTCCATTTCTCCTCTGCTTGCTCTGCTTCAGACCCTCTATCGGATTCTTCGTTACTTGACCTTTGGCTTCCCTATTAGACTACCCCGTTTGCCTGTTACCTGACCCTTGCCTGGACTACCGTTTACTCTGATCACCGCCTGCCCCTGACCTATTGATTTGTTTACTGACACCGCTTTGGACTATCCTCTGCTCTTACGCTCCCAGCCCAATCCTGACAAATATGTGTTCAGCAACAGCTCCTGAGTACAGTGATGCACCGGTTTGTCAGGTTGTTTGGGGTCTAAAAGGCCACATCTGGGAGGTGTGCTTTTAATTTTTTTTTACAACTGGTCATTCTGCACCTTTGCCCTATTTGGGACATCAAACCATAGATGTCACTCACCTGTACAGCCAAATCTTCACCCTGAGAGTTACCAAATGGGGAGACCCCCAAAGGGACAAACAGGGCACGAAAAACACCAGGCAGAAGGCAGGCAGGGTTTAGGCAATATTATAGAGTGTCTCTGAGTAGAAAATGGTAAACATGTGGATAACCATAGTTGGGCTGGACTTACTAAATAAGGTGTCAGAGGAAAGCAACATTTGGTACACGTAGGATGTAGTTGTAATAGCCGGGTTGGTACACAGAGAGGGTAGTCATACTAGCTGAGGTACAAACACGTAGAGGAAAGTCATAGCAAGCCAGAGTCGGTACACAGGAATTCACAGAATAGGAGAGATCAGTAAATACATTCCAAACGGCGGCGGATAAACATACACGAAGACGCACAAAACGAAGAATCTCGTTTCTTCATGTTGGTATATACCAGGCTAACCTAGTAGTTAAAATCCCTAAATATCTCCTAGCTAGTCTCCCTAGTTCTCCCCCATACAAGTAACTGCCTCTAGCCTATCTTAAGTCTTTGTAGCATCGCAGGGATTAACGTGAATCCGTAGGATCATGTCAGGATTTAAAGGGCCATAAGAGTGACTCTTATTAGTCGCAAAGAGGAGGCTTGTCTGGCATCAACCAATGAAGAGCAGCTGCCCTTTCCCATTCACACTAAAGAATTAAAAATACAAGCAAACAAACAACCTGCTTCTGAGCAATTTAGCTTGAGGAAGGGTGGTTTAGGGATACAACAATCCATTCTGAGCTCCAAATTAATGGGAAAGGGCAACTGCTCTTCATTGATTGATTCCAGACGAGCCCCCTCCCAGAGACCAATAGAGTCACTCTTACGGACCTTTAAATCCTAGCACCAAAGCCATTGGTCTCCCCAGGCCCAGTAGCTTTGAGGTGTACCTTGCCCTGCCCTTTGCCAGGGAGACTAAAATCCCCATTCCTTTCAGGCCAAGTTGATCAGAGCGGTTGTCGCTATCCTTTTTTTCCAGCTTCTTTCTTCTTCCCCCTTTCTTTTTACTTTCCCCTCGCAGGCCAAGAGCCAAGTTTTATTTTGTCCCCCACTCCCTGTGCAGGCCAATCTGCTCGGAGCCCTCCTGCTATACCAAGGAAGACAAGGTAGACTAGAAATACAAACATATTTTTCCCCGAAGTCGAACGCGAAGACTTTGTCGCCGCCCAAGTCTAGTTTTTATTTTAAGAATATTGAAATACAACCCAACGGACCTTTATAAAATTAAATATGAGCTTTGGAAAACAGAGTCACTGGAAACCATGGCAACAGCAGTTATTGTTACTTTACTTTTATTTTACATTGTAGATTACGGACAAAACCATGAATAGGTTAATATATTTCTGTAAAAATGCATTCAGGTTTCTCCTAGCATGTACTGTATGTGCGTGATGATTTCCCATAGGTTATATTATATCAATCATAGTGTATATATATATATATATATATATATATATACATACATATACCTTATTTGCTTGATTATAATACAAGGTTTTTTTCAGAGCAAATAAACGACTAAGATCCAACTAACGCTGCAGCCGGAAGGAGGTGTGGCTAGCAGCGGGGGTTGTCTGCGTCCATCACGCAGACCTTCCCCGGCTGTCAGAGATCAGAGTTCCCGGCACCGGTGTGGGGAATTCTCTCTGACAGTCGGGGAAGGTCTGCACGATGGACACAGACAAACCCCGCTGCTAGCCACACCTCCTTCTGGCTGCACCGTAAGCATCTACACGCTGCCCCGGCTGCATGACAGGGGAGTCAGAAGCACCGGTAAGTTTGGGAGGGGGTGTTAAATGGGGGCATAAGGCATTTCTGGAGGCAGAGTGTTCTATGAAATGCCTTTTAACCCTCTTAATGCCACTCTGCCTCCAGAAATGCCTTTTTAACTCTCTATACACCACTCTGCCTCCTGAAATGCCTTAATCCTCCCTATATGCCACTCTGCCCCATAATATTCCTTTTAAACCCTTTAATGCCAGAGTGACATATAGGGGTATAAGGCATTTCTGGAGGCAGAGTTTTTCGTACCGGAAAAACGTAGAAAAACCGAATGTCCACGAATATTCGCCCGAAGAGAAGACAGGAACAGGCGAATATTTGCGGAATACGAAGATTTTTTTTTCCCAAAGACGAGCACGAAGACGAACATGAAGAGCCCCCTGGTGCCCAAGTCTAGTCTAAACCTAAGTGGAAATGTCCAAATTGGTCCCAATTAGCCACATCCCCTCCCCGGTGTCATGTGACTCATTAGTGTTACAAGGTCTCAGATGTAAATGGGGAGCAGGTGTGTTAAATGTGGTGTTATAACTCTCACAATCTCTCATACTGGTCACTGGAAGTTTAGCATGGCACCTCGTGGCAAAGAACTCTCTGAAGATCTGAAAAAAAGAATCGTTGCTCTACACAAAGATGGCCTAAGCTATTAGAAGTTAAGACCCTGAATATAAGCTGCAGCACGGTGGGCAAGACCATACAGCGGTTTCACAGAACAGGTTCCACTCAGAACAGGCCTTGCCATGGTCAACCAAAGAAGTTGAGTGCATGTGTTCAGCCACATATCCAGAGGTTGTCTTTGGGAAATAGACGTATGACTCCTGGCAGCATTGCTGCAGAGGTTGAAGGGGTGGGGGGTCAGCCTGTCAGTGCTCAGACTATATGCCACACACTGCATTAAATTGGTCTGCATGGCTGTCATCCCAGAAGGAAGCCTCTTCTAAAGATGATGCACAGGAAAGCCTGCAAACAGTTTGCTGAAGACCAGCAGACTAAGGACATGGACTACTGGAACCATGTCCTGTGGTCCGATGAGACTAAGATAAACTTATTGTTGGGAAAATTCAGTCCTATACCAGCAGTCCTGTGATACTGCTGGATGTGTCTAGCCTATTGTCTATCCACTGGTGTATTTAGAGCTGTAGCTAGCTCCTTTTGTGCCTGAGGCAAGAATGGAAAATTGTTCCTCCCAGCTATTTTTTTTACAGAGGTTACACACACACACACCTGCCCATAAACACACATATACAGAGGCGTATCTACTGAAAATAGCGCCTATGGCAAGCCCTGAAATTGCGCCCCTGTCCAAATATCTAAAACCCATTCATTAGCCCCTGATGCCCATATATATATATATATATATATATATAAATATTAGACCCTGTTGCCAATAGCAGGTATAGATCAACACATTAACACACAAACCCAGATCAATTGAAATTCGGCTTTTAAACGCTGCCTTTTTATATATATATATATATATTAGTCCCTGCTGCCGATATATATATATAAATATATATATAAATATTAGACCCTGTTGCCAATAGCAGGTATAGATCAACACATTAACACACAAACCCAGATCAATTGAAATTCGGCTTTTAAACGCTGCCTTTTTTATTTTTTGATGCGGGGGAGAACAAGGGGTGCCAAGCGGTTGCTAGGTGCCCCTCTCTCTCCTCCGCATGAAAAAAAAATAAAAAGACAGTGTTTAAAAGCCGCTCGCTGGTGCCCGCTGCTTCACTGCTGAGCGCTGAAATATGACGTCATATTCCGGCACTCAGCATGAAATGCCAGCACCGGGACGGAGGTAGAGTGCTTGTGGAGAAGAATGAGGGGCCTCCTCCGCATCAAAAAAAAAAAAAAAAAGACAGCGTTTAAAAGCCGCTCACTGGTGCCCCCCTTTCAAATGGCGCCTATGGCACAAGCCATAGGTGCCATACCTTAGATACGCCTCTGCACATATACACATACACTGTCCTTACACACACACCTGCCCATATATGCTGCAAGAGGGAACAGAGGTAGGTCCCTGACTACCTCTTGTAAGTGTATTCTTATATCTTTATTGAGCTACTAGTGTGATACTGTGCCATTGGAGTTCTGTTACTGTTACAGATTTAAAAGAAGATATTAAATACGTCTTTTCTCAATATTTCTTGATGAGCCTGCTTCAAACTTCATGTTTGTGAGTGTAATAAATCTATAACTATGGCTCAGTGTGTAATGATAGCAGTTATGCTGTATCACTGCCAATGTCTGGCTTAGTATATAGTGATAGGAATTATGCTGTATCTTATCTGTTAAGTAAATGTTATTTATTTAAACTTGTTTAATGTATTTTTAAGTTAATATTTAACTTTTTTCTAGTTTTTTTTCCAGTTGGCATACACTTTACAAATTTGTGCAATAAATCTGCTTTCCAACATTATTTGTTGTGGGTGTCTTTCTATTTTAAATTCAGGGTGTGTGGTGGTGCCACATACTTTAAATATGTTATTTTGTTTTTGACTAGACGTTTTACCTGTATGTCTCACTTTAATTTATACCATGCTCTTAATGGTATAACCTTGCCATTACTGGACTGAAAGAAAGAGTTAATTTGTTTATCAATCCACCAGAAAATTGTACAACAATTTGTTTCCATAGGGTTCTAGAAATTTGTGCTCAAGGGGACCTAGGGCCATTACTATATAAAACTCAGCAATTGAATCCAATTACATTAAAGAACAGGACTAACAAAGAAGCAACTAAACAAATAGGTATTAGCGAACAATGTAAGTATAGTTAGACATAATATAAACAAGAGCTTAATCTTAACTTGCTTTTCTGCAGCATACGCATATAAAATAAATTAAATAATATGTCTTTATTATTTTATTCTTAAATAATAACTAGGATTCCATTACACTTAGCCTAAAATTATTACTAATGATGTTCACGTATACAGCTAAACTGAGAAATAATTAAAACTATAAAAAATAAGTAATTTTTCAAATATGTTGGTTAACTGAAAAATTCGTCATCAAACAATATGTTAACTCTAATGTACTATATTTCAATTAATCACATTTGATATTGGGACATGTTTCAATGGGTATCTAAATGGTATTATGTGCTAATCTACAAATGTAATGACAGTGTTTTAAACTTTCTAAAATGTTAATTCACTGAGCACAGGTAAATGTTTTTAGACATTTTTAAGACTTCTTAAAATTTTATTTTTTAAAAAGAAATGTTTCTGGTGGATTGCTTTTTACAACTAAAATAGTGTCCATTAAATGCTTTGGTGACATACCACCCTTGTTAGAGATTATATTGTCTTTCTGATTTCTCTGTGATTATATAAATGTAGAGCAAGGTTTTACCCAAAGAGCAACATAAAAGTTCATCATTAAATCATAAGATATTGGTTTGTTTCATACATTTAAGAAATTAATCCAATGTTCACAAACCCGTTATTACTAATTTAGTTGATAAAGGTAAACTGGTAAATTGCTTTTACACACAACATAGGTAAAGCGGATAGTATGTGTTATACCTAATGTACTGTTTGTGATAAGATGTTATTTAGTGTCTCATGTTCTTTAGTATCTATGTTAGGAACACCTTTACTGGATTGCAAAAGCAATATTAGAACCTCGGATTAAGCGAATCAAGAAGAGTTCTTCTTGGAAGAAGTGAATAAAAGGAAGACGTGTCTACACTACAGTAGTCCTGTTTTGGCTATTTTGCTCGATGACCTGCGGTATGGTACTTGACCCAACATATTACTCTATATTTGTCTTGTTGATCTGTACTTAGGGGTACAACATATGTTAGGGAGCTGTGTTACTATTCGTTAGTTCTAAATTAAACATGAAAGCCCTTTTTTCATGAGAAAAAATAAATAACAGATGAACTATACATCTTCTTTGCCTGCATACAACTGTTGTGTCAGCAGGGTTAACCTATGCTAGAAACTGTTACTTGTAAGTGCTTATTTAAGATGTTTACATGGTGGCATTTAAAAGCTGAGCTGCAGTTTATAAATATGCATGTCTATGCTGAGACAAATAGCATTCCAATTAATTAGTAAAATATATTATAATTAATGATAAATAGTAAAATGTGAAAATGTTGCTATGACAACAGGCAAAATGAACCACTCAAGTGTGACAGAAATCATTCTTTTGGGATTTTCTCTGAGACATGATAATCGTATTTGCCTTTTTGTCATTTTCCTTCTTATCTACATCTCAACAATTTTAGCCAATGTCTTTATTATAATTATGGTGTACAGTAACAATCATCTTCACAACCCCATGTTTATCCTTCTCGGGAATTTTTCCTTCCTTGAAATTTGTTATTCAGCAGTTACAGTGCCCAAAATGTTGTCTGACTTAATTGGTCAGAATCCCACTATATCAGTGGCTGGTTGTATCATTCAGTATCATTTTTTCTCCTTGTGTGCTGCTACTGAACACTTTCTTCTTGTAATTATGGCTTATGATAGACACTTAGCTATCTGCAACCCACTTCATTATGAAAGAATAATGAACAATAAGACTTGTATCCAGCTTGTTTGTATATGCTGGGTAACAAGTGCAATGTCTCTTTCAATACCTGCATTTTCAGTGTCAAGGCTCATTTTCTGTGGCCCAAATATCATAGACCATTTTTTCTGTGAATTCAACCCTTTGTTACAACTTTCTTGCACAGATACTTCTACCCTCCAGACCATCTTCACTTTCCTTTCATGGGTTATAATTCTTGGATGCTTGATTTGCATTTCAGTTTCCTACATACAGATAATATTCACTGTCATAAGGATCCCTTCCAGCCTTGGTAAACGAAAAGCATTTTCCACATGTGCATCACACTTAGCTGTGGTTGGAATATTTTACGGAACAGTCATTTTTATATATCTTAGACCAACAGTGGAGATCCCATTTCATCAGAATAAAGTTGTTTCCGTATTTTATATTGTAGTAACGCCTATGTTGAACCCCATAATTTACAGCTTTAGAAATGAATCTCTTCGTAAGGCTGCTATTAACTGTATGAAAACAGTAAGAATGTACACGTTTATGAGGAAGCTTGACATCTAATGCAATTGCCTAGCCTAGTAAATTTAATGTATAATCTGCTAATATGTTCTTTTCAAGAAGTCAAAAGCATAGTGCATATAGCATTTTGCTCTATGCATACTATACCTGAAATCTGTTAAGCTATGTTGCTGCATAATATGACACGTATTTGTGTATTTTAAACAGTACAGTTATAAGCACATTTATCTTTAAAATGCAGTACTATATGTAACATTTTTCCAAAACAATAAAAACATCATAATAAAACAAGATAAGTGATGAATGTACAACTTTCCACAGTCAATGAATTGCAACCAGTTATACTGTGTGTTTATAAAAAACATTGTCAGTCCTCCTGCTGTAGTCCCAAAAGGACCATTCCTTGGACCTCTGCTCTTCTCATCTCTTGCAAAGTAATATATTTCTTTGATTTTAGGTATCACCTGTTTGCATATGTTTCCAGAATCCATCTGCCTTTCCCTGAAATGTCTTGAAATTTGTTTGGTTCATTTTTATCACTTCTTAACCCTAACACACATGTTGTCTCCTGTATTGTGCCATGTTTCTGGGACTCCCTTCTGCATAGCCTCTACCTCTTTATTCTATATATTTGAGGGACTGGTGGTACCCTGGCTCATGCACCATCTCATCACTGAGTGTCGTATTCTGATTTGGGGGGGGTCCCGTCAGAGCCGGCCTTAGGTGTTCCGGCGCCCTGTGCGAACTACTCCTCTGGTGCCCCCCCTCACTACCCCCCCTCTGCCCCTTCAAACTACCCCCCCTCTGCCCCTTCAAACTACCCCCCCCTCTGCACCTTCAAACTACCCCCCCTCTGCCCCTTCAAACTACCCCCCCCTGCCCCTTCAAACTACCCCCCCTCTGCCCCTTCAAACTACCCCCATCTGCCCCTTCAAACTACCCCCCCTCTGCCCCTTCAAACTACCCCCCATCTGCCCCTTCAAACTACCCTCCCCTCTGCCCCTTCAAACTACCCCCCTCTGCCCCTTCAAACTACCCCCCTGTCCCTTCAAACTACCCCCCCTCTGCCCCTTCAAACTACCCCTTCAAACTACCCCCCCTCTGCCCCTTCAAACTACCCCCCCCCTCTGCCCCTTCAAACTACCCCCCCTCTGCCCCTTCAAACTACCCCCCTCTGCCCCTTCAAACCGCACAGGGCGCCACACTCCAGGGGGCGCCGCCGCCGCCGCCGCCGGGTCCTCCCCCGCCGCCACGGGGTCCTCCGCCGCCGCCGCGGGGTCCTCCTCCGCTGCCGCCGCCGCGGGGTCCTCCTCCTCCGCCGCCCCCTCTGCACCTAAATGAAAACGTTGTTTTTTTTGTTGTTGGTTTTTTTAACTTTATTTAAATGTTAAATAAAGTTAAAAAAACCAACAACAAAAAAAACAACGTTTTCATTTAGGTGCAGAGGGGGTGGCGGAGGAGGAGGACCCCGCGGCGGCAGCGGAGGAGGACCCCGCGGCGGCGGCGGCGGAGGACCCCGTGGCGGCGGCGGCGGAGGACCCCGTGGCGGCGGCAGCGGCGGCGGGGGAGGACCCGGGGGCGGCGGCGGCGCCCCCTGGAGTGTGGCGCCCTGTGCGGTCGCACAGGTCGCACACCCCAAAGGCCGGCCCTGGGTCCCGTTTTGTCACAGCGGCGGGGTGGAGAGGCAAGTTTGGAGAGTTTTGAATGGGAGTTTTCTTGGAAAAAGTTAATGAAAGGTTGTTGGTTGTTATCTTTTGTAGGTTTCAAGCTGGTCTGTGGCTCAGAACCTGGGGGTGTAGGGGTATCTGGGTATACCCCTATTTAGGAGTTGGAAATGTAAATTATTGGCACTTTATTGTTATGTTTTTGGTCACTGTTAATTTATTGTTTGGGTCATTGTCATGGTGTGGGTGGTGTCGGGCTATTATTATTCTATTGTTTTTTTGTATGACAATGATTTTTGTAAATGATGTTTTTTTAAGCTGTGGACTTATAAATAATTTTCCACTGCAATTCTGGTGTCGGTGTCTTATTTGGGGGGTTGGGTATTCTGGTTGGTTTTTTGCCAGAGGGCACACAGTTCGACTATGCGCCTGTCATGTGAATTCCACAGACTTGCTACATTTGCTAGATATCAGAAGCTTATTAATAACTGAATTGGTATTGTATTGTAAAGCAAGTTATAATCATTGCTTTTACCATCATATTCATTTGTAGTAAGCCTAATATGGTATAATGTACCTAGATATTTTATTATATATATATTAAATACATAAGAATAATTTATTGTAGCTTATGTGTTATATATTCAATTGTTTGTGCTTTGCATGTAATATGGCCTACATTATATCTTACATATGTTTTGTCAGGTGCATCGATACCTAATTATAAAGGTATTTAGGAGTAGAAACTTTAACCATACTTAAACTGACTGAAAGGCCCAGGGTAGTGATCGTTCTCGGATAACAACACCAAAGAGAAGGTAATACGGGTGGAGAGGTTGACTACTCCATCGACCATAAACCCTTGTACTGAACAACTCAAGCAACATACTGGAGGGGATTCCCCTTCACACTACAGGCAGTAAAATGATGACCTATATGCTGCGCACACGCTGCAAGACCTAAGACTACGCCCATTAAAAACAGGTTGACAGGCAATAACTTGCCTTGGCCCCCTGAACAGTTAAACCAGAATGGACAGGCTTGAGGGAACGGCATGGCCAAGCTCAGACACTTGAAGCTACACATCAGTTAAGTTTGATTCCTTTTAATTCAAAATATATTAAAAACACATAAGAGCTAACCTGGCTTGTCCGTGACAGAGCTTTCATATACCACAAAGAACACAAAATCAGTTCCACGTCCTGCTACCCGATCTCCACATGTAGACAGTGGAAACGAGCAGTGTTCCCTCTAAGCTGTGCGCTTGTGCGCGCGCACATAGCTTTTTAAGAGAGCGCACACATCCAAAAGTTGTGCGCACAACAGTTTTTCCCCAAAAAAGAAAAAAAAATAATTTTTTTGAAACTTTATGCGGCGCGGATATTGTGCGCACAAAATGCCAACTAAGAAAAAGTAGATGGAACATTGGAAACGAGGATCCCCTAGGATGGGGCTACATATGAGCTGCTGCACAAGCCCTGAGCAGATTTTCTGCGAACGTTTCAATGAACTGCTTTATTTCAGATGCTAAAGGTCCAAGATACTAGAGACTCTTGCATCAGAGGTTAACCCTGACCGGCTACCCCGGCATTGCACAGATGCATACATACCAGGAACTGCATCACAACTTGTGATCTCAGATTAAGCACCTGGCTGGCAAATGCTTACCCTTTGTGGTCCTATGTCGGAATATATCTGACAAAATATTTTACTGCTTGTGATCCAGTGTTGGATTTGCTACTTGACCGCTCGGTGTCGCTATTATAGAAAAAAAATATGTTACAGTTTGTGGTTCATTGTTGGATTTCCTAGTAACCACTAGATGTCGCTATTATAAGGAAGAATTAGCCATATTATTAGTACAGAGCGATTCTGAATGTGATTTTAGTGATGATTATAAAAAAAAATCATACAATGAAAAAATATAGAGACTAACATAATATATGGTTTTGGAATATTATTTATTAATTGCTTTTTAGTGTATAAGAAAATAGAACTGTTTTGTATAAAAATTAAAAGTATGTGTTTTTTTCCAAAAATTAAATTGGACCTGCTTGGCGTAGTGAAAATGTATTGGACTGCAAAGGGTTAAAGTCTAACCAGAGAGGTCTCAGATAATGTCAGGAGGACAGTGGACCTGATAGATATAGCGAAACTGATTCAGCTATTGCTGGCTTTAAATGCCAAAAAAGGCATTTCATCGGGTGGACTGGGACTACATGTGGCGGGTTCTTGGGAGATTCGTAATTCAGGGCCAATTTCTGAAAGGAATACAAGCCCTTTATCAATATCCAACATCAACTTTAGCCCTGATGGGCTGGTTTTCCCCAGTTTAGAAATGGCAAAGACAGAGCTGTCCTCTATACCTCTATAGCCAACAGAGCAAACTGTGAAGAGGAATATAAATTTAGGCTATATGCGGACAACATTCTGCTGACCTTGATAAATCCATAGGACTTTTCATAGATCTCATGCTACAAGATAAACAACAGTAAATACGAAGCACTAAGCGTTAACTTTCCCTGAAGATCAAGCAGAAAACAACAGAAATCGTTACAACTGTCATAAATCGCATTTACCCCGCAACCCCGTTTTGGAAGGAGGACCCCAAGTACGCTGGGAAACTATTTAAGTCACACCCTTAGCTAGCTGTTCAGTTGTCTTAGAGCTAGCAGCTACACAGATTGTCCCTGCTTCTCCTTCC
The DNA here is from genome assembly GCF_027358695.1 of Spea bombifrons. NCBI lineage: Eukaryota > Metazoa > Chordata > Amphibia > Anura > Pelobatidae > Spea > Spea bombifrons. The sequence continues at coordinate 115,065,311 of NC_071087.1, read as the reverse complement.
CTAAGTCCTGCACCAGTTAATATTTTCTGGTTCCTTACCTGTAAACCCGTTGCTGATCCCAGCTTGTTCTATGATTACATTTCTGTTACCTGGACCTTTTAACTAGACTTGTGCATTAGTCTTCGGGCGAACATGAAAACGAACATGAAGAGAGAAGATAGCGGCGGTAAAACGTAGACAAAGACACAACACAAAGAATCTTCGTGATCGTCTTCGTCTACTAATCTCCCTGGTCCCTTCCCCATCTAGCCTACCTTATCTTCGCGGCATTGCAGGAGTTGACGGAAGCGGAAATCCGTAGGTTCGCCGTCAGGGGTTAGAGGGCAGTGTGAGTGAGCCTATTGGTCGCCTGCAGGGACCAATTGGTTGATGCCAGGGGAAGACCCTGCAGGTGACCAATAGGCTCACTCGCACGTCCTTTTCAACTCCTGACAGCGAACCTACGGATTTCCGCTTCCGTCAACTCCCTGCAGGCAACCAATAGGCTCACTCCCACTGCCCTGTAACCCCTGACGGCGAACCTACGGATTTCCGCTTCCGTCAACTCTTGCCATGCCGCGAAGATAAGATGGGGAAGGGACCAGAGAGATTAGTAGACGAAGACGATCACGAAGATCATCAGCCCACTTTTTATAGGGCTTATGGGGGCTCTTTTTTGGTGTTGCTAGTCTGCAGCAGAGCCCCGTACTAAACGGGTTTTAACCCCTAAAACGCCACGATCGCGACATTGAATGGGTTAATGCTGTCACTCTCATGGAGCGATCAGGCAGCAGGGGAATGTGTGGGGACCCAATCACCAAAAAAACCCTTCTCTGAAGCTGCCTGTAGCAGCTGAAAACGCAATCGCCAGCCTACAGAATCGAAGGCTGGGAGGCTCGGGGGTTGTGCTGGTCTGCCCAGACACCTGGTATGATTTCCTTCCTTATGAACAGATATAACCTCTTTTCAATAGTTTGCTTGTGTGATAAACATAAAAACCATGAATAAGTTGTTAATTATGTTTAAGAACAACCAAGGTACAAATTTTGTTGATGAGTTCAGCTGAGGAAGAGATGCCACAGGGAATGTGGAGGTACACATTATATTTATGTCATTACATCTTTTTTCCCAACAGACCTAACAGGCTGTGCAATTAATTGTTACACAGCATACTGGAAATCAAAGGAAGGAATAATGTTAAGAGACCTGCATATAAGGTATTATAAACGGGTGTCTTGTCCCCAGGAAAATGCTCGCCAATTACAGCAATCTCTCCATAAGAAAAAGAAATGGTAAGGAGTAACTGTAGGCAACTCCTTTATCAAATATTGTTGGTGTTATTTTTTAGGTTGTTTTTGTGTGGCTTTTTAACATATTTCTATTTATATACGTATTAGTACACTTGCTTATTATTGAATATTGCATTTAAAAACATGTCTGTTTTTTTTTTTTTTTACTATAATGCGATTCACTTTTTCACTTATTGTCTTCAGTTGTAAAATTACATTTTCTTCATGAGTTTATTACACAAACAGCTGTGTAGAGCAAAATGTTTCCTCGTGAAAATCTGCATATCACATAAAAGCCAATACTGTTTCAGGAATGAATAGAAAGCTTTCCATACAAATTGTATCCAAATAATTCGTAGTTCAGAAAAAAAGTAACCAATATAAGAAAGAAATAATAAATGCATTTGTTTAAAACTGCATCATGACGAAATAGTTTTAGAAAACCACCTTCTTGCTGCACCTTGTATTGAAGTTGTTGATATCTTTTAGTGCAGGAAAGCTTATTTTGAAACATTTACAAAGTAATCTACAAAAAGATTAAGTAAAACAGAAAAGAAAATAACAGAAAATAAAATGATGTTGACTATCCAAAACTGGTTTATTTATATACACTTTATAGCTGATAATCTAGAACAGGAAATGTGCATTTTGAACTACACATAAAAATAGTTTAACATTTAATGTTAGACGACAAGAAGCATCAGAAGTCAGTAAGTGTAAGTGAAATGGCGATGTATGGCTGAGTTGCCTTTATAGCTATTCAGTGTGAATCATGGGAAGTCTATATCTGTGTCACCAAACAGGCACCATGGAAAGCTAAGAATTAAATGTTGGTGAGTAATCCAACCAATTAACGGGCTATAAAAAGCAAAATGGTAAATTACTTATACTTAGTTGTGATACAAACGTTCAAGATGTGATTGTGTCGTGCTAACTGCATGCAACATTCCCCACAATGCAACCTTTGCCCCAAACATCCTGCCTGTTCAACCTTTACCCCTAAACAGCGTCCATGTGTCATTTCTTGCCCTAAACAGCCTGTGTGTGACATTTTTTCCCCTAAACAACCTGCCTATGCCCCTTAATTAGCCTGCATGTGCCACCTTTGCCCCCTAAACAGCCTGCCCGTGCCATTTCTGTCCCCAAATACTTATATATGAATTCACTCATTCACCCTTCTGCACCACCATACCTCATCTGCAGATTTCTCTGGTCCGGGGGCTGGCCAAGCAGCACTGGGGCCTCACAGCCGCATAAACCCGGGCATGTAGTTTACCGATGTGGGCTTCGCACATTGTGCAAGGTAACTCTGTTTTTCTGCTTTCCCAGTAGGCTAAAAAGAATGTGTTCCTTCTTGGCATACACTTTTATTTGTTATGTCACCTAAGATTATGATTCATTGCCATTATTAATTACAAAAAAAGCATTAACAAAATAAGTATTCACAGCAAAAATGTATAGATACGATAATAGTTTTTGGGAATAAATGTATATAACTAATATAATAAATATAACAATGCAGTATAAATAGTAAATCTATTTAATAATAATCATGATGCTAGTTTTGAATAAAGTTAAATTATTTTTTTCCTCCCCACACAGAATGGTACCAAAATTACTTATGTTTGGATAACCGGCCTACAAACTGAACAAGGAATCAGCATTTTTCTTTTTATGCTATTCCTAATATTATACCTTATTATACTATTGGGGAACATGATGGTTATTTATTTGGTTGCATCAGTACAGCACTTTCACTCTCCAATGTATGTATTTCTTTCAAGTTTAGCATTCTCCGAAGCTCTGTTTACAAACAACCTAATACCTATGCTTTTATGGATATTATTAGAAAATGGAACCACCATTTGTCTCACCCATTGCCTGGCACAATTTTACTTGTGTGCATCTCTGGGAGCAACAGAGTGTTTTCTATTTGGAGCAATGTCATATGATCGTTATATGGCTATATGTGATCCCCTGCATTATACATCAGTAGTAAATTTGAATTTCTGTAAAGGACTCATTATTTGTTCATTTACTGGTGCTTTCATAAGTATGCTGACACCACTTATTCTGACATGCCAGTTACATTTTTGTGGACCAAACGTTATAGATCACTTTTTCTGCGATTTTGCCCCAATCACCAGGCTTTCATGCTCAGACACATTTGCTGTAAAGCTTGTGACTTTTCTCGTGTCCTCTTCAGTAACACTGTTTCCCTTTGGGTTTGTCATTGGAACATATGTTTGTATCATCCACACAATCATGAAGATTCCCTCTGTTTCTGGAAGGAAAAAAACTTTTTCCACATGTAGTTCTCATTTAACTGCTGTATGTTTGTATTATGGAGCTCTTATTTCTGTTTATGTAGTGCCAGTTCAAGGTCTCTCAAATTCAGCTAATAAGATATTGTCTCTTATATACACTGTGATCACTCCTTTGATCAACCCCATAATATACAGCCTTAGGAATCAAGAGATCAAAGCAGGATTACAAAGGATTTTAAATGTAAAGGACAAAACACAGTAACACAGATGCCAGGTACTGAAAAATATTTGTATGAAGAAAAAAAAAACAATATACGTTGTTAGAGAAACAAAGAAGATACAACATCTAGACATGTCATCAAATATACACCTACATATTTTAAATGTTGTGCGTATCAGTATCAATGTATGTAATCAACATTACAATATACAGTTCATCAAACAACAAAATACAGTGTCCCTTCACTTAATATGTTGCATAATGGGTAGTAACAATTAGACTTGTGCATTTGGATTTGTACAAACTTGTTTTTCACTGAAAATTGCGTTCCTACGCTGATGAAATTGACGAAAATTTTTCGGTAGGATTAGTCATTCCTTTGCTACGTGTAGCCGCCATTACAAGCCGCTAGGCGACATTACAAGTCGTTTAGGCGGCATTGATGAGGTAAAGTGGGAAGGGACTGTGTGTAGGAGGATACATATGAATGACTGATAGCAGTAGACAAAATAACAGGGGTGGTCTCATTGATGGTTATGGCTGTGATTTATGAGTCCAAGTGGAAGGGATAAGCAGTACATATATAAGTGTCAGTAGCAGTTACAGACTGATGAGAGTTTGAACATAAGGCAGTCAGTGACAGTAAGCTTTACCAGAGGCAGATGCCCATTGCTCATCTACCATACTACAAGTTAATTAACAGTTTATTTTACTGTGGTGTGGTTTGGAGAAGCTGTAGTGTAATGTACTAGTGTATTTATGTATAGCAGTTATATATTTATATATATTTGTTTTAGAGTTTTTTCACTTTAAAAGTTAACTAAGGAAAAATCTCTAGTTTGTGGTAAAAAAAAAATATTTGGGGCAAAATTCAGACTCACTGAGTGCTGTTTCTGAGTAGAGTTTAGTTGATTAAGACAGTTGCCCATTTATGTTACCAGGCCAGCCAAACCAGCCAAATATGTTTTATTATCTTTATATATTATTATTGTATATTATTCTTTATTGATACTAGGCTTGTACACATTGTGACTGTGTTTCAGTTGTTTAAAACTTAAAATCTGTTTAACGTTCCTCGTGTAAAACGCGTTAAGCGTCTAGCCTGTGTTTCCATCCTGTGCCTGTCTATGTACCTCTTGTTTTGATTTTATGGTCTATGGACTTGATTAAATTTTGATATATTTTACAATGCATGCTTCCTCTCTATTCCTTGGTGTCAGCTGGTAACCTCTGATCCAATTTACCCTACCAGCCAAACAAATTTGTGGACAATGCCAAAAATCTTTTAGTATCTTTAGATCTTATTGTATTCAATGTATTGATAAATATTGCGTGGAATTCCTGAGTAGGGGGGCATGCTCCCTGGCCAACAAATTCTCTCCAAGCCAGCTTCCTAGGATCAATAATATTAAAACTCACAATTGGCTGGATAGTACAGGAATTTTCCCTGTGGTCATAATATATGCAAGTGTTGTACATTTGTAAATAGTGTTGTACATTTGTCTAGAGAGTTTAAATCTTCAGTCACTAACTGCTCGACCGAGAATGTAATCTATTTGATTTTCTGTAAAAAAATGTAGTATTTAGTATGTGTGGCGTACCACACGTCAGCTTAAGGCCAATATTAGGGAACACTTAACCAACATAGAAACTGAAGTCTCCCATCGGCAAGCATTTTGCTCACTGTTGTAATAGAGACACTTTCTTTTTTTCATTTCTTGATATAGAAAGAATTGTAGGCACCAACGAGGTAGTAACATAACTTTAAAACTTAACCAAAGAGAAGTCTTTTGGATTTTTACTTTATGTACTAGAATTCCTCATGGCCTTAACTCACAATACGAAGTTAGCTGTTATATTGGTTAGAATTATTCTTTATTTAATTTAACCCCTTAAGGACAATGGGCTGTCCCTAAAACCATTGAAAACAATGCTTTTGAGCCCTTACCGGGTTTGTCATTAATGGGTTATTATAATTTGTATTTGTGCTGTATTTAATATTATTTATTTTGGGTTTTATTTTGTTTATACCTTAATTACTCTAATCATTCCTTCTTTTTTTTCTGTTTATGAAGCCACTAATGAGATATAGAAACTTAATTGTTTCTTTGTTATTTACTGTACTTTCACTGCTTCTCCAGTCAGGCAAATGTTCCCTATAAAACACTTGCAACAATTGTATTGATTTGTTTCATGAAAACAGCATTTTGCTTATAAATATGTATAGCTGTTCTATTTTTTGTCCTTTCAATGTTTCTCTTATTCATGCATGGTTTGGTATATAAAGGGTGTCATTGTTTTGTGGGAGGAGATTTAAATTTAAATCTCTATATGCATTTTCAGTTTTCCTCTATAAATGCACTTTTTGTTAATTAGGAGCTACCACTCCCGCCTCCTTATCCAATTACACACCTGTTTCACATCTACTACTTAAATTCTTTAATTTTTTTTATTGTATATAAAGGTTGTGTGTTTGGTTACAGAGCAGGCTGCTTATGATTAAGCACTTCCTCTTGTGACACACGTTAAGCGTCTAGCCTGTGTTTCCATTCTGTGCCTGTCTTCCTGCTCTGCCATGGTGCGCACTTCACAGTTGAGCGCCGGAATATGACATCATATTCTGGCGGCCAGCATGAAACACCGGCACGTCGACGGAGTCACGGAGAGTGAGGGGCGCGATTGGTTGCTGAAAACTTTACGAGCGACCGCTCGGCGACCCTGCCCGGGACTTAAATTAAAACATTGGTTTTTTTGTTTAACTTTGGTTAACATGGAGAATGTTAACCCCTTAATGACAATACGGCGATGCGCGTAAACAGCCTCCGCTGCCGGCACGTCTGCACGATGTGTTTTAACAATCTCCCTTGCCGGGAATTCCCACGGGGGGGTGTCCCGGCAAGGGAGATTGTTAAAGCACATCGTGCAGACGTGCCAGCAGCGGAGGTTGTTTATGCTCGCATCACCGCAGCCGGTGAACGTCTGCGCGATGTGAGTTAACAATCTTCCTTGCCGGTACTTGCCTGTGTGGCGGCACAGGAAGTTTAATACACATACCGCGTAGATGTCCCCCGTCGGCCCCGTAAGACCCCGGGGAGTCTGCACCGGTAAGTCTAGGGGTGGGGGCACATCTCGGGGGGAGCAGAGTGGCAGCAGATCTCAGGGGGAAGCAGAGTGGCAGCATATCTATTTTTTAAAAAAGTACCTAACTTTTAGGGTGCGGCCTATATTCGGGTGCGGCCTGTAACCGAGCCAATACGGTATTTTTAAAAACTAGACACGCCAAGGTAGTTCAAATCAGCCTTTGTCAAACTTTATGGTAGTAAAATCATTTTGGATTTTTTTCACACACGTTGTACTCCAGGTATAAATTTACAGCTCCGGGTATATGTCACTGCCAAACAACACCCCAATATGTGTTCAGCAACATCCTGAATGCAGTGATATCCCACATGCATGGGTTTGTTAGGTTGTTCGGGGACTAAAAGGCCCTTTTTAAGAGGTGTGCATTTTTCAAATTGGAATTTTGACATGTCAAAAAGTCTGCCCACATATCCTTTTTTGAGTATCTTTGAAGCCAGCCAATACAATTTGCACCATCAAACCAAATATTTTTGAAAACTAGACACCCCAAGGTATTTGAAATACTGGTATTTTAACCCTTTCCATGCACTAATTTTACCACCAGCCATTGTCAAACTTTATGGTAGTACATTTTTTGGTATTTTTTTCACACACGTTGTACTTCAGGTATAAATTTACCGTGTCAAACAACACCCCAATATGTGTTCAGTAATATATCCTGAGCGCAGTGATACCCCACATGGATGGGTTTGTTGGGTTGTTTGGGAGGTAAAAGGCCACATGTGTGAGGTGTGTATTTTTTGCCATTTAGACATCTGGTCCTACTGCTCCCATGTCCCATATTTGGGACATCTTTGAACCCAGGAATTTATAATGCCAATAATTTAACTCTTTCCATGTGGGAATTTTTGTGAAGATAAAGAATTGTAGGACTTGCTCATAAAAAAACTTATTTATTTATTTTTGGGACAGTGGGGATTAACATGTTACCATATTTTTTAAAAATTTCCTTTGAACATTTTTGAACATTAATTTTTTTTTTTTTGTGTTTACATTTATTTTTTTTTACAAATCACACTGATTAGTGAGCTGGGCTCCATTGACATTGCATGGTTGGATCCAATACCTGCATTCAACCTGCAAGAGGAGCTTGAGAGTTCTCAAGAGGGTCTGGATAGTTTTCTATTGTTGATGCCATCTTGTGAATGACGGCAATTTATGATGCAGCTGTATAACGGCAGCCCGTACATGTACATTTGTCATTAAGGGGTTAAAAAGGGGGTAAAAAAACAATGTTTTAATTTAATTTCCGGGCAGGCGCCCCTGCTGCCATGGCGCCCTGTGCGGCCGCACAGATCACACACCCCTAATGCAGGCCCTGACTTCAGCACCCATTGGGAGAGAGATCACTACACTACAGGTCTGGAGCTACTCCCTAATTTGTTTTTGTAGGTAAAAGGTGCGTCTAGAAGGCTTCAGCCACCTCCTTCTTTGGGAACACCCCCTGAATGTAACCAAACTGTTGCTCAAATCAATGTAGCAACAATCATACCAACAATCATGACTTCCATAATGAAAGGGTTTTATTCAGGTTTATATAGCCAGTGTCACTGTATCTCAGTCTTCATTTGCTATTTCTGTTTACTGCTGTTTGTTTGTTCTTGAGTTTTATTCTTAGATGCTGAAGGATACACAACTGCTGGTTTTGGTGGACTTCCCATGGTGATATGATATACAAATCTTTGTGTATATAGGTAAATGCTATTATTTGTTACTTTAAACCAGAAAGAGGCTGGGGGAGGCTATGTGAACTGAGGGCAATATGGTGGCGCTTGCGGTGATGTTATCTTCTCCGATTGAAGGTAGTCTAATGTTTATATGTGTGTATTGTGACAGTCTATCAATACTATTACTGTTTTGGGCCTAATTGGACTAGAATGTTTTACTTAACACATTTTTAACCCAGGGGCACTATTTAGTATACGTTAAATAAAGTCCAACAACTGTGAAAATATCACAGACTGTGGCTGTCTGCAATGTGGTCACATAATGTCTTATGACTGCAAGCTTCAATACCTTGTAGACTACCTTGTAGTTCATCTGTGTCTGTAAGTGGGCGTTGCTCCTGCTGCATAACTGTGTTGATTTATTTAATTAAATTACTTATTTTGGTATAGAGCCACTCTTATTATAATATTTAATGTATTATATTAACTAATGAAATGCTGGGATGTAATGCTCCTGAATTTACAGGTTATTTTAGGTCCTTCATGCCAACTGTACCCCCCCCCCCATTGATTTCATATGATTTTCTGGCTTATCAACACTTTTAATGTTCTGTAATTTGCTATGGGTACTGTATATATATATATATGTATATATATATATATATATATATATATATATCACTGCTGACATAACCCAGAAGTTCAATGGAGGACATCGGAGGCACAGACGCTGTAAACCCATACCTGAAGTGCAATTTTTGGTGATAAAAAACCAAAATAAATCACTACCACAAAGTTTGACAAAGGGTGGTAGTATTTGTGCATGGAATGGGTTAAAATACCAGCATTTGAAATACCTTGGGGTGTCTAGTTTTCAAAAATATATGATTTGATGGGGTAAATTGCCAAAATAGCACATGGGGCTGAATGACCAGATTTGGGGGAAAAATTGGTTTTGAAATAGCAAAACGCTACTTGTACTTATTGCCCAATAACTTGCAGAAAAAAAGCATAAAAACATTGGGTATTTCTAACCTCAGGACAAATAGTACAATCGATTTAGCAGGTTTTTTCATTAGCTTTAAAGTTAAAGTTGTAAGATTTTTCCATTTTGCATCATATATATATTTTTTTTTTATAGGAAATTAGATGATGTGATAAAAAAATGTCCTAAATAATGTGTATTACTTGTGTGGTTACAAGGAGAAAATTACAGCTAAACACGAGCACTGCAAAAGTGTTAAAACAGCCTTGGTCCCAAAGGGTACAAAAAATAAAAAAAAAAATGCCTGGTCCTTAAGGGGTTAATTCATTTTTTTATCATTAATCTTTTTAGTTAATAATTTGGGTGGAAAGATTAGAGATCTTAGGTTCTTATTAACATAAATGTGACTTAGAGGTTCACTTTGTAAGAAACAAATGCCATTCTGGCACATAATTCTGATGCCACTGACAGTACATAAGAATTCAATACACAAGACTTAGTTATAAAGGCCACAATAAAGTTGTATGAGGCACAAATGTTGCTGAAAAAAACATGTCCCTGCCCCACCTGTCGCTGGGAATCAGTCTTAGAAACACTCTTAGAAAATAATAATACGAAATAATCAAAGTGACTCTAAAATTGAAAGCACTAGCAAGCTATTTTAAATATATCGCAGCAAGAATGTCAATACACACAAAATAAAAAAGCTAAGGAAAACCAGGATTAGTTGGATTCAAAAGAAGGAAGGTATGTTCATGTTTTTAGGGAAAAAAGAGTCATTTCATACATGCAAGTTTATAGAGGAAGAGGTTCTACTTCAGCTGTCTAAATTGAAGTCTTGTCAGGGACATCTGCACATTCAGACTGTAGTATATATATATATATACACACACATATACACATATACCCCCCAAAATTTTAATATTAATTTAGGAAAAAAAGATAAAGCCTGACTATAAGACTAGTCTATAGAAAAAAAAAGTTTTACTAGTAAATATTAATTCACATGTAAACTATTTTTTCATATTTAATAAAACTATAAAAAAATATATATATATTTTTGTATTTCCTTTTATTTGCCACTCTGCTCCAGTTATGCACATCTGTCCCCCAGATATGCCTTATATGCAACCCAGCCCCCCAGAAATGCCTTATACCTCCTATTCGCCACTCTGCCACCCAGATATGCCTTATACACCCATATAGCCACTCTGCCTCCCGACATGCATTTAACCCCCTATTTGCCACTCTCCCCCTAGATATGCCTTATACCCCCTTTATGCCGCTCTGCCTCCCTGATATGCCTTTTCACCCCCCCATTTTTCACCCCCCAGATATGCCTTATACCCCTATATGCCACTCTTCCTCCTTGATATGGCTTTTAACCCCCATATGCCACTCTGCCTCCAGAAAACCATTGAAAACCTCTTACCCCCCCCAACTTACCAGTGCATCCCTTTACTTGTCCCCCGTGCTTCAGACTTCCAGGTGTCTAGTGGGGCAGCCGGTTGAGGTCTGTGCAATGAAGAGCCCCGCTGCACATAACCTTCCGGTGTTCCACCATAGAAGCCACGGCGGAAGTGCCGGCAGCCGAGGTTGTCTGTACGCATCCCACAAATGTTCACTGGATGCGCACAGACAACCTCCACTGCTGCCGGCACTTCTATGCTGAAGCACCGGATGGTCATGTGATACCGGCGCTCCGTCATAGAAGCCCTCAGAGGAAGTACCGGCAGCAGCAGAGGCTGCCAGAGAGAAGGATCCGGGTCCCTGTAGTGCTGGATCTCAGTCTTGTAGTCAGACCTCTATTTGTTTACTATATAATTTAAATGAATGCAAAATCAGAAATAACAGAAAATAATTAAACAGACCTGTGGAATATAAGAGAACCATGTGAAAACAACCAGGAAAGCTGTGTGTGCTATTCATCACATAATGAGGCCAACTTTTAGCCACTGTCCCTATTATTTCTGTGGGCCTCTAGGATTTCATCTCTAAAGGTCACACCACAGGGAACTAATAATATATACTCAAAGGATCATGCTTTCACTTATATATATATATAACATCTCAATCAACTATGTTTAAGCTGCAAACAGCATTCTTCCATACATATGAAAAGCTGATACCAATCCAGAACAAAATCTTTTTCATTTGTTCGTCATAGGAAACATACAGGTCAGTATTTTGCATTATACTAGCCTAAGATATGCAGTTCAGGATATTTTGGTGCATATTTCTGAAAAACTACATAAAGAACAAAATAAGGCTGCAGCTATCTTCTCTATTAGTTATAAAAGGTAAGTCCACAATGACATGATTTTTTTTTATTTTTTTTATTTTTTTTCCTTCAAGTCTGCAGATTTGCTTTTAATATGTAGAAAATACTTCTTAGTAATGGTCAGTACATACAGAGTGCACACACATTCCAGGAGAGGCTTTAATAAATTCAGAAATGCAAACTAAATGAGTTTAAAAAAGCTAACATAATATTTAAAACATTTTCTAAACTAGGTATTATTGTGTGATTTTGTTATTGATATTAACATTTCTGATTTTGTTTTTTTCTTTCTTCTTTATTATTGTCTTGTTTTAATTTTTACTTTGTCATTTATCATTTAGTTACTTTTTATGAGTAATAAATATTACATTTATTCTATGACTGTATTTTCTTGAATGCTTTGAAATTAAATCAATCCCTGAAAAATTCACAGTCCCTGACAGGGTTTGTGTTTAAATAACTGTAATGGGAATGAAAAGTATAATAATGTGGATTGAATGTATTACTTACAGAGTCTCCACTTTATACTTCTATACCAGTTTTGTCATTCTATTGAATTAAAAAAATCCTTTTTAACAAGCCAATTAATTCTGTTTGAATGCAGATTTATGTACATCTGTTTTAATTGATACATGTGCAATCTGTAAGCTTACTTTACTTTTAAAGCTCTCTCTTTTGCTCTATAAGCAGATATTTATCTCCATTTATCCATTGAGTAAAAGAAACATGCTTTAGCCTCACATACTGTAGGTAAGTTCCATACCTGACAAATATTTATAACAGCACATGATAATTTAGTATAGAAATATTACCATGTAGCTATATAAGATTGGAACATTTAAATATGTAAGCGGTGACACGCCAGAAAATTTTAAGTTTTGCTGCAATCAAAATCAGAAATGTACAAATATATACCGAATTTCAATACCCTCAACCATTAGATTGCACATGATGTAAGGTGACAAGATGCCCCTCTTCTTGGGACTTCTGCCCTCTGTTAACATTTGACCCAAAAAAAATTCTTTGAAGCCCTCTTAAACTTAAAGTAAAATCTATTTCAGATGTAAAATGGCATTTTGTTTTAAATGTTGTAAAATATATATAACATAGTCCATGTCGTTGTAAAAGTCCCCACCAGATTTATTTTATGAAACATCATCTTAAAATAACATATCAGTAGATATAGATAGGAATGCATATTTAACTATTGCAGAGTGTTTCTATTAGGTTACTTTATGTGAGCAGTGCTCGTGCTAAATATGCCACATCCAAGTATCCAAATTGTGGCTTGACAGACCAGGAAATAATGTTCAGAGCTATGTTTAGAGTACTAGTATTAGTAGTAAAATCCGAATTAATTGAATATGCTGCATACGACTCTGGAGTACCTAAAAAAGTATAAATAACATAAATGTCTTTTGGGGAAGTTGAATTAAAAATGGAGGGATTTTATCCTGAGGAAAAAAAATGTGTGTGACACAGTAAAACATGAAAATGCAAAAAAAAACTGAAAAAGAGGTAATGTGGAAATGTAAAATTTAAAATCAAATTTATTAAACATACAGTATGTTCCGATGTTGTTGTCAGCAGAGGTGTGTAATTACAGATTATGGATAATTGATTCAAGGTCAAAAATATTTTTAATTATTTCCAAAGTAAGTAAAGGCCTCTATCAAACTGAATACATATAGCTCCCAAACCATATTTTTGTGATTTTTTCTTTTTGCTAGATTTATAGGTATTTTATATTTTCTGTAATCTACTGGTGAACAAAATTATAGGATATATATGAGACTAAATCACATTATAAATGTATCACTTTGAATATACTGTATTGAAAAGGGAACACCATTCACTTATTCTTATATAAATATATCTGTAATTAAAGAATATAATTATGAGTTTGCATTATCATGAAAAAACTTAATATGTGTCATGGGTAAAATTCAAATACATTTGAATAAATATGAAGTTTCTTGGAAAAGGCATGTACACTAAGATCTGGAAAAAAGTGTTGTGTTATGTGGTGTTATATTGTGCTATACTTTATTTATTTATTTGTTTATTTGTTTATTGTTATAGATAATGCGTAACCAGACTAGCATTACTGAGGTTTGGATTGTAGGACTTCATAATCTTCATGAAAACAGGATATTCTTCTTTATATTCTTCCTTACTATCTACCTTGTCATTATAACTGGGAATCTGCTGGTTGTTTCTTTGGTATTGAGTAGAAGTCACCTTCACTCGCCAATGTACTTCTTTCTCAGTAACTTGTCCTCATCTGAAGTCATGTTCACCACAAATATTGTGCCTAAATTCCTACAGGTTTTATGGACAAAGGGAAGCAAAATTTCCATTACAGGATGCTTTACACAGTTTTATGTATGTGGTTCTCTAGCAGCTACAGAATGTTTTCTCCTCACTGTAATGTCATATGACCGCTATGTTGCTATATGTAGCCCACTGCACTACCACGCTCTGATGCGCTTTTGTGTTTGTCGTCAGCTGGCAGCCTTGTGCTGGGCTGGTGGATTTCTCTCAATGTTAACAACTTTAATTTTAGTATGTAGACTTCATTTCTGTGGTCTCTCTACAATTAACCACTTCTTCTGTGATTTTGCTCCAATTCTGGAAATGTCATGTTCTGATACTTCTGTGGTCAAACTAGAGACTTTTATTTTCACATCTTCTGTTACGCTTTTTCCTTTCTTATTCATTATTGGCACGTACGTCTTTATCATAATCACTATACTTAAAATTCCTTCTTCCAGTGGCAGACAAAAGTCATTTTCCACCTGTAGCTCTCACTTAGCTATTGTATCAACATACTATGGTACCCTTATTACCGTATATGTGGTGCCTTCCAAAGGAAACTCAAATACTGTAAATAAGGTTTTGTCTCTTATGTATACTATGGTAACACCACTCTTTAACCCCATTATATACAGCTTAAGGAATCAAGAAATGAAGGCAGCAATATTAAAAGCAATAAAGTGCTAGATCAACAGGGTCATGTAGTCTGTTTTAGTTATTTTGTATCATGAAAACCAATCCTTCCATTTTTTACTAAAATTATAAATTCAGTGACCAATAAGCCAATTTTCTATGCAAGTAGTGCTCCCTTAGCATGGGACAGCACACCCTTTCCCCGGTTTCCCAGTCACTAGCCGAGACTTAGTGTAGTGGGTTTGGTGCACCCAGAGAGGCCGCCATATGGACAAGTACCTCAAACCCACAGTTAAATATATTGGCTCTTTAATGTTTTGGGGGCTGTTTTTGTGCCAGATGACCTGGGCATTTTGTTAGGATGGATGGAATCATGGACTTTACCAAATATCAACAGATATTACATGAACACCTGACTGCCTTAGCCAAAAAGCTTAAAATGCGCCATGGTTGGATCTTCCAGCAGGGCAGTGATCCAAAACATATATCAAAATCAACACAACAATGGTTTACTAAGCTTAAAATCAAGGTCCTAACGTGGCCATCCTTGTCCCCTGACTTGAACCACATAGAAAACTCAAACTGTGCCAATAAGTGTGGCACATATATATATAACCTTTTTTCATAAACCTGTGTTTGCAATTGTTTGATATCCACGTGAGCAGATTATTTTATGTGTATTGTGAAAAGATTAAAAGGTTAAAAAAATAAAGACAATTTTTCACAGCCTTCTTTGCTCATATTTACCAATGGTGCCAATACTTGTGGAGGGCACTGTAGGTATATTTTATTAATTAGCCAGTGCTAGTGTACAAAGACTAGAATACTTAACACGTTTTGTGCCTTACTGGTGCTTACTCAGCTGAATACAAATGTAAGGGGATGGGTATAAATGACATCAATCATCAATTACAACCTTAATTTGCACAATTAAGAATTACATCAGACTTATTTTCAGACTGAGTACTGATTAGAGAAGAAAAAACCATGAATTTATTAAGCAGTAATTATACAAAAATGATAAACACAATACAAAATACATGAATACATAAAATTAAATATGAATCATTACAAATATAATTATACAAAATATATAATTCATTAAATCGTATTAATAAATTGCATAGTTCAAAATCTTATAAATTAAATAATCAGAACATTTTATTTTGTCATTTCATTCTCATTTTCAAATGTATTTGGATATAATTTAAGGTAATCCAGATAACTATTTATTGAATCATTCCTTGTCTCAAATAATTTTGAAAAACAGAAATTATTACTAAATATAAATGTAATAAACATGATTCATTTAAAGAGAGTTCATAATTATCAGCAGTATTACATTTTTCTTACTTTTAGTTTGAGGATAAATCACCATTATTTCTAGTAATACATGTACCATGGGAACATTAAAGCACAGTTATTTAAAGTTCAATAGTTCCATAGGAACATAAGGCAATTGTCAAGTTCAACAACCATCCAATTGTTGTATTCATTACCCTGCATATGAGACATATTTTAAATTTTGTAACAATGTTATGAGTTTGCTTTGGCAGTAAACAATGGAGAGATTTACCGTAATGAAAAATTGAGAACCCTTAGCTAGTATAGTGTTAAGCAATATTGAATTACAGATATAGTCCCTATTTAGACAAGTCAATTTGCTTCTCGTTAGGTATAAGGGTAAACAAGAAGGTTAAAGAGATTAGGCTTCACTACGACTCATCATTTGGTAATTTTTTATTTCCTATTTAGACCTAGAGACAAATAAAGTTAATCTCCATAGGAGCAGTTTAGGAATGTAATTGTTCTTAACATGTACAGAGCTAAATGTGTGCGGTCAATATGTCCTAATCATGCTGCATTCTTACAGCCTTATTGCTCTGTTTTTATATACTATAATAAATTTAGTGTATCTATCAAAATACATTGGTTTTAACCACAGTCTGTATGACGCATACAATATACAGCAATTCAAATAAATATAACCTGATCAAGAAACTGTACAAGTGTAGTAATGTATGTTCTAACCATTTAACTTTAACACAACGCAACATTCCCAAATTGTATTTTTTCTTTTTCCATAGTAATAACCATTTTTTATGTAGCATGAGTGACCCGCCTAATAAACCCTTAGTATTTTATTTCAGTATTACATGATATCATAGATAATACATGTTCTTACCCTACTAAAAAAGCAACAAAACAAAACAGCTACTCAGATTCTTTAACTCTTAAGTTACTTGTTAGCTAGAAATGTAATTTAGAACGTCAAGTTTAACTACTACACTTTACATAAACAGCTCTGTGTCATGAGTTTTCTTTATGAGCGACACCATATTTATTTATATTTTATCTTGCATTTAATGATCCTATATTATATGTGTTTTATGTTTATTATTTTTTAGTTACCTATATTGGAATACTCAGTGGATTATTTTAGGCATTATATAAGCCATTTGCATTTTTTGTTTGCTGAGCATCATCAGTGATTTTTTTGTTAAAACATTCTTTTATTTTCAGGTTGGATTTGTCTTTACACATTTGTGGGTCATCTTTGCGCAGGATTACTCATTATATTATATTTCTAACACTAACCCGCTTATTTCCACCAATTGCCCAGAAAAAAAGAGCAGTTCTGGCAATAGCATAATTAATTGCCACCCAATTAAAATTACCCCATATTTTTTGTTATTTGTCCACTATTGACCAACCACAATCTTATTTTGAAATAGTCTGTAGCAGGAGGTGATTCTACTTCTCGTGGTGTGCGCAGAGCATGCAACAAAACAGTCAAATAAACCCTGGTACACCAACCCAAATAGGTCTGATGAAGATTAACAGGGCAGAAAACATGGTCAAGACAGTGAGTGACAGAGACTTTGTGGGTTTGCTTTGCATATACTGCACCTGGTGGCAATGGCAGCTATAAACACTGAGGTGCAATGCATTGTGAAGGCAAGCCAGTAGCTGTGGAATGAGCAACAAAAGGCAGGTCTCCCTCAGCAGCATCTACATCAGGACACTGACTTATTATTGCAATTTCTATCTAATAATTCTACTTTGTCAAAGTTTGTGGTAGTAATTTTAGATTTTTCTAACACATTGTACTTCAGGAATTAATTTACAGCTCCTGGTCACTGACAAGCAACACCACTATATTTGTTCAGCAACATCCCTTGAGTACAGTGATTCCACCCATGCATGGGTTTGTTGGGTTGTTTGGGGGAGTAATAGACCACATAAGGGACATGCACAATTCAGTTTTTCAACATGGAATTTTGACATGTAGAAAATTCTGCCCCAAATTCTGGTAAATAAAATAAATCTTTATTTTATTTACCAGTATATGTTTTGGTGCATCAGTTCATACATATACTTCTATATACAAGCACGTGACCAGTAAGGATTGATGAAACCAAACTCCTATGCGCCTGACACATCTGTGAAAACTGTAAGTGCACATCTGTTCTGGCAAGCCAGAACTGATTGAGTTACTACACCATTGTGTTTTTTATGTTGTTTTTTTCTCCATATATACTCCACATACGGACCGCGGTGGGTTTATATATACGAAGCCTGATCAAACCATTCAGATTGTGAGTGCATACACTAAAAATCTTCATATAATAATTGAGTTTGACATACTACACTATCAGAGTTATCTCTTCTGTTTATTTTTCAAATTGAGAACCGACCATAACACAAGCGCCCCCTAGTGGACCAAAATTATCTTTCTTGCCCAGCCACACAGCTCCTCTTGCACCTGGTGGAGCATGGATCAATAAATACAAATTTTCCAATTTTTAAGGAAATTATGTCCTGTATCATGTGACTGGATGTGTCAGCCCATTGCCCAACTGCTGCTGCCTATCATCTTCCTTACTCTGAAGGATCAATTCATAAAGCAGTTAGATTTGTGGGGAAATTCTGTCCAGTATCATGTGGATGGCTTGCTACTTTTAGTGTCTCAGATCAGCAGTTGCGGATGTCAGCAGGACCTCTTGTTGCAGGACTCCAAAATTAAACTGCTTTGTCAGAATGCCAGCAGCCAAGAAAATCTGCAGCTGAGCGAAGGAGTGAGTAAGGGAAGGAGAAAAAGTGGGTATGTTTCTGAGCATGCATGCATGTATATCTGTGTGTTAGCATGTATGTGTGTTTATGTGTGAGCATAGATCTGTGTGTATGAGCACAAATGCGTTTGCGTGTGTGAGTATATAAAAAGTGTAATATACTGTATATTATGTAAGGAAAAGTACATAACTAAAACCCCACACTGTAAACACCCCTTTCTTCATAAAAAATAAGGACATACAAATGTATAAAAAAAAGTTACTTTTTATATAATAAAAAACAGACTGGTAAGGTTTTGTGGACTTGAATGCCCATTACCTTCAGCCACAATGATGATGTGGGTGATCAGAGTTGTAGCTCTCAAAAGCTGGTGATCTGGGAAGAACAAAAATGTCCCAGTGGAAATACGTACTCTCTCTATTTTTTAATTTAGGTTTACTTTGGAACTTAACCACCTTCTTATGTATGCGTAACCTATGTTATGTACTGTCACCTACATTTAATGTGTGTACAATTGGATAAGAGTTAGCACATATGCTAGTTCTAAAACCCCACACACCTCTTCTGGCAAGGTTTTCAACAAGATATTGGATTGTATCTGTGGGAATTTATGCCCATTCACTGATGCCTCACTACCTTTGTCACCAAACTGTTTGTTAGTGCAATGTTTGTCCCCAAACATTGGCTGTGACATATTTGCCCCACACAAATTGTCAGTGACCCAAACAGCTTGTCTTTGTCACCTGTGCCCCCAGATTGAATGTGCCATATGTGTCACCAAACAGCCTGTCCCCAGGAAAATTTTAAAAGAATAACTCAAACACAAACAGAACTAAGAGACTAAACATACTTTATTATTAGATCAACAACTGCAGACAGAAGCAAAAGATACATATTTACCTCAAAGGTTTTTAAATAAATTGCCACCTCCGGACTCACTAAGAGTCATTCTTCAGCACGCAGGAGAGGAAAACCCCCATTTATTGGGGGAAACCTCTGGGGAACCATGTCTGAAGAATAGCCCTTCCCTCTGAGCACTAAGAGGTTGATTGATTACATGTGGAATGTTTTAGAATTCAGATGTACTTTTACATTTTCACATGATTATTTCATTATTTCTGTATGCTCCAAACTTCTACTGCTGGTGACGTTAGCTTTCCTTCATTTTAACTTAAGACTTAAGAGATGTTGACAGTAAGAGGCTATCCCTCGCCTTGAGTAATCCCTGTTGATTTCCTGCAGATGAGAGAAAACTTGGGGAAAAAAACTAAGTAAAAATTCTCAGACACCTCCACCACGGACACCTTCTGCCGGTTGTGCAGAAAGACACCATTATTGTCTCCGGCCAGTCTCCCATACACCCCTACCATGATCGCCTCAGGCCAGTTGTGAAAAAGACACCACCAAAGCTGTCGGACAGTTTCACTGACACCATTGACACCATGGTTGTGCCAATAGACACCATTGTCGCCTTTGGCCAATCTCTCACACACATCTGGGGCTGCAATAACTAATCGATAAAATCAATAATGAAAATAGTTGCCAACAAATTTCATTATCGATTAGTTGAATTAATTTTTATCGATTATAAAATGAGGGTTTTTTCAGAGCAAATGCTCTGAAAAATACCCCTCATTATATAATCTGTTTCAGTGACTCACAGCAGCAGTTACTACTTACAGTCCCTCCCTGCAATAACTCTGACAACTGGCCCCGCCCCTTTCTTTCTCCTAGGCCCACATGGCTAAGACACTCATCTAACTGTAAGTATAAAATTAATATTTGGGCTGCTGAAAGTTAGGGGAGGTGGGGCAGTTATGGTTAATGGGGTGTATAGGGTTAATTTAGGACAGGGCTCGACAAATCCCAGGCGCCAGGTCGCCATGGCGACAGAGAATTTTGTCCTGGCGCCTAGGTTTTGTCAGCCTCTTACATCCAGAAAAAATTGTGGATGTAAGAGGCTGAGTCACCACATGGGGGCGCTGTTGCTGTCTGCCCAGAAGTCTGGGCAGACAGCACAGCCACTCCGAGCCCGCCCCCGAGCCTGAGATCACTCCCACGGAGTGAGCCTGTAGGCTGAAAACGCGGTTGCTGGAAAAGCAGCACTCGTGTTTTCAGCTGCCACAGGCAGCCTCAGGGAAGGGGTTTGTGTGTTGATTGGGTCCCCACACAAGTCTGGGGACCTCACCCAACACCCCCCAGCTGCCTGATCGCTCTATTGGAGCGACAGCGCAGCGTTAACCCCTTCAATGCCGCGATCGCGGCATTTAGGGGTTAATTCCCGTTTTGGGGGCTTTGCTGCTGGTGGTCTGCCTGGAAGCCCAGGCAGACCAGCAACAGCAAAAACGAGCCCCCACAAGCCGTTTGATGACTCCTGTAGGTATGGAAGCCTACAGCAGTCATCAAAGAGACTCCCTCTGCAATGGCTGGTCCATAGACCAGCAATTGAGTCCCAGCTGCCAGAGGCAGCTTCAGGGACAGGGGAGAGGGTTCTTCGGTCTCCACATGAGTGTGGAGACCAGCCCCAACACCCCCCCCGCTGCCTGATCACTCCATGAGAGCGACGGTGCAGCGTTAACCCCTTCAATGCCACAATTGTGTATGACACATTCGTGGCATTGCAGGGGTTAACATTTGTCCCCACAAGCTTGTGGGGACTAAATATCTGTCAATGCTGTGCTCCAATGGAACATCAGCATCGAAAGAGTTAAAAAAATGAAAAAAATGTATTTAAAAAAAAAAAACAGCACTGACCTGAAAGTCCAGGGTGCTTCCAGGTCAAACGCTGTGAGTTTAGTAAGTGGGCTGATGATGATCAGATCCCTCCTGACCAACTGTTAGTTTAAAAAAATCCTGGCTCCTAACTTTTTTACCTGGCGCCTAGATTCACAACAAATTTGTCAAGCCCTGATTTAGGAGCAGTTGTGGTTGATGGGGTCTTCAGGGTTAATTTAGGGGCAGTTGTGGTTATTGGGACGTTTAGGGTTAATTTAGGGGCCATTGTGGTTAATGGTATGTTTAGGGTTAATTTAATGATGAGGACTGAGGGTTAATTTAATTAATTTAATATGGTTAACTTAAGGTGCAGTTGTGGTTAATGGGATGTTTAGGGTTAATTTAGGGGCCATTGTGGTTAATGGTATGTTTAGGGTTAATTTAATGATGAGGACTGAGGGTTAATTTAATTAATTTAATATAGTTAACTTAAGGTGCAGTTAGAGGTAAAGGGGGGCAAACTAAGGGGAATCTAAATCCTGGGGGCAGTGAAGATTAACCCAGTACTTATTTTTAAAAATATGGTGTCAGTGTGCTGTGAACGAGTCTGTGACTCTATGAGGGGACTATGAGATATCTGGGGGGTATAAGGAATATCTGGGGAGGACGGAGTGACATATCTGGGGGTATAAGGCACATAGGGTATAAAAGGCATATGTGGGGAGGGCAGTGTGGCATGTCTGGGAAGCAGTGTGGGATATCAGGGGAGGATGGAGTGGTGTATCAGGGGGTATAAGGCAGGGCTCGACAAATCCCAGGCGCCAGGTCGCCAGAGAATTTTGTCCTGGCGCCTAGGTGTTTGTCTGCCTCTTACATCTACAAAAAACTGCCCCCGCGTCACCACGCGGGGGCGCTGCTGCCACTTCGAGCCCGCCCTCGAGCCTGAGATCACTCCCACGGAGTGATCCTGTAGGCTGAAAACACGGTTGCAGGAAAACCAGCAATCGTGTTTTCAGCTGCCACAGGCAGCTTCAGGGAAGGGGGTTGTGTGTTGATTGGTGTGTGGGGACCTGACACAACACCACCCTGCTGCCTGATCGCTCCATGAGAGAGACAGTGCAGCGTTTACCCCTTCAATGCCGCGATCGCGGCATTTAGGGGTTAATTCCCGTTTTGCAAGGGGCTCTGCTGCTGGTGGTCTACCTGGAAGCCCAGGCAGACCAGCAACAGCAAAAACGAGCTCCCACAAGCCCTTTGATGATGACTCCTGTAGGCATGGAAGCCTACAGCAGTCATCAAAGAGACTCCCCCTGCAATGGCTGGTCTATAGACCAGCAATTGCGTCCCAGCT
The DNA here is from genome assembly GCF_027358695.1 of Spea bombifrons. NCBI lineage: Eukaryota > Metazoa > Chordata > Amphibia > Anura > Pelobatidae > Spea > Spea bombifrons. Next base: position 115,042,393 of record NC_071087.1, on the reverse strand, counting down.
GCCAGAGGCAGCTTCAGGGACAGGGGGAGAGGGTTCTTCGGTCTCCACATGAGTGTGGAGACCAGCCCCAACCCTCCCCTGCTGCCCAATCGCTCCATGAGAGCGACAGTGCAGCGTTAACACCTTCAATGCCACAATTGTGTATGACACATTCGTGGCATTGCAGGGGTTAACATTTGTCCCCAGAAGCTTGTGGGGACTAAATATCAGTCAATGCTGTGCTCCAATGGAACATCAGCATTGAAAGAGTTAAAAAAAAATCAAAATAATAATAATAATAAAAAAAAACCCAGCACTGACCTGGAAGTCCAGGGTGCTTCCAGGTCAAATGCTGTGAGTTTAGTAAGTGGGCTGATGATGATCAGATCACTCCTAACCAACTGTTAGTTTAAAAAAAATCCTGGCTCCTAACTTTTTTAGCTGGCGCCTAGATTCACAACAAATTTTTCAAGCCCTGGTATAAGGCATATCAGGGGGCACAGTGGCATATCTGGGGAAGACGGAGTGGCATATGTGGGACGCAGTGTGGCATATCTGGGGGTATGTGTCATATGTGGGAGGCAGTGTGGCAAGCCTGGGCTCAAATGTGCATAACTGGGCGGGGGCAGGTTGGGAAATAAAGACAAGAAATGCATTTTATCAAAGTTTTTTTTATTCTGCTGTTTGTTTTTAACATCATTTGTTTATTAAATTATTTTAAATAAATGAAAAATTTAAATTCATTTTTTTTATCAGATTAATCGAAAAAAATAATCGGCCAACTAATCGATTATGAAAACAATCGTTAGTTGCAGCCCTAACCATGTTTGCTTCAGACAGTTTGTGCCAAAAGACATCACTCTCTCCTTAGGCCAGTCTCACATATACCCCAACCATGGTCGCCTTAGGCCGGATGTGCAGAAAGACACCACCGTTGCCATCAGCCAGTCCCAGATACACCACTATTCTGGTAGCCTTAGGCCGGATGTGCCAACAGACACAAGAGTCGCCTTCGGCAAGTCTCACGTTTACCCCTACCATGATAGCCAGTCTCACATAACCCATATACTCACATACACCTAAACTACGGTCTCCTTTGGCCAGTGTCACATACACCCTAACCATAATCGCCTCAGGCCAATTATGCCAACAGACACCACTGTTGCCTTCTGCCAATCTCAACAAACACCCAAATCACGTTGTCATTAGGCCTATTGTGCCAGCAGACATCACCGTAGCCTTCGGGCACTTTCACATACACTCAAACCACGTTTGTCCCTGGCTGGTTGTGCCAACAGACAACACCTTCGCCTATGGCCTGTCTCACATACATCCATATCCCGGTCGCCTTAGGCCGGATGTGCCAACAGAAACCTCGGTTCCCTCCGGCCAGTGTCACATTCAACCTTACCATGATCACATAAACCCAGTTGCGCAAACAGACTCCACCGTCGCCTATGGCCAGTCTCACATGCATCCATATGACGGTCGCCTTAGGCCGGATGTGCCAACAGACACCACTGTTGCCTATGGCCAGTGTCACATACACCCTAACCATAATCGCCTCAGGTCGATTATGCCAACAGACACTACTGTTGCCTTCTGCCAATCTCACAAACACCCAAATCCCGTTGTCGTCAGGCCGGTTGTGCCAGCAGACACCACCGTAGCCTCCGGCCACTTTCACATACACCCGTATCACGATCACCGTAGGCCGGATGTGCCTAAAGACACCACAGTCACCTATGGCCAGTCAATGTCAAGTGTCAAATACACCCCTACCATAATCGTCTCAGGACGGTTACGCCAACAGACACCACTGTCGTCTTTGGCCAGTCTCACATTCACCCCTACCATAATCGCCAAAAGCCAGTTGCGCAAACAGACACCACCGTTGCCTTTAGCCAGTCTCATATACACCCCTTTAGGGTCTTAGGCCAGATGTGCCAACAGACACCACCGTCGCCTTTGCCTAGTCTCACATAACCCATTTCACGGTCGGCTTAGGCCAAATGTGCCAAAACACACCACCGTCGCCTATGGCCAGTCTCACAAAACCCATATCACGGTTGCCTTAGGCCGGATGTGCCAAAAGTCACCACTGTCGCCTATGGCCAGTGTCACATACACCAATCTCACGGTCATCTTAGGCCGGTTGTGTTAACAGACACCACCATCGCCTTCGGCTATTCTCACACTCATATCACGATCACTGTAGGCCGGATGTGCCTAAAAACACCACAGTCACCTATGGCCAGTCAATGTCAAGTGTCATATAAACCCCTACCATAATCGTCTCAGGCCGGTTATGCCAACAGACACCCCTGTTCCCTCCGGCCAGTCTCACATTCAACCTTACCATGATCACGTAAAGCCAGTTGTGCAAACAGACTCCACCTTCGCCTATGGCCAGTCTCACATAACCCATATCACGGTTGCCTTAGGCCGGATGTTACAAAAGTCACCACTGTCGCCTATGGCCAGTGTCACATACACCAATCTCATGGTCATCTTAGGCTGGTTGTGTTAACAGACACTACCATCGCCTTTGGCTATTCTCACACCCATATCACGATCACTATAGGCCGGATGTGCCTAAAGACACCACAGTCGCCTATGGCCAGTCAATGTCAAGTGTCAAATACACCCCTACTATAATCGTCTCAGGCCGGTTATGCCAACAGACACAACCGTCGTCTTTGGCCAGTCTCACATTCAACCTTACCATGATCACATAAAGCCAGTTGCGCAAACAGACTCCACCGTCGCCTTTGGCTAGTCTCACATACATCAATATCACGGTCGGCTTACGCCGGATGTGCCAAAAGTCACCACCGTCGCCTATGTCCAGTCTCACATACACCAACCTCACAGTCATCTTAGGCCAGTTGTGTTAACAGACACTACCCTCGCCTTCGCTATTCTCACACCCATATCACGATCACTGTAGGCCGGATGTGCCTAAAGACACCACAGTTACCTATGGCCAGTCAATGTCAATTGTCAAATACACCCCTACCATAATGGTCTCAGGCCGGTTACACCTACAGACACCACCGTCACCTTCAGCTATTCTCACATACACCCATATCACGTTTGCATTAGGCAGGAAGTGCCAAAAGACACCACCCTCTCCTATGGCCAGTCTCACATACACCCATATCACGGTAGTCTAAGGCCGGATGTGCCAACAGACACCACCGTCGCCTATGGTCAGTCTCACATACACGCATATCACAGTTGCCTTAGGCTAGATGTGCCAAAAGACACCACCGTCGCCTATGGTCAGTCTCACATAACCCATATAACGGTCTCATTAGGCCAGATGTGCCAACAGACACCACCATCGCCTTTTGGGCCTTAGGCTGGATGTGCCAACAGACACCACCGTTGCCTTTGGCCAGTGTCACATACACCCTAACCATAATCGCCTCAGGTCGATTATGCCAACAGACACTACTGTTGCCTTCTGCCAATCTCACAAACACCCAAATCACGTTGTCGTCAGGCCAGTTGTGCCAGCAACTAAATTCTTTGAGTAACATATCCGTAAATACTTCAATATGGACACTTTTATCCTGTTGAGGAAAAAAATTCGACTTTTTTTTAAAGATGTGTGTATAAAATGATCTCCTTCTAGGGGTTTTGTATTGTTAGTATGTTCATTTTTCAAAAAGAATCTTTTTATTGTAAGTTTCCTTAAAAATTTCTGGGCATCTATAAATAAATGGAAGCTATTAAGTCCTCTATTTGGTGCAAATTTTAAGCCTTTGTTCAGAAGGGACAATTCAGTTTGACTTAGTTCGTGTTTTGATAGATTTACTATTTCATTCTTTTTATGTTCTATTTTAGATATTAGTTTATTTCCCTGTCCTCTTGATCCTCTGAGTATCTTATGGCTTTTCTTTTTTTGACTGGGGAACCCATATGAGTTGGGAAATTCCTCTCGCTGTCTTAAAATATTGGATAATGGGACTGATCTGTCTCCAGATGTCTTGTCCTTCGGGATTGCTCCCTGTCTAAAAAAGACTTCTTAAAATCATTTGATGTGTGTGGTTTGTTGCTATCTTTGTCTTTCCATATAGATGATGTGGATCTGGGTGAATATGATCTGAAATTGTCTCTTGTTTTGGTATTCTCTTCTCTTTTTCTGTATCTATCGTTAGAGAAATTCCTAGTGTTCTCTCTATATCTCTCTAAAGGACGTCTGGTCTCTACAGAAGGGAAATCTCTATTTATATTTGAAGGTTTTCGTCTATTTATGTTATATCTATTGTCATATTGGGTGGGTCTAGATCTATATTGTGTGTTATACTCTCTTGAAATATAATTTTTTATGTATATCTCCTTGGTGGTCTCTCTTATCTCTCTGCTATTTTTTGCTTTTTATGTTTATTATAGAAGATTCTTGTTTTTGTATTCTCTCATTCATATTGTCATTTCTTCGTTTAATCTCCACCGTATCAAATTTTTGATCAATTAATTTTTCAGTCTGTTGGATATTTACTTCTATATCCTCTAAGCTTTCTCGCTGAAAGTCTATTAATAATTTCATTAGTTCAAATGGACAATGATCTAAGATGTTATTCCATTTAGTCATGAATGGTACATTCTCTTGCCCAAAGGCTGGATATTTTTGTATTCTGAGGCCTCTAGGAATTATTTTATGTGAGATGTAGTGTTCTAGAAAGGTGACTTCCCACCATTTTTTTTAATTCTTTTTCTGCAAATTTTTCTAGTTTGTCAAACAATTCAAGTGAAGGGTGATTCTCATCACTGGTTTGTGAGAAGATATTATTCATTTTTTGTGTCACATACACCAATCTCACGGTCATCTTAGGCCGGTTGTGTTAACAGACACCACCATCGCCTTCGGCTATTCTCACACTCATATCACTATCACTGTAGGCCGGATGTGCCTAAAAACACCACAGTCACCTACGGCCAGTCAATGTCAAACTACCATAATCGTCTCAGGCCGGTTATGCCAACAGACACCCCCGTTCCCTCCGGCCAGTCTCATATTCAACCTTACCATGATCACGTAAAGCCAGTTGTGCAAACAGACTCCACCTTCGCCTATTGCCAGTCTCACATAACCCATATCACGGTTGCCTTAGGCCGGATGTGCCAAAAGTCACCACCGTCGCCTATGGTCAGTCTCACATAACCCATATAACGGTCTCCTTAGGCCAGATGTGCCAACAGACACTACCATCGCCTTCGGCTATTCTCACACCCATATCATGATCACTATAGGCCGGATGTGCCTAAAGACACCACAGTCACCTATGGCCAGTCAATGTCAAGTGTCAAATACACCCCTACCATAATGGTCTCAGGCCGATTACGCCAACAGACTCCACCGTCGCCTTCAGCTATTCTCACATACACCCATATCACGTACGCATTAGGCAGGAAGTGCCAAAAGACACCACCGTCTCCTATGGCCAGTCTCACATACACCCATATCACAGTCGCCTTAGGCTAGATGTGCCAACAGACACCACTGTCGCCATTAGCCAGTCTCACATCCACCACTTTGGGCCTTAGGCCGGATGTGCCAGCAGACACCACCGTAGCCTTCGGCCACTTTCACATACACCCTTATCACGATCACCGTAGGCCGAATGTGCCTAAAGACACCACAGTCACCTATGGCCAATCAATGTCAAGTGTCAAATACACCCCTACCATAATCGTCTCAGGCCGGTTACGCCAACAGACACCACTGTCGTCTTTGGCCAGTCTCACATTCACCCCTACCATGATCGCCAAAAGCCAGTTGCGCAAACAGACACCACCGTTGCCTTTAGCCAGTCTCACATAAACCCTTTTAGGGTCTTAGGCCAGATGTGCCAACAGACACCACCGTCGCCTTTTGATAGTCTCACATACACCTATATCACGGTTGCCTTAGGCCACCTATGGTGAGTCTCACGGTTGCCTTAGGCCGCCTATGGTGAGTCTCACATACACCCATATCACGGTCGGCTTAGGCCGGATGTGCCAAAAGTCACCACCGTCGCCTATGGCCAGTCTCACATAACCCATATCACGGTTGCCTTAGGCCGGATGTGCCAAAAGTCACCACCGTCGCCTATGGCCAGTCTCACATACACCAACCTCACGGTCATCTAAGGCCAGTTGTGTTAACAGACACTACCATCGCCTTCGGCTACTCTCACACCCATATCACGATCACCGTAGGACGGATGTGCCTAAAGACACCACAGTCACCTATGGCCAGTCAATGTTAAGTGTCAAATACACCCCTACCGTAATGGTCTCAGGCCGATTACGCCAACAGACACCACCGTCGCCTTCAGCTATTCTCACATACACCCATATCACGTACGCATTAGGCAGGAAGTGCCAAAAGACACCACCGTCTCCTGTGGCCAGTCTCACATACACCCATATCACAGTTGCCTTAGGCCGGATGTGCCAACAGACAACACCGTCGTCTATGGTGAGTCTTACATACACCCATATCATGGTCGGCTTAGGCCGGATGTGCCAAAAGTCACCACTGTCGCCTATGGCCAGTGTCACACACACCAATCTCACGGTCATCTTAGGCCGGTTGTGTTAACAGACAGCACCACTGCCTTCGGCGATTCTCACACCCATATCACGATCACTGTGGGCCGGATGTGCCTAAAGACACCACAGTCACCTATGGCCAGTCAATGTCAAGTGTCAAATACACCCCTACTATAATCGTCTCTGGCCTGTTACGCCAACAGACACCACTGTCGTCTTTGGTCAGTCTCACATTAACCCCTACCATGATCGCCAAAAGCCAGTTGGGCAAACAGACACTACCGTTGCCTTTAGCCAGTCTCACATACACCCATTTCACGTGCGCCCCTGGCCGGTTGTGCCAACTGACAACACCTTCACCTATGGCAAGTCTCACATGCACCGATATTCAGGTCGCCTTAGGCCGGATGTGCCAACAGACAACACCGTCATCTTTGGCAAGTCTCACATACAACCCTACCACTGTACACCGATATTCAGGTCGCCTTAGGCTGGTTGCACCGACAAACACCACTGTCGCATTCGGCCTGATAGGGATATTAATGAGATAAAATAGGCAAAACCAATATTCTATCACATACACAAAATGCTGACTTAATAATTATTGTAGGACCACATCCACAATATTAATATAAAGAGATACCCTATATTTTATCTCTGATCCAAAATCCTTTCAGAAAATTATAATTTAGAATGAGATACTATATCACCAGGATAGTCAATCAAAATATAATTTATTGTAAAAACACAATCTACAAAATATCTATATTACCCGTGCAGTGCAGAAGATAAAACACAAATTATCCTTTAGACGTGTCAAAAAAATACTAGTATTATTGATTAGTTATCAAATATGAATCATTATCTTATGAGTCTAACACATTCAGAATGCAACAGGTGAACAAGCACGTTGTATAAACATTTCAGCTTGATCAAATTATATCACTTTATATAAACGGCATTTAGGGAATACATTCTTCTATATTGAAGCAGACAAAATTTACCTCTATTCAAGATAAAAAAAAACATTATATTTACCACCACTTGTTGCTGTGGTCCAACTGGTCATTGTAGACATCAATCCAGGTTCAGTGGAAAAATTAAGTGGAAAGAAAAATAACTTTTTTAAAGTTATATATATGTTAGATACTCAAAGTACCGTATTTGCTCGATTATAAGACGAGGTTTTTTTCAGAGCAAATGCTCTGAAAAATACCCCTCGTCTTGTAATCGGGGTCGTCTTCTAATCAGACCTCAAACAGAGGTCTGACTATGAGACTAAGATCCAGATTCCCTGCAGCGCTGCAGGGAATCTGGATCCTTCGGTCTGGTAACCTCAGCTGCTACCGGGCGTCTAGCAGCGAGCGCCGTGAAAGCGCGGGCTGCAGCGTACCTTTATCTGCATAGTGTGCTCTCAGCATGGGGGACGCCTCCTCCGCGCCGCGATAGCCGGCCCACTGCCGGGGAGCAGAGCCGGTTGAGGGAAATAATTGATCTTGGCACGGCACTCCAGAAGCAAGACCCCGTGGGACCCGGGCGGCACTGTGCCGTCCCAAAGTCAAAGGCGGATCCGGTAGATTTACCGCTTTAATTCTCTGCAGGAGGCGGGGCCTAGCGGGGTCACAGCGCGTCATGCCGTAATGCCGTGGGAGCCGCAGTATACTAAGCGCCTGCTGAGCCATCGCGGTGAGTGAAGTGCTTAAGTGCGTGTCTTGGTTTGGAAGTGTGTCTGAGTGGGTATATCAGTGTCTGGGTATGTGTGTCACAGTGGGTATGTAAGTGTCTTGGTATGTAAGTGGGTAAATTAGTGTCTGGGTGTGTAAGTGTCCCCCTTTATGCCACTCTGCCTCTAGAAATGCCTTATACCCCCTATATGTCACTCTGTCCCATGATATACCTTTTAACCCCCCAGAGTGGCATATAGGGGGTTAAAAGGCATATCATGGGCAGAGTGGCATATAGGAGGGTAAAAGCATATCAGGGAGGCAGAGTGGCATATAGGGGGTATAAGGCATTTCTGGGGGCAGATGTGCATAACTGGGGGGCAGATTAGCAAATTAAAGGACATGAAACAAAAAATATTTTTCTCAATCATAGCTTTTATTAAATATGAAAAAAATAGTTTACATGAATTAATATTTTCTAGTAAAACTTTTTTTCCTATAGGGTCGTCTTGTAATCAGGCTTTTTATTTTTTTCCTAAATTAATATTCAGATTTTGGGGGGTCGTCTTATAATCAGGGTCGTCTTATAATCGAGCAAATACGGTAATTATGAGAGTGAAATATGGTGCCAAGATGTTCCAAATTGTCAGGGCCTTCAATTGTCTGGCTCCCAAATTGTTTAAAACATAAGCTTTTAAAGACAGGGCTTATTACCATTTTCTCCACCTATAGATTGAAATTCTCCAATCATAATTGTGGATTTTACTCATAATTAGGACTTCCTAGCATATTTTAACCCTTGTATTTCTATCATTTACCCAGGGCTTGACAAATTTGTTTTAAATCTAGGACCGAGCTAAAAAAGTTAGGAGCCAGGACTTTTTTTTTGCCCTACACTCACACTTTGCCCCAGCACTTACACTTTGCCCTGCACCCACACTTTGCCCCAGCACTCACACTTTGCTCCAGCACTTTGCTCCAGCACTTTGCCCTGCACCCATACTTTGCCCCAGCACTTTGCCCTGCACCCACACTTTGCCCCAGCACTTTGTCCTGCACTCAGGCTCACACTTTGCCCCAGCACTCACACTTTGCCCCAGCACTTTGCCCTGCACCCACACTTTGCCCAGAACTCAATCTTGAGTTATTAATTGTTAACACAAATCACAGTCCTGCCCAGACTTACCCAGGTTCCAGCATGTACTGCCTGACTTGGCATGATAGGAGTACATGCTGAAACCTGGCTTGCTGCCCCCCCCCTTGTGTATTGATCCTGCACATCACTTAGAGCCCCATGTGCCATGCTCCTCCCCCCACTTACACAACCATGCTATCACACACACTCATTCATATACTCATTCATACACCCTCCTTCACCCCCTTACCTGCACTGCAGATCTCTCACACACAGACTTCCATAGGGGCCCTGCTGCTTCTATCTCTGTCTCTCTGCACAAACTTCTCTTGTCCCGCCCATTGGGAGGAGGAACAGAGCAGTCATTTGACTCCTCTGGTTTCCTGCTTCCTGTGGCCAGCACAAGAGACGCTGCTTGCACATTAAGAGCAACGCGCAGCTAAGCAGTGTGCGGCCCCTGCAGGGATTATCTTCGGCTGTTTTTTTTTTTATTTCGGCATTTTGCCAAATATGTGTTTGGGCCACCGGTTTGGCTCACAAACACCTAGGCGCCAGGACAAAATTATCATTCGCCATGGCGACCTGGGATTTGTCGAGCCCTGCATTTACCTATAAGACACGTTCTGGTCTAAGAAATAACTTTAAGACAATTACATATACATCTGGAATTTGTCCTTTATCACACATATCTCCAGAAGTTACCTCCTAGGTAGTAAACCAGTTTCGGAGGTCTTGCAATCTATCCCCATTCCAATTTACATTCCTAGAGATAAGTAGCTTCTACTCCATTTTGTGTTTATGTAAAATACACAAATATTAAATACTTGTTTTTCGGCCTAACATATCTGACAGGCCAGTGTCATGTATATCTCTACCATAACCTACCTCAGTTACGCCACAGACACCACCGTTGCCTTCGGCCAATCTCGCATACACCCAGGCCACATTCACCAAAGGCCAGTTGTGCCAGCAGACACCATTGTCGATTTCGGCCAGCTTCGCATACACCCAAACCACGTTCCTCCCAGGCCGGTTCTGACAACAGACACCACTGTCGCCTATAGCCAGTCTCACATACACCCATATCGTCTTAGGCCGGTTGTGCCTTAGGCCGGATGTGCCAACAGACACCACCATCGCCTTCAGGCAGTCTCACATACACCACTTTTGGGCCTTAGGCAGGATCTCCCAAAAGGCAGCACCGTAGCTTATGGCCGGTCTCACAAACACCCAAATCACGTTATCTTCAAGCCAGCAGACACCACCGTAGCCTTCGGCCGCTTTCACATACACCCATATGACGGTCGCCTTAGGCCGGTTGTGCCAACAGACAACACCTTCGCCTATGGCCAGTCTCACATACACCCATATCCCGGTCGCCTTAGGTCAGATGTGCCAAAAGACACCATCGTTGCCTTCGGCCAGTCTCACATTCAACCTTACCATGATCACATAAAGCCAGTTGCACTAACAGACTCCACCGTTGCCTATGGCCAGTCTCACATACACCCATATCACGTTCGTCCCAGGCCGGTTGTGACAAAAGACACCACCATCCCTTTCAGCAATGGGATGTGCCAAAAGTCACCACTGTCGCCTATGGCCAGTGTCACATACACCAATCTCACGGTCATCTTAGGCCGGTTGTGTTAACAGACACCACCATCGCCTTCGGCTATTCTCACACTCATATCACGATCACTGTAGGCCGGATGTGCCAACAGACACCACCGTCACCTATGGGCGGTTTCACATAAAACCAAACCACATTCTTCCTAGGCCAGATGTGACAACAGACACCACCATCGCCTTCTGCCAGTATCACTTACCATGATCGCTTAAAGCTAGTTTCGCAGACTTCACCGTCGACTATGGCCAGTCTCACATACACCCATATGACGGTCACCTTAGGCCGGATGTGTCAACAGACACCACCATCGCCTTCGGCTAGTCTCACATACACCAATATCTCGTTCGGCTTAGGCCGGATGTACCAAAAGTCACCACCGTCACCTATGGCCAGTCTCGCATACACTCGTATCACGGTCATCCCAGGCCAGTTGTGCCAACAGACACCACCGTCGCCTATGGCCAGTCTCAAATACACCCATATCACGGTCACCTTAGGCCGGATGTGCCAACAGAAACCACCGTCGCCTTTGCCAATCTCACATATACTCAAACTAAGTTTGCTTCAGGCCGGTTGTGCCAAACAACGTTCCCCTTAGGCCAGATATGCCAAAAGACTCCAGCGTCACCTATGGCCAGTCTCACATACACCACTTTTGAGCCTTAGGCCGGATGTGCCAATAGACACCACTGTCGCTTTCGGCTAGTCTCACATACACGTATATCACGGTGGCCTTAGGCCGGCTGTGCCAACAGACAGCACCGTCGTCTTCGGCCAGTCTCACCTACACCACTACCATGATAGCCTCAGGTCGGTTACGCTAACAAACTGTCGCCTTAAGCCAATCTCAGATACACCCAAGCCATGTCCGTCTCAGGCCGATTATGCCAACAGACACCAACGTCGCCTATGGCCAGTCTCACATACACCCATATCACGATCACCTCAGGCCGGTTATGCCAACAGACACCACTGTCGTATTCGGCCAATCTCGCATTCACCCAAACCTTGTTTGTCTCAAGCCGGTTCTGGAAACAAACACCACTGTCGCTTTTGGAAAGTTTCACATAGACCCAAACCACGTTCATCCCAGGCCAGCTGTGCCAACGGAAACCACTGTTGCTTTTGACAAGCTTCCCATACACCCACACCACAGTCACTTTAGGCCGATTTCGCAGAAACACACCGCTGTCACCTTTACCCAGTCTCACATACACCCATATCACGATCGCCTTAGTCTAAGGTTATACACCAACTCTTATAATAAGTGAGCAAAACTTTCACACACTGTAATATAACATGTTCCAAGACACAGCCATTTGAATACAAAACAGGATAAATATGTCAAGAAGGACTCCATAACAGAGCTTAGGGCTCCAGGATTTTGTGTTACACTACTGCTCTGCTTACCAGACCATATATAATATGGCCACACATCTTTGCATCAGGTAAGCCACCTGATTCTTCCTAATATACATATATATATAGTATAGTAGGTTGAAAAAAGACTTCAGGCCATCAAGTTCAACCTTCCACACATACATACTTCTAAAGTTCTAAAGTTGACCTAAAAGAAGGCAAAAAACCCTACTTGGGGCAATTACCACTTATGCCACAACAGGGAAAAATACCTTCTGGATTCCATAGTGGCAATCAGATTACTCCCTGGATCAACTTGCTAATACTACTGTCCTTTTAACAGGTGTAGCCCTTTCTGTTATGCTTAACCAGAAAAGCACCCAGACGTTTCTTAAAAATATCCACAGAGTGGATAGATAATACAACATCCTTAGGCATATATATATATATATATATATATATATACATACACACACCTACCATATTGGCCCGATTATAAGCCGTACCTTTTTCCCCCGCTTTAGAGACTTAATCGGGGCTTAGCACAGGGATGCGCGCAGACAACTTCGGCTGCTGCGGGTACTTCTGCCGGGGCTTCTATGACGGACCACCGGCAGAAAAGCCCCGACAGAAGGGGTGAGCAGCAGCAGAGGATGTCAATGCGCATCGCACATACGTCCACCGACAGCCCTCGCTAGACACCAGGGAGTCTGGGGATGCATTGGTAAGTCGGGGGGCATAAAGCATATCAGGAGGCGGAGTGGCATATTTGGGAGCATTAAGCATATCTGGGGAGAAGAGTGGCATATCTAGGGAGCAGAGTGACATATCTGAGGGGACAGAGTTGCATATCAGAGGGGCATATCTATATGTAAGGTGCAATATGAATTAAGGGGGGACCTTACATTTCTGTTTGTATAAGCTGCATAATAGATACCAAAAAAAGTTACAATACATGTCTTCCTGTTTATTAGATAAAATACTGTATAACCATTCCACTTGTGTATTTTTTCTTTAAATATACATTTTTCTTTATAATAGGACCAAACTTTAACAGTGCAGCCTATAATCAAGCCAATACGGTATATATATATATATATATACATATATATATATATATATATATATATATATATACAAATGCACATAATAAATGAATAATTACAGTGTGTGATAATTTGCACTTATTTGTACATTGTACAAAATAAATAGTGTACACAAGTAATACACGATAATAAACTTTAACCATCAAGTGAGTGTATGCATCAAAAATTCTAAATAGACAGCCAACTTATCTTAGTTTCTTCCAAAGACCTCAAGAAAAGATAACCATTAACTTCTTCACAACTTATAGTGCATCGCTCATGTCTATTGGCAGGACATATGGGTTACAAACAGTATGAATAGTGCTAGTGCTTCACATAAGCTTCAGTTCTTGCTAATGCTGTCCAACAAACATTAACCCCTTAATGACAAAGCCCGTATATGTACGGGCTCAAAATGCATTGTTTTCAATGGGTTTAGGGACCGCCCATTGTCCTTAAGGGGTTAAAGACACACAAGTAATTGAAGCTGGATATGGCTATGGCTATGGTCTGAATGGTAAAAAAAGGAGTTCAATGGTTGGGTACATCTTAACCACATTGACGTTGAATTTGTATTCTGTTAAAAGGGCTGACAAACTGTTGGCAACGAACACAACCCAATCTTCAATACCAAAATGTGCACCACTTTCCCTGTTAGTTTTACTGAAATAGAAATTACCGTATTTGCTCGATTATAAGACAGGGTTTTTTCCAGAGCAAATGCTCTTATAATCAGGGTCGTCCTATAATCAGACCTCAAATTGGTCTGACTATGAGACTAAGATCCTGATCCCCCGCAGCGATGCAGGGGACCTGGATCCTCCTGTGTTATGCCCCCCCAACTTACCGGTGCTTCTGGCGTAGTCTGGGCAGCGTGTAGAGCTCTACGCGATTCGCGTAGACCAGGGCTCGACAAATCCCAGGCGCCAGGTCGCCATGGCGACAGAGAATTTTGTCCTGGCGCCTAGGTTTTGTCAGCCTCTTACATCCAGAAAAAAATTGTGGATGTAAGAGGCTGAGTCACCACACGGGGGCGCTGCTGCTGCTGTCTGCCCAGGAGTCTGGGCAGACAGCACAGCCACCCCGAGCCCGCCCCCGAGCCTGAGATCACTCCCACGGAGTGATCCTGTAGGCTGAAAACGCAGTTGCTGCAAAACCAGCAATCGCGTCTTCAGCTGCCACAGGCAGCTTTAGGGAAGGGGGTTGAGTGTTGATTGGGTCCCCACACAAGTGTGGGGACCTGACCCAACACCCCCCAGCTGCCTGATCGCTCCATGAGAGCGACAGTACAGCGTTAACCCCTTCAATGCCGCGATCACGGCATTTAGGGGTTGATTCCCGTTTTGTACGGGGCTCTGCTGCTGGTGGTCTGCCTGGTTCCAGGCAGACCAGCAACAGCAAAAACGAGCCCCCACAAGCCCTGTGATGACTCCTGTAGGCATGGAAGCCTACAGCAGTCATCAGAGACCCCCCCCCTGCAATGGCTGGTCTATAGACCAGCAATTTGAGTCCCAGCTGCCAGAGGCAGCTTCAGGGACAGGGGAGAGGGTTCTTTGGTCTCCTTGTGAGTGTGGAGACCAGCCCCAACACCCCCCTGCTGCCTGATCGCTCCCTGAGAGCGACAGTGCAGCGTTAACCCCTTCAATGCCACAATTGTGTATGACACATTCGTGGCATTGCAGGGGTTAACATTTGTCCCCACAAGCTTGCGGGGACTAAATATCAGTCAATGCTGTGCTCCAATGGAACATCAGCATTGAAAGGGTTAAAAAAATAATAATAATAAAAAAAAAAAACAGCACTGACCTGAAAGTCCAGGGTGCTTCCAGGTCAAATGCTGTGAGTTTAGTAAGTGGGCTGATGATGATCAGATCACTCCTGACCAACTGTTAGTTTAAAAAAATCCTGGCTCCTAACTGTTTTACCTGGCGCCTAGATTCACAACAAATTTGTCAAGCCCTGGCGTAGACAACTTCTGCTGCAGCCGGGAGGAGGTACGGTTAGCAGCGGGTGTTGTCTGCGTCCATCGCGCAGACCTTCCCAGCTGTCAGAGATAAGAGTTCCCCGCCCCGGTGCGGGGAACTCTGATCTCTGACAGCCAGGGAAGGTCTGCCCCGCTGCTAACCACACCTCCTTCCGGCTGCAGCAGAAGTTGTCTACGCGAATCGCGTAGAACTCTACACGCTGCCCGGACTATGCACTGGGGACTCAGAAGCACCAGTAAGTTTGGAGCAGGGAGGGGGAGGGAGTGTTAAAAGGCAGAGTGCTCTATGAAATGCCTTTTAGCCCCCTTAATGCCACTCTGCCTCCAGAAATGCCTTTTAACCCTCTATGCGCCACTCTGCCTCCTGAAATGCCTTATACCTCCCTATATGCCACTCTGCCCCATAATATGCCCTTTAACCCCCTAAATGCCAGAGTGGCATATAGGGGTATAAGGCAATTCTGGAGGCAGAGTGGCACATAGGGGGTCAAAAGGCATATCATGGGGCACAGTGGCATATAGAGGGTTAAAAGGCATATCATGGGGCACAGTGGCATATAGGGGGTATAAGGCATTTCTGGGGCAGAGTGGCAAGCCTGGAGGCAGATGTGCATAACTGGGGGGGCAGGTTGAAAAAAAAAGGAAATAAAAACAAAATATTTTTCTTATAGTTTTTATTAAAAAAAATTGTTCACATAGTTTACACGAATTAACATTTACTGGTAACACTTTTTTCCTATAGGGTCTTCTTATATACCGGCTTTTTTTTTCCATAAATTAATATTCAGATTTTGGGGGGTCGTCTTATAATCAGCAAATACGGTAAATGCGAAGGCAGAGCATCCCTCCCTGAGAACCCATTAAGACAGCCTGCAATTAGAGGACTGCACTGGGAGGCGGGTCCCGCGGGACCCGCCAAAAAACTTGCGGGCGCGGGCGGTCTTACTGGGGCTGCAGGCGGGAGCGGGCGGTCAGGCACTGTACCTGCGGGTCCCGGTAATCCCGCGCAGTCCCGCAAGGCTGCCTTCTTGCTGCTCCCTTACAGTGTCTCCTAGCTTGCTCCGCCCAGGAACAAAACGGAGTCACGTGATGTGACGTCACTTCCTGTGACTCCGCCTTGTTCCTGGGCGGAGCAAGAGAAGACACGCCGTGAGGGAACAACTCGAGGGCAGCCGCGCGGGACTGCGCGGGAAATCAGGTAAGGAGGCGGGCATGATTGGCCACAAATGTGGCGGGAGCGGGCGGGATTGGCCACAAAAGTGGCGGGAGCGGGCGGGAGCGGAACACCCACATTCCGGGAGCGGGATTAAAAACCGCGGGAGCGGGCGGGAGCGGGATTAAAAAAGTAGTCCCGCGCAGGGCTCTACCTGCAATAAACTGGATAATATCCTTATGGCTTCAGAAAACAGGTCTAGCAATAGGTATCTTGTAACAGCCTAGAAATATGAAATGCTAAAATACTTTCTGTTACGAAAGATTATCATATTTCTGACTTAATTTGAAGTATTGTTGCACAGACAGCCCCCCATCACCTAATCAGATGAGGCCAAAGAGAAAGTCCAAGGTTACAGCAGGCTCAATAGAGCAAAACCTGTCTGTCTCCAGCCGAGTGCTAAGCCCGATCCTGCTCCAACACAGGGAGTCCAACCTGGGCCAGCACCTGCATGGCTGACAGTCTCCATTGAGGTTCTCCCTTTAAAACAGAAAGTTCCCATGAAGAAAATAAAATGTCAGACCTGTATTTGTTCAAGACCACCTTCATCCTATAGAAGAACAGACCTTCACATATACCAACTCGAACCCTGATACACAGGTAGCAAGCAATATCTATATCTCCATCCATACGCATCTGAGGGAGCTGAGTGTGCAGGGAAGATTTCCAGAATGCAAGTGTTGCATCATGCTGTCATCAGCGGTGTCTATGACATCATTCACTGTTCTCAGCATCTGAAAATGAAAATGATGGATAACGCTGGTATTTGAATCAAGCTGTAGAATTACAGGAGACAAGTGGACTTTGAATGATACCTTTATTGACTAACTGAGTAAATATAGCTTGCAAGCTTTCAAGACCTCTCAGGTTCCTTCATGCGTACCAACTCTCACCTTTTATCAACATTTTTAAGATATCAGCTTATGTGAATACATAAATCACCACACAATTAAAGACATGCTTATTCCTTCCATAATTATTCATGATGGCGTGTGGGATGGATTGCATAATTTAAAATTAGTTACGCACAGGGCTGGCCCTACCTAGAGGCAAGACCGGCACCTCCTCCGCGGCGGGATGCCCGCTGCTGAAGGAGATCTTCCTCCAACAGACGGCGCTGTAGAAGCAGGACCGGTCCGTCCACGGGACCCAGGCGCACTATGCCTCCCCAAAGTCAGTGGCGGATCCGGTAGGTAGAGCTAAACAAGTGCCGTAAGTCTAGACATCCAGACCTACCTCTTTAATTTTCTGGAGGAGGCGGGGCCGAGCGGGGTTACGCAGCGTCATTGCGTGACCCCAAAGGGAGCTGCAGGAACTGCCTGCAGAGGGCAGGGAACGCGGTGAGTGAAGTTTGTGAGCTGAGTATTTGTCAGAACGGGTATGTTAGTGTGTCTCTGTAAGTGCTTGGGTATATTAGTATGAGTGTGTGGATATGTCAGTGTGTGAACATGTGTCTTTGGGTGTCTGAGTATGTTATTGTATGTGGGTATTTGAAAATGTAAAAGCGGTTTAATTCCATAACGTTGTTGGTTACTGATGATTAAGAAATGTAATATTTTTAGTTAATATCTTCCCATTTTTCTTTCTAGGAAGAACATTTTCCATTGTGCTTCTTTAAATTAAGTGTTCAATAATATCTAATAATAGTATCCTGAACCCTGCTGATATTGGGGACCGTGTTGGGAGACCGTCCATGTTTATGTAGTAGTTTATGAAGTGCCAGGAGCAGCATCTGCTGTTATAGTAATCAAGTGGTGTGTTCCACTGCTTTTCTGATTGAAATAATTTCATAAGTAAAACAGTGTTAATTAAGTCAATTTGGCATTTTATTTTGATCTTTAATTGAAATGCGAGTTCTTAATATGTTGTATAGACTTTTTTAAATATCACTTTCCAAATGACTATTTTAACATCTTTGTTTCTAAGACTATAGATAAGGGAGTTCAGTACAGGAGTTACAACTATATAGATCATTATATATTTAATTTAAGTCCAAAAATATGCTTGCCCTGGGTCGAACACACACAAATCCCACTGCCCCGTAGAATATAAGAACAACAGTGAAGTGGGATGCACAAGTGCAAAATGCACTTGCCTGATGATGATGGAATATATGACATAGTCTTAATAGTTTGGGTGTAGGTGGCTAATGAAGTAGAGAATGAGAAAACTACTATTGAAAGCGCAGTCAAAAAATTCCTAATGCCGCGACCCTTTAATACAGTTCCTCATGTTGTGGTGACCCCCCAACCATAAAATTATGTAATTATATATTTTGAAATATGTGTTTTCAGATGTTCTTTGGCGACCCTGTGAAAGGGTAGTTCGACCCCCAAAGGGGTCGCGACCCACAGGTTGAGAACCGCTGGACTAAAGTTATAATGATGATGTTTCCAGTGAGAGTTATCGTGTGCATCACCAAAAAAGTAAAAAAATGATCCAATGCCAAGACTGAAAAACAGGGAAACCAAGCCCGATACACTCTGTGTCATTAAAGGATATACTATCTTCCATTCTGCAGAAAAAATGAAAAGTTTTGTCAGTATAAGGCCTATGGAATCCATTGTGCAAATGGAGTGTGTTCTAACGTCTGTTAGAAATATTTCCCTCAATTATTGTTTTGTCTTCTTGAGTATAGAATTCAACATCCATTTGCTTGCAGTCACCTCCCCTGTTCACATAGAAGGTATAGTAAATAAAGTTTTGGTTAGTACAAGCTTTTTTGTCCATGTCCTTGAACATACGGCACTTTTAAGTCCTTTCCTCTACACCCCAGGAACTCAGCCGATGAAGAATCTACTTGGCAATCCTACATTTCGGGACAAAGAGGTCTGCAGTCTCAGTCTGGCAGTACTGGGGCTGAACACAGCTGGCTTTAGTAGTGATTGATTCTGCATACAGAGCTCTGTGCAGCCCTTGCATCATGTGTCAGCATGCAATTGTAAAATGATTACATTGAAAGAAATGGAAAAGCATAAATAATTCTCCAGAATCTAAATGCCCCAGTGTACAAGTATGTGATAAAATCATAATGTACTAATCATGCACTGGTTGACACCTCTTTCACTCAGTGACCCATTTAGTTAATTAAGAAAACCATTCAATTCCCTTTGGAGCTGCAACCAAACAGTGTCTGTGTGCAGTTATACATATGCGCACATAAATGTTTAGCACACATTCGCAAGACTGGATCTCCTCTATTAGCAGGAGCCAGAATTGCTGCCTCAATGCTGGCAGATTAAGAGTTACATTTGACAGTTAGAGGGTCAGTTACACTTAAAAAACAACACATGCCAGAAATTCTGTTTGGGCATTTTCTGCCGGTGTTGTCAGTGTGATTTTACATATTTACATACATTTACATTTTACATACACTAGAATCCAGATCCCCCGCAACGCTGCAGGGGACCTGGATTCCCTCACTGTCAGCCGGTGGGGGTCTGCACGATGTGCACAGACAGCCTCCGTTACTCCCCTTCACTTCCGCTGGGGCTTCTATGAAGCTCCAGTGAAAGTGCCTGTCAGCAACGGAGGTTCACAAGACACCAGGGAGTCGGGGAGAGAGGCAGATTGTTGTATGGGAGGGGGAGGAGGCAGAGTGGTGTATGGGAGTCGGGGAGAGAGGCAGAGTGGTTTATGGGTGAGTTATAGTGTATGGGGGGTATAATGAATTTCAGGGTAGCAGAGTGGTGTATGGGGGTGTAATGAATTTCAGGGAGGCAGAGTGGCATATCTGGGGGAGTTAGAGTGGTGTATGGGGGGTATAATGAATTTCAGAGTGGCATATCTGGGGAGGCAGAGTGGTGAATCAGGGAGTATAATGAATTTCAGGGTGGTGTGGGGCATTTATGGGGGGTGGAGTGGCATATAGGGAGGTATAAGGCATAAATGGGGGCGAGTGGCATATTGGAAGGTATAAGGCAGGGGTGTCCAAGTTTTTTCTGCAGTGGGCCACTTCATCAGAATTGTATACATGCGCAGGCCGCACTCATTTTTCACTGTGAGAAAATATGGCCTTTAATCAAATATGCAGATTAAAATAAACTAAATGACACAAAACCTTTACTTTCCTTACTGATTTCTGGGCCTATAAAGTGTTGTGACTACAAATTCAGGATAATTACAAATGAAATAGTTCTATTTATTCTAGGGATACACCAAAATGAAAATTCTGGACCAAAACATTCAAGGTTCACTTAGCCAAAACCTAAAATGACCTCCCCACCTTTAAAAATAATAATAAAAACTCACATTTTTAATAAAAGTAGGTAACACACCACAATTGGAAAAAAAAATAGCATTATGACTTGGCATGATAGGAGTGTGATTGCTAACAGCAATCACACTCCTATCATACCCAGGCAACTAGTAAATGCTGGTACCTAGGCATGATGGGACTGTGCTTGCTGTTTGCAATCACACTCCTGTCATCGCAAGTCAGCCAGTACATGCTGGTACAGGGTGGCTGTAAGTGATGTGCAGACCTCATATTGCTGGCAGCATCAATACACAAGGGGGGCAGCTAGCTAGGTTTCAGCATGTACTGGCTGACTTGGCATGATAGGAGTGTGATTGCTAACAGCAATCACAGTCCCATCATGCCTAGGTTCCAGCACTTACATATCCAACCAGTAAATGCTGGAACCTAGGCATGATGGGACTGTGATTGCTGTTAGCAATCACACTCCTATCATGCCAAGTCAGCCAGTACATGCTGGTACAGGGTGGCTGTAAGTGATGTGCAGAAGCCATATTGCTGGCAGCATCAATGCACAAGGGGGGCAGCTAGCTAGGTTTCAGCATGTACTGGCTGACTTGGCATGATAGGAGTGTGATTGCTACTGGCGGCCGATTTTACGCGGGCCAATTGTTGGACGCGACTGTACTAGGCCCTACCCTTGATTGGAAAATATTTGTGTTGCGTAGTATGTAACTAGTTAGATAGTCTTTTGTGTTCCTGGTAAATCCCCTCGTAGGTAAAGAGCTGATGTCTTGGCGGCATAATGTTGACATGTAAAATTACGTTTGCTAAACATGATCAGTGTACATCTACATGTAACAGGTGAATATGGCTTATAAACAAAGCAATCAGTGAGGATAAAAAAATCAGCAAGTGAACACAGTCCTTGATTACAATCCCATAACAGAAACATCATTACCTGCCAATTTATCCTAATGGTCTAAAAAATTGGAGGGAATCTGTCAAAACATTTGTTTGTATTCATACCATCTACCTGAAAACAGTGCAGTGTAATTATTCAGTTTCATATTTTTGCCATATTACATAAAGCTCACAGTTTCACTTTATAGTGCTCTTAATTGGCATATTCTATATTCCTGGTCTGTTTATTTTGCAGTAAAACAGACAGTGTACAAGATTTTATAACCTTATAAACCATTCACACTTTACCCAGAAAAACCTATATATTTTTAGGATAAGTTAAATTATTCATAGATGACTAGTTTAAGGTAACGCATTAATCTCAAAAACAGTAAAAATGCTGAAAAATGAAAACTACTTTTCCCCATTTTCCATATATGTCAAACAAATAAAAATAGTATAAACTAAATATATAATGTGATTATACATGAACAGGCACCAAGTAATTGGGTCCCACATCTATCAACCCACTAAATGAACCCATTCACTGCCTATGCCCTGTGCCTACAAGGAATACACACGTGGCTAGTAATGTTTGGATTGTGTAAAGGCCACAGCGCCCTATTAACAGATATAAAACACACAGCAGCACATCTTTTTTTTCAACTCAAACATTAAAACAATATTCTCAAGGGAATAGTTTATCCTATGATTTTTTCTCAGAAACATTATAACCATTCCAAAAACCCATCAAAGGGGCACTTTAAACACACCTCAATGGTGACATAGTCCCACCAGTTGTAACCCTGTGCCTGCAGGTGGATTGACAATATTGACCTGAAGAGCATGTGAAAAAAAGAAGAAATCGTTGTGCATCAATTAATGTAAACACCACAATGTGCGTATGGAATGAAACATATGCTCAAATTCTATCAATATTTTGCTCTGATGAGTAAAACCTGTGGACATGTAGAGGACTAAATAGGAAAGGTACACACAGTAAAAAAAAACATTGTGTTAATCAGGTAAGTGAGCAGACCAGCTGTGGAAAACATACATCAGATGCTAACCACACAAAACATATAGAACAGGTGTAAACAGTGTAAACTCTGCCCCCCAAGAGTGTGGAGTCCTTTAAGAAAGGTATGATGAGTTCGCAGTCTAATACTGACTTTTTACTTCCTCTTAACTCCTATTGGCCCTGGCTTGGATAGCCATAATGCCGCTCAACCGCTGTAACCCACCACCAAGCCCAGTCATGCTGCCTTTCCTCTCGCTTGGGCTGGTCCAGGACTTTTTTACATGTATTTGAAAGGACACAACATATTGCAGAATAAACACCCTTATGACAAAGTGGAATGCCAAAATATTGCTTAGGAAACACAATCTAGGAACCAAAGACACATGACAGACTTACCCTTAATGCATGCCAATTTTAACCCCCACATAAATTATCATTAGTGGCCACAGCTTTAAAGATAAATCTCACAAACAACAATTAACATTATAACAAATAAAGTGCCAGCCATTGACTTAATCATTGACCATAGTGTTGTGAAATCCCTGAATTAAGCTCAACCGCCACATAAAGTGCTTTG
The DNA here is from genome assembly GCF_027358695.1 of Spea bombifrons. Taxonomy (NCBI): domain Eukaryota; kingdom Metazoa; phylum Chordata; class Amphibia; order Anura; family Pelobatidae; genus Spea; species Spea bombifrons. The sequence continues at coordinate 115,019,099 of NC_071087.1, read as the reverse complement.
TATGCCCACTATGCAGGAGATGAGAGTAAGTTCTCACCCTATTGAGAGTGTGCATTGACGTGGCGGGTGAGCTTAATTATGCTTTGGCCAATTCATATAACCAAAACCTCTCATTTATATTATGTTTATATATTTGTTGCCAACTTTATTAGGGTAAGAAGCGCAGACAGTTTTTGTTTTATGTATACATTGTACAGCCAATACAATGTATTTGTAGCATGCTTACACCTGTTTGGTAGGCCTCATATTATACACTTGTATTATTTGAGCCTGAGACTAGCTTAGCGCACCAACATTTTTTCTTCTCCCTGTTTGCAAGATAAAATATATACCCTCTCAATATTTCCCTGTGTATGTAAAACCAAATAATGAAAGTGTAGAATATTAACAAAAATTCTAAAAAAACTTTTTACTTACAATTTTACTTTTAACATGAATGAATGTGTGTAATTGTATGTGTAAGTAGGTAATAAGGTGTAATATTTATATTTTTTAATTTGTCTAATATTCAGACATTTTAGTTTTTTCTTTCACCAAGTTTCAAAGTTTGAGGGGTTTTGTCTTATGATCAGGGTCATCTTATAATTGAGGACATGCAGTATTTTAATGTTGGTTATTTTATGAAATATTCCTTTGCTGTTGTCATTGGTTCCCTATATGTTTTGCACCTGCCTATAATATAAATTCATATAAGAATAAGACTGACACCTACTGGTTTACTATGATATTGCATTTATTTCAAATTCCCAAAAATACATGGGATCCTTGGGATTATGCGTTAACCATTTTAACCATTTCTGATGAAATAGGTAGCAGAGGTTAATTCCGGTCAGGGTGTAGAGGGATTAAACAGGTAAGTAAAGTGGAGGCTCACTATCTAAAGGATAATATGGTTAGGTATTGTTTCAGCAGATTCTACTCCAAGGAAAAAATGTAACTCCACCAGTTCTCCCCTATCCTGCAACTCTGACAAACAGTTCTGGATTCAATGATTTTCAGTTTGCATTTGAAAATCTTAATGATCTTGACAATGAAATTATGAAAACACTAAAAATATTTTTAAACAAATTATTTTACTACCTGGGAATTACCTAGGAAGCCCCTATAATTAGTACGCAGACATGATGTGTGGGAGAAGATACAAATAAAAATGTATGTTGTATGCATAGACACAGATACAGCAACATTTTGTAATTACTTGCAGTCCTAGAAAATGAGAGGGAGAGTGATTTATTTTCAGAGATTCATACGAATGCACAAAAAAGTTTGCATGAATCCGAATGGAAAAGTCTACAGATAAATCATCATTCTGCGGACCTCCAGTTCCTTCTGCTGGGACACATTTTCACCTAGCCATCACCCCCTCAGTAAAGTATATTTTTCTTACATTAAGTAAGACTTTATTACATTAAATAAAAGTACTGCATAATTACCATTAAAAGATGATAAAAAGGAAAATAAAGATCCCAGAGGTTCTCAGAAGCGGTGAGGATGTTGCCAGAAGCACCAAGTTCAAGTGAGGGCAAAATTATGACATTTTCAGTGATGTCCTCTCCCTGATTGATTACAGAGTAATCAATACTCAAACAAGACTTGTGCATTTGTATTCGGGAGAACATACGTATATTGCATTTTCGTTCATCAGACCAAATAACGAACAAACGAATATGGCGGCAGATAAATGAAGACGAAGATGGACAATACATACTAGGCTAGCCTGTTAGTTGAGATAAATTCCCTAAATATCTCCAAACTAATCTCCCTGGTTCCTTCCCCCCCCATACAAGTCACTGCCTCCAGCCTATCTTAAGTCTTCCTTAGTTTAGCAGGGGTTTATATGGGAATCCACAGCTAATAGGGTGAGAAAATTAAATCTCCAGCATTCTAACCCGGCGTTTCGCTGAGATGCACCTCGGCTTCATCAGGACGAAGAATCCCTACTTTGACGCTGGAATTTAAAGGTCCATAGGAACGACTCTATTGGTCACCAGTAGGGGGCTCATCTGGCATCAACCAATGAAGAGTCTGAGCAGCTACCCTTTCCCATTCATTCTTTAGTGTGAAATAAATGCTGCTTTGTTTCATTCATAGGTTTGTTTTATGAATGAGGGACAGCATTGGATAATTCATATAAATTGCCTGAAGCGAACCTATGAATCAAACTAATGTATAACACTGTAACAGCTAGCAGCATTGACATAACTGCATTCACACTAAAGAATGAATGGGAAAGGGCAGCTGCTCTTCATTGGTTGATGCCAGACATGCCCCCTGCAGGACCTTTAAATCCTGGAGCCAAAGACAGGTTTTTCCGCTTAGTGATTCCCCGCCGTGATAAAACCAAGGTGTATTTTAGCAAAACGACGATCATTGAGTTAGTGTTAGGGATCTAGCTTTTCCTCCCTTGGGGATTCCCATATTAACCCCCGATATACTACAGAAGACTTCAGATAGGCTCGAAAACCGAATACGAATAAGAGAAAAAACGAATACGAAGAAAGTATACAAATATTCGCCTGAAAAGAACACGGGAACGAGCGATTATTCATAGAATACAAAGATTTTTTTTCTGAAGATGAAGATGGCACCCAAAGTTAATTCAAACTGGGTGAGATGTGATTCTTGCATCACCTCTCTGCCCATTGCTCTACTGCTGCTCCTCTATCAGTGATCCTAATGTTGCTGGATGTCTTTTTCTGCTAGTGCCCTGCTGCTGCTGTTGTTGCTTCCTCTTTATCATGATGAATTTCAATAATTGGTGTAATTTATGTTGAAATTCAGTCCCATAGCATGCTGCTGGATATGTTTATCAATTGATGTAATCCTGCTGTTGCAGGTGGCAGTGGCACTGAAAACGAGCGCCCAAGAACAATTTTTTTTTTATCCAAATCAATTTTGCTCGCTAATGTTTATGACTTTATGTTAAGTAGCTGAAGTAATTGTATTCAAATTGTTTAGTATTACATGTTAAATGACTAGCTCATACACTTGCTTCTGTATCATTGTGCACATTATGGCACATCCAATAATGGAAGTACAATAAGATAAGAAACTTCTGTTCCTGTTTTTTTAATTCAATGGTTGCAAATTGAGGGTCCCAGAATAATTATTATCTATTGATATATATAACATTGGACAATGGATAAACAAGACATAGCAAGTTGTCCATAGCTATTTGAATTAAAAGAAACAAAAAGTGAAGCTGGTCCTGCTCAAACAAGCTTACAATCTAGACGTGTGATATTCACAGTCAAGTGAATCTCACATATTTGAAACAATAGACTTTATCTTGGTTTGATTGGCCATATTGAATGACTCCAGTTAAAATTAGACCTGGGCGCTGGCGGAAAGTTTGTGTTTGTTTACGTGTTTGTTTCCGGGGAGAAAAAAATTTCTTCGCATTCGACAAAATTTGCCTGTCTCCATCTTCTGTTCGGAGGAAATTTTTTTCAGGAATCTCATTTGTCTGGTTGCCATGGAAACAAGAAATAAACGAGTAGAAGTTGAATTAGGATGGTAAGATTCTCCTCTCTTAGTTGAAATAGCGACTGCAGCAACGAACAAATGAATGAACAACGATTTTTGTATCGCACACATTCGTTTTTCGTTTCTGCCATGGAATGTTGGATTTGTTTGTTTGTTATTCGGATGAATGGATGATAAATGGTAAAATTCTGCACAAAAACGCATTTGTACGAAAATGAATGTGCAAGTCTAGATAAAATAATGATTGTGATGTACCATCAATGGAACTCACTACAATAAGAAAAGAGGGCCTGATTCCCTCAAAAAAAATGTCTGTGTTAAGCTTGTTTCCCATTTAACTCTTTAAGTGTCACAGTGTTGTACAATGTGTTCACATCTGTTACTTAACCCCTAATTTACTATAAAAAATAATAAAATATGGTGATTTTTTTTTTGTCAAAAAAATCAATTTTCTAACTTTTATTTGAAAAATCTTTTACTCATCTGCAAAAACTAATGAAAAAACCTGCCAAATAGATTCTACTATTTGTCCTGAGTTTAGAAATACCAAATGTTTTATGTTTTTTTCTGCAAGTTATTAGACAATAACAACAAGTGGCGTTTTGCTATTTCAAAACCATTTTTCCCCCCAACCCATGTGCTATTTTAGGTATCTTTGAAGCCAGCCAATGTAATTTACCCCCAAAGGTATTTTAAATGCTGGTGTTTTAACCTAGGGTGGCCACCTTTTATTTCTGCCATTCAGGGACACACTATGAAGAGGATGAGATCACACACACAAGTTATGGCAAAATGATGGTGCTTTCGGTCACATTCTCTGCCCCTATTGGAGGATAGGGGAGAGGACGTTACAGTGATTCCAATTTAATACAACAACTGGAAGGGGTGATACAATTCCCTTCTTTAGTGTATAAATAAATTCTAACACAAATAAATAACACAATCATTCTTATAAGTAAGTTCTTATTAATACATACCAATACATGTGGTTTCATTTGTGCTCTTTTTGGCCATTGTGGTTAGGGTGACTGCTGGAGAATGCCTGTCTGTAGACATTGAAGATTGTTGTAAGGTAAAAATGGAAGTGAGGAGAGTTACAGCAACACTAAATAAAAGGCAGAAAACAGCAATAAAGAGGACGCGGTATTGGACGAAACGCATTGGTGCATTTTATTGTTTTATTTAATTTTACCTGTATCGGTGACAGTTTAAAGAAACTCATTTGGTGGAAAAACGGACATACACTGACTGACTACCTCTGAGAGGACTGTGCTGACGGTAAAGATGCTACTGAATACTCAATTTGATTCAGATGAATTCATTTACACCTGTCTTATTCTGAGTGCAATGTCAAATAAACTATAAATATATCATAACACACATCTTGAGAAAAATAAGCTGATCATATATTCGCAATCATTGGTATCTACGGTGTGTGATAACATTATAAGGAGCCATTTCTTGATCATTAATTTGTGAGTGCAACCATTATATGTAGTTTAAGGCTGATTTCTAACACAGTGTGAGGTTAATAGTACGTCTCACCGGAAGGAATCCAAACTGCAGGAATGAACACACTAGCTTGACACGGAACACGCACTGGGAGGCCTGGGGGTGATAACAGGACACTCTAGTGGGGTAACCGTAAGCACTGGTGATCGGAAAGCAAGCTGGGGTAAGGAAGCCAGAGGTCACGGGTGGTCGTATAGGCAAGCCGGGGTCAGGAAGCCAGAGGTCACGGGTGGTCAAATAACATGCCGGGGTAAGGATACCAGAGATCTCGGGTAGTCGTATAACAAGTCGGGGTCAGGTAACAGAAAATATCAGGAACACGAAAAAGGCTCAGAGGAACGCTGAGAAGTAGGAACATGTGCTAGGGAGCCACAGTACAACTGAGCACTGCTATGGGGGCGAGACAGCTTTAAATACCCTGGGGGTGGGCATTCCAGAGCGTCAGGAATGTAACCGCGTCTTTCGTCACCGCCTAAGCGACACTGCGGAATCCAGGAGGCGGTCCACCTTATAAATATTCATGAGGTGGCCGCGCGAGTGCGTGGCTGCCTCGTACCGCTGCGAGCGGTTGCATCGTCCCTGCAGGAGAGAAGGGGAGGATTTCGACGGGGAAATCGAATTGTTTGATCATGGCTAAACATTAGCCATGCTCCTTCCCATTTTAGTAAGTACTAAGCAAATATGAACATGTTGCTTATGTCCTGTGCCAAAAGAGTTTTTTTTTCATTTTCAGTGCAATGGTGTGAATCTGTAATGCCATCATGCTGATGGTTATTTAGGAATTAAATATTGTACTATTTACCATCCTTACTAAAACATTTAAACCTTTATACATAAACTGCATTATTAGCTAAGGGTTTTTACTTTCCTCATTAAATAGCATCGCAGAAGGTGGGAAATGCGAGTCACTGTGTTTACCTAACTGGGTGTAAGTTTTTACTTAACATTGGTAAACGTAAGTGCTTTTTTTATACATCTATATCTTTTTATATCTCCATCTGGTTAACACTGATCATTTTTATTTGTCATTGGAACAGATCTCTGTGTTGAACTGTAAAGTTATATAGGTTAGAACAACCTTTTTTATTACCCTATAAAGTGCATGCTACCAAGAATAACATTGTACTAGTATAATGTTTACAACAGACACATTAAACATGTTGTTAAAAGCACAATGCAATTTTTGCTTAATTTTCACAAAATCATTTAATCACTGAAAATGACACACCCCACAAAAACAATAACCTCCAAGCAAACTGTTTATATTAGCCAATGAGAATATGCATTCTCAGGTTTTACCCATTTAAATAATTAATTGCCTGGTTGGATTGTGGGAGTCTTGTTTGGTTCCTGTTTAAACAGAGCTGCAAGGCAAATCCTGAGCCTTGGTGATCCTGACAATGCAAAACCGGAAGGAGTTGAAAGACAGGAAGCAAGGCAAAGTATACATTGTATAATTCCACTTTTTATCGTGTTGGGAAATGCTACTAGGTGCACATCTGAAACAAATGTCCCAGAGGCTATATTGTTATGTTAAGTGTAAGCAAGTAGCCTCTACTGAGGGACATTGACAATATAGAGATGAGCCTACTCCTTACTGAGCAAGCACTGCCTGGGGGTCAGTACTGTTGAGAGGAGAGACGGGAGAGAGGAGGTTTCTAGGGCACAGAGCTAGGTCAGTTGCAAGTAGGTGAAGTAGGTTTATGGAGGCTAATTCTGGACTTGCTCAGCCCAATATGTTTCCGAGGATGCTGGGGAGATCAGTTTAGATCTGGCACTACCGGACTTGGGCGCCAGCCAACTCTTCATGTTCACCTTTGTGTTCGTCTTCGTGGGGGAAAAAATGTTTGTATTCCACAAATATTCGCCCATTCCTGTGTTCGGTTCGGGCAAATATTTGTGCACATTCTCGGTTCGTTTTTTTTCTTCAGTTTGCCGTTTCTTGTAGAAAGTCAAGAGTGTGGCAGCTGCAGTTTAATATCAATAAATGTAAAATAATGCACTTGGGACATAAAAATCCTAAGGCATTGATGGCACTGAACTGTCGGTAACAACAGAAGAGGGAGACATAGGAGTAATTGATGACTTTTGTATTAGTAGCAGAAAGAGGGAGGTGATCATGCCACTTTTCAGGCCTTACCTAGAGTATTGCATACAGTTCTGGAGACCCCATCTCCAGAATGATATTGACACATAGGCGAGAGTTCAGAGTAGAGCTACTAAAATGGTAATACGTTTGTAGGACAGAAATTATCAGTAAAGATTAAAGGATTTTAATATGTCTGGCTTGGAGTAAAGAAAGGGGAGGTGGAATGCAACATAAACATTTAAATACGTAAAGGGATTTACAAAATACAGGAAGCAAGCTTAATTAAAAGGAGGAGCAATATTAGAACAGGGGGTCATGGTTTCAAGTAGATGTAACGTAAGGAAGTTCTACTTGACTTTACTCAGAGGGTAGTAGATAAGTAGTCTTCCAGCAGCAGTGGTGGAGGCTAATACAGTGAGGGAATTTAAACAAGCATGGGATAGACATAAAGCTTCTCTCACTATAGGACCTGGCCAAAGACTGATAGAGGTTTAAAATCGCTTACATTAGAAAAAATGTGCAGACTAGATGGGCTGAATGTATAAACTGTATATATAAATATTTATATATACAGCATAGATAGATAAAACGCAGTCCCATAAATATCTCATGTGTATAACTTTTTGAATTTTCATTCTCTGTTATATTATATCTAGACTTGTGCATTCGTCTTCGGGCGAACATGAAAAAGAGTGCGTTTTTATGTTCGTCCCGAACAAACGATGAAGCAAAGATAGCGGCGGTAAAACGTACACGAAGATGAAGACACACAACACAAAGAATCTTCGTGTTCGTCTTCATCTACTAATCTCCCTGGTCCCTACCCCATCTAGCCTACCTTATCTCCGCAGCATTGCCGGAGTTGACGGCAGCGGAAATGCGTAGGTTCGCCGTCAGGGGTTAAGGGGCCGTGCGAACTACTCTATTGGTCACCTGCAGGGTCCTCCACTGGCATCAACCAATTGAGAGGAGGACCCGGCAGGCGACCAATAGAGTTACTCGTACAGACATTTAAACTCCTGGCACCAAAGCTGGTGCGTAGTCCGTACCGCGTTAACCCCATATTAACCCCTTTAAAAAAAAACAGAAAAAACGAACACGAAGAATGTTAATAATATTTTGTAATAAGTCCCACAATACTAATTAACATGTTCTGCTTAATTGATTCCATTCCCCTTGATGTTGGAGAGGAAAGCCTAAAGCATATGATAATGTTGAGAGATGCTGAACATTTGCTTGCATTTGGGGGTACGGCTTTAATACAGTGTGTGTCGCCATGTTGGAGATTGTGGAACTCTCATGGGAGGTAAAAGACAAAAGTGATACGTGGAAATAATTGCCAGGAACTGCTAGATATTTGAAGAGGGGTAAACCAACCCTTAAAAAAGCCTGGTTGAAGCTCAATAGCGAGCAAAAATGCATAGCATGAAGAGGTTGCGACAATTATTGGACTTTCTTTGAATTTTTTGTTAATTCTACTCCTGAGGATATGTATTTCAAGTGTTTGTGGCACTCCAACACAATGTGAGTGCATACATATTACCGTATTTGCTCGATTATAAGACGAGCAAATGCTCTGAAAAATACCCCTCGTCTTCTAATCGGGGTCATCTTCTAATCAGACCTCAAATAGAGGTCTGATTAGGAGACTAAGATCCAGATCCCCCGCACCGCTGCAGGGGACCTGGATCCTCCTGTCTCACCCCCCCCCCCATCATACACACACTTACCGGTGCGGGGAACACTGATCTCTGACAGCCGGGGAAAGTATACGCGACGGACGCATACAAACCCCCGCTGCCAACTCCACCTCCTTCCGGCTGCAGCGGAAGGCGACGTCAACCCACTGCCCCGGCTGGAAGCACCGGTAAGAGAGGCCTGAGAGGGGAGAGAGGGGGGAGAGAGGGGGGGAGAGAGTGTGTGTGTGTGTGTGTGTTAGTTAAATGGGGGTATAGGGTGTGTGTGTGTGTTAAATGGGGGCATAGGGCATTTCTGGAGTGGCGTTAAGGGGGCATTTGATAGAGCACTCTGCCTCCTGAAATGCCTTATACCTCCCTATATGCCACTCTGCCCCATAATATGCCTTTTAACCCCCTAAATGCCAGAGTGGCATATAGGGGTATAAGGCATTTCTGGAGGCAGAGTGCTCTATACAATGCCTTTTAACTCCCTTAATGCCACTCTGCCTCCTGAAATGCCTTATACCTTCCTATATGCCACTCTGCCCCATAATATGCATTTTAACCCCCTAAATGCTAGAATGGGATATAGGGGTATAAGGCATTTCTGGAGGCAGAGTGGCACATAGGGGGTCAAAAGGCATACCATGGGGCACAGTGGCATATGGAGGGTTAAAAGGCATATCATGGGCCACAGTGCCATATTGGAGTGGCAAGCCTGGGGGCAGATGTGCGTAACTAGGGGACAGGTTGGAAAATACAAGAAATAAAAACAAAAAAAATATTTTTCTCAATCGTAGCTTTTATTAAAAAAAATAGTTTACATGAATTAACATTTACTGGTAAAACTTTTTTCCTTTGGGGTCGTCTTATATTTAAGGCTTTTTCTTTTTTTCCTAAGTTAATATTCAGATTTTGGGGGGTCGTCTTATAATCAGGGTCGTCTTATAATCGAGCAAATACGGTAATTACAAAAGGCCAACATCTTTAACAATTACTATACAAAATTTTAACTTGTTTCTTTTTTTGTATTACATTATACTGTATGTTTGGATGGGAAACATGGCAACACTTGCAGTGACGTCCTCTTCCTCGATTGGAGGAATGGGGAGGACCTCACCGCAGAAGTTGCTGCCGAGTTATGTCCGCGTAGATAGCAGATTAAGGATTGAAGATAGGATAGAGAAGAGCATGGAGACTATAGAAGATGGAGAAAGGATCGGCAGAAACTGAAGTGGTTGGCAGAGAAGGTAGGGAAACTGTAGGGAAGGTAGGGAAAATTTAGAGAACAAGAGAGAGTGAAAGAGAATGAGAGTGTGAAAGAGATTGTTACACCATGGCTACACTCCTCTGACTCAGCCCATTGTCCTGTCCACAACCAGCCTCTTCTGGCTACTTAAGCAGCCAAGTTCACTTCCTCCTGGCCCTTGTGTTGTTCCAGGCTGCAAGTGCAATCTCTCTGTCCCCAAGTTCTTGTGCATGACCTGGCTTTCTCTGACGTCCCTCCTGGCTCCTGATTCCTGGCCACGACCCGTAGGTCTCCGCTCCCTTCAACGGTTCCTTGGTTTTGCTAACTACCACAGGAAATTCATTCGTACTTTTCCCTCTATTGTAAAGTTCCTTACGGACATGACCAAAAAAGACAGCAACGCCTCTCTCTGGTCCGCAGGGGCCATCAAAGCCTTTCAGTCATTGAAGGACGCTTTTGCCTCAGCTCCTATTTTGGCACACCCGAAACCCAAACTCCCATTCATATTTAAGGTCGATATGTCTAAGACAGGAGTAGATGTCCTCCTGTCTCAACATCCTACTCCTGAGAGCCAGTTGCACCCATGTGGGTACTTCTCCAAGAAGCTAAGTCCTGCAGAATGCAACTATGAAGTTGGCAACCGTTGCTGGAGATAATACTCCCTCTCAAAGAATGGAGGCATTTGCTCAAGGGAACCACCGTACCAATCCTGATCTCTGGGCGATGTTTCATACCTCGTCTTCAAAGTATTAAAAATGAACATTTTATTTGTGATCTGCCCAACTGGTCCTGCCAACTTCTGTCCCTGACCCCAGCACCACACTTCCCCACCTCTTGTCACACTTCCCAAGACAGATGTCATGATTTGGGCACCTGAAATATTGGGGAGTAAGGGTTTATAAATGTATTTATCCAAATGTCAAACTTTAGTGGGTATTCCTTCCTGAGAGGCAGCCATCATATGCCTGATAACTTTCAAAATCATTTTGTGTGTCTGTGGCCACACAATTCTTTCATGGATACAATCAGATCATTACTGTATTTTTATATTTTCATGCATAAAATGAATGTTATCATATCACCTGACACTACAAACAGGACGGCAAAGGACTGCAAAACTGATATACATCAAGTAGCTACATGATTATAAGTTCAGCAGCAAAAGAGGATTACAGATCTCTATCAGACCTTGTAGTGTAATGTAAACCAAAGAGCCAACAGGTAGAAAAGATTGAACTTAACCTTACTGACTTTGCTCTAGGAAAATGATAATAGAATTAGATCTTAAGACTTCTTATTCACGGAGAACAAAATATTGTTGCTTTAGAAAACACTATAAAATGTAATGATTTCCCCCAGGCAGGCTTAAGTTTGTTTTTATGTTTTACTTGCATTTCCACATATTATAAACCCCGAGTTTCCACAGCAAACAATATTGTATGCCCTGATTGGATTCTTTCTGTTTTTCAATGCAATCTCTTAAGTAAATGTGTATTGGACAGTACTGGATCTGGACAGTACTGGAGCACACATCGAGAGAAACATATGTATAAAGGATCATTTGCTGCAGTGGTACAGGTGCTGCATATATCAAAGCGATCACTTTGAAGTGCAATCTCACGAAGGGCAACATAAAGGATAAGGTTTATAAGAATGAGGATTAAGGGTTAATTTGAGTCGGGTCAGTAGGTGGACATAATAATTGGCGGGAATTAAGTAATTTATAAAGTGGTGGATTTGGGTCAGTCTTTCTCTTTACTCTAACATCAAGCATCAGGTGGAATTACGTTAATTGGGTTAATTCTACTGAATGTATTTTTCCCTCGTTTAGTGCAGGAGCAAGCTGTCGGAGGTATGGCCTTGCTTGTGGTACACAAGCCTTCGGTGCCCCAGTGATAAGGCAGGCCGTGCTAGCAGGGAAACCCCAGTGGCTTCAACTAATAATTTTATTGTAGCAGTACACCTGTATTAGAGTTGATTTTGTTTATATGGTTAAGTTATGATGGATACGGCAATGGTGTTTTATGGGTGTAAATTTTCAGGTGCAATTTCCATATATTCATATTATGTAATATGTGTTGAGTTAAACCAATTTCATGTTTTGGAGTGTCACTGTGCTTTGATTGAAGGGGCACCCCAGCCATATTCCATATACCAATAGCAGAAGTAAAATGTGTTTAATCAATAAAATTGTCACGGATCTGGCTCCCGGCGTTGGCGGGCGGACTGCCGCTCGCAGATCCCTCGGTTCCCGGTACCGGAGGACGGACTGCCGTCCGCGGTAGCCGGAAGCTCGAGACCTCTTCCCGGAGCTCCGTTGCCGGCAGTCAAAGAATCTGCCGCTGGCACGGGACTCAAGGGGTTGAGTCTGGGGATTCCCCTGCCGGCATACTTACCTCCTCTTCTGGCTGCGACTGCAGGAACTCTGGGGGAACTCTGCACCCTGTTGTGATCCTTTACTTCGTTTGTTTCTGTGCTCCTGATCTTCGTTATTATTGACCCTTTGCCTGCCTGACTACTCTTTGGATTTTGATTCTGTACCTCTGCCCGGTGATTCATGTACCAGTTTGGCTTGTCTGACTTCCTGCTCCGTTTCTCGACCCTCTGGCTTGTACGACTACCTGATCCGTGTACCAGTTTGGCTTGTCTGACTACCTGCTCCATGTCTCGACCCTCTAGCTTGTACTACTACCCTCGGTCCCATTCTACCTGTGGGGTTTGTCTGGAGATTCCTCCACCTTATCTACTCAGTACCTATATCTACCTCTAAGTCCTGGTTCTCTGTTACTAAGGGCCCCTCCCTTGGTATCAGGGGATTGGGCAGAATAACTCCTGCGGTGAGTGCCATTGTGCGGGTAGTCCTGTGTGTTTTTTGGGAGGGGGTGTAGGTATTACAACAAAGCCCTATATACTGTCCCACGGTCATGATGTTTACAAATAATGTTCCATTGAGTGTGACACAATATTTTTGGGTAGCTGTATTACTGGGCCACATGCCTGGGTTTGCCATTACCAAGCCCTCCAACTGTCCTGATTTGGGGGGGACAGTCGCGATTTTGGGTCTCTGTCCCGCCTATCCCTACCTTTGTCCCGCTTTGCAGGGGCAGAGGTAGGGTGAGGCGAGAGCCATTCTCACCTCAGGTGCAGCTGTGGAGGGGGGCACAGCCGCCCGATCAGCAGCTGCAGCCTGCAGGACTAGTTGGGATATCATGATCTCCATCTAGCCGGCTCAACATTAGGGAGCGTGAGGCCTGTCACTTAAGACCTCCCTTTACTGCTCCCTCATCACTATGCACCAACAAATAATTCTGAGCACGGGTATATGACATCATCCCTGCGCTCTGCAGCAATAGCCTGTGCGTAGTGTTGAGGGAGCAGTAAAGCGAGGTCTGAAGTGACAGGCCTCGCACTCCCACCACAGGATGGAGGATGAAGAATGAAGGAAGAAGGATGGTGGAAGAGGTAAGAGATGGGGAGAAAGGGGTGTAATGGCAGTGTATATGAATGTATGTGTTTGTAAGCTTGTGTGTGTGTATGGGCAGGTGTGTGTAAGAACAGTATAGGTATTTGTAAGCTGTGTGTCAGGGCAGTGTATGTGTATGTGTGTGTTTATGGGCAGGTGTGTGTAAAGGCAGTGTGTATGGAGAGGTGTGTGTAAGGGCAGTGTATGTGTATATGTGTGTTTATGAGCAGGTGTGTGTAAGGGAGGTGTATGTGTATAGGTGTGTGTAAGGGCAGTGTATGTGTGTGTAAGGACAGGTGTGTAAGGGCAGTGTATGTGTATATGTGTGTGTAAGGACGGTGTATGTGTATATGTGTGTGTAAAGGCAGCGTGTAAGGGTCCTGGGAGGCAGGCTTACATTACCCTTTTTTTTTTTTTTATAAAAAAAACATCTCTGCTGTTGTTGACTTCTCTTCCAATGATACTCAGTCAGCATTATGGTGGACACCTGGCTGGCTAAGAATCATAGGAATTGTAGTTCACAGCTAGCATCTGCAGCTTTACTGTTGACTGCACTAACCAAGTATGTCTGGCTGAGCCTCATGTGAACTGTAGTTAACAGCAGATGATATGACAGGTGTTAGTTCTGAATTTAAACTCCCATGATGCCTAGTCATGTGGACACCTGGCTGGCTAAGCATCATGGGAATTATAATTCACAGCTAACATCTACTGTTAACAGCACTTCCCATGATGCTCAGCCAGCATCATGGAAGTAGTATGTCTCGCTGAGCCTCATGGGAATTCGATGTGTTCTTTATTTTTAATATGCATGACTGTGCTGACAAAAATGTAGTGTGTTTTAAGTAGTGATGCAAGCGCAGCATTGTAAAGTGCAATTGATTGTATTGATGAGTTCTGCAAGAGCGATTAAAAAAAAGCACCCCTCTTTCACATTTTGAAATGTTGGGAGGTATGCATTACCACCCAGATCATAATTCTCTAGGCTACATGACAGATTTTTGTGATGTTGTTTATAGTTAAACAGACAGTTTCTGCCAGTCTCTGACAACCCCACTAAATAAGAATTCATTTAAGTTACTATGTGGCTCTTTAAAGTATTCTTTAAAAAAACCCTCACTTACCTGAGATAGAAGCTGCAGCTCTGTCGCTGTCCTCCTCCATGGTCTTATGATTCTTGCAACTGATGAGTGCTTGAAAAGCACTGAAAAGACCCTCACCCAAAGAGTTAGCCAAGCCAGCATTTGAGCTAACTGGCGGTAAGTATATGATGTACAAGTAATATAGCTGTGGCAGGCAAAGGGGTAAATGCATATGGGGGCGACCCTGCAGAATCTTATTCATTTGCAAGTGAGACAATAAGAAAATACAGAGGGACCACATAGCAATTTTATGCATTAAGGTGAATATGATGGCTTGAGTGCCGATTTAATGTCCAAATATGCTTAAATGAATTTTGTTATATAAAAAAAAGCATTAAATGGCAGGTGAAGGTTGCAGCCTACGTTAGTCTTCACTCAAGGTTCCGCTTATTTTTCTGCTGCTACTTATGCCCAGTGTTCAAAAGATGTAGGGGCATAGATGTTTTGTTTTAATATCTATATATCTATTATAATAGACATATGACCATATCAGAGCTGGTCCTCTCCATCTTTTACTCATAATGCATGGGGGCCCTCATGCCGAATACAGAGAACTCCCAGGAATGCATAGGACTGGTCTAAAGCAGCAGTTTGAAAATTGTGTTATTACTACAATAATTGCATCCTGATGATTGATACACCCAATGGAAGTTTTTGTATAAAATGCATTTGTGGTGACAAGTTTGTAAAGTAATTTCAATACCAATTAGCAACCAACAGAGCAGTTGATCAGCAGATACATTCTATTTGTTCCTTTGGGGAATTCATTTCGTTTTCTCACTTTATGTTTTATATACAACCACCCAATGTGTTTTTACAAAGCCATCAATTTAGGGCTCTGTAGTTCCTATTTACCAAGATTACAAAATAAAACACCAACATAACAATATTTATTTATATGTTATTTATTTGTCAGCATAAGCAACATTTGACAATTGAAAAAATTAAAAAGCAAGAAAATGTGAAAGCAACTTAACATTTATTATTAATATATATTTACATTTACAGTTTTTTATTCAGCAAAATTGGTGTACAAAGTGTTAAATTAACACAGTTTCTTGAAATAATATTGGTGGGGAAAAGACAATGCGTGAAAGAGTTACAATAAATAGTACATACATCATTTTTTACAGTACCAATTTACAATAAAAGTGTTCTTAAAAAGTTTAGAATGCACTGAAACCAAATTAGCTAGATAACTATATAATGAAACATATATATATGTAATAGTGGTATTACAGAAAATGTGTAAGTACTTAATTAATTTGGAAAATAGGACATATGTTTTTATGTACCAAATTTATATAAATTTAAACATATTTTTGCTGTATAATTATTCTATCATAAATTAAGGCTGCACAATTAACATACAGTAATTCAATAATATACCAGTTGTTACAATGCAAAATGGTTTACAAAGTATCTAATACACCTCTTAATAGCTGCAATATATTTAACATAATAAAGTAACATGGTGACCATTTTTCTGCAACAATATTTGTGTTAACTGGGTGCATTATAAACTAAGGCACATTTTCACATATTTTTTGAAAGAATTTTAAAACGCTAATAAGATCATAATGCTGAGTTAAGTTGATTTGATTTGCTTTCTTCCTCAGTTCCCTTTTTTATTTTATTTATTTTTTAAATAATTGGATTGGACAATTCTTTGTCCAGCTTTACACTCACTAAGATATCTGGAAACTACCAAGAAATGCACAGGACATTTAAAGTAAATACAGAATGTATTTATTACATATTGATTATATCTTCTGTATAAAAGGCAGCATTCATTATATTACTGTTAAATTGTGTTTATTAAGGAAACCCTGTTGTCAAAATGACTTGGGCGTCACTAGAGGGCCAAAGGTTTGCACTATACGCTGCTGCTAGCTAAAATGCAAGTTAATATAAAGGTCAGAAGTTGAATGTGATTGGTGTATAGATCTAATTTTTCACTTTCACATCATTTACTGCATCAGTGCTACACGAGGCGATTATAGCACATAGTCATGCTCAACCAAGGCATCATTACAAAGATTAATGTATTTGAGTACTCATGCATGCTCACTCTAAAAAAGATCAATATCTAACAATGAACTGAATGACAGGATAGTGAGATGGTGATTACTCAGAAAATATTTATGAATGTTTTTTGTCCTGAAGCATAGCAATTTAGATAGCATACTATTAGTCAAAGATTCAGCTCTTTATAGTGTACTCAAGTCACCTTTCCGCCTATGCCATAATATATGACATTGTGGCCCAACAGCTTTTGATCAGCCAGTGACCTGCCTGTGAACTTCAAAAAGTTGCAGTATCTGCATTTTGATGACATCACACAGCATTTGGAAAACTTTAATTTACAGATGCTAATGTAAACTGACTAACACCCTCCCCACACACACTTCCATGAGAAGCAGTTCAGAAATAAAGAGAGATACTAATGAAGGATATAATGTCGGGAGACCTACAGAAATGCATACATAAGGACAAAACACAAACACTGAGTAAGAAAGAACAAGATATGGCACAGAGGACAGCCTTAAATAGAAAAGCACAATATAATATATAGTAGGATTTTACTTTCAGTCATCATTAAAAAATGCGTTGCTGGTCACCATTTATTACTTTGTCACCTCAAAACCACATCCATTCTCCAAAATTACCAGACAGCTTATTTTCACAGTTATGTATTTCAGTAAGGATACATGCATTCAGGACATTTCCACTGAACAAAGAGACATTACACCATCGTGGCCACAAAATATTACATGATTATTAACAAGTCAGCCCCTTCTGATATATTCTGATATATGTGTGTGGTGGCAGTATGGATTTCACTTTACATTACTCTCAATACATTGTCCATGTTCCTATATACAGTAATTCAACCACATGCAGTATATGCCTAGCATATATATTACGTATATATACGCGAAGTCCATGTCTTACGGCACCTATTATAGGCTGCAACATACATTTGTGAATCTGAATTTAGTTCCCTCTTTTCTGGGACTGCTGGAGTCAGTCTACATGCGTATTTTTATAGTAATAAAAATGGCGCAGTGCAGACGTTCATTATTTTGGAGTATGCTATACTTACACAAACAGAAAAGTTACTTTAACCTGAATTGCAATGTTCTAGGCAGGGGAATTGTTAGGGCTTAATCTAGTCTAGTATAAATCTAGCATTCAGCACTGTACAATACGAAGCAAAACATCTTTTAGGACCCCAGTATGATGAAAATGTTTGCACAAAGTAAATAAGTATTTCGATTTTGTGAGACATGCATGTTTCAGGCCACGTGTTAGTAGGTTACAAACATGTCATGCAACACGTTATTAAATAGAAGCAAACCTGGAACAATAATAGATCAGATTTAGACATTCATATCTCCTCATAACTGCTCTAGTTTTGTTCTAGTTCACAATTTTGCTATTAAGTTAAAGGGAACATATGTAGCAAATGACACCTTCCCGTCATTACCAAATATAATACTGTAATATATTTACAGTATATAAAGTACTGTGCTAAAGGTGGTCAATAGCAACACCATTTAGAATTTTATGTTTATGTAAACGAGAATCAGCATGCAATGTGCTTGTCCTTTAATGGCGTTAAGACAGCACAGTTTCTAACTGGGGCCAACGTTTTCCTCCCCAGCTGATGTTACCCAGCTGACACAAGGTAGTGTGATTTGTAACTCAGCAACAGCTGGATGGTTACAACATGGTTAAACACGTTAGTAATTTTCATCAGTTAAGTAAGACGTTAGTTGTGGAGAAAAAAGAAAATGCTTTTTCAAATTTTTGACCGTGTATTTCATAAAAAAGGATGCAATTGTGCTTTGCAAAGTAGATTCGGCAATTGTTGATATATTATTTTTAATAAACTCAGACAGGTATGCAAATAAAACTATAATTTACATTCTATAATATTCTTTCCAATGAAACATGACTTCAAATAATGGGAGCTATGCAAAAGATCATGATATTTAAACAAAATAAGGAAAATGTTCTTTTCACATTTTATGGCTTTTAAAGCTCATGGAGGCATCTTGATATATGTTTTTAATTTAATTTGCCATGAAACAAACATGACAAGAGAAATATAGTATTTTCAGAAATTCATTAATTGAATATCTAATTCTTAATCAATGACGAGTTGTTGCAGGTCATTCTAGTTCTACCTGTCTCACTAAAGGACCTGAACGAAATCTATAGTTGGAGAAGTTGTGATTCCGCCAAGTGTTTTGTGATTACTCATTTGTCAGCTATAAGGATGTCTCCTAGTAGTCAGATTAGTTGTTTGGAGGTTCTGAAAATGTATGAAACAAGGCTGTTAGAGGGTCTACTTGTACCACAGCCTTCATAAAGTTAAATACCTTACTCCAATTTGGATTTTATATGGGACACTGCCATAATTTATATACTAATCTGCCCACATCTCCTCTAACATAATGCAGTCAAGGCCATGGGGCTTTTGGGGCCATATTATAATTACTTATCTAATTTTATAAGGGTCTCTCATTGCAATCATTTTTATTTTAGGTAAATAGGCTAGATTTAATGTCTGAGATAAGTCTATCACAAGTAATTGTGTTGCCATAGATTGCAATGAATAAAATTAGGTCAAAGGAAAACAATAATAAATTTTATCTCGGTTAGGGCACTAGTTTGACCAAGTGAAAAATATAATGTAAAACATTATAAAAAAAAAAAAAAAAGATATGCATGTTACCTGTCTGAAAATATATACTTATTCCACAGATATCTATTACAAAGGGTTTCTCTTCTACATATTTCTGTACCTTCAAAATTATGCAGAGGAAAAAACATCCAACTTGCTGTGTAAACGTTAGCATATTTGAATTTGTAAGCATTGTCTTCTTTTGCCATTTCTGTGTTAAGTTCATTGCTGCAGAATGTCTGCAAAATGAAGCTCTTTTGTGAGCCACGGAGTGGCAAGGCACACAAGTATCACTGTTGCAGCCACAAAGTGAGTCTGTTTTTCAAGACGGCAGTAAAGGTGGGGTTTAAAGAGATTAGCTAAAAATATTAAAGAACATACTTTTGAACAGTTCCAGACCTGCTCAAATAGTAATAGTAATCTTGAGCTCTGTTAGGACAATGGTATTGGAAATTTACTTTTTCGGTCTACAAAACAATATACATATAGCTGTATATTAAATAGTTAAGATGGATACTGGAAATTGTAGTCTCCATAATAATGCCTTTGTATACTGTAATCCATAGAAGCTAATGATGCTTGTTAGTAGACCAACATTTATAGATTCAGATGTTGAGTCGTATAAGCTTTTCAGGTGTCAGAGATCCCTTTATCTGATGGAAAGGACCTTTTAGGTGTCTTATTGCCTTATTCTATGAATAAATAGCAGTTTTTGCAAACAAATTTGGACTATATTCCCTGGGACCAATACAACAATTTACATTTTGTGTCAGTGTATCACAGATGTGTATCTCAAGTCTTTTGGAGTCTGATGGTGCCTTATAAATAAATGATAAGAATGTAATCATAGTAAAACACGAAATATCCATTAATCTGCCTCAGTCTATTATTCATGCCGAAATGCATTAACACATGGGAGTAAAATTGTGACTTCTACAAACTAATATTATAAAGCCCCTTCTTATGACATTGGATATCTATTGTGTTTAAAACTTTTCAGTGGCTGAAACAGTAATGACTCTGTCAACACTAGCACACAGTTAGTAAGTTAATAAAAATGTGTTAGAGATTGTTTAGTAATATTAGTCTCTTTATTGGTCAGTATTTTTTAAGATATACATCCATAACAGTGTTAGGACAATAAAACATTTAAGGTTGTTAAGACATGCTCTGGGAGACACAAGTTTGTCATGGAAAATGCAAATGGGTATGGTAATGCTACTAGCAATATCATTTTTGTATGTTGTAGATAGAATATATATATTGCCTTCAGACCATGACAAATTTTGGAGTACTTCTCACGTTACCCAAGATGCATTCCAAGACAGAGTTGTTACTTATTGTGCAACTTGGTGCAACTGAATCAACAGCAGATCGTTAGCAATATGTTAGTTGTTAAAGCAAACCATCTGGTTAATACATACATGTTAGTTTTGATTTGTTATTGTTAGTTTAACAATATTAGTTCAAAAATAACCTTAATTTACATGAAAAGAGCCACAATGTAAACATCTCTATAAGAAAACAAATAAAAATGATAGATAGATAGATAGATAGATAGATAGATAGATAGGCTGTAAATTAATGTATAAATTAAAGACTTGATCAGTGAATTATTTGAGCTACCAAGCACACAGTAAGCTTAGATCAAATACAATACATACTTTTCTATATGTTAAAACTATATATTAAATGACATTAGATCACTGGTTTGGTCACCATGCCTTTCTTGTCCCCATGCCATTGCTATATAAATAAAGGAATAGCTTGATAGCAGCCTTTTAGTAGCATATGCCTAAAACTCATCATATGCTACAATCATGCATGAATTAACCGGCTCTGAAACTGCAACGATATATACACTCCAAGGAATGACTGCAGATAGACACTGAGCAGATGTTTCAGAGATCCTGGAGTTTGTAGGCATATGTAATTATGTGTTTAAGTGGATATTTCCACCCAACATGTGGCCAGCTAAATCACATTTACTGTGAGCGGCGGTAGTTTGACTGTTAAGTGACAATTCCTCAGGCTAAAGTTTAGTTTTTAAAACTGTGAATTCAGACTTCATATGTCAAAGGCTTTTCTTCTGTGTCTTCTTAACCCTTCAAGTACCAAAGTGCTGAGCACTGCAATATGGAGATGCAATCTATAACTGTATTTAAATAATGTATGATAATGCCGTTTTAACACTGAATGGTTTACTAATTCATTACAAAGGGCAGTGGCCAACAGAACAGTGATGTGGCGGCATTGGCAACCAGAGGAAAAAATCCACAGCGAAACCCTGATGTAAATTATGCATTAGACACAAATGCACTACTTACAAGTTTAACAAATGTAATACAGGACATTGTTCAGTGCTATATATTGGCAGTTATTTAAGGGGGAAAGACTAAAATGTATTACTTTTTCTGCTTTTCCTCCTTTTACACTCTTTTCATGTTTTTTTATCAACACATACACATATAATGTGATACATATTAACTTATGAAACCTTTACATATGTAAAAGTGAATTTACATATTAAATCTTAAAAAAGGAATGTTTTTTGGTCACAAAATGTCAAACGGTTAAAGCCAGCTCAAATTTGTATTCAGATACACAATAGGCACATTTTGTAACCAACATGTAAATATTGTTCTAAAGTATAAATTATTTGACATCATCAATAATCCAGTATGGACAATGTTATTGATTGTGGTACCATAATATTGTGCCTGCTGTATTCAGCATACTTGGTTAGGTCTTAAGTACTCTCTCTCCATGTTGAACCAAAGTAATATTACTAATACTGCAATATAACATACACCGCAGCTATTTGTATGTGGCATTGGAAGCAAGCAATTGACAACAATAAAAGCATTGGCTATTGATATACAAAATATTATGCAATGTCAGTGTAGATTTACTTAATGCTGCATACTATGTGGAAATACCCAAGTTTATCATTTACAAACACTTTAATAATCTGTATCAATGCACATGGATGGTGTTAAGGACAATGTAATTGTTTGGCATGCGGCAGATTAATGCAATGATTAGGCAAATTCTAACAAAACCGGTGAAGTTAAATAATTATTCATTAGTTATAATTTAATGGCAATATATAACTTATAAAAAAAGAATGGAGCCACAAATGAAGTGCCTAATGTATTTGGCAGATATTCTGCAATTTATGAAAACTTTGTTTTTAGATGAGACTGGCAAGTTCCAACCAGTGGTTAGTAATTTCTGTTAGTAATAAGAATTCAATGAAAAATGGATAACATCTGCTTTGTGTTAAGAATGGTTAGTAGTATTAAGTGTATTGGAAAAAAGAATTGTTGGAAACAAACTGATATATTAGACAATACATGCTTTGAGTGGACCTTCAGTGTTTATTGGGTTAGTATTAAAACAACTGGGAAAAAAGATGTTAGTGTGTTTGTTATTTTATACATGCCTCTGGTGTAAAACAAAAGGAAATGATTGTGAAGTAAGATAAACCAAATACACATATCAACATGTTAATATAACAACACGTTAATAAAGTATGCATTGTTCCCCCTAGGCACTCACAAGGTCAAATGTACTTGAAGGGTTAATTGCTAATTTCACCATGAGAACTGGATAATATGGAAGGTTAGCTGTAATTAATTTAATGCTACTTACTTAGCTAGAAAAGAAGTAAAATAAGTCTCAATTCACTGGACCACATAATATTACATTATATATCTGGACCATAGATTACATGCTATTAAGTTTTCAGAGTTACCGATGGCAAGTTGGGATATTTCATCTGACTAAGGTTTTGGAATCAGTGCTTTTTCCAGATGGCTGGTTTTATAGTAATTCTCATATAATTTCCATAAAGCTTTTTTTTCCATTTTAGAATGATTGTGTTTAAATTAGACCTGTCATTTGCTGTCATCATGCCCAGCTACTTTTTAAGTATGCAGCATTTAGAACATCTACACAGTGATATCACACAATGCATACAATGTATCAGACGTAACTTAATCCAATGCTATACACATCAAATGGACACCCTTATACCATACTATAACCTACTAATCAGCCATAGAATGCTCATTTCATGTTTGTTAGGGGAATCTTAAATCATGAAGGATAGTAGCCCTGGAGGATACATAGGAAGCCCTGATGAATGAGAAACGGAAAGGGTCTGCATGTTTTCTTACATAAGATTTATATGACATACATGCATGCACGAGACAAGTCTAACACTTATATTATAACAGTGATATTTATTAAAAGTTACGAACCCAGTCCTTAAGAGTCACCAAAAGGTCAGAACTTTAAATCCTGGACTACTAGTGAGTCTTGAGGGCTGACGAGGGGTACAAAAGTTGCACAAAAACTGGAGGTCTCAGACAATTCCCGTAACACATACCGTTTTGCTCACCCCTGACACTGAAAGAGTGAAATATTCCAGAATGAGAAACTAACAAGAAATCCTATGCAAAGCATATTGTCAAGAGTAGTATACTTTTAGTATATATCGAGGGTCATGCTTTAGATTAGTATTAGATACACCACAAAAAAAGTTAATCGCATAAATGCTCTGATCAGAGCTTTCTGCATGCATTGGAAGTTAGTAAATATTAGTCACTTAGTATTAGGAAATATTTCAAGGAAATCATTCTATGAATCCTTATGCGTGCATTTTGCGTTAGTATTATTGTAGCAAGGGAAGGAGTAAATCTTGTTAACCGTTTGGGTGCCAGAGGAGGTTGAACAATTCATTTTCATACCTCTGACACTCAAAGGGCTTCAATACGTTATGGACTATTTGCATGCATTCAATGTTTAAAAGCAAAAAAGATAAAAAAAGGCATGCAAAATATTAAGCTGGTTAAAAATATATGAAAAGTGTTATATTGAACAAAGATCTAGAAAGCGGAACTTCAAATTTCTTGATCTGCCAGTGCACTAAAGCAAACTACTCCACAAGACAGCTGAACAGAATAGCAGTTGCTAGTCTAATATTTTCTTAAACTTTTGCTTGTAGTCAGAGGAAAGACTGTGAATCACTTGTTATTAATTTATTGCATTAATATTATAACTAAACATTGTTTTCTACCAAAATAGACACTAATCAGAGGTGCCACGGAGCCTACATGCATATAGATATAATAATGTGTTTTTAAGCTTAAATTTACATTGTAAAATGCTAAATGTAAATACTTGATATATAGCCCCGTGTGCAAAGCATTTGAATGTAGTGGCTGTTAATGATAAATGTAAAATAATTGGGCCTTAGCTACTTTTAAAGATGTGCTGTCATTTTTTGGAGCCCATGGCTATATAAAAATAAAGATACCGGGAGCTATATTGATTTTTTAGCAAATTTCATAAACGGTAAAGCAATATAGTAATAAATGTACTTTTGTAGCATACATAGTTTATATATTACCCAGCCAAAAAATCAATGCTCCTGGCAATCTTATTTCCTCAAATATATTTAAATATGTAATAAGATTGCAGCTTTGCAGACATTTCTGATACATGCATGTACTAATGTATTAAGGCAAATAAAGATAAGGTAAAATAACTATTTAATGTATTATAGTGTGTTAGACCTACACGTCCTACTATCGGTAGCCAAAAATCAATGTATAATTGTGTGCAGCATCCAAATATCAAAACACAGAAAGTATTTTCATTAGTCTCAAAGTTAGTGCAAATATTAGTGAATATGGTTAGTATGTTTGCATCACAGACTCAACATCTTTTCCTCTGAGTTTTCACACTTGGCTTGTACCACACCACCAGACAATTGAAAAGACAAAAACAGGCAGTTACGGTTAGTTGGTTCACTATTTAACAAGTTAGTAGTAAGATAGAGGTAGGCAGAGTCAGTAACTTAAACAGTTTGCTGTTTCTCTGCATGGTTAGTAAAAAACAAAAGAGGTTAGTAGAGCATGCTTTAGTTCCTGGTTAGTTTGTTAGTTGTTTGTAAGTGGGGTTAGTCAAAATTGATTCAAAGCTGTAGACTCAGTGATTGGTTTTACTGTGTGTCTTCAGTTGTTAGTAAGTTAATATACATGCAGGTCACCAATAATAATACGACTGGGATGCACACATAAATAAAGGGCATTATGTTCTAAATCTTTTCAACTCTTAAAATAGAAGTGAGTAAAAAAAAAATAACCATACCATATTTAGCATAGCAAAATCAGTAACAATGGTTATTATGGTTTTCCATTCCCGAAATACTGTGCTTTAGTATATACCCCTATACCCCCATAAAAACACTCATACACAAATGTATAAGACACTTGTCAACGTTGGCTAATCTTGTTTAAACTCGCATCATGGCAACTGGAACAGTGGCGTATGAACAGCTGTAGCCCAACAAGAGGTACAGGCTGAGGTTAATGAGAGTTATGAGCAAATGAGTTATTGATTGACCAATAATCAATACAATGACATCTTATTTCGTCTCAATGGTAATAATGTCCTTTCATTGTTCACTGATCATTATTTCCATTCATTCGCTAGTGGGAAGTTTTGCAAAGCAAGACAACATTGGAGAGTGAATAGCAGGTATTTGATTGATTTGGCCTTATCCGTTTACATTTTGTGTACGTGAGTGCACACCGAAAAAAGAGTACAATCCAAAATAACATTCTTGGCCAATTTGCTTTTCTAATAGTCAGATCAACAAGCAACATCCTATACTTTACTCATCCGACAACCATAAAAGGGTTAAAAAGGTGTCAAAAAGAGGAATAAGCATGTCCGTGAACCCTACCAGTATTTACTTTGGAAGGAATACAGGAAGAACAATTATAAACCATATGGTTAGTACTAACGCTTTCATACAATGCTTTTCCTTTAGTTATGCAGCTTCATATATAACTCTAAATATAAACAACAAGAGGTATTCACTAAATGTTTTTTGCAGAGGAGCTGATAACATTCCAAGTCTTTACTATGCATTATGAACATACCTGGGAACTTCTGGGCTCCGGCTACCCGGAACCTTCCTTTGCGGGACGCGGCCAGGACTGCACACTGACGTCAGCGGGCGTTCCTGCTGACGTTGGTGGGCGATCGTACTGATATTGATGGGCTGTCCTGCTGATGTCGGTGGGCGGTCCCACAGACATTAATAGGAGTTCCCGCTGACGGCGGCGTTCCCACTGACGTTGGGGGAACTCTCGCTAATGCTGACAGCAGCGGGAACTACCCCAGTTTAAAGGAAGGAATGGGCGGGGAGCAGGGCGTGTCAAGACCCCACGCCTGGGAGGATTCGGATCTTGACCCGGGGATACTGACGAGCAGCGCTCACCCGGCAATCTCCAGGTCAATCCCGGAGAGTTCCCAGGTATGATTATGAATGGCCAAGCTTGGTGAGTTACTCCTACACGGAAAGCTCATCTGACCTGGAAGACTACGTAGCTGTTAAAAATTCTTAAATGTAATCTGCACGGGCGAAGTGGGATTGTAGAGGAATTTGTTATTCCACTATACCAATATTTGAAATTAATCATCAATATTAGCTTTTCTGCTAATACAGTGAGCCAATTTAAGCATGCATGGGATAGCCATCAACCTATCCTGAATCTCTGATAAGACCAAGGAGTGATGAAAGACTGTGTTCTTATGTCAAAACAATTGAGTAGCCTAGATAGGCAGAATGGTTCTTATCTGCTGTCAAATTCTTTGTTTCTATTCAGAAACGTAAATGTATGTTCTCCTTTTTTTGGGCAATTTTTTAGTTAACTAAGATGTACCATGATAAATGCCCTTGCCTTTCAAAAAGCAATGCACAAGTAAAAAAAACACCTTTCAAATATTACGTTTCTAATTGCAGCCTAAAATCTCACTGAATTATTGAGAAAAGGCTACGAGATCATTTTTGTGAGCTCATAAGTGACAATTATTTTAAAATATGTAATTTAACAAGCTTATCAATTCAGAAATTACAGTGTGAAGTTTGTGCAGATAGCATAATGACATCTTTCATGATATGAAGAGTTAAGAGTGCACAATATCACACCCTGAAATATCTGCTCCCCTTCTTTAATTCTGACCTTTAATTGTCATTTTCACAGCACGAGTGCTACACCGTTTTTACAACTGACACAGTTACAACGTCTGGAAGATGAACAATGCAAAGTGCAAAGGAGTTGTGCCCTGAAATAACTGCACATATTTTTATCTGGCCTGTATGTAATTGACACTCTCGCAGCATGAGCAGTGCCAATTTTTTTATAACCTCTGGGAACCAGATGGTAATTAACTGCAATAAAAAAAAAAAGAAAGAACATAACATTCTTATTTAAAGGAACGCTATCATCTTTTTTATTATCAGGTTTTAAGTATATGGTAGTTTAGTAGCTAAGTAATTATAGGTGCCAATTTTGTATTCTTAACATTATTATAATTTGGTAATCCTACAGGTAGGGATATGACTTTCATTTTTAAGGAGGTCTGTCTTTCTTATTTTTAATTAAAGCACCAAATCCAGCTTTAGAACTGTATTTCCATCAAACGCATGGGGTAAGGGTTTTTTGTTAAGCCTTTAAGTGTTATTTTATGATATTTGATTTTTATTTTTTTTAAACTGAAATATTTAAACTGTTTTTTTTTTTAACAATTGCTTAATCATTTTAAAGCTGTAAAAGGGTATCAAGGAATGGTTGCTGATATCCTACACACAACACCTTTAAAAAGTCTGATTTTTTTGGCTGCTTCATATGTTTGGATATTATGGTAATATCTCATATGCCTTGTGTTTAAAACACCAGGGAGTGTAGACGGAATTATTTGAAAGGACTGTGGAGACTATTCTTTTCATGATTCTGAATGTATGCAACCATTTCATCATTAAAAAAAATCATCAAAGACTTATAAAAATGTAAATTCTTATTCAAGGGGGAGTCTTATTTATACTGTTCACTCTTCCCTAGCTGCTGCGTGAGGTGGTGGTATGTTAAGTTTAAAAGAGAACATATCTTGTTTATAAGTATGAAGCAGATGCGCGCTATTTAATGATCACAGGGACCATTAATATGAAAAATATGTTCAAAGTATTTACAGTGGGAAAAATGCGCAGACTATATGGGCTGAGTGGTTTTTATCTGCTGGCAAATTCTTTTTTTCTTGTTTTTATTTTTGCTGGAGAACCCATGATATACTCACTTTAATACAAAGTAGTCTCCAGTTTCCAAATTTCATGTACACAATATTATTCATGATTTCCTAAATTATTGTATTTTTTATTATAATTGTTGGACTTAAGATATTTGAGTGTAATGAATTGTTAGCTTTACGTGTCGAATGTTTTCAGAAGATCTTTCCTAGCTTTTCCTATGCATGGTTTTCTTTGTAGTGTCTATTAAGGCCAATTAATATTTGAAAAACATGGATTCTATCACCAAAGCCCCATACAATATAATGCCTATTTCATCCATACCATTTGAATGTATAGACTATTGCCTTTAAAAGCATTTTAGCACCTAATGTTCAAAAGACAATTTCCAAACAGGTGGAGAATAAACAGAAGATACTGAGTAGAGTAGGTCCAGCAAATTTCAGACTTTCAAACAGGCTTTTTGCAAAATTGAACCAGAATTCATCAGAGGCCCACAATACCCTGAGTGCAGCACAGAGACTACAAATGCATCTAATGCATCTCATTTAAAAGCTCCTCTCTTTCACTTATACCTTGCAGAAACAAAAGCTTGTCATAAATGGAGCATTAAAAGCCGGATACAAATAAGCTTCAACCAGGATTAACAATTATGTTCTGCCTGAATTTCCATTAGATATTCTTTCTCAGTCTAAAGGGGTTTTCATATTAACATACAATAGTCAAGGTCCTTCCTCTAATAATTCTTCTTTCCAAACCTTAAAAGAAACTAAGTCTTGCTAACCATGTTATTGTCTGTAGAAGATGAGTAATCTGCAAATTCAAGCATAATAGAAAAAATAAACAATCAAATAAGAGCAGATGACATTGAAGAACTAATTAGCTTAATTGTCTCTAAGCATCAAAGGACTGTGAATGCTTATTTCAGGGTAGAATATGCATTCTGACTTTTAGTTGCTAATTATTCCCATAAAGGAAACTACATTTTCTAAGATAATCTGCTCAAACAAAACATCTGCAGATCATTTGGAGACACACAAAGGGTCTGAACAACATAAAGCACCTTGAAAAATAATAGTGAAAAATGTGCTTGTGGAGGAGCTTTCTTCTAACTTACATATTGCGTTTCAAGGACAAAGATGAAAACTAAAGTAATTCTTCTGGAGTTTTGCTTTTTAAAGAAAATACTACATTTGATTTCTCAAGACGTAAAAGTACGAGACTCAATATTAAAACCTTTATCTGCCGTCAGTGGTCATAAAACTCTAAGCGGTATTAATTGGCTCATTAAACCATCTTAGAAACTAATAGCTTTTGTATTTTTTTTCATATGAAAACGGCTACATTTTCTGTTTAATCAAGTAAATTAAAAAAAGTAACTTTTTTTTTAGTGAATAATATGTAACTGTATTGTACAATAGATTAAAGTGATTATGTGTAATAAAGAGTATTCTTTCTGGCACTAAGTATGACCCTTGTTTTTTTTTTATTATTATTCTGATCTTGTATGCTATGCATAAAGATGTCTGAATGGATTCCTCACACATGAATAGCCAGAAGCAAGTTACAACTTTCAGTGTAGAACTCGGCCATTTTTATACAGAATACTGATAGCTCATTTGGTCGTGAAGAATTAAAGAACATTAAGAGGATCTCCAAGTATTGGACTGTCTCAGGTTCACAGACTAGGTCCTTTGCAGCAAAACTTTATACTTCTTATTTTTCATTCTCACAAGTAAATATAGTTAAATTATGTACTATGAAATGCTATACTTATTTGTCAATCTCCTATTAATAATTAATAAATATAAACATACTGTTTGATTATTGAATATATAAAGACATTGAAAATAATTAGTGTATTAAGAATACAAACTAACATTGGAAACAGTGCTGAAACAACACACTAATACAGAAGCAAAAATAAATCATCCCTATTATTTCCTGAAATGATGGATTCATTGGTATTTGAAAGACCACAAACATAACCCCAACATATTTTTTTTAACTTAATGGCCACAACTCCCCATGACTAAGATGTGAGCTATTCTGCCAACAAAGCACTTTGCTTTCAATTTGCTTAGACTCCCACTAGAATTCTGTTTTTTTTGTTTTGTTTTGTTTTTTTTTTGGTATCAGAGCAGATACACATCATTTTCTATTTTCCACTGTTGGCAGGCTGAAATGAACCAAAATGTGTGTTACAGATTTCACATCTATACAAGCAATCATCTGTTTAAGTCTAAAAATAAAACAAAAAAGAATGATCAAGATCA
Source organism: Spea bombifrons (assembly GCF_027358695.1). NCBI lineage: Eukaryota > Metazoa > Chordata > Amphibia > Anura > Pelobatidae > Spea > Spea bombifrons. The sequence continues at coordinate 114,988,407 of NC_071087.1, read as the reverse complement.
AATCGTAGAGGTGTACTGTACGTGTGGAATGATGTCCCATAGCTTCTTCTTCGCTGCATGGGGAGACTGTATTGATTTCTGGAAATGGTAATCCTCAGACAAAGCACTTATCTGGAAAGAATTGAAATAAATACTCCATCAGATGCCATTCAGTTGTGCCTGCAATGATGTGCACCAGTAATTCAATTCTCCTTTCAACTAATTACATCTGGACTCAACTCTCTTCTTAAATTCAGGCTGATTGGCAAAGTAGGTGGCAGATCATTGTCACAAATTGTATACGCTTGGGTCTTTAAGACGTAAAGGATGATATTGATTGGTGTTTGTTGACATTCACACGGAAGAAAGAAAATAATTGGTTGAATAAGATTACTGAACATTCTGTTCATTTCCTTCACACAAAGAAGGTGTGACTTATTTCTGCAGGTTTAAATTTAGTGTAATGCGAGATAAAATGACACCTCCTAAATTACAATTAAGCTACTTGTGCTACTTTGTGCAATTTAACAGTGACAAGCGACTGGCAGTCATTAGCTGATTAGTAAAATTAAGTCACTTATGCTCAGGATGTGCCACGCTTTGCCAGCATCAGGTTTCAATGTACAGTCTAAAATGTTGCAGAATAAGTCTAGCAAAGGTACATGGTTGAATAAATACCGTATTTGCTCGATTATAAGACGACCCTGATTATAAGACGACCCCCCAAAATCTGAATATTAACTTAGGAAAAAAAGAAAAAGCCTGAATATAAGACGACCCTAAAGGAAAAAAGTTTTACCAGTAAATGTTAATTCATGTAAACTATTTTTTTTAATAAAAGCTATGATTGAGAAAAATATTTTTTTTTTGTTTTTATTTCTTGTATTTTCCAACCTGTCCCCCAGTTACGCACATCTGCCCCCAGGCTTGCCGCACCAATATGGCACTGTGGCCCATGATATGCCTTTTAACCCTCTATATGCCACTGTGCCCCATGGTATGCCTTTTGACCCCCTATGTGCCACTCTGCCTCCAGAAATGCCTTATACCCCTATATCCCATTCTGGCATTTAGGGGGTTAAAATGCATATTATGGGGCAGAGTGGCATATAGGGAGGTATAAGGCATTCCAGGAGGCAGAGTGGCATTAAGGGAGTTAAAAGGCATTATATAGAGCACTCTGCCTCCAGAAATGCCTTATACCCCTATATGCCACTCTGGCATTTAGGGGGTTAAAAGGCATATTATGGGGCAGAGTGGCATATAGGGAGGTATAAGGCATTTCAGGAGGCAGAGTGCTCTATTAAATGCCCCCTTAACGCCACTCTGCCTCCTGAAATGCCTTATACCTCCCTATATGCCACTCTGCCCCATAATATGCCTTTTAACCCCCTAAGTGCCAGAGTGGCATATAGGGGTGTAAGGCATTACACACACACACACACACACACACACACACACACACACACACACACCGGTGCTTCCAATTTCCTGCTGCATTGCCGGGGCAGCGGGTTGACGTCTCATTCCGCGGCAGCCGGAAGGAGGTGGAGTTGGCAGCGGGGGTTTGTATGCGTCCGTCGCAAATACCTTCCCCGGCTGTCAGAGATCAGGAACTCTGGAACTCTAATCTCTGACAGTCGGGGAAGGTATTTGCGACGGACGCATACAAACCCCCGCTGCCAACTTCACCTCCGGAAGCACCGGTAAGTGTGTGGGGAGGGGGGAGGGCGACGACAGGAGGATCCAGGTCCCCTGCAGCGGTGCGGGGGATCTGGATCTTAGTCTACTAATCAGACCTCTATTTGAGGTCTGATTAGAAGACGACCCCGATTATAAGACGAGGGGTATTTTTCAGAGCATTTGCTCTGAAAAAAACCTCGTCTTATAATCGAGCAAATACGGTAATTAACCAGTGCATTTTTTTTTAGTTTTCCAATCCTCTGCTAAGCATTCTTTCAAAATTTCCTAGGAGACTGAAACTGAACATCTGAATGTAAGTCTTTATTCATCAGTTTATTCCTGTCTAAGCCTTAATTGGGAGTTTACTTAGCTAATTCACCTTTCCTTAGACAATCATTAAATCCTAACTTTGTGGCGTGTCCTTGGGAATCATAGATGAAATGCCGAACAAGAGCACAAGGTTAATCAACTGTACCTCCATTACTATTAATATAATTTCTAATAATACAGAATAACTGAAGGTTATATCCCAATTAGGAAATGGCTACACAGAATGAGAACAAAGCTGTCAGAGCATGAAGGTTCACAGTGATCCAGCAGCTTATATAGATAGGTTTCTGTTGGTACAGAAAAAAATGTCCTATGCTTCTACTTTTTACAAGTTTAGCTCTACGAATTTTGCATAACCCTTTTTATCACAAAGTATGCAAGCTGTTTATCATTTAACAAAATGTCTATTAGAAAACCTTTTGGCTGCCCAAAAATGTTCACCATAAGACCTTTTGCTGTCTACACTTGTGAAAATCTACGCCACTCAAATGCTTAAAAATATATCTAGAGCAAATGTTTCTGAATCTATCCTTTTTTTAATAATTACTGTAATAAATTAAGAAGCATTAACTGTTGACCTCTAACAATCACCTTTAATCGTTAACATGTCATTGGATACGCCTTTCTAAGTTATTTTTGGAGCAAAATACTTAATCAAATCCACTCAGAGTTACATAATGCTATGCGCTCTACAGTTTGTAATGAATTGCTCACCTTACAATTAGTCATGAATGATCTGAAAATGTCTTTCTCCATAGAGGTGATATATACTTAGTCATGAGAAAACCGGCTCAGATCAGCAGTCAAAGGAAGCTGCAAGAAAGAGAACAAAAAGCAACCAACGCAGCAAAAAGAAAAAAGCATGCAGCAAGTTCTGCTTATGGAGATGGTTTTATTATTATCGATTTCCCACACGAATGCTCTACCTGTTTATGTAAAGAATAAGCTATTTGGTCAGCTGTGAGGCACAAGTTGGCCCCTCTGATTCTCACAGAACCAAGGTTCAAATTTTTAGGGGTTTTCTTTTGTAGCACATGTTTTAATTAGTCGCTAATTATGAGGGACATACCTGTGCTAATTGTAGGGTTTACATCTCTATATTTATTACAGAAATATCTCCCATGCAATATTTATATTATAGAAATATATTTAAATTATATTTAAATATATTTAAATTATAGAAATATCTCCCATGCAATTATAATTATAGTGATCATGTGACTGCTTTCACTCTTCTATATTATCCCATGGAATTAATATTATATTCTTTTGACATATTAGTCTGTATTTAACATGCGCATACTGGGTATAAGAGAGTGCGCTGCATAGTGATGTTTAAATAAATAATTTTAATTATTCATTGTTTTTCTATGTTCCATATTTGTGTCATTATAACTGTTTCCTGTAGCATTACTTTGGCAAAGGAAGCAATTGGTTGGTGTGGGTAAAACTCAAAGAAAATAGGATCTATAATCTATAAAATATAACAATAAATGAACATTAGAAAAACAAAAACTATTCTATAATCAATACTATACTAGGAAATTGTTCAATGAAGTACAGTATGAGCTCTTAAAATTCCGGGTGCACACCTACTGTCTTCCTTTTTTAAGGTAGGAATGAGCCGAAGTCATGTTCAATTCTGAGTGTTGGCATCTTTATCCCCTTTCATTCTGGTGGCAAATGTGTTTACCGGTCTCTTTCAGTGAATGTCATTATATTCTACTGTAAAATAACATTAGCTACTAGTGTCAGTACAAACTTACTTGTTCATGGTTAACTATATATATATCTATATATACATATATATATATATATATATATATAGATATAGATATTCCTTTTTTGTAAGATATGAATGAGAAATAATGAGATGCTTAACGGACGGGTTATTGGCAACAAGAACTTTTTAAAGTTTTTTCCAGGATTTTTTCAGTTTTTCTGGAAAAAGGATCCATGACTGGACTTCAGTTTCCTAATTTTACCCCACAAAATGGTATACAAATTCTAATAACTTTTTAACTGTTTATAACTGTCTTAAGAAATATTTGATACTCCTTACCTTGTTACTTGCGATTTCAGTAACCTGTAACTATTGTCTTCATTTCTAGTGCAAGTTCTGTTGAATAAATATTTAGAGCAGCTTTTATATATTACCTCAACAATACTGGACTAAAAATATTTTACAATGGCAATGTCAAAAGACACATGTTGTAAAAGGCTATTGATACATATATTGTATGGCTCCCGCATTTAATTCACCTTGTATGTAGACATGAAATAGAAAAAGAGGTAGTCTTCTGCTGTTTTTGCGTTGTAAATGTGATTTTAAATTCATTATGTAACAGGTTTTCTATGTCAAATCTTCAAAAATTAAAAACAAGCACAGCGATTGTTATATTAAGAATCTCCAGTGAACCAGTGTCCAGCATAATAAACCATTTAAAATAAAACAAACTAACATTAAAATAAAGCGGTAGCTTAATAATTTTGGATTATATGTAATTCATTTGTCCTCTATTCTGTTATGTGTAGTTGCAATATTGTCATTTACATTTTTCTTTTTTAGATATCCCAATAATTCAAGGACATTTATCGCGACAATGAAAATCACTAAATCATTTTTGTTAGATAATCAATGTATAATATTGTACCAACAGGAGCCTCATGATGTCATCACTAAACTATTAATGAAATCCGTTCCACTGATCTGAGCTGTTCTGAGTCAGCCTTTAATAATTTAATGCAAAATATATTCTTGCTTATAGGAGAGGATTTTGATTCATATCATAATTGATAATTAGGTTGAAGACACACAGGCAGTACGAGAGAGCAATTTCTGTTTTCTGGTACAAAGAATCGGATCAATATAAATGCTGTCTCCATTTTCAATTGTGCAACTAGCTTATATGTGAGGTTAGGAGATAAGCAATAGACGGAAGGAGCATCTTGGACATTTCACTCTATTGCACAGTAATTGGTGGAAGTTAATTTGCCACACACAAAGGGCCACTGTGCAACACTGCCCCTAATCTAGTCTTAATTAGTCTACATCAGTATGATAATGGTTCCCATTGATCTTGTTATCTATGCCAACATCCCGGCATTTATGACTCACTTACCCTTGCATCATCCTTCAAGTGAAGCCCCGAAACCAAATTATCAGCAGGAAGACATGTATTAATGTGTTAGAATAGAAGAGGGCTCTGGATGAATGGGCCATCAACGAATTTACAGAAAATCTAAAAAAAAAAATGGATTTATGGTTAAAATTAAAATATATGACTACAAAAAGTTTAACAGATTTTTCATAAATGTAGTTACTACTACTACACAAAATCAGGACCTTTCTTAGTGAATATATCTTTGTGAGTGTAATAGACTACACATGGGAATCCGTGAAGCAGAACATATCTTTTCCCCACCACTACAAACAGACCTCAATCAAAGTCCTCAGGCTAGACTGGAATGTTGGTCTTTTCTATAAATGCTTTTTTTTGTACTTAAGATACATGTTAGATTATTTTGTTATACATAGTATATATATATATACATATATTGTGGCACACAGCAAAATAAAATGCTAATAATCAGTGAACACCAACACCAAGATTGACTTTGAAGAAGTCTGCATTGCTTCTGGCTCCAGACTGCTGATCATACTTCGTTCTGTGCTTTAGCAGTCTACAAGCTGTTGGTGCAGTTACTCATTACGCCATCCAAATAGTTCATAGTTTATACAAAATGGCATTTTTTGTGAACTAAGATATGAAACAGTATAATACTAATATAATTAATCAATTTTTTCATCGGTTTAAGGAAAATATTGAAATTAAAAGAAGGAACCTGTTGTAAAGAATTTTAGTCAGAATAAAATGTAAATGGATGCTTGTGTCAAAAATAATACCCCTTTGTTTGCAGTGATAATGTCTACTCTACTGACAAAACATAGAAACTTCATAAAATAAGAACATTTGGGCACATATAAACTAACAGCTGTAGATCCTCAAGCATTCCTTGGTCTTATTGCTAGAATAGCCCTATGTATAACTAATGCATGTTTCAATTGCCTCATATCTGCTTGAAATATTTAACACCATATTGTATATACTAGCTTTTAACTGATATAATGCTTTCATGCATTACATCCAGGTCGGTGATTTAAATACTTATATATGCAAATAATGCAACAATAGACATTAAACAAGATACGAACTATGAATACAAGTGTATTAGAAATACATTTAAAGAAAATAATTGGTTAAATAACATTCCATAACCTTTCATGAGCTGTATGAACATCTATAATGTGACCGCATATAAACACACCATCAGAGGTGGTAAACAACTGGACAGAAAAACAGGGGTTTGTTATGTGTGTCTTATTGATGGAATAAACATAACAAATCTTATAGGTTACATTTTATAGAAACTGAAATGGAGTTTTGATGGTCTTTGAATGATAATGAAGAAATGGTGTCACTTTTCAAGTCTTTATACTATATGGGGGGGGGTTTACAATATCATCCTTTCTTGGGTGTTGGGTATATCAAGTCCTTCCCGAGGAACGTAACAGAGACCTGATGCAGCTTCACCTAACCTACACAGCTTGGCTGTAAGAGCGAAAAAGCTGTCTGTAGTCCAATTGACTATTAGCTTGTTCGCTGTTGAACTCCCCGCTAGACGCAATTATATGTTCCAGAACAGCTTGCAGCTTCTACTCTATTAAGGGCGGATTTATTGATTATGCAGGTTCTCCATCTGTGATTACATTGTTTGTCCAGTTTGTATTTGAGCTTTCATGTATAATCAATCCTTTAACAGATTTATATGGTTGTTGGATAAACTTTGAAGATAGCGCTACAATAGTGAGTGCTGTCTTAGATGCACAAAACATATTTTGTACACTTTTTTCCTTATCCTAAGATCACACTGTTGTGAATATCTCCAACATTTTCTTTACAGGGGGTTTCAATGTATGGTGATGATCTCTCTCATAACATTTTTTTTTATCCTTTTGGACGTCTTCTTAATATTTTCCAATTTTGTTATGAACCACTCAATGTGTTGGCTTACTAAAAATTATCTTTTAATTTCCCCTGGATATCAGCATGAGCTTTTTTCCCCCATGGGTTTTCCCCATTATATATCCCTTTGGATATAACACATATTGTAAGCTCACTTGATCAAGCCCCTCCTTACCTGTTGTTTCTGTAAGTCAAATTGTTATGTTATGTACTACTTGTTATGTTCTGTTTACCCATTGGACAATGCTGTGGAATATGATGGCGCTATATAAAGGATTGGCCAGTATTTTGTCATTCAAATGAAAAAATGACCAGTATACTACTTCTGAAGGTGACCACAATGGGGCATTCTTGCTGACTAACATATACTGAATCTATTGCATATGTAATTTACGTTTTATGTGTATTAAACACTAATAAAATAAAGCACTCCTGAACTTTTTACAGTCTCTATAAAAATGTTTTTACACATATTTAATATTATGGAAATTCGGAATTTTTAAATACCAGAAATTCAAGGCAAAGTTATTTCTTATGTCCAACTAAAGTAACTTTTGATATGATAATGTATTTTGCATGTCCAATTTCCATTAAAAAAAAAATAACTTTATAACTTCACTGAAGCTAAACCTTTCCCAGCATGTCCTAAATTAGCCAATGACATTTAAAAAAATTTAATGAATAGGCCCATGGTGCGCTGTAGCTTATTGAAAAAAAGAAAATATGGTGAAATGTCATTAGAATATTAAGAGATTTTCCACCAGGGCACTTATATTAGTAGAGTTGGACATTTAGATGACAATTGTTCAATTAGCCTGAGTTATACGAATTTGCGGTCACCTCATCTTTAAGGTTCAATACATTTTTGGTGAAAACAGTAATTTTCAAGTTTATTTGCAGCTTTTCATTCTCACAAAGCCCCTTTTACCCACGAAAACATGGACATTTTGATTGATTTCTGTTTCCAGCAACATAATTTAAAGCCATTATAGAGACGCTTATATGATTTGTACATATATACAAGTGATTAATTCACAATATGAGTCTGTAGACAACTTGAAAACTTCAATACGAAATTTAAACCTAACAAAAATGACTTATGGCTAAGGCTTGTTCATTTATTGGTCATCAAACAAAAATATTTAAAATTGAGAGATGCACCCAAAATCATTAAACACAGTGTCTCTAACGCTCCTTTTCTTTGACTGTATGAGTGATATGCACAGAATTTCAAAATACAAATGTAAATCAAGCAGCAATTCATGGCCGCAGACTATGTTCTAGATACTTTGCTAGCAACAAATAATTTAGGAATGTTAAGACGTAGCTTATACAATTTCCCTTTCGGGTAAGTTATTTTGATTTCTTTATTTTTCATTATATAATCTTAATAATGAGCGATAGGGTAAGACTTAATGTTTGTTCATTATACCCATTGAACTATGCACTGGAATATGCTAGTGCTATATTAATTAATAAAAAGAATAAGAATTCACTGTATCTAAATATTCAGCACATTAGCTAATTATTATAATTATGGTTTTCTGTGTATATAAGCAAATTAACATATGTTACATATCATTTTGTAGCATTGACTGTATTGTAGTGTAATATATATGTACAGTTTTTATTCCTTAATGTTTATATGATGCAGCCATTTTTTTTTTTTTTAACATAGTGAAAACACTTTTTTTTTTTAAATGTAGCAATAATTACGATGTGGAAATATTTAGTGGCATAATAATATAATAATAATATAAAATGTCCATTTTAGCAGGCCTTCTAGCCTTGTTTTGACATTGTATGACTTGGGATATCCATAATCTGTATTAAAAAAAAAATATATATCCCATTTTGTAAAAGACAGGCATCTCATTTTCAACTCTTCACTATCGTTAAAAACTTATATGAATCTTTAATGTAATTTCCCCCGGGATCATAAATCAAAATTAATTTGCTTTAAAAAGATTTTTTTTCAATCTAGTTGTAAAGCATTTGTTTCTGTGTTGATACAACATTTCTAGTTTTATGGAGTATGATGTAAGTGCTTTGTGTGGCTATTACAATCTGTTCAAACAGTGAAATAAAAATGCTGTGTAGTATTGGCTCTGTGCAGCAGCTGTCAGATATCTGGAGCAGATAGCTCTGCAAATCTTGTTCTCCCTTGGGATTGTAGAACAATTAAATTCACATTTCTGCCAAATCAAAATGGAACAGATGAATAAGCTAACGGAGAGAAAAAATTAATAAAATAGAGGGATTTAAAAATTCAAACCTATTAATTAACCCATGTGAATATTAAACCTGTTCCCTTCGGAATATTGACATTTATTAACCTTCTGTTTGCCAAGAACAAACTACAGAGCTAACGACTCTATCATGCACAGGGACCCATGTGCGCTGTGTAAAGCACATTCTTTCCTAAAGCAAGATCCAGATTTAGAAAGAGAAACAATAGATTTTATTTGGGGTCTTTTTTTGTTATACGAATCCTCCCACATACAGTGACTTCGCACTGTGGGGTTTATTACAGACGCCTCAAATGCCTCTAAGTAAGTAAGAAGCATAAAAAACAAACTTCTAATCCATTGTGTTTTTTCTTTTCATTTTAAAGTCTCATCCCTGAAGCAGTAGCTAAAAACTCAGATAAGCCCGGACAAATGGGTATAAAATATAATGTACCTTACAAACTATGATGACATTTAAAAAGAAAAAAACATAAGCACTGTATTACAAATACATATACATATACATGTAACACTCATCTACAGACACATATATATAATGTGTATCAATATAAAATTATATATATATATATATATATATATTTACAATGTCTTTCTGTCTAGCTCTCTATCTATCTATCTATCTATCTATCTATCTATCTATCTATCTATCCAACAGGATGTCATATTTTTACACTTAGAGGTAGAGCCAGTAAAGAAAGATATTCTTAAATATATATGGCTGATGCTCCATAGGATTGGGTGTTGGTTTCACTAACCGGTGAAATATGATCTGAATAAATGTTGTGTGCTGTTCACTGCAATGTCTTCAGCACTTGCATGTTTCCCCCTATTGTATGAGAAAATGGTGGTGTACTGTTACACAAAACAGAAAAGATACCAGGAGATAATGAGTTTCCACTGCATTAACCCTCTGGCTGCTGGGAAGAAAACGGCAGTTCTCTAGCCACCTATCATATAAGCGATCTGAAATGAATCATATTTACCTGTTCATAAGTGCAAATTTAAACAAGGGTAAAGCTGGGGAGATTTCTGAAATACAAAAAAAAAAATATTACATATATATATATATATGATTGTTTAATATAGCACCATTAATATGTTAGTTCCCTCAATAAGCAATCTGACCGTTTGAAGCCTTATAAAAAAAAAATAAAGAAACATTATAGATTCAAATAACAAAAAAGCTAACCAATTACTACTTTGAACAGGTTACATTTTTGTGCACCACTTATTGATCTTCCAATAATATAAAAATATTTAATATTTGATACATTTTAAAACTCTAAAAGTTAAAACCTTCTCGTCTATATTTAAAAGGAAAATACCTGTCCTTTATTGAGATTTTGAGTTGTGCGAATCACTTAAAAGCTGAAAAAATTCATTTCAGTTGTAAAAAGATGTATGCAAATATTTCCTGGACAGGTAGAGAGATTGATAGATGTACTTGGGTGTATAGAAAGATTACAGCTAGCTGGAAGTCTAGCTGTATGCATGCAGTAAGTGTTACCGATAAGTGTTGGAAATAGATAAAATATAAATTTTATTAGGAATATATAATGTAAAAGGCAACATTTGCAATACAAAAATCAGTGATGCTTTGTTCAAGAGTATTACGTCTACAAATAATATTAGGACGTTTTGCTCTCATTGGTTAGAGAGTACTAAAAGATTGCATGTCAAATCCTTTCTACAGACAGAGTAGCATTGCATACTTATCTAGATGTAAACATGATTTGAAAAAGAACCGCAAAATGGTTTAAATGAAAAGCGTGAAACAGACCCTATAGAAGTAGGAGAGAAGGCAGGGTATGCGTAGTTTACCTGATCTCTGGCAAATCCTCTCACTTTGATAGCAGGTATCGCGGCCAAGCGTGTGATGTCTGGTGAAATACACGGATCTTTCCTTTGTGCTGAAGCTAAGGTCTTAAGGAGAAAAAAAAGATAGAGCGGAGATTTTGTCTGTCAATCTCCTCCCACTATTCAGTAAAACGGATCTCCTTATAAGCACAACCCACAGGAAAAAAAAAAAGCCGAAAAAGGATAAGAAAAAAAAAAAAAAAAAAAAACCCCGCTGCAGATACTATTAAAATTTAATGCCAAATATATATCCAAGTCACCTTCGCAAAAGCTTGATCTATAAAAATCGTTTGTACTTTTCAAAGAGTAGCTTGGCGATTTTGACCAAGGAGATATAGAGAAGAAGCTCTGCGGTTGTGGCGTGTGCCGAATACAATGTGCTGCTTTCCAGCGAAGGAGTACAGGTCATTGCATGACAATCCTGTGTAATTAGTGTCTACGTGAATAAAGGGGGACCACTGAAAAGCTTCGAATAATCAACCCATCTGTACTTTGTTGAATGGGCTGTGTCGAAAACCAGCTGCTTGCTTATTCAACAAAGAATGTGTGTCTATTATTCACCTTCTGCTGGAGCCTAGAGTTAAGTACCATCTGTGCTTCCATAGCAACATGGCTTTTACATCGAGGGGATAGTAGGGATGTTTTTTAAAAAAAATTGAAAGCTATAACGCTCTTTTTTTACTCTATTTTCCAAAACCATCTGTCCTCAGCTCGACATTAACAGTCATTTCAATTCCATTAAGCTGAAAGCCATGCTTCACCTTTACTCAAATCACTAAAATGTCACAATTTAACATTTTCGCTGCCTGCGAGACATTGAGCCATATTATCTCAGAAGCTTCTCTGGCGTCAAGTTTTAAGTAAGTTTTCGAATATCCCAATTGTGTTTTTTTTCGCGTGTGTTCTGCAATATGCATGTGTGTTGTAGTCCTTTGAAAGGAAATGGACTATTAACATTTAATTATTAATAAAGTATTTTTTTTTTACTAGAGAGACACACTTAAGAATGCTTTTTTATTTATTTTATTACCAAATGTTTTCCTTATTTATAATACAATGTTGCCAAAATAAAATGACATTACAAACTAACTGCAAAATAAAATAAAAAGCAATTAATGAAAACAAAACTCAGTTGACTATTATTTAAAGAGTATTTCTTTTCTGACCTTTGATCAGAAGTAAAGTAAAATTCCGCTGTAAAAAAATACTTAAAAGCCAAGCTTTAAATCCTCACTTTGGTAACTGCTTTATATCCTCCATCTCTATGCTGTGTAGACACATTGGCATGATTATATGCGATATTAGGGAGAGGTTGTCTGAGTTAAGGCCCATGGGTCAGAGGAGACTCACCAGGGCATTTAACCTTTAAACTGTATGAGAATTTGACTCGATTTTAATTTAACATACATTTGTTTTAGCAGGAAGCAGGTCAACATCATTAGAATTTTAAAAGTGCATTGCATGTCCAGCGAAAAATATTGTACAACATTTCTTTAAGCAGATCTTAATTAAACAATGTCAGGACTAATGATTTAACTAATGCCATAAACATCCAAATGGCAAACATATTTTGTATTGGCTTTAATCTAGTCTCGAAAAAGAAAGGACTTATATGTTTACTAGAGTCACAAAATACAATCTCTAGCCATACATGATCTGGGAATATCATATGTTAGTGGGGTTGGAGTTCTAAATCTTTTCCCTGTGGTACAATCATTTTATGGTGCAAGAATAACATGGAATTTTTCTTGGTACTGTCAACAATATGAGTCTGGACTCAGGGTGTGTATAGTTGAGTGGTAAGTAGATGTAGCTCACTGTCTGTAATCCTTGGTACTCAGGAAAATGTGTTTTATGAAACAAGGTGTTGGGATAAGATGTGTAGTGTATAGCTAAATGTGGTATATTTGATGGGCACAGAGTGGCTTGTTGTTTGTTGATTTATATTGGTAGAAAAATAAAAAAAAATATTTAACGAATGTGAAAAATGTTTCACATATTGCCCTATTTATTATTTCAACTTATGGACTTACACATGGCATAACACCTGAACAGTGGCGTATTCTCGCCTAGGCCGACTGGCAGTTCCGGGGGAGGGGCGGTACCTGATTGCCCTAATGCAGGCTCAAGCAGGCCACTTACCCTTGGGTCGATGATCTCTCTTGTAACTTGCCTGCATACACTATGGGGCACTGTGCCAAACCGGCACAGCCTCCATAGTGACCATCCTCTGTGCCACATATGCTTAGTGCCAAGATTTTATATCATATCCTGGCACTGAGCATGGTAAACGGCAGCCGACGAGGTAAGTGGTAAGGGGCAGCTCTTTTTTAACTACCTTCTACTCAGTAATTCTTTAGGATAGCTCAATGCACATCCCAAGTTTTCTTGAATTTCTTTACGGTGTCTGTGTGTACTACTTCCACTGGGAGTTTATGTTAGGTATCTACTAACCTTAAATTCAAGGTCTATTGAAAAGATACATGTTGTATGTTGAGAAGAATAACACTATACATACTGACAGCACTAACTAACCTGGGAAATTTGCTAAAGTGATATAAGTAAATATAGATGATGCCCTTTCATCATTCCATCAGTTCCATGCCACTTAAACTTTGGAAATAATAGTTATCTCAAATGTTGCAAAAATAATGTTGGTTTGTTTATTTTTATTAAAACCAACATATAGGAAGATCAAAGCAACAAATAAATGATGTAATAAAAAATGACATTTTAGACCGGTTTCTTGTGATCTTAAACTCACATTCCTTGAGTGTCCAAAAAAAGATTATATATTTCAAGGTGGCTTATTTATTACCTTTGCACCTATCCATTAGCAATGGACATTAGTTTACCTGTAAACTTTATAAACAACCTTAAAGCCAGAATAAAAAATGTCTCACCCGTTCACAATTTACTGGGCGGCAGCAAGAATGAAAATGAGTCAAATGTAAGAAATAGATTTAAGGACAAATTACAAGCACTCAAACCTAAACCCTTAAATAAATACTTAAAATAATCATGAGGCTTTAGCACTGTATTTTACCCAATGCACATACGTTTACCTGCCTTTACGTGGCAGGTGAGCTTATGTGCTTTGGCCAAAATACAGTACTAAAGCCTCATGTCAATTAAACATATGGATTTGTAGGCTTGCATTTGAGTACTGATGATTTCTTCTTCAATACAAATTGAAGCTAACCACGTAGACTTTAACCCTTTAATCCCCATCACCAAGATTCCAGTGTACTGCATTACTGACAATGGAAAAGAAAGGGTTCAAACAACAGAGTAAATTGACCGTATTCAAGCACAGATTTCAGCTGTGGGATCTGTGAGAAAAAGCACTTGTTGTGATGCTCAGATAACATTATATCATGGTAAAATATGAAAGTGTCGGCTTCAGAGTCTGACCCTGAAAATCTGTCCATTTTCCCTGAGACCATGAGATTGGTGTAAGATCTCTGTCAGCGGGATGCCAGCTGTGAATATATATCTTCATTACTGCCTATGTTACCCTAACATAAGTGTTTTGTTATATTTGTAAGAATATAGTTGCCTGAGATAATGCTCATTTACGTGCAAAATTCATTTAAAGATTTTTCTTAGTTAATGCTGTTTACCAAAATCAATCGAGATCATCCTTTATCAGACCCCGTTTGCTGATCTGATATAATGCATAAATATATCAATATGTATATATATATATATATATAAATATATATATATATATATGTCAAATATTCTCTCTCAAGAAACGGGTTCAGACATGGGGATAAGACTTAGCAATGCACCTGTATTCCAATAACTCAGTGTGCTACATCAGAACCATCCCACGTATTGAGAAGGAGGCAGGCAGCTGGCAGAAGTGTCCATGCATCTCACAAAATGCCAACCGGAGAAGTAGGAAAACACACAGGGCGATCCTCATACATCACATCACATTCTGCAGCACATTGTGTAATGGATTTTTTACCAGGGATCTTTAAACTACAGTTGACCTTTTTTTGTTGTTGTTTTTGAGTTGCAGGAAAAGAGATCAAATACTGTTGTTTTTATCTATTAATACTCCTGGTGGAGTAGAAGAAAAAAAAACGTTCTACCTCTGCTTTAGTCGGTAATAGCATAGCCTACACAATTTGAGCATCCACTGATGTCTCAATTCCAAAGCATAGCAACCCAGAAATATAAAAGGATCTGTTATATTGTGAATAGGAATCAGATCCACTGCATTCGGGTTCAGGTACTTTCAGGCCAAAAAACTAAATAAATCACAAAACGCTCCATATTACTTATAAATTATACAACTATATGGCTAGTGTTATCTGGAATTTTCTATGCTGTAAATTAACTTTTTTATACATTAATGTCAATGAAAATTATACGTAGGTTTAAATAATGCAGATATTTTAAATCTAACACCCCACCTGCTGTTTGTGCAGAAAACAATTCTAGTTGTAGTTCTGGTGTACGCAACAACATGACATGTTACAATGTCACCTATGAACTATGAAAATACCTAGAGAGTTCCGACGGAGCAGTTTATGGAATATCCACTCAGCTAAGCAAACAAATGCTACTCAGAGGTTAAAGTATGAATCTGACATTAGACACTTACCTTGGTAACAAGATTGACACTTAAGGTCCTGTATGTATACCTTGGAGACCTCGGGTCAAGCCGTGGTTCCTCAGGTCAGTTTCCACTTTGTGGTGTGTGGTCATGCCCTCTCTCCTTCAACATTATGCCTACTCCTCACCCAAGCTTTCTGGAGATTGCAGTGCCCATACATGTGGCTGCTCCTGCCACTACACAAAGCTGCTCCCCATGGTGAAGGACAGTTCCAGGTAGCCTACAATGGGAAGTTCCCAGGTATGCCTGTATGGGACACTTATGGTCAGAATATCCCAGCACCATTTCTTTTACCTCCCATGAACTTCTAAAACACGACTTTCTAGACACAAGCCTAGTGCGCTTCCTGGAATCGTTTTCCTCTTTTCAATATCTCCTTACTATAGCCAGTAAAGAAATCAAGTAAACAGAGATTTGTGGAGATTTTGTAAGTATTTGAATGCTAAAAATTATCCAAAATTGTGTGGGGTTTCATAGTTTATGATGTTGCAGGAAGCAATCCAAGTCTGTGAGCAAGAAATTGCGAATTCTTCATTAAAAGACTTGTGGGATCTAAATAAATTGGTTAAGGCACAGATCTCTAACCTTTCTTACATTCATTATAGGTTGTGAGGTATACAAAATCCCCAAATTAATAGCCGTTGAGTTCCCAATGCAGCCATATTTGGGCAAATTTGAACCTAGATGAAAGGTGTCATACTGTTAATAAATTAGCCGTTACCTTGCCGTTGCATCACACAGTAAATAATTCAAGAATAAGCCAAATGTTTTATGCTTTTCATTATAAAATCAAATATATGTAGCACAAAGAGGTGTGAAAATATACCTACATAAGAGCCTCGTATCAAGGCTACCAAGGGCCAGGCTCTTCTTTATAGGAGAACAGCAGCATGAAATGTATAGTATTGAAGTGAGATTTTTGATGTGAGGATCAGAGAGGTTACTTTTTGTGTTTCATCCATGAACCGTTGGTGCCTCAGCTAAGCAGTAAAATGAAATAATAGCAGTTTGTGAGAAGCAGAAAGAAAAGTGTGAGTAGATATCATGTGGGCAGAGCACGTTCCGTATGTAAGGGTAACAGTGGCGAAGGGGGTGTCTCTGTATGTAATAAATGGATTACTTGGGTGCTAGTGTTAACTCACTGGTACCTGTTCAGTGATATAGTATTGAAGTGAGATTTTTGATGCGGGGATCAGAGAGGTTATTTTTTTGCGTTTCATCCGTGAACCGTCCGTGCCTCAGCAAAGCAGTCAAATAATAGCAGTTTGTGAGAAGCAGAAAGAAAAGTGCAAGTAGATATTATGTGGGCAGAGCACGTTCAGTATATAAAGGTAACAGTGGTGAGGGGGGAGGGTTCTCTGAATTTGATAAATTGATAATTTGGTTGTTAGTATTAATGCACTGGTTCTTGTTCTGTGATTAAGAGGACAGTTATTCCTATCAAGGGCATTAAAATATAGAAATATAGCAACAATGAATTTGTAAATAAGTGGAACTGCCTCCCAACAGAATCTGTACATGTTAATACAGTGAGGGAATGTAAGCATGCATAGAGTAGTCATACTCAGTTAAGGATTTAGTCTTTTTTAGCAGGAGTAAGGAGTAGTCTAGATTAGCCAAATGGTTCTCATCTGACATGAAATTATATATATATATATATATATATATATATATATATATATATATTTAACCCTTTAAAAACAGGGGGTATAATATTACAGCCCCGCAAAACCCCCGCTTAAGGCCGAGGACCTGCACGCTGCTAACGGCAGTGTCTGTCAACATTGCCCTTGGCACTGATCGCTGCTTCTCTCTCTCTGCCTTACTGTGGTACGAGATAAGAGAGAAGCAAAGAAGATAGCTGAGGTGAGTAAAAAAAAATCATTTTTTTAATAAATTTGTCTTTGTAGCTTCTTGTTCAGAGATCAGCAGTCTTTGTACAGCTGTACATTTTTTAAGGCTAAAAATTTTTTTTTAACACTTAGGTTTGAGAAGGGTTAGATTTAGGGTGAAAATTAATTAAAAACAACAACAAAAAAACATGGCATTTGGCAAAAAAACATGGCATATGAGGTGTTTCACATATCAGGACAAATAACTAAATATATCGATATATATATATATTTTCATCTGCGCTGGCTATGTATGATTATTTTAGGTAAAACACAAAAAATTGGGGGAGGGGTTAAGATTTTCCTGTTTTTAAATATTTGTTCACTCTAAATGATGGTTTCTCAAAAAAAGTACTTGTCATTAGTTAATGATAGGAAAGTTTGCAGGAGAGTTGTGGTTTTGACTCCAACAAAAATGGCTGTTCTGGCCCTGTGTAATGCATAGTTTAATGTGTTGGGAAAGTTTGACAAAATCTCACTGATTTAGCTGTGCATTATGCAGGGCCAGTTAGGCTCTTCCTGCTGCAGAAGCTTATTGGGGTTGGTCTTTATAGTGTATAGCAAAGTCAAGAAGCTGAAACGCAACTGACCTGTAAACTAATCCGTTAGCAAATACTCTGAGAAGGGCTACTAAAATGGTGCATGGATTACAGGATAAAACTTACCAGGGAAGGTTAAAGGATCTTGACATATATATAGCCTGGAAGAAAGATGTGACAGGGCGGATATGTAAGAAACTTTTGAAGGGAATGAACACGATAAAAGAAGAGAGTTTATTTAAAAGGAGAAATACTGCCACACCAAGAGTACATAGTCTTCAGCTAGAGTGGCAAAGGTTTAAAAGTAACATCAGGAAATATTACTTTGCTGAAAGGGTAGTGGATGCATAAAGACATTTAAGCAAGCATGGGATAGGCATAAGACTAAGCTAGATATAGGATAAGGCCAGTGACTAAGGAAAGTATTCAGAGGTTGGGCAGAATGGATGTGCTGAATCTTATCTGCCGTCACTTTCTATGTTTCTTTTGCGCCCGACGCAAGAATGGAAAATTGTGCTCCCTCAGCTATTTCTACAGAGGTTATTTTATTGACACTGCCTTTACACACACCTGCCCATAAACACATATATACATACACTGCCCCTATACACAACTGCCCTTACACACTGCTTTCAGAAACACCTGCCCAACATACAGGCTGCTATAGGGGCAGCGGTGGCACAGGCTGTTTTAGGGGCAGAGGCTTACCATGTCAATGCCTGGCTTAGCGTATAGTGATGGGAATTATGCTGTGCCACTACCAATGTCTGGCTCAGTATATAGTGATGGCTATGCTGTACCATATCTGTTCAGTAAATGTTATTTATTTAAACTTATTTAATGTATTAATGTTAATTAGTTTTTCTTTCAGATTCCAATTTTTTCTAGTTGATAAACAGTAAAAAATTTGTGAAATAAATATTGTTGCCAACATTCATTAATTTGTTAATTTGTGTGTGTGTGTGGGGGGGGTGAATATACAGGTTCTGACCCGGATGACAAATACTATAGGTACATATTAAAATTCTGTCACTGTATTAACCTATCACTTTGATATGAAGTTGTTATCTCTAATCTACTACCTTTTAAATGTTGCTATTTTAATACTGTTCAGTAGCACTGAAGCACCTTATGGTTCCAACAGAATTGCTTTTACTCTTTGCTCGTTCAATACAGTAAGAGTAGTTCCAGTGGAACCATAAGGTGCTCCAGTACTACAGCAGCACCAAGAGAGTCCTACCACCCTTTCATTGGTAGATGAGTAGAATAACCCCCCATCAGAAGTAGTAGAGGTAAATACATGTGTATTTACATCAGGAAAAAGCAGGCAGACTAGCCGAATGGATTTTATCTGCTGTCAAATCCTATGTTTCTATGTTCTGTGTTTCTCTAAGAGGCACACAAACGTGCATAATAATATAGTCCTAATGTATTACAGCCTGAGAAGTTTGGGCCTGCTACTGAAAAAAATGTTGAAATTTTACAGCTGGTTTCTCCTTCTTTCTGAACTACAGGTTATATTACTATGCAAGTTTTTATGTTGAATAGCCACTTTTTTAGTATTTCACACATGATTACTTGAAGCCTTTCAGCTTTGGCAGGTAAAATAGTATGTTCTTAGGCTGTCGGCAGTAGTCACTTTAAAATGGTGTTGTATTTTGACACTAACAGAGTCAACCTTTTCAGTTTAGGATGAATTAGCCCCCTGGTGTTATTCTTCCGACTGATTCCAACAGGGATTGACTGCAAACCTGCTGTCCTCTTGCCCTATTCACTACCGATATTCAATTGATTTTGTCTGTGTTTTAATCTCATTTGTAAACCTCATTGTAATTTCCAGTTCCAAAAAAGTCACTATGATGCCTTTTGCTATAACTAAAATACTTTGTGATGTCTAGCTTATACTTTTTATTGTATTAATAGTTAGTTGACAGGGCTATTTTACTTCAGTAAAACTGAGATCAATGCAAAAATGTATACATAAATTAATTTCCTGTCCTGAATCTCCCAATTTTCTTCACTGTACCCTTATGACAATCAGCAATTTAACAATAAGGGAGAGATAATTTAATCCCAATGAATAATTATGCTGCTCTTGAAAACAGGAAGTTAGAGTGACTGCTCTAATTGTATCCTCATTTCAATATATACTCTATAAACACTATTATGATGGTTTATATGGTATGCAGGAGCATGCCATATAAACCTATATACCTCTGCTAGGTCAGTTCAGACTAACATTCGACACTGTCCATCTGTGTGTAAAACCAATGAAGGCTTGGCAGCTAAAGTTCATATGGAAGTGACTTAGGGCAGAGAAAGAACATAAAACAATTGCCAATAGGATTGTCACTAAGTACAAGCTGAAGCACTTAAGGCAGTGACTCAGGGCTGGGAATGCTCATAGGTCAGTAAATAAGGACTCTGAGACAAGTGGTTTGCATCGCTCATAATAACTCAAGGAGCAAGAAAACAACCATAAATAACTTTAGGTGTATAACAAGATGTACAGTTATATATTAAGGGAACACCACAAACATCATATACACTTTAATGCATATGATAGCTGAGTGTAACCTTTAAACATCTCATTTTTTTTTGCATGATTGCATTTGTTCCCCCTGACTATTTGTTTTGCACAAGATGTATTCCTTCAATTTAATATGCTCCCCATCTTCTTTTAGAACGAAAACGCTTATGAACGCCCTAATGTTTTCATGTCTTGTAATGTTTCAGTAAATGTTAATTTTTTTTGTTTTTGAAATGCCCACCTTCTAGCGCCATCAATATTTGATGAAAGTACATTACAAGTAGTTTAATATGTCTCATATACTTGAAGCTGTAGCACTAGAGCTGCAGTGCACCACCCCGTCTGAAGTCTCATTTTCGCCCAACATTTGGCTACTTCAAGCAGCCAGTGTCAGTGAGTATATTGGCAAGCAGGTTATTCGGCTGAGCTGGGGTGGGGAAACAACCAAATTCATAGAGGGAAATACTGTAGAATGTGTCCATGCATGTGCAAGGGGACACAAACAGTAATTTAAAGGGAATACCAAGGTATTGTGCAATAAAGTGCATTTGATGGCTGGGGTTACCCTTTAGATTGTACAGAACAACAGGACATGTTATCATTCATCATATATGCACATATATATATATATATATATATATATATATATACATATATGAATTGTTAACCTGTTAAAAGAAGGCCTATGCTGAAATGTATTCATCTTGTTAATACACAGCCGCATGCTGTTTTGTGATTCCCCCACAAAAATAACCAAATTAGATCTCATATAAATATCTATTTGCACAGTTTTGTTATTGGAACACTGTGGATCTGGCAGCTCTTTACCCCAAACTATCCCTTGCCAGAATTTCACAGTACGTGGGCCAGCCCTGAACATGAGCAATAACTAGCACTTCCAGCAAACAGCTGCCGGTGATAACCAGCCATTGTAGAGAATAACGTTGTTGACATGTTCTTTTCAAATCCTAGAGCCTGTGAAGCAGTCTGCTCATTACAGGGGCCATCGCCATTCATAAGAGATGGTGAGGAATTAGCACATTGAATAAGACATCAAGATGAACTGACCCCTTTGCTATTAGTCAGGGGAAGAATGGCACAATGATCATCCATAGGATGTGATCTTTATGCAGAGATACATTTTCCACCTTCTTTTTAATATGTTATGGTTATGGTATATATATTCACATTTATAAATCCAGATAAAAAGATCTAGTGTATCTATACACATATTTATCTAGATATATAGATATATGTTCATATAAAAAAACTCACTGATCTTAAATCCAGCATATTTTTAAATAATGTTTGTGAGACTGTCCTACAAAAATCAGGGACGTATATATATATATATATATATATATATATATATATATATATATATATATGCATATGTATATGTATATATATATATATATATATATATATATATATATACCGTATTTGCTCGATTATAAGACGACCCTGATTATAAGACGACCCCCCAAAATCTGAATATTAACTTAGGAAAAAAAGAAAAAGCCTGAATATAAGACGACCCCAAAGGAAAAAAGTTTTACCAGTAAATGTTAATTCATGTAAACTATTTTTTTTAATAAAAGCTATGATTGAGAAAAAGATTTTTTTTGTTTTTATTTCTTGTATTTTCCAACCTGTCCCCCAGTTACGCACATCTGCCCCCAGGCTTGCCACTCCAATATGGCACTGTGGCCCATGATATGCCTTTTAACCCTCTATATGCCACTGTGCCCCATGGTATGCCTTTTGACCCCCTATGTGCCACTCTGCCTCCAGAAATGCCTTATACCCCTATATCCCATTCTGGCATTTAGGGGGTTAAAATGCATATTATGGGGCAGAGTGGCATATAGGGAGGTATAAGGCATTTCAGGAGGCAGAGTGACATTATGGGAGTTAAAAGGCATTGTATAGAGCACTCTGCCTCCAGAAATGCCTTATACCCCTATATGCCACTCTGCCATTTAGGGGGTTAAAAGGCATATTATGGGGCAGAGTGGCATATAGGGAGGTATAAGGCATTTCAGGAGGCAGAGTGCGCTATTAAATCCCCCCTTAACGCCACTCCAGAAATGCCCTATGCCCCCATTTAACACACACACACACCCTATACCCCCATTTAACTAACTAACACACACACACACACACACACACACACTCTCTCTCTCTCTCTCCCCCCCTCTCTCACCCCCCTTCCCCCGCTCTCCCCCCTCTCTTACCGGTGCTTCCAGCCGGGGCAGCGGGTTGACGTCGCCTTCTGCTGCAGCCGGAAGGAGGTGTGGCTAGCAGCGGGGGTTTGTATGCGTCCGTCGCGTATACTTTCCCCGGCTGTCAGAGATCAAAGTTCCCCGCACCGGTGCGGCACCGGTGCGGGGAACTCTAATCTCTGACAGTCGGGGAAGGTCTATGCGACGGACGCAGACAACCCCCGCTGCTAGCCACACCTCCTTCCGGCTGCAGCGGACGTTGTCTACGCGGATCGCGTAGACGTCAACCCGCTGCCCCGGCAACGCAGTAGGAAGCAAGGAAGCACCGGTAAGTGTGTGTATGATGGGGGGGGGGTGAGACAGGAGGATCCAGGTCCCCTGCAGCAGTGCGGGGGATCTGGATCTTAGTCTCCTAATCAGACCTCTATTTGAGGTCTGATTAGAAGACGACCCCGATTAGAAGACGAGGGGTATTTTTCAGAGCATTTGCTCTGAAAAAAACCTCGTCTTATAATCGAGCAAATACGGTATATATACACCAATAACAAAAGTTATGGTGGGTAAAGGTGATGGAAAACCCTTCCACCGAAATTTAAGGGGTAGTAGAAGCATTATTAAACACTCATCCACATCTACCAAACAAGCCAGAAGGCTTGTTTTTTCCCAGAAATCCCATGGTGCTGCCACAACCACAAGGAATTCTGGGTTGTGGTTGTGGCAGCACCATGGGATTTCTTCTGGGAATAATGCTTCTACTACCCCTTTTATATATATATCATAGCTCTCCGAGAAAGCGGGGAGCATGATTGTAATGATTCTCCTCCTATTCAATTTATGTAATCACTTGCATCAATATGTTATCTTTTTGACAAGAGAAATAGAAATTTGTAAAGAGATTGCAAATATAATGTATGCCGCGTGGCAAACCAACTACCTCCTCTGCATTTCTGCAAAATGTATAAAATGTGCAATTGTACATCATTATTGTAATAATAAAACAGCATCCGTACATTTTAATATTAGTTGATATGATTGATAACCTAGCTCCTCAAGACACCTACATTATATATATAGCTGTGTAATATTGTCTGGGGTATTTAAGTTATGTGTCATTTAGCTTCTCTCTAGCATGACCTCCTGCAATAACAGACGTGTTAAAAAGTAGCAATGATACATGACAATAATCGCCTGTTTCTGAGTATATGGAATTACTCCCTGGTGATGTTTTATGGAAATGCCTTTTCTTGACATTTAATCAATAAGATGTGTGGCTGGGAATCTTAGACATCAAATACACTATATTTATTTTCTCTCCTGAGAATGTAAGTTAAAGGGGAACTGTCAGTGTCACAGTTTTTACCAGAACTAAATTAATTTATTGAAACTATCTATAGCGTGTTCTTTGTTTAAAAGCAAGAAACTTTTTTTTTTACTTAAGGGAAGTTGACGTCCATGACTAATAGCGGCAGAATGATTATGCCAATGAATGTGCAATCCTGATTTTATGAGAGCCAGAATCACATAGAACTGCCACCAAAAAGCTATAGTAACCTTAAAGGGACACTCCAGACATCATATGCACTTTAATGCTTCAGCTTCAGTGCTATCATGGAGAACCTTACAAGTGGGGGTCTGTTCATATCCCTGTGTGTATGTGCAGAAACACTTTCCTGCTGTTGATTGGTAGCCAAACAGTGGAAAGAATAGTCAGAACATAGAGGAGGGGGCTGCCTCTTTTGTATCAAGTTACCGGTTTATTTTTTGTTTTAGAAGAATGCATATTAAAGTACTCACACGTACAAAGCAAAAAGCTCAGAATTTTCATCTGAAATCTGCGGGCCCTTTCACTATAACCTCTCACACTCTAACTTACTCTCTCAAACTCCCATTCTCATTCACTCACTCTCATGCTCTCTGCATCTTCTTGTTCCTTATCTTCTAGCTTCTCTCTTGTTTCTTTTCTTTTCTGTCATCTATTTTCGGCCAGATTTCTGCAGACATATCCTGACACAAATGATGGTGCTTCCGGTGACGTCCTCTCGTCTCCAGTTGAATAACTGGTTGAATAACAGTTAACAGAATAACAGAATAAGACATTGCCGAAAATGCAACGATTTTGGTGGAAGTTCACCAGAGGGCACAGTCATTTTCTTTTCTGAAATTATTTTTATTTTTAGACTTTTTTTTTGACTGGAGATCCCATTGAGAAGGGCAAAGACCTAAAGGACCTCTCTTGAAATTAGATGGTACCCATTATGGTGTCATGGTGACATCACAGTAGTTTTTATTTATTAATTTGTAGTTTTATTACATTTTAATTTCTTTTTTAACTATTTTTATTTATCATTATTTTTCTAATAGATTTTGTAGAGAGAGAAAGTTTTCTCGGTAAGCACCGCTTATCAGAGGTCTCAGGACGGTGTGGATAGATCCTCTAAGAACCTTTTCATTTTTAATGTTTTTTCCATTCAGAGCATTCTCTGTTTTTCCAGAACTCACACCGAGCACTGTTACACGGGACACAGGAGACCCCAGGCTGTCGAAAGACACATTGACCTCCTGTGTACTGGCAGGGAATCTTTTGCTCAGGGGCTTTGGATGGTGAAAAAT
This sequence comes from Spea bombifrons, assembly GCF_027358695.1. Lineage (NCBI taxonomy): Eukaryota > Metazoa > Chordata > Amphibia > Anura > Pelobatidae > Spea > Spea bombifrons. The sequence continues at coordinate 114,962,856 of NC_071087.1, read as the reverse complement.
AATTCTATAGTGATCATACTGATCCCGTGAACAGAAAGTTCAGATGGCTGCTCCCATGATATCTTATGATTCTTTAGAATACTATGAACCATTAAGTATTAATTACAGCTGCAGTTTGCTTATTTTTCAAAACATATGCTGATGTCCATTTTTTTACAGTTATCAGTATTTTTCTATTGTATAAAGTACAGTTTTATATACACTTTAAATGCAGCTAATCGGAGATTTGTTTTACCGTGTGTGAATTGCGAGCAAATGCAAGTTTATTTTTCACAGTGTTTCATAAACCATATTTGCTGCTGAAATGGTGCAGGGTATCTTACTCTATTTTTACAATGCAAAAAAAATGGTGGTGGGGGTGGGAACCTAGTGAAGCACTCACAGCATACTTTTGCCCAGGGGCTCTGCACGGTGTCTGTCCATCCCTGAAATACATTGCTTATTTTAATAAACACCATCAGATAGGTTTATTTAGTGTACTGAACTGTTAAATGTAATATTGGGGAAACAAAAATAGATATTGCCATATGGATCTCAGAGAAGTCTTAAAACCATGTGTGATATGTTTTCATAAATTTTAATAATTGGGGAAATATTCCTGAGGGTCTTTAATTGCAAGTTTACTGTAAAATTGTTAATATATCAGTTAATGGAATGCCAGTAGAAGATGCTGCATTTTAATATATTATCATCTGTGTAATATACTGTGCATATTCAAGTAAATTGTCAATTGGAGTGATAACAACATTAATAATACACATTAAAAACAAAAGAAATATTCAAAATGTATGCATGTAAATAAATATTTTGTAGACAATGCCATTTATTACTTAGACAATTTGCTAATGCATTATACATAGGTAGTCCATTTTTAGCTGCTCTTTGTTAATATTATTATGATATTATCATACCTGTTTCCTACGATTATAAGGTTTTGAGAACTTGTGATTTTTCTCTGTTTGTTGCTAACACCATGACACCATTTTTTCAATATCCCATACCAATATCACTCAGCAGAGCAGCGTGAGACTCTGGTGGAGAGAATCTAATGGAACAGTCATAGTAAAAAATTGTCATGACTGTTCCTTAATGAGTTCTGTGCCAGAGACCTTATTCTCCACACGCATGTCCACCAGATGCAGTGGAGCATTCTTGTGTGGAATACAGGTGGGAGAAAGAAGCAATATGAATCAGACTGTGCTTGTGGATACATATAAAAAAAGTTGGAAGGGGGGGGGAGAGTTTGGAAGTATAAAACAATGAAGAATGCATCTAAGTCACCAACATAGGGAGCTGGCAATTTGTGCAGTTATTTATATTTGGGACTGTCACTGTCTGAGTTCAACAGTGATAGATAATACAGTATTTGAGTCTATGAATCCAAAATACGTAATTTGGCAGATATAGGAAAAATGGCTCAGCTAGTATGCCTAAAGACCTAAACTATATTTAATCATTGGTCTTCCAATGCATGCTTGAATTCCATCACTGTATTAGCCGCTACCACTTCTGCTTGGAGGCTGTTCCACTTACCTAACACCCTCCCAATCAAGTAAATCTTTTTACGTTAAATCCAAGTCCAATGTAAGGAAGTTTTACTTTACTAGAAGGTTTCAGTGTTTGTATGGTACCTTAATGACATCTGTAATGTGTAAGTTTGGATAGATAATTAGGTAGGTAGAAAAATAGACAGAAAAGCCGCGGCATAGTTTAGAGGTCTAGAATATCTTTTCCCACATGTGATCATCATGGAGGATGTTAGGATGCATGTCCTGATTTAAGCCTGGAGCAGCTCAAAACCTAAACACATCAACACAGGATGTATAAATAAATAATTGTACTGATTTATCGTGCTCATTCTCGGAAGAAAACTCTTATACTGGCTATCCTTGAACATAATTGGTAAAAAAAATATTGTAAAATCACTTTTCGTGTGTGTTCACATGCAATTCAAGCCCCCTTGAGACTTTGCAAATCAATACAGACAGGTATAGGAAAAAGCGCTATGATTTCTCAGATAATCCCATAAATAATGTTTCTGAATACTGAAATTGAGTTTGAATGATGGATTGGCTAAACATTCCCTCGCTTTAGTGAATCACATTTTGAATGCCATTTAACATAGTTCTGGTGGTAATGATCTTACGGGTGGGTGGTACTTTGTTTTATTTTGTTTATACAAAGCGGTGAAAGAGTAACTTAGTTATAAGGCCTTGAAGTTGATAAACTTGGTCTGAATTCTAATTCAATGTATTCTTTTGACCTTGGTCAACTCATTATATCCATCTACGCCTTGTGAACTAAATTTGCATTGTAAGGTCTTCAGGGCGGCAGGTTGTGTAAAAATCTATATGCATCCCCAGCATGCTGTGTCAGCTCGGTATAAGAAATAACTATTATTATTGCTGTAACTCTAGGGCTCTGATGCATCCAGACTGATAGTGTATGATCCATGGATTTATGAAAAAGATTTATCTTCTAACAGACACCACAATCATGAATAATGAAGGGAGTTAACTGCCAGTCTGTTTGTTGTTTTTTTTTTTAACTCACAAAAAGCTGAATTTATTTAAGAATATCTTAAGAAATATTTGTTGTCATCTTTGGTATTTTTATATAATTTTAACCTTTTAAATAAGCCAGATTGAAAAATTAAAGAACACCAAGGGTTAAAGAATCCTTAGCAATTTTATACAAATGGGTTGAGCTTGTCTTCAATTTTACTTAAAAAAATAGAATTAGATAACAGGTTCCTATAAAAGGAATGATTTAAATAAAAATGTAAATTCCTCTGGCCTCACATCCCTTACAATATGCTTGCTAGTTACATATCCTTATATAAATATTCTATTATATAAACTGTTTTTCTCTGTATTGCAAAGGCTTGCACTATACTCTTGTTTACAATGTTCATGTGAAGAAAGAAAATTGCTTGATTTTCAATCTCATAGCACAGGCACGCACACCATCTCACGTATACTAATCTCTTCTGCAAGGGTGTGACAAACCTTTATCATATAATTTCACTAGTTGTCTAACCACATTTGAGCTTCCAAATTCAGAAAGCTGATCTGCCCTCGATGTCCCTATTTCCCTTGGATTTGTATCCTTGGTAACGCCTCTGCTAGAATCCAAACTGATTGCAGTGGAAAAGCCTCATCTAAATTAGAAGAGATTTCATCTCTCCTCGAGCCACTGCATCAGTAATGAGATTGTAATTGATTAACCACAGTGAGAAGAATCAGGTTTTTGTAAAATTGGTCATTTGTCTTCAGAGTGATGTCAGTTATGGGTTTAAAAATATCTTTTGAATGTTTTAAGCATTTTTATTTTCTTCTGGCACAAAGCAGACTGACAAAAATGCATATTTTTGTATTTATCCTTTATATTTTCATGCTAAGTAGTCATTAAAACCACTGACAATATCAATTATCTTTTGCAACTAAATATTTTTTTTTCTAATCTGGGCCACAGGATTTTACCATGAAGCACTAGAGTTACTGGACACTACTACCAATTGCTACAAGTGGTCTAAAAGACTGAAAGTGATGATTTATTTTTATGTATTCATTGTTTTATGTCCTATTATGTGTGTTTTTTAAGATACAATTTTGTAATAATAATACTCAGTTTGTTTAGGCATGAATTAAAACCCCACAGGTAGTGAAAAGTGTATTTTCCTGATTGGCTCATGCTGAGCTGCTGTCTGCTGAGACTTGGTTGGGAGCGGCCCAGCATAACAAGCATTAAAAGAGGTGGGGTATAAGTGGGTGTGACAAATGGGAGGGGCTTGTGGGGGTGGAGCCAGGGGCAGCAAAATCCTTGCACCAGCCCTGTCAGTAGTTTATGTATTTTGTTCTTCTCACAAAAAGAGTACCTTTGCCTCATTTACCCTTCTAAAATAATGAGCTTGATTTGAGATGGAGGTTGTTAGTATATGAGAAGACGGAAATGAGAGGAAAAAGAAAGTTCATGGTAAAACGGGTGGAGAGCTGGTGCCGCATGAAAAAACCCCCGATCTGCACCCAAGGGACACAAAAGCAAAGGTCTACCTACCCCAGAGTAGACCACTTAGGATATTTATTTGCACATCCCCCATAGAAAAATTACTCAAATTTTCTAAAAAGAGGGCACTTTATTTTGATACAATGTGTGAAAGCTGCTTGAACGAATATAGTTCGGAGATGGAAAAAGTTTATGACAAAAGAAGAGGATAATGAAGAGAGCCGGAGAGTTAACGGATCATGTGTTATTTTCCCTAGCGCTTGTGCATCGACTACCTTATTTATGCAAAATTTTTAAATCAGATTGGATGTGTATTCTATCAGAATATTGATTTTTTTTGGGTTGAAATCCATAATAATTCTGATCTCAGCCATCTATATAAAAGATTCATTATTATTTGAACGGTATAATTTGCCAGCTGCAAACATAAAGAATGGTTCGCTTTCACCTTGGTGTTTATACATGAGGAGTTAGCACAAGGGACTTTCCTTCTGCGAGCATGATGTGAAGGTCTTGGTTACAACAATATCTGAGAATTTATTTCCCTCTGAGCTGTTTCAGATTCACTCATCCGCCAAGAAAATGGTGCATATTTAGAAATACCACATCAAACTGAAAAATATGCTAACATTTGAAAGAGATGCTTGTTTTAGTTTCAATGAAAATTGAAATAAAGGTGTAAATCAGAAAATATGGATATGAATGCAGACATTGAAATTTATCATTTTGCTTGAAAAACCTTAGCTTTGGTATGGCAGGAACATTTCTAACTTTATTCCTTCAAATATATCACACCATTATTATTTTTATATTGTTTTTCCTTGTGACAGCCCCTCATCAGCAATGTTAGCAGTCAGGTTATCGCTCGTCTTTTTGATCCTTCAGTATATTTCCTGCATTTTTTTCCCCTTTGCTTTAAAGAAAAATACACATTACTGTCACATAGGTCACAGTTTGCAGTAACCATCATAGAATCACACACTCCCTGCAACACCCTGAAACCAATGTTGAGGCAGAAAAGGACAAGGTCAGAGGTGGAGAGAGGTGGGCCTGGGACCTTACCAGAAGAGATACCTCGCAATGTTAACCTTCAGAGGGCCACAAGATGGCCACATGGTTGGTGTGATGGAGGTCTGTGCTCCAAAAGCACCGACCTCCATCAATTTTAAAACTGCCTGACTAGTTCAAGAAAAACAAGAGGATCAACCAAAACTGGCCCATGAACCCCACTAGCTGCAAATGATGGACACAGTAGCAGCTCAGCAGAATAGCTGGGCAGTGCCACAAAAAAAATGTTGTGTGGCATGGAATCATCATGAGCAGTTTCACAACCCAGATCATGCTAAGCAGATTTACTACTCACCCTCACGCTATTTTTAAGATCATTAAAATACCCCTTTTGACATCCTTTTACCCTGCAGAATGATTTTGTATGTCAAAGAATCTGCAGAACCACTAAACAACTAATTTGTTATCTGTTAGTACTGGGTTCATTCTTGTACCCACTGTTAGTGGAGAAAGCTTGTGTATGTTTGTTTGTGTATAGCTATACTTTTATTGGCATGCCTTACACTGCTCCATTCGGGCTTTATAAAATGCTTCTCGACAGAAACTAGGAGATAATGGCTATAAAAAGGAAAAAGTGTGGCAAACTATGAGCTTGTTATCATGTCTCTCATGGCACCAACACTAGGCAAATGCTCATTAATTGATCTTGGCATCCTGCTAGTTTCATTCAATTGAAGGAAATAGTAAAAATAAATTCAATTAGATTAGCTAGTGAAATAAAATTGTTTTTGGCAGTAAAAACATCAAGGAAAGAATAAACTTAAAGAACATATATATTTATATATATATATATATATATATATATATATATACATATACACTCACTGGCCACTTTATTAGGTACACCTGTTCGATCGCTTGTTAACACAAATAGCTAAAATGTCTTGTTGATGTCAGAAAAGAATGGACAGACTGGTTCAAGATGACAGAAAGGCAACAGTAACTCAAATAACCACTCGTTACAACCAAGGTATGCAGAATACCATCTCTGAACGCACAACACGCCGAAGCTTGAGGCTAGGTTTCCACTTGGGTTTTTGTCCTGCGTTTTTTTCTTGATGAAAAACGCCAGGAAAAACGCCAAGAAAACTGCCACTGCATTCTCCTGCGTTTTGGCGTTTTTTCTGGAGTTTTTTCTGGCGTTTTAGCCTTCCTGTGGAAATTGCTTTTTTTGACCTTAGGCAGTTTTTCCAGCCTTTACAAGTTAGAATTGTCACCCAGCTAAAAGGGATTAGGATAAATGGCAAGTTTCTGCCCCCTCCTGATGTCATTTACTTGGTAGAGTTCTACTTAAACGCCCCGGCGGACCCTTTTGTCTCTTTTCTGTGGTTTGTAAGGCATGCTTTATTCCGAATGTCTGCTCCTCTAGGAAGATTGGCCCCAAATGATGGTGCAAATTGTTTGCTGTTGCTTTTGGCACGCAGGATCCAGTTGGGTATGTTTGTTTGTAATGGCATGTTTGTTCCCAATGGTGTAAAATTCAATATGAACTTTGTTTTGTGTTTCCAGCCTATTTCTCGTAGGACACACAGATACTGGGTCCATCCTCTGCATTGTAACTGTGGACAAAAACACCATAAAAAACGCCAAGGCAAAAAATCCACATGGCTTTTTCATGGCGTTTTTTCTCTCCCATTGACTTCTATTGGAGAAAAAAAAACCCAAGATTTCTTGCAAAAAACGCCATGTCAACATGCTGCGATTTTGAAAAACTGCCACAGAGCCCAAAAAAGCAAAAAAACGTCAAAGAGGACTGAAAAAATGCCAAACAAAAAAACGCCAAGTGGATATGGCATTGTGCGATTTCCTATTGAAGAACAGCTAACATCTGGCTGCAGCGTTTTTTCACTAAAAAAACGCCGTGTGGCTGAATAAGCGTTTTTATGGGCGTTTTTAGCAAAAAAAAAAAAAACAAGTGGAAACCTAGCCTTAAGGAGATGGGCTATAGCAGAAGAAGACCACACCCGGTGCCACTCCTGTCGGCATAGAACAGGAAACTGAGGCTACAATTCGCACAGGCTCACCAAAATTGGACAATGGAAACTGGAAGAACATTGCCTGGTCTGATGAGTCTTGATTCCTGCTGCGACATTCAGATGCCAAAGTCAGACTTTGGCATAAACAACATGAAAACATGGATCCATCCTGCCTTGTATCAACAGTTTAGGCTGGTGGTGGTGGTGTTATGGTATGGGGGACATTTTCTTGGCACACTTTGGGCCCCTTAGTACCAATTGAGCATTGTTTAAACGCGACAACCTATCTGAGTATTGTTGCTTATCATGTCCATCCCTTTGTGACCACAGTCTACCCATCTTCTGATGGCTACTTTCAGCAGGATAATGCAACAATAAGTTCACTGTACTCCCAATGGCCTACACAGTCACCAGATCTTAATCCAATAGAGCACCTTTGGGAAGTGGTGGAACGGGAGATTCACATCATGGATGTGCAGCCGGCAAATCTGTAGCAACTGCGTGATGCCATCATGTCCATAAGGACCAAAATCTCAGAGGAATATTTCCAGCACCTTGTAGAAAGTATGCGACGAAGAATTAAGGCAGATCTGAAGGCAAAAAGGGGCCCAACCCGGTACTAGAAAGGTGTACATAATAAAGTGGCCAGTGAGTGTATATATATATATTGTAGAAAAAAGACACACTCATCATGCTAATGTCCACCAAGTGTTCATTATAACAAGAAAAACAATTTACTCTGAGCACAGTATATGCAGAATATAGATACAGTGTATATATATATATATATATATATATAACACAATATTATTGGTTTTGGTTAGTCAATATGCAAATGATAATGCTGGTTACAGTTAAATGTTTTACTGTAGTAAACAACATTAAATATTGTAATATATCATGTAACTGAATGATGGAAATGAAAAAACATGTAATTTCTCAACCTAGAAAAAAACCTCAAAATGGCCGACTGGCTGCTCACATTACCGGTAAAGTCTGGTCCGATGGGAGAAGAGGTCGCCTTCTTGTCTGCCAGTAAGAATTACACAGACAGCCAGCAGTAACACTGCACTCACAAGGAACATACTTTGCTCTCAACAAGGTTCTGTGTTTTAAACATTGCAAATGAACAGTCTCATGAGGCTCATTATTGTTTCTATTGCCTTCACTGAATATCTGGCGACAGTATGTACAACTACTGCTAAATGAGCTCCCATTTATTACCAAACAGCAGTAACAGCAAAACTAAGCTCTAGAAAAAGGATTGCTTGGTCGCTAATATCTTTTGTTCAACTCAGCCACAATACATTGCAGTGAATTCCCGTGGGACCAAGGTGACAATTAAAGTTGCAACCTCCTTGCTTTAGGAATTATTATTACTGCATGGATTTTTTTTTTCCCCGAGACATTATTATATGCAGACTCCTCAATTTGCATGCAAAATGGCTCTTCACATTATGCAAGCTTATGAAATTCTAAAGCAACTCTTTGTCTTATAGAAAAAGTATTTTAGTAAGCGAAAAGTATGATTTATAGTAATGTATTCATTATTATTTTTCATCATATGTTTACAGCATACCTAGATATTATATAGTTCTGTACAATATCTCACATAGCTGATATTTTGCAGTTATTGCTTTAGGATTCTGAAGTCACTATTTCATATTCCATCTGAAAATAAAACAAAGAATAACAATATATGGTGAAATACAACTGTACAGAAATGCTTTTGTATTCTCTGAATTTTTATGATGATTTTTGTTTGTAAGGCGCATTTTTGTGTTACTTGTATACATGTAAAGTGTTTTTCATGTTTCTAAACACTATAATGTTGCCTTAAATATACAGGCTGGTGCTCATAAAAAACTTTCTTATACGATTGAAATTTGGAAACTTGCAAAACGTTATGTGTAGGTCGTTGGTAGCACAGAACAGTCAAGATGAATCATGTGAGTCAATCAGATGTTTAGTTCCATTCTTGGAACTGTCATACGAATAGCATATAGGGAATTGCTATAGAGAATTATTCATGGCCAGACCTAACAGATAAGTACACATGAGACACTAGTTTTGCCTCCAATTAGATGTAAGATTTTAGTCTATAGGGAATTATTCAAGGTCAGACTTTACGGTTATTCAAGGTTTACAGTTTAAATTGACCAACTTATCAAGTCAGACCGTAAACATAGTGAGCAGTGTTGTCAGAAGACTAGTATTTTAATTAGAACTGGATTTTTCTTAATTCATAATAGACCAATACCTAGAGTACCTAGAGTGACAGCTCAGAGGGCTGTTCTTTCAAGATGGGATGTTTATTGCAATGGCCTCATCAGGGCCGGCCCAAGACATAGTGCCGCCTGGGGCGAAGTTTGAAATGCCGACGCCCCCCCTCCCTGCTGATGCCACTGCTCAATATCTACCCCCCCTCCCTATTATCTGCCCTATCTCCCCCCCTTTGTATTTCACTTACCTTCCAGCAGTCCTGCGGCGAGTCTCCCTGATCTGCCGCGGTGCACGCTGCTTCAGTACTGAGCGCCGGATATGATGTCATATTACAGCATTACAAGCCGGCACCGAGAGCGAGCTAGAGGGCTCGCAGAGGCGAGAGAGGGGCGCCGAGCGGGTACTGAAAACTTGATAAGTGAAAACCACTCGGTGCCCCTCTCTTTCCTCCGCTTCAAAAAAAAAAGGCGATTGGGGCGGCAAAGTGCCGCCTCTTCAAAAGTGCCGCCTGGGGCAATTGCCCCACTCTGCTCCAAGGCCATGCCCTGGCCATGGGCCTCATTCACATTGTGAAAGCCTATGCTCAACTGGCATAACACCTATAGTATTTCTTCCTCTCCCTACATAGCCTTCTATGTTGTCCTCTATGTGTAACTTTTGATATTGTTGGCCTTTTCAGAAGAAAGAAGAAAAAATATTATTCTACACAAGAATACACTCATGAATTTGCACAAACACATGTGTTCATCTTGATATGGATATGTACATGTTGTAAAAAGAGAAATGGCAGTTTTTCTGCTTTCCATCAAGAGGTTTTGTCTATCACTGTATGAATGAGGTAAGTAGTTGGCTATCAAGAGCTGTACAGATGTAAAGGAAATGTGTTTGGGAGAAGTAGCCCTGTAACTTAATTATACGCACAATGTTCTAAATTGTTCTAGTTTGAGTAGTACAACTGTTGATGGCAAAAATTAGAGAGCTAGTCAAGAATCAGGAATAGGCAGCAACAGTCTTTGTGGTGGACATTTTAGTTAATGGCTGTAAATGCACCAGCGGCTTAATCTTAAGTTTTTGCTTCCATTTCTAGCTATGTTGTATTTAAAACTAGAGATCAATATGACAATGGGGAGAGGGATTTTGAATAAAACACCTAAGGTTCGTATCGACAAGGGCTGCAGTGGCAATGTGGTGACAATGTAGGTTGTAGGATAGATTTACTGGAAATTACAATTGAGAAAGTTCTCCATCTGTTCTTTGCAATATGCTTCCCTCTATGCTGTTGGAACTCTTGATATATTTCAAATATTTGAAATTTCACTGTAACTACTGAATTGCTTTAGGGTGTTTTTTTTTATTTCAACTTCCATCTCAAATAAATATATTACTACTATACCCAGCACCATATATTTGCCACTGGCAGTGTCTTTAATAAAGCCCTTGGTGGCTTTACCCACATCAGCACACCTAAGATATTTTCTTGGTGACATTATAATTTATCAAACTGCAGGCTTTATAGAATGACAGGGAATCTATGATGATGTCAGAAATCTACCAATACTGCTGGATCCCTGCCTTAATCCTGCTGTTGAGTTCATTAGTTCTGATGGGTTGTCAAGCATCACACACACAAAAAAATCCCACATTATAAAAATAGACGAATGTCACTACACTGGGGACTTGAAAAAATACAATGCATAAATGGCAGAGATGTTTTCTCAATATATATTGTACCGCAGTACTGGGATCAGACAATATTATGTCTTGCAAAATATTTTATAATGGCAGTACTTTATATTTCATAAACCAAGTGTATTTGAGTAATTTACCTAAGTTCAATCACATATACCACCATCAAAATAAAATAATAGTACTAGACCAATTTAAACAGAACAAGCATGAAAACAAATAGATGAAGAAAGTTGGAGGAGCTAGATCAGCTGGGTACAGCTACAGGGTCACATAGCAAAATGAGTGAGTTTTACCTTAATAAGAATCCAACAGTATATTTGTGCCAGAGAGCGCCAAAGGAGGTATTGGAATACGATATTCCACACTGTTAGATGGCATCCATTACATGAAAACTTATGAAAGCCTGGGAAATACATAGCACTTTCACTCCAGCACAATGGAACCTAGCAGAGGATAATATGAGTGGGGTGTCTCATTGTATCAATTACCTACAGCAGGACTGTCCAATTGGCAACCTATGGGTCACATGTGGCCTGCTATGCGGTTTTTTTTGCAGCCTGGGGAGGTGTGATGATTAAGTGTGTATTAGTGTGAGTGTGCATTAACCTGGCCAATCAGAAAAGTGTGTATGAACATGTGCACTCCCTACAAAAGGTTTCTTGTGGTTAGATAATGTAAGGAGAGAATATATCATCTCTCCCTCTCTCCTGCATCTACTACATTATTAGTCTATGATTAATTAATTGAGAAGGAGCAGATGTCATTTTCCTCAATAAAGTAATTTTTATTGCTGATGATCTGAAAAGGAAAATTTGCTGTGTTTAAGGGACACGACTCAAGCTCATCACTTCTCTTGAGTATGTTATGACAAGTTTCTATTAGCTTATCCCATATTTATCTACCTGCTTTTCACCAGATATGTTTGATGAGGGGTATTGCCTGCATTGTTTTAAAGTCCCCAAAACTACACATATAATTTAAATGTTGATATACAGCTCCAGGGCTAGCCTTTGATGCAAACATAGGTTTAGGATTAAAACTCGACCCTACAATTCTCAATAAAATACACAACTAGTAATCATATACAAATAAATTGCTAATATTGTAAAGGGAGTTATGTTACATCCTCAGTGTAATATTCTGCGTATGTGTCTGTATGGTATGTATAAAGCTGCTGTACACATAATAACAAAAAGAAGCATACTTCTTTTGCATCCATAGTACAGATAATTTCTGATTTCTATTGCGATACAATAATCTAAAAATGGAGCATATTTGAACAAACTGTAAACAACAAATTTTATAACTAAAAATTAGGTCATTTTTTTATATGTTTAGGTGGAAATTATTCTATATACAGATGCAGACAACAATTATACCAATGATAATAACATTTATACAAAACCCCAAAATTCTCTGTAATAGATTGTCATTGTAACTATTGGTGTTCATCAGAACAAGAGTGCACCTATCTTCCTTCGCCCCCTTTCAATTCTCCCCCAGCAGTTCTGTGAGTCTAGCACTGTTCCTATAGCACTGCCTTGCTGTTGTAGAGCAACTATTGAGTTACGTTAATAATAGATATAATAGTGGCAGCTACAATGTACAACTAGACCTGGATTTATCCCAATGATTTATAATTTGTTGCAGCCTGGAAGTTTTCCGTCTTAAAGGGTTAAAACAAATGCAGTTGATATTCACTGGAGATTTGATATTGTAGACAATGCACTTTATACGCTTTGGGCATATTGATTGTGGGCTGGTGTCTTCAAAATAACTAAAGGAAGTGGAGCTTTTATAGGTTTACTATAATATTATAGGTCTATCCTAGATAATATATGTGTTGGCTTATTTTAAATGTTGTCACAGCCAGTGTATGCAGAAGTACAATATTTGTAACATTATATCTACATCAAATCAAATAACATGTATAATTCACCCTTTTTCTTTCAGAGATATGTACAATACAAGCAAATTGAAAACAATACATGAAATTTAATTTTACAGGGTTATTTATTTCTTCAAGATATACTGTATCAGGGGCAATTTAATGTACAGGCATATAAGAATACATTTAAATACAGCTTGGAACCGAAGATAAGTGTTATTGCCATGCTAGAGTCAAAAAGACATTTTTCTTCTTCTAAAGCAAAATTGGAAAACATTTTTTTTCTTTTTGCCTTTTCCCTCTTGTAGACCTTCTACAAGGCAATTTATGAAATATTGACATTTTTTTCAACTTCAATTACTGAGTTACTGAAGAATCGAGTATAAGATAGGAAAGAGGACAGGAGGATATATTTTAAATGTAGTGTACAATATATAAAATGTTTCTCAAAATCTGCTTTCTTATTACACCAGGGTAGAAACTGACAACGGACAAAAAATGAACCTACAAGAGTGCAGTGCAGTGCACTTGCAGCTCATGACGTGTTTAGTAACTATTTTTCTTACAAAACAACAGGCAACAATTAGAATTGCTAGGTCTGATCCTTGAGAAAGCCTTTTAAGGATTAAGAAAAATCCTAGCAAGGTTGAAACAGGTCCTGTTTTGTGCTAGAATACAAGTCATTGACCAATTACGCAGCTGTAAGTGTGCTGTATTTCTTATATGTTGCTTGTTACAAATAGGTATTTGCATAGTTAGTTGAATGCCTGATGTCCCTTACCCCCTCACGTTGTTTTATAGAAATAAAAAAATAATACATTGCAGGCAAAGTGGCTTTTTCCTCCATATATTCAACAAGATGGTACCCCTGGAACAAATAAGTAAAAGGGGATCATGACCTGGGCATGGAGGTGGTGAAAGAACCTTGTGGGAGTTTTCTTCCTGGATTGATTTTTCTCAATTGGGTGATTTTAGAGTTTCTACTGAGAATTTGGTCCCTAAGCAGGAACTGGGTAAAGGTTGACTCATTCATCATCAAAGGAGCATTGGTGAATGATGGGATTGCCCCAGATCTCTGAAAGGTCTCAAATGCATCATTTTATTGAGTTGGCCTTTTGGCTACTTCCACTACTCCCAAATGGTTTTTAGTTTTTCTTATCACCTCTTTCTTTTCCCCGTCTACAAGATTTCACTCGGGCTGCCCCAGATCTCTGGAATCTACTCCCAAGGAACCTTCAGCATTCACCCTCCCGACATTCAAGAAATATCTCAAAAACCCACTTCTTCAGAGAAGCATACCATCTTAGCTGCTAGAACTTCCTTGTCATTGATACAACCACCACACTGCCTCTCACCCTTTCTCTGTGCCTTATGTTTGTCACCCAATTCCCTCAAGATTGTAAGCTTGCAAGCAGGGCTCTCTTTCCACCTAATGTATCGGTTTGTCTTAGTCTGTCAGTTCTAATACACTAAGTCACTTTATGAGATTGTGGATACTGCGCCATTGGTTTTATTTATATTTTAGATAATAAAGAGGATTTCTACTTATGATTGATCTGTCACCTGTGTGTATGCTACAACGAAGAAGTCGTTTTTTACCAATCGTACTGAAATTAATGTCCATTAAAAGGCCTGATTATCTTCCACGTATGTGAGTGGAATTCATTTTATATATACCACATATTGTTCCATACTATATTACACTATCTTTATTTTGTCTTGTTTTCCCCTTATGTATTTGCACCCCATGTGGAGGAGTATGGTTTAAAGCGGTACCCGAGGAGTACTTTTGGGAGCAGCAGTGCAGTAGGGGAGTAATATTATAATTTTTTTTTTTTTTTTTTTTTCTACATAAGACAGAGATAGGAAATCTTACACACAGGTGACAGATCAATCATAAGTAGAAATCCTCTTTATTATCTAAAATATAAATAAAACCAATGGCACAGTATCCACAATCTCATAAAGTGACTTTGTGTATTAGAATTGACAGACTAAAACAAACCGATACATTAGGTGGAGAGAGCCCTGCTCGCAAGCTTACAATCTTGAGGGAATTGGGTGACAAACATAAGGCACAGAGAAAGGGTGAGAGGTAGTGTGGTGGTTGTATCAATGACAAGGAAGTTCTAGCAGCTAAGAAGGAAATATTATAATTTTGTATTTATTTGCACATTTATATTCACTTTGTGGTTTTGTTTATTTTGTAGTTGTTTATTCGATTACATTTGTATTATTGTCCAGATTGTGTGGGGCATTGCCAGGAATCTGTTCCTTTAGTTTAATTTTGCACCTGGTACAATTGGTTGCAAAGGGGTCATGGAAAAGTCAGCAACAGCAGTGACTCTACAACTGCGGCAACTTGACACTGTTTTTTTTTTACCAGTGACATACCAGGTACGTCATTGGTCCATTATGAACATCAACTATTCATGACGCACCTGGTACAAGAGGGTTAACACACAAATTACTTAAAGATAAATATATGATAATTAAAGCAAACTAAACTTACTTTTCATTTCAAAATTAAAAAATATAACTGTATCTGTTTACCAAATCTTTGTACTTTTATCATGTTCCTTTTGTTTCAGTAGACTGACAAAAGAAAATTAAAAAAATTTTGTGTGTAGTTTATGTTACTACAAGCTACTTAATGTAAGGATTTGGTAATTCTTTGAAACTTTACAAAGGTATTTTATAACGTTACACAAGTGGGTTCTATAACTTGAATTGTTAGATCATTTGGAATCCATGATATTGTACATAATAAGGATACAAAACCACTGTATCTCTACTTACATCACATTACTGCAGGTTTCCACATGGGGCACCTAATGAATGACATGTGAAAGACATCAGTCAGATGTTCTCAAACTCAGACTGGAAATAACACCTGCGGATGTATGCCTGGTCAAGAAGCAGAATATCCAAGAACATTTGCTTTAGGGCTTCATCTGGAAAGTCATCTCTCTGGTGAGTCAGGCTTATTTTTCAAAAGGAAGATGAGCAAACCATCCATCATGCATAGATTACAGTAGCCTAAACAAACTCACTGTCGAAAAAAGTTAGATTCTTTATTCTGCTTCAACTGAGCTATATTCTTTGCTTAGTTTGATCTACACGGGACCAATAATCGTATTGTTACCAATACCATTATGGCAAAAGAAGACTATTTTTAAGGATGGCTCAAATTGAATAAATTGGGTATATTTTTAGTTTGCCCAAATCCATGTATTTATTTTGACTCATGTAGACCAAGCATGTCTTTTCACAAATTGAAAAGGTGCACATGGTGCTGCTTAAATTATATATTACACGGGGTAAGCTTGACCATTCTGCTGGAGGAACCTGCTAGTGCTAGTCCTTTATTATGGATAGTGAAGTGAGGCAGTGAAAACTGCAACTTTCCTGCAAAAGCTGCTGCCATGCTTTAGTGAATGTACTGCATTTTGTGTAGAATTGTAGAATGTATCCTTTTTTGGTATAACAACAGAGCTGCTTTAACAAATAATTGACTTCATGGATATGTGCTGGAAATCATCAACTACTGAGGTAGCTTGTGGTAGTTCGGACTCTGAGCAAGAGGCCTTCAGCCTTCTTGGGACTGGTATACCAGGGGCTGGCTGATTATTTTTTCATACATGCTTACTGCTAGTTTTTATCAACCCCCAAAACCTGGAATCACTCCTTCTCACAGACATTTCCAATTTTTTTTGTACTGGCTAGTGAATAAAAAATTATAAAATGTATAACTCTACACAGGAATACTATTTCACACAGTCTCTAATTTTGTCAAAAATATTTATCAATGGATTATTGTTTTATGTTGTACACAAACTAGAGGATTTGCCTAAATTATTTTTGTAATTGAAAAACGCCCCTACATACAAATGTAAAAAAAAAAATCTCTGCTGTAGTCCCTGTATATCAATAATGAGGTAAAACTATATAGATTACAGCTTCTCCGATCATCCTCACCCTAGTAAATTTTCAGCACTACACTATTAACACTTGCAATCTGGTGGATGAGTGTCATTCTCAGTCTTAACATTGTAATTGTCAGTTTCACTGCCTGTCTTACAGTCTAACTCTGATCAGTCTGTAACTGCTACCTTACGTCCTAAAATGCATCTAGTAAAGCCCTTTAGGACGTACAGGTACGTCCTGACTTTCTTGCAGAAGCCAGCATTGTTTGATAGCCTGGACTCCCCCCTTTCAGCAGAAGCCAGCATCGCTGATCGCTTGCAACAAGATTGGCAATTTATAACTTATTTTAAATGTGTTATTCTGGATTTTTTTGTTATTCTGTCTCTCACTGTTCAAATAAACCTACCATTGAAATTATAGACTGATCATGTCTTTTTCAGTGGACAAACGAACAAAATCAGCAGGGGATCTAATCATTTTTTCCTTCACTGTAAATGGTGATTGGCCAGACTCAAGAAATTTAAGGAAAACATCTGCCCCTTCTCTTACCACATCTGCAGCTTGCTGTCTGGCTGCCCGTACACTGTGGGAGCAGCCTCGGTTTCACCTCTGGGTCACGTGACGTCATACAGGGGTCAAAAGGGGACCCCTGTACTTATGCTACTTGTGAAATAGCAATACAAAATATAGCATGGTGATGCTGATGGGTAGACAGTGAAAAAAGTTTTAGTAATAATAGTGTAGTGGTTCATAAACAGACACATAGGCCAGGATAATGAACAGGAATAGCAGCAGTTGATACAGGATTAGTAGTATATAATTTATAAATGGGTTCCTCGAAGTTTGTTCCTTGTTCCCTAACTCCTGGGTGAATTCCTTCAGTGAATTGCTTAAAAGAAGCACTTAAGAAATTTGACTTGGATTGGCAATAACACACAGGTGGACAACACTGCCATCATAAATCTTGGGGCCCAGTAAATGCTAAACGCTCTTCCCCCATGCTGCGCCCATCAGCCCGTCCCTTGTCCATCCCACAGTTCCACTCATTGCTCCACCTGTTACTCCACTTTAAGATCCACAAATAAGCACACCTTACTAGAATAAGGGACAAGCCTAGGGTTAGTGGTATCTGAGTGCAGTAAATAACACACAAACTCGCTTTAACACTCACTCTACCTCTGTACACCTACATACGAACACATTTTTTTTCCTGCCCCTCGTCTCTCTCTCCTAGGTGCCACCAACCCTAGACTCACACTTAACTCTCTGACACCACATGCTGACACACAAATTCACAAAAAATCATACACAGACATCATAAATAAACACATGCTAACACAATAATACCACACATACATTCATGCCTAACATACACTTGAAGACTTTAACACCATACCATAACAGACACGCATCCTAATGTTAGTTAATTACATCTTACGGTAACACACAAAGATGCTAACACACACATGCTAACACCATATACTCATGCACAGGCATGCTAACCCCAGACACCAATACACGCTCTAACACTACAACAGATATACACATTTATGCTAATGCCATACAGTAACATACTCAACACCATACAAACACACACTCTTATAAACATGCACACACTATCCAACAACATACACTAACACACACCCACTGACTCTTACACTGTATTTAAATATGTGTGCGTATGCTGGAGCAGATTGGAGGTAAGTATATAAGGCAAAAGGCTAAACTAGATATCGGATAAGGCCAGGGACTAAGGAAAGTATTCAGAGGTTGGGGAGACTTGATGGGTGGAATGGTTCTTATCTGACATCACTTTCTATGTTTCTATGTTCATGCGAGGAAAAATTGCTGGTGAATGGGAATGAGGAGAATCTGTGGAACCCCCATGCATTTGTAAGGGGCAAATTTAAAGGGACACAGCAGCTGTCATATACATTAAAGTTCATATGAAGGAAAGGATAATAATAATACATTATTGGGATATTTGCAGTGTTTAGTGACTTAATTATTGAACAGAAACAACTGAATAGAAAAAAATCTACAGATTTGTAAAACTGATTGCCTACTATTTTAAAATTCCTTGTTCACTCCTTCCTTTTTCTTATTCTAGTCACAGAGAAACTGTCTGAAAGCAGGGGTAGTAGTAATTTGAGATAAAATACTTTTTACATTAGGTACTTTCCAGTCTGTTCTCGGAATTCATCTGTAAGGAGGGTTGTGAGAACTGCCTAGGAGCTTGGGTTGTGCTGATCACCTGCAGACTATGGAATGTTTATTACTGACCTACTGCTGTTTTATGTGTCTGGAGATTTGCATGTTTTGTCATCTTTAATACTTTCAAATATTCCTTTGAAAGATTCTCCCTGTGGACCTTAAGAAGGAGAGGAGACCCAGTAATTTCCAGCAAGAGTAACCAAAATGTTAAAATAACAATGCAGACTAAAATCTATTTGGTAACTGCCACAGGATTATCCAGCGTTGTCCAATACATATTCACAAGGGACTCAAGTCTCATCAGTCCTAGTGTAAATGCTGCAGAAGTTTGTTGCTACCATAGACACTCTCGAGACCAAATGGTGTACTGCATGTAAAACAAACCAAATGGAGGAGAGCTTCCTGATTGTGGCCCAAAAATGTACAAGTCAAAGGAAGCAGAGACATTACCATGATATCTACCTGTTAAGGCTTCTAATTTTTGCTGTGCTCTCACTGTTCCTTGTATTGGCTTTCAATGTGAGATCTCCAGCCAGTTTCCATGTGATGTACAGAACAGCGCAGCTTCTTGCTTTCTAACTTGATGCTCAGTTTTTCTATATTTTAATGGCTATTTCTAGTTAAACATACATCATATCAACAGTCAACATTTTGTGTACCATGGCATTATGATATGATTGGGTTTTTTTGCTGTAAAACTCTTTTGTGTACTCTCTTTCTTTGTTATTGTTAATGTCTGTCTTATTGCGAATGCATCCTGGTGCCATGTATTCTCCCGGGAAGTGACGCACATACACCCAGCCATCCACGTGATGTAAAAGAAAATGTGATTCAACGGACCCGGTTACCCTCTTCCATTACTTATAATGTCATGGGTGATCTGTGTATGTGACCACATTGAATGGTGTGGGTTTTTTTTCTATGTGAGTGTATATATAAGTTACATTTGGTTATATGAAGATCACCCTGCCGTCAGTCATCAGTCATCTTGCGTATTATAATAGCAAAATGAATACCAAATGGTTGTGAATAATCCCGAAAATGTATCACCTTTTTGACTTTTTGAATTCTATATCATATTCTGCTTTGAAAGTGTAGCAGTAGCAGTTGTAGTAGTGATTGATGTATTTAATCAGACTATCAGGCTGTTTGAGATCTCTGACAAGGCAATCAGTCACTGATTTTACATTAATGGATGTTGTCTTTTTTGTGTATGTGGGTACAACAAGTAGATTCGTTGTTAAAAGATGTTGACACTCAAATACTGAATTAAATATTCAACTAGAAAGCACTATGGCTTCTATGTTATACAAGAACCTAAGAGTAGATTTCACAAGCTGGGGATACCTACATTTACCAACAGGTTTCATTATGTACCTGGGAGCTTAACCTTCAGAAGGAGCTTATTAAGAAATATGTTGGAATAACATACTTAGAGAGCCTGGCTTTTTATGTGTTGAATTCATATTTTCTGTATATGTAGTGTTTTAGGAAGATATATATATATATATATATATATATATATATATATATATATATATATATATATATATATATATATATATATATATATATATAATAAAGACACAGTAAACCGCACAGTGCCAGGTGGGAAAGGAACGCTAACATACATTTTTGAAATCTTTATGAGACTATGGAGGACCGGTGGGAATTTAAGAAAAAGATGTTCTATGTCATGCTGTAAGTTGAAACGAAAAAGGCCTGGAAGTGTCTTGTGGGCAAAGCTTTTTTGCAAAACTGACTAAAAACACTCCCAAAGCTATTCATTTAGACTCTTTATTGTCTCATGAATAGGATTATCATGTGACATTTGGAAAACAAGTCTGATGGCTTTTTGCTTTCATCTGACAGAATGTACGGTTCTCTGTCACTGCACATCTTCAGTCATTCGTCTCCTTAATTAGAAGAACAGTATAATAATTTATTATGATTTAAGTCATTTTGTCAGGCATAACCCAAAAAAACGTGAGCTCAGCAATACATTTAAACACATGCGATATATATATATATATATATAGTATTGTTTACATTACATGTGTTTTGTAGCTAAGTTGAAACATTCCTAAGTATCTGATATTCTGTGCCTTTTCATCCAAAAATATACGGTATTAGCTACAACTCACCTGTCGCCGATAATTTGGCTGGTAATTAATCTCAGACTCGATTTGTCAAACATTGCTTGCCCTTGAGCAGGGGAGCAATTAAAAGTTACTAGAAACTAAACAATTTCAGCAATTTGATAGGTTTTTACATTTGCTCCTTCTACTTCTGTAGGAATATTAGAACTAATGTGGGGGGGGGTAGGTTATGTTACTGAGACCATGGTAGATAAGTGGAACATCTATCTGGCAGAAAGGGTAGAGTTCAATACAGTGAGGGAATATAAACAAACATGAAATAGGCAAAGCAGGAAGCATCACCATTACCGTCCTTGGGTTTAGCATGTCTTACTGCCGCCTAGAAAATAGGGAAGGAGCGCAGACATAATGTATCCCTGAAATAGACAAAGGCTTAATGTGAGACAAGGCCAAGAGTCAAATAAGGTTTGAAGTTATTACTGCAGATAAGAATAGGCAGGCTAGATGGGCAAAATGTTTTTATACCCTGTCAAATTCTATGTTTTCATGTAATATATAGTTAACTTACTCTAAGCTTTCAGACGCACGCAGCAAAAGGTGATTCAAGCATTCCATTAATGTTTGTGATTTAAAAAGAAATGAGAACATTTCTAAAAAATAGTAATTTTTGAAACACTGATAAGTTTATATGGCAGTCTCTGTGTTACTCCTATTGAGTTCATAATAAAAGAGATTTTAAGGTATCAAAGAAACAGAATCTTGTAAACTGTAGTTTATAGGTTGCTGTGTGGATAAAACTAAACATCAGCACATGCAGCTATCTTAGTGGGAACTTTACTTTTAAGACATTTCCTCTGTAGAAGAGCAGCTGTTATGTGTGTATGCAAGCCAAAGAATTTCACGAGACCTTTCATTGAACCAATATTCATATTAATAGTGGTATATAAATCAAGAAATACTGTCAAGTAACATAAAGCGTTCAAGACCTCAGAGTCCTGACTACATCTTACTCCATGAACATTAGGGCATCACAAATGTCTTTGGGCTGTTTTCTCTAGGACCAATGCATCAAAATACACAAAATACACACAGGCATGTTGACAACCTAGCTTGACATTTGTATTAGAAGAATGCAGCAGCCCAGTATACAACAATGCACACAATTAACATGTATAATGTTCTTTGATATGTTGTTTACTATCTTCAAGGAGACTGCTAAAGCGGAACAGATGCCCAGAGATATTGAACACTGGTCTGCAGTATCAAGCAGAAGGTAATACTCAGGTCGTTGATGCAATTTGATTTTGTACAAGTAGCTCAGACAGATTGAGAGACTAGTTCCTTATCACTCCAAGCCTCTTGAACACAGATTGCTGGCTTATATCTCTGGTGCAGTCTTACCTTTTTTTTTTTAACGGAAAAAAAATGTTAAATATATCACCTGGTTAACATTCCCTTTGCCATCTCACTACATCACTGCCTACAGCAGTGTAACAATGACAGAATATCAATTTAGTTTTATTATTCTAATGGAGAAAAAACATCAAAGCTTAACTCATGTTGTCCAAAAAGCTGTAAATTTGAAGGTTATCAAAATGCATTTAAAAAAGCATGACCATGGTGCAAATCATCTTTTGTTAAAGAGGAACTCTCACCTATGAGAACATAAAATAAACCAATAAGGGGCACCATTCAATGACCCATGTAAACCTTAATTGGTTTTAACGGAGGTGATTAACACATAGTTTGTGATTCAATGACCTGTCTAAAAGCAAATTCCTAGGGATAAAATATAGACAACAACTGCTAAAATGCCGCAATGAAAGCTAATGGAAACATCTACACTTTAGTGATTTAATGGGTTTCATAGAAAAATAATGTTAAAATGGTATGTTAGCAAATCCAAAAAAAAACAAATCTAGAAATTTGTAGACAGGTCTTAATTCAACAAGGACACAGCATAGAAACATGGAAACATAGAATGAGAACCATCTTCCCTCTCTTCTTTTACATCTTCGTCTTTATCATCTTCTATCTTCTCCCTCCTCCTCGCTTTTCTCTATTCTATCTTCAATCTTCAATCCTTAATCTGCTATACTCTTTCTTCGTCTGCATCTCTGCAGAAATAACCCGGTGACCAATTCCTCTAAAATGGCAGTGCTGCCGGGATGTCCTCCCCAAGAGGACATCACTGCAAGTGCCGCCATATTCCCCGTTATCCTCCTCTACATACATTTAATCTAACTAATCCTTTTTACTTTACTTTTCTCATTTATGTATCTAAAAATGTTTTGTCACCCTTTTTTTACTGACTGGACCATTTTTCTCTTCTGTGTGTGCTCTTATACCTTGCTTTGACTATTTATGACTAATCATATAGACCTGTCTATCTTTCGCAGTTTTTTTTTATAATTACTAAAAGCTAATGTTTTGCCTACTATTTTAGCCGCTTCTACAATTTTTTACCCTTACCGACAAGCCTGATACAATCTTCTGTTACCTTCAATGAAGTGTAAGTCTGTTGTAACATTAGACAGGACTGTTAGCAACTGGCACATGACTCTTGGTCAAGACGGTTTCAATGGTTTTAAATAGCAATAAGTTGCTTATAACTTGCATAAAAAGCCAAAAACGCATAAAAAAACATTGGGTATTTCCAAATTCTGGAAAACTGTTAGAACCAATTTTTTTCATTAGCTTTTTTCGAGATAAAATAATCGAGATGAAATAATCAAAATGATAACGGTATCTCAATAAAACCCCACTTGTCCTGAAAAAAATAACTGTCCTTAAGGGGTAATTATTATAATCAATATAAATTGATTGATAACCAGAGTCAACCCCTAGAGGCAATTTTACTGGCATTTTGCCCTTACATCATTGAGCCAATTTTACTGGCGCTATACCCCGATTAGCCCTTAAGGCTAAAAAACGCTTGGGTGGAAGTACACGCCAGGCAATGCTGAAAATGTCAGGTAATCTAAATTATACAGAACCTGTGGCCGGGGACACTGTTGTTTACAGTAGCATTAATATCATGTCTATTTGGGCAATGAGCTTATACAAAAGTCAGGGTCAGACATTAAGTAAGGTTGGAATATATTTGTCACAACCAGTATTTAGCCATGGAGAATTGTATGTCAGTTTTTTTTCTAGCGCTACAGATAACAAAGGCAGTCAAGGTGAACTCTCACTCCGGGTTGCTTGATATCCTTAAGTAAAACAGTTTATACCCCAAATCCCCAAATGTTTTTTACAAAAGAGATTTTTGATATGTAAGAAATTTCCTCCCGTCCACTTAGTCCACAGTATGACTGGCTTTTTTTTTAACTAGTTTTGCTATAATTTACAGATATTTGTTGGCTTCTTCCATATGTATGAAAAATTTTGGATGTGTACGTAAAGGTTGTATTTCTCTTGTATGAGTTTCATTTTGTATTAAGGAGATCTGGACCCATTGCCATGGCCAGTTTAGCTTAACTGAAATTAATTGTGCAATTACTTTGATCTGAATTGGCTGCCCGGAGGTTTGCTTTGATCTGCTTAGACTGAATGTAATGGTTAATTAAATAGCATTTGTTGTGAGGAAATTCTAAGTAACGTTTGCAAAAAGTTGAGTGATTAGCGCATCCTACTTGATTATATGCCCTAAGAGTTGAATCACAGAGTAACAATTTAGCATCTAGAAACTAAAGGGTTGTTGATTTGAGACCATATATTTTTGGGCTTTATTTTTAATGGTTTTACATTTTGTTTTATTAAACAATGAACTAAGCTTGCCTAGTTCAGAACATGATATTTACAATATACAAGGAATATTTATAAGCATGCACATTTGTTCCAAAAGACACAACCACAGACCAGAGGTAAAAAAAGAAAAAACAGGCTCTCAGACTTAGATGGCCTTTGTTACTCTTCTATAGTTTGCAAGCAGAAGCAAGAAAGTATGCAGTGCCCACTGATGGGTCAGTATTATGTGAACAAACTATGCCCTCCTGTGAAGACCTCTCCTTCTATCCTTGCCACCAATCCATTAACAGGGCTTTCTCCAAAGTATGACCTAAGGTCCAGTGAATCAGGGAGTCACCAAACAAAGAACCAGACTATGTATATAGGTCAGGAACAAAGCGAAGGGTCAAAACAGTAATAGGAATGAGTGACAGAATGCACAAAATCTCTGGATCAAAGAGGACAACTGAGTACATGTAGCTCCAAGTAGATTTATACCTACCCTGTAGGCTACTTTGTTCTCCACTCCATGCCTTTACTCCATTAGAGTACGAGGTTAAAGATACCAAAAACAATTTGAAAAAGCGTAGACCATCATCCTACACATCTCACCTTTCCTCCATACCTGCCACTTAGTTTCATGTTGTCCCACTTTCTGGAAACTTCAAGGAAAAAGATGAGAGTATTTTTTAATGATGGTCCCATAAAAAGTTAACATTAATGTAAAGCACTGTTAATTTAATCTGCTCATAGAAGATCCTCTAGAGGATAACACATTTTCCATGCAGAAGAATTTTAATTACAAGATTGGGAGATACAGCAATGTCTCCAAAATGTTCCAACACATATTTGGAAAATGATCAATATCACTGTGATTATAATTACATGCAAATGCATATTTTTATTCTTTTATTTGCAGCACACGCTATTTTTTTTTTTGTTTCTGTATGTTGGCATGGCCAGGAGATGCCCTTTTAGCGCATAATTAACATCTGACACTGTGCAGTTGCCTCTAGACATTGTTTTGGTCAAAGCAATCATAGGAGGCCCTATCGTAATAAACAGACTTTGGGGATGCACAAGGACTTCATTCGTGGGGCTATATTCAAGAGAACCACACAAGACACAGATTTATCTTATTTTTTGAAATGCATTAATAACATGTATAATTAAATTCTTCACTTTTTGTAAACTTTTTGCTCATAAAAAAATACAGCCCCCACTTTTATATTGATGCTATAATTATCATAGCTTTATAGTTGGGAAATTCACAGTTGACCATTTCTATGTTAGAAAGTGTGTTTTAATTACATCAGGTAGGTATCACCTTTTCCAAGCACATCTTCTTTTTAATAACACCTATTTCCCAAGTTTGGTCATTAACTAATTTAAAGATATACAATATGGACAAAAGCATTGGAACATCTGACTGTTACACCAACATGGACCTTTATTTTATTGCGTTCTAAATACGTAAACATTAATACAAAGCTGGTCCCCCCTTTGCAACTACAATAGCTTTCTCGCATTTACCAAACCTGGATTCGTCCATCATACTTCCAGATAGTGAAGCATGATTCATCACTCCAGAGAACATGTTCCCACTGCTCTAGAGTCCAGTGCTTTACACCACTCCAACCAACACTTGGCATTGTGCATAGTGATCTTCTGCTTATGTGCAGCTGCACGGCCATTGAAACCCATTTCACAAAGCTCCAGCGCACATGGTCCTTATGCTTCCAGAGGTAGTTTGGCACTCTGTAGTGAGTGATGATACAGAGGACAGATCCTTTCTACGCACTATGTTCTTTGGCATTCTATAGGCTTTACAGATGATTGGGGCAGATCAAGCAGGGGATACATTTTTCACAAAATGACTTGTGGCAAAGTTTTCATTTTATGACACTGCCATGTTCAAAGTCACTGAGCTCTTCAGTAGGACCCATTCTACTGCCAATGTTTGCTATGTTGATGGCATGTCTATATGCTTGATTTTATACACCTGTTAGAAATGAGTTTGGCTGAAACAACTAAATTAAATAATATGGAGGGGTTCCCAATACTTTTGTCCATAAAGTATATTTCTGTCTATAATACCATAGGGGTTATATTAACATTCTTAACAGATTCACTTTGAACTCTATACATAGTTCTTCATGTAATGCTTACGAATCATTCTGCAATACATTCCTTTAAAGGCCCTGGGAACATGCACTTGTTGATGACGCTGGCATGGTCAATTAGACTCGATTTACATTAGTGAATTATAATAATAACCCACTTCTTCTCTATTTTTATCCACAAGGTATTTCATGCATTTTCATCAAACTGTGCAAGCTACTGATTAACAAGTAACTAGCTGTGTTAAATGCTAACTTGTTACAGCACTGCTATTAGCGGTAGTATATTCCACCAGTATTATTGTGGTCAGATACACTCATTTATAAACAGATGTTATTCATAACACCGAAACCAGCGTGCATGCACCTATATTTGGTATTAGAAAATGCAACCTCCAGCATGAAAATGTATGTAAAGTAATATGATATATTTATGTGAGAAAAAAAAACTTGAACACACTATTTAATTTCTTAAGATTAATATGTTGGCGCTTTTTGTTTAAAATATTCTTTATTGCTGAATTATTCCCTACAATACATCAAAGTGAAGAAGCCAGAGGCATTCTTACAAAAATTAGGTTACAAAATTAGACACTGGAAAGCAACGTCTTCTCTCCGTGCTGTGTTTTCAAGTGAAAGCACATTTTCTGGGTTAGGGATCACTCTAACCGATAATTAGATTGAAATGTGTTGTGCCTTTCTTCTCAATGTCATTCAAAGTCAAAAAGTACTTAAAAGGGATATTTGTTCGAAAAAACGTATAGAAGGAAACTAAGGGCTGCATTTTCACTATTCTTAACTAACAAGGATGTGTCAGCTATAAGGAGAATCATTAATGTTTCATAACTTTGATGCAAGCACAGAAAAGTCATTATCAAAGCACATTTGTCTCTTCATGGTAAATGTTAACTTACACTTTATTCTTTTTGTCATCTTAAGGTTGGCTTGGTCGAGGATGACCTTTAGAGAACAAAGATTTAATAACATGTTTCATCCTGTGTGGTCTTTTGTGGGCAGCCACGCAAATGACATATCAACATATAATTTTCTCATTACAGAATGTCTCTATAGGTATCCAGGGATAAAAAACAAAAGAACGGTTGAGAGAAGAATTGGCAGATTTATTGACCTTACAGCAGAGCCTTAATTTTTTTTAACACAAATATGACTTAAACATTAAAATCTAATTTCTGTTTTAACAACTTTTCCTAAAATACAATGCTTGAAACAGCTGGCCTTTTCTATGTATTTTTGTGTGTTTAGTGATGCCCAATCTACTAGACAAACATACTATGTATTATACTTATCATACAGAACAATATAATGTTTCTGCCTTATTTAACCATAAAGATACACTCATTAGGGAAAATCTACTTTATATTGAATAAGGCAAACCTCATTAGCATTGCCATCAAGAATCAGATGAATGCTGGAGTTTCAAATGTAACCAAAAATGATTTGACAGCAATAGAGACTTTCAGATCTTAACAGCACACTCCAGTCGTTGTAGGTTAAACTGAGAGGTCCTTTACATTTACAAGGGTAGAATCCCCCCGTATCTGTTATCCCAGTCCTCAAGCCATTTTGCTTGCCGGAGATGTGTGATATACTAATCGCCAGTCAGCCCCAGCACTAGCTTGATGAATGCTACAGGCCATATGTGGAAAGCGGTTCCATTGATTTCAAACGGTGCTCTTTCCTGATTTTGATTGACAGCCAAGGAGTGAAAAGGATGGTTAAATAATGGAGGAAAATGGGCAGCTACAGATGTAGGGCTGCAGCTTCTACCTAAGGTAAGTGCTTTATTTCCTTTCCTGTTCTTTTTACAGAATACATACTCAAACACTCACAGACTGTAAAAGATAACACTCTTCCTTCACTTGATAACTTCAAAGATTTTGCATTAGATTTCCCTTTAAGTTTGCACCAGCTTGCTAGGTTGCAATAATTTGCATGTATTTATTAGAAGCAGAGAAAATGAATGTGATGTGGAAAGATAAATGAATGCGCTTCAAATCTCACACCTGAATTAAAGATTAAAAACTGTGAATTTCACACCTGAGATATCTGAAAAACAGCGTGTTACATTTTGGTTTTGATTTCTGACAGAATTCTTCATGATTTACGTGTTTCCTAAAGTACGGTTGTTTTTTTAACATCCTGTATTATACATTAAAGAGGAGTTGTCACATTTGAGATTCTTTAAGCATACTGCATACATGATTTTTTTTTATCACTAGTATAACAATAAACATTTTTTTTAATTGTGTTCTGTTTTAAATCTTAGACTTTCCACATTATTCAATGTTTCATTCAGTTAAGTGCAGTGTTTGAGCAGAGAAAGTCACTCTCAACAATAACAGGCTTCAGGTCTGCAAATAAAGCTAGTTCCTCAGAAGAGTCATGGCAAGGGTGACCACGGTTATGTTTTCCAGAACACATATAAGTTTTACATATTGCTGACCAGCCCAGATAAAAAGCTACCCTGCAGTATGGGGGATGTATAGACTTATGGAAAGGAACCAATTACTCAGTTATGCATCCTCCATACTGCAGGGTAGCATTTTATCTGGGCTGGTCAACAATTCGTAAAAATTATATGTGCCCTGGAAAGCATGGCTGATGTAGTCACCCTAGTCACGGCTCAGTCTTCTCTCGTTCTCTCACACTAACAAGATACAGTTCACGGGCCACACTTGCATACTATACTTCCGCATATACTCTGGTAGAAACCAATTGGAGGGCCCATTTTGGAGAATTTACCAGGTATATTTTTTTATGTGTCTATCAGTTCTTCCTCAGTACTGAGGCATGTGTCTTCAGTTTGCACCAACAAAGTCTGGTCTGTGGTCTAAAGTGTGTTTTTCTTTGTTAAGTGTTTTTTTTTTTCTTGTTTTATGAGTTTTCTTTTGATTTTTAGTTTATGCATTGTAGAATTTTCCTTTATTGCCTATTTCTCTTCCCCAAAGCTCCTAGGCTCCTAGTCCACGTGGTGACTTTACTACCATGAGAAAAACAACATAGGAGCCTCCTCTCAGGCCGAGAATGGACAGTGCTGAAATAGCCTGTCCTATAGGAAGATACCTATTCCGGAGGGGCATCGCCTTTTTTTCCCCCACTTGCACCAGTACATATGGCATGTCAGCATATCAGACTCATCTCACCCATCAGGGAAGTTCAGACCCAAAATGCATGACAAGCCTCCTCTGCACGAGGTATACAGCAACCAGTGATGGATGTTTCAGCCTCTCATAGGCCTTGTCGTTGTGATATGGCTGATATCCCTCTAGGTGCGGTGAGTCAGGGACTCACACCTGGGCACGATGTGACTTTGCTACCAATCGGATCCAGTGTTGGCTCAGTGACTGTTGCTGGGGGTGTCTAATGAGAACGCACACAGAAAAAGCTGCCCTTGATTTGAATGCGATTGTTTTCAAGCTACTGATTGGCTGTGTTAAGTTGCGTCAAGTGAAGTGGGGTAGAACGTTTATTTAACATGTTTGATTAATGCATTTTAGACCACTTACACGGTACATTTAAAGTTATTGATGCACTATGTGTGTTTAACCAAATTGTCTATTTGAGCTCAATTACATTTTTTTCTCAAAAACATTTTATTTATAATTTAAGTGTGTTCTTTAAGTACCACTCTTCTAAACTTGCAAGCCTTTTGGAATTGATCTATGGAATGTTTCTTTAAAAATCATAGGGCAAAGAAAAAGCTGTTTAAAGCATTATAAAAAAAAAAGAGTAAAGATAAATATAAGTAAGGTGTAGAATTTAGAGGATTATTAAACACTCATTAATTAAAATCTGTAAGCACGTAAAATATCATAAAATGCCACACTATGGCCTTTATTTCTTTCTATAAATATTTAAATTCATCAATAATTCTTGCACTTGCGATGTGTTTGGAGTACACCAGGGAAATTAGATATTCTACAGATGTGTGAGTACATTTCTCTTCTTTTGTGTATATATGTAAAGAGGGAAAGAAAGAAAAGGAAAGAGAGAGGCAGAGAGAAAGGGAGGTAGTATCATGCCCAGAGGCAGTATTCTGTGTTGCATTATTCAAGAAAGATGCACTCGTGGGTCTTGTGTTCAATAAAATTTATTGAAATAGAGGGTCAATGTATTCTGCACCCAGACACCTCAATATCTTGGTATGAACAACAACTAGTATGCTCCTACATCAAGCACAGCAGATGGTCAAATCGACTTTAAATGTATTATTATAATTATGATGACACCGTCCCTAAAAATTACACATATTTATTCATGCCATGTTTGTCATACTTTTTTGAGCAATGTTCAGAGTATATCATAGACAGAACGTCACACCTGGAACCTGCCATATGATTACATCACTGTAGGTATAAACCTTTAAGAGCTGGACATTAGTAGTAAAACAGAGTAAATGTTTTTATTGCGGAGATTTAAGCACATTATATTTTCAGTCAAGCCAAAGCTATCTAAAGTTTTAATAATTGTGCGGCTAGACAGGGATCATCTTAGTACTCGATTGAAATCTAAATTAGCTATTCCAAAATTTTTGATATCACTAGCGCTATAATAAGAAATAAAAATTACCAGTAACCCAATCCCAGTTTTACAGTACAGATGGCTCTTCAACCTTATTGTTGAAAAGTGCAGAATTTTTTAATTACGTGTGCTGCCGCAAAGCCTCTTGTAAATTGGCGGTGTGAGAGTGCCTGTTTCTCTAATAGAGAGCTAGTCTATTCTAGCAGAAATATGTTTAAAAGTTTGGGGTCACTTAGAAATGTCCATGTTTTTGAAAGAAGAGCATATTGTGTACATTAAAATAACATGAAACGGATCAGTGTAGACATGATGAAAGTGGCTATATTGTAGCTGGAAACAGACAAATTTTTAATGAAATATCTTCATAGGCGTACATAGGCCCTTTATCAGCAACCATCACTCCTGTGTTCCAATAGCATGTTGTGTTAGCTAATTTTAATGATCACAATCCCCTTCAGCATTAAAAGACATTTTGGACAAGGCTATACTTCCATCTTTGTGGGAACAGTTTGGGAAAGGCCCTTTTCTATGAATGTGCCCCAGTGCACAATGCAAGATCCATAAAGACGTGGTTGGATATGAGTTTGGTGTGGAAGAACTTGACTGGCCTGCACAGAGCCCTGACCTCAACCTCACTGATCGTCTTCGGGATGAACTGGAATGAAGATTGTGAGTCAGGCCTTCTAGTCCAGCATCAGTGCCTGGCCTCACAAATGCTCTACAGGATGAATAGGCACAAATTCCCACAGAAACACGCCAAAATCGTGTAGAAAGCCTTCCCAGAAGAGTGGAAGCTGTTATTGCCGCAAAGGGGGGACCTTTGCTGTATATAACACAACTGGGCATCCCCTCTCCTCCATGTACACAAAAGTATACAACGGCCCAACACCTAACTGTACACTTTCGGCAGCCCCTCCGACATACATGATCCAGTAGCCCCTCAAACTTCAGGTCTCACCTAGTGTGATCAACAATTCAAACAGTGACAAGGCTTTCATCTATGTAGAGATACAAGGGTGTAACAAAAAACACTGGAATAACATACACACACTGACATTCTTGCATACTAACACACACAGTAACATACACATACACACTAGAATACTCATATATTAGCATGTGTTAACATACTAACATAACTTTACACACATAACATACTGTACTTACACACACTAACACAGGCAGTAATATTCTCATACGCACTACCATACTGACATAGATACGCATGCTAACATATACAGTAACATATATACTTAAACAGTTCTTATGCTCACATGCCCATTGTAGGCGCTTTTCAGCAGTGGACAGGGGTCAGCATTGGCACCCTGGGTAGTCTGTGGATATGCATCCCCATACGCAACAAACTGTGATGCACTGTGTGTTCTGACACCTTTCTGTCACAGTCAGCATTAACATTTTCAGCAATTTAAGCTACTGTAGCTTGTCTGCTAGATTTGCCCCCATGTACATCATTGCGTTTCTTCCCTGGGACCATTCTTGATAGGTACTGACTACTGCAGACCGGAACGCCCCACAAGAGCTGTAGTTTGGAGATGCTCTGACCCAGTCGTCTCGCCATCACAATTTGTCCCTTGTCAGAGTTGCTCAGATCCTTACGTTTGCCCATTTGTCCCCTTCTAACACATCAACTTTGAGAATTAAATGTTCACTTGCTACCTAATATATCCCACTCACTGACAGGTGCCATGATAGCAAGATAATTACTGTTATTCACTTCACCTGTCAATGTTATGGCTGATCAGTGTACATATATACCGAGAGGTAATTATGATATATAGAAACAGTAGTATATTGTATATCAGAAGTAATTCAACATTGTAGAGATAATTAATAAGTAATGAAAACGTGTTAATAGTGTATAAATGAGCAAACATTATTAATATGCATTTTAAATAAAACAAAGTTTGTAAGTTTAGTACATAGAGTTAGATGAAAGTGACAATTATTTAAGAAAAATTATGCAGACTGTCGCCCAATCACTCGTTAGATGCAGAAGGCTGATGAAAAATGCATATTGCAGGACCTATTCTACTTTACCCCTATCTGATAAATTTTTCATAAGTACACTCTATTAACGGGGACATTTGTGTGATACTTGAAGATGGTAATTATGTTGTTACTATCCAATTACAAGCGGATGCTCTTAAGGGCACGGCAATAATGTTTTTTCTTCTAATCTAACACAAATAAGTAAGTGAGAACAAACAGGGATCGTTGTAAGTAACATGCAATTTAGAAACAGTAACAATAATATCAAGTCATAAAATTTGTTTCCTTTAAGTAATATTGCTTTACTGATATCTGGCATTCAATATTGTTGGGAGAAACAGATTATAACAAACCATTTCACTCTTCAGCATGAAAGTGAATAAAGGTTTGTCGATTTCTATAGACCTGGCAGTGAGTTTAATTATATAGCTGGAAACCAAGGTCTCCTCTCTGCACCTGCTCCCAACATCTCGCTGTGTTCTGTTCAGCAAATCACGGCAGGTGTCCAGCAACTAAAATAGGCAGGGGATGAACAATGAAAAAAGGATTTTGCCATGGGTCATATTACCTACTAGGCACAAATACAGAGATTCTGAATAAATTGCAGAACTGAACCATTATCTCTTGAGATCACTACAAAGTGTGTCACGTGGCTTGGTTAGCAAACTTTAATTAGAAGGATGGATTACAATTATTAAAACAGAATGCAAAATGTCACCTGGCACAAAACGCAATACAGTTCTGCACATAAATAAGGAAGGTACCTTAGTAATGGATGCATAATGTACAATAACTGTACTACCCCAGTATAATGTGAGTATTTCCAGCTATTCTCCCAATTAGGTAACATCTTCTTGAGCTGAATTATTTGGATTCAGGGCATACAGTGTGTGGAGGCTTAAACAGTTTTCAGTAAATCAACAGAAATAGTCTTATTAAATTTAAACATCTGCAATGCTGGATATGATTTCTAAAAAAAAGAAATACCATTACATAAGTTATGGTGGGTAAAAGGTGAGGGAAACCCTTCCACTTAAATTTAAGGGGTAGTAGAAGTATTATTAAACACTCATCTACAGACATGTATAAAGATCCATGTATAAAGTGGATATAGAGGCAAAGGTGATAATTGTTAACCTTATTTGCATGCGCCTACCCAGAATCCCTTGTGGTTGTGGCAGCACCATGAGATTTTGGAGGGAAAAACAAGCCTTCTGGCTTGTCTGGTGTCTGTAGATGGGTGTTTAATAATACTACCCCTTAAAAAAAAGATAAAAAACAACAATGTATTTTTTTCCCTTCATGCTGCCATGAGGCACGTTTTCTGTTATGTTATTTCTGTTTCTGAAATGTGGCCATTTCCATGCCAGTCACTATTTCTTTGTCATAGACAGTATCTCTCGGGCAAAATGGACCACAGTGGGTGCTTCGCTACAAATGAGAACACTGTGGCTACAAACTAGCCAGCTTTAGTATAAATGGGCACAACAGGAACAAAGTATTTTTTTAAGCCAATACAACTCACATTTTGACTCATTCCATTCTGATGGTATTTCCCTATAGCCATGATTTGCAACATAATCCAGGGTTAACTCCTGCACTTTTCACCAGCAACTTTTAGCATTCTGATATCAGGAATAAGTAATGCAACATTAAATTACTGTCTTTCTGTTAGCACTTACCTTTATCATGGTCTGTGGCATTGGTCTCTCCAGAGACGCATTGAATGGACAGCTCTCTCTTTTCTAAAACTTAATACCACTATTTATTTTGACCTAAGGGACTAACCAGACTTCTGAGAAAAAGTTACGTTGGCAGAAAGTAGTCGGGAGTCCATTAAGTAGGGAATTAGAAAGAAGGGGGACGAGTGCCAATCATGGGTAGCTGCAAGTGGGTAGGAAAAGGGCAAGAACAAGAACTGGGAGTGGCAAGATAAAATCCTCTAACACACACATAGGGTCAGAGGAGCTTGTAAAGACTTGGAAATCATAACCAGGTTGTTCTTAGGTATGAAAGTACTAAAGTATAAAAATGACTGTGTTTGAAAAGCATACCCCTGCTGTGGATTGAGGTCACAGTCAAAACCACAGTGTAAGAATGCATTGACTTCTGCAAACGCTTTTCTTTTTTTTTTTTTTTTAAATGAAATACATTATATAAAATTTCAGTTTATGTAAGAAAATCCAATGGAAAGATATCGCACCTAATCTTTGAACATCACATGCCAGTATATAACATATTTTCTGCTGGTTGTTCAGAAAAATATTCTCCTTGCTGCAAAGGAAGCACAATTACAAATGAGGTCTTTAAAATTCAGTGAGACCAATCATATCCAATAGAAAATAGTGTCATTTCAACCCAAAGAAATTCTGTCATCCTAGCTGTTAAACCATGAGCTCTAAGAAATATATGTGCTCATTGTTGGCTTCAGTAATAGGAAAACAAAATCCTCAGTGCCGTTCTAATGACATAAATCAAAATGCTGGAGCCATGCTGACTTTTAGAGAGAGGGGCTTTGTTGTGTTTCACAGTACCTTTGTGTGTAACAGAAATGTGTGAAGTCCTGTTATATATTGTATCACATTTTTTCACATTTGGTGGAAACCATCCTGGGAGAGTTTGAAGTACAGCGTGGACATGAATGGTAATAAACACAATAGGTAATAGTTATGGCAGCATTTATTATGGCCATATAGATACTATTGTTTAAGTTTCAAATTGGGACTATTTTTACATATTTGAAACATATTTTTTATGTTTTATATTTTTACATATTTTAAAGTAACTAAATCTATTTATAAAACTACCTAACAGAGGTTGCATAAACCAATCATCTTCCACCATAGGGGTGCAGTAACTTAATAGTTTGAGATTAAAATATTGTGAAATTACGATATCTTGGTAAGGACATTCCATGGGCTTTCTATGTATGTACACTGATTCAACTATAAACACTATTACATCGTTGTTTAAGTAAAAATTTGAATACAGTAAAGAATTATTTGGACCATCTAGACCATTCATTGGAATATTAGTTTTCTACTCTTAATTGTGCCTTGGTTCACTTCACATAGAAATCATACCCCTCTATTATAATAGCTTCAGTGACTGCAATGGCTTTGTTAGAAATATGGTTTTTGCACACAATCTTTGGAATACACTAGCAGACATTAAAAATGCATATGTATTGGCGGTTTGCTTTCGAAATTGTACCAAGTGCTCATATAAAAACTGTATTTATATCAGTGCTATTGTGTGTAGTGTTTCCTTTACAGGCCAAAAAGTATGTCTTTGTATTAATCTTTATTTGCTTATTTTGTTTATTTATTAAAACAAGTCAGTTTGGTATGATACTGGAGGATTTTACA
Source organism: Spea bombifrons (assembly GCF_027358695.1). Classification (NCBI taxonomy): domain Eukaryota; kingdom Metazoa; phylum Chordata; class Amphibia; order Anura; family Pelobatidae; genus Spea; species Spea bombifrons. The sequence continues at coordinate 114,925,998 of NC_071087.1, read as the reverse complement.
AATGTTTGTGGTTCTTAATTGTAGTATATATAAAGAATATGACCTGTACTTTTTAGTTTCATTATGTTTGACTATTTCACTTTTGCACATCTCCGAATATTACGTCAGATAAGCGTTTTGAGATTTTTTTTTCAATTTGTCTTACAGTTCTGGAAGCTAGAATGGTACAGCTGCAGGTTTATAAAACCACATCTTCTTTTGCCCAGACTGAATCTGGGGGATACTGAAAATGAATTACTATTTTGACTCATTGCCAAACTGTTCTACAGAATATACAAGCCACAGAGCTATGACAGTCATGCCAGATTTCCTTGTGCGGAAAACCACTGTCTAAACAATTTCACAGAAAACTGTACCGAAAATGCATGGAAGAATTGAGATATATACGATGGGCGGGGCAGAGAGTGCGCAAGCTGGACACAGTGCTCCATAGTGCATATGGAGCAGTCACAAGGGAGATCTTCGATCTCTTCAACTGCCTCATAGAGAAATTGCTTTATGGGGAGCCTAATCATCTAATAGAATTATACAGCAGAGGGGCTTCCACCTCCCATGAACTGCTGCCCTAAGCCTAGTCAGCCTAGGGGAGAAAACATCACTGCACTCACATGGGAGGTCAGTTACCACTTATGACCTCACTTTAGGGAACTAAAAGTAGAGTTTTATTTGCTGAATAAAAACTATTTTTATAGGTAGCAAAATTCCGTCAAGTTAAAACCTTAACTAATAGCATTCACTAGTGACAATTAACTACAGCAGGGTAAAAAATACATTTTCTTAGTGGAAGGATTTGTAACTTACTTGTGGCTTTTCTACTTTTCTCAGTAGAAATACAGATACAGACAAGGGAGATGAGGATTGCCCCCTCCCACCTCATGTGTGGTGGAGGGTAATTAAAGTATCCCCTTCCTGGTAAGATGAATGGTTACAATAAAATATAGTGATACCTGACTCCATCCCTCCCTTGCATATTGGGATGAGAGGGGTTATATCAGGTTAAATCCTCTTTTAGAGAGGCATGGACCTCATATAGTCCACACCCCCATCCCTGCCTCCATCCCTGACCTGTTCGGTGAGGTCCATCCAAGCACTTTTCTTATGAAATGAGGGAGCCACTTGGAAGGGAATAAACTTTCCTAGGGCTCATGCAATTATAATCAGCAAAGAACTCTGCCCTCAATCTTTGGCCCAAGGAAAATAGCCAGGACTGAGGGAGAGTATGTTTTTATACTCTTGGGCACCAGTAACCTCTAGCTTTGGAAACCTGTAGTGGTTCCCATTCAAGTCTATGGAGCTCAGTGAAATAAATGGAGAATGCACTTTAGTCAACTTTATTTTTAATAGCCCCAATATTTTTCACTCACATCTACTATCAATAAAGGACAAAGGGGTGGGTTAAGTGATTAAGGTCAATAGGCAACTTCATTACCCATTGAAAGTGGAATGCAGTGGCATACTCCGGCCTAAGCCATCTTTGCCTAGGGTGACAGCATCCGGGCTTCTTCATTAGAGGCCACTTGTTCCATTTGGTGATTTGAATCCCTAATGTGATACACAGACAAGTACTCTGCAGTATTGTTTTCTCTGGATGCTAATAAAAGGCACCAGGATTTGAGGCCATATCCTAGGATCTTCTCTGAGGGTATGGCTGAGTGGGTTTGGGCTGGACGAGGGAAGATTATAGTATAGATATTAAGAGAGAAACCAAAACACCAAGCAAAGGGAACCTACATTAACAGCAACTTGATATTGATAACAGTACAGCCACCGTTCTTAACACCAGGTATATAATACATACCATATGTACCATGCATATATTCATTTGTATCTATAACTAGCTATATATCTTTACTTATCTACAGTATATAAAAATGTATATATTGTGCAGTTATGAAATATCACAGTTTCAAGACTTATAAAAGCTAAAAGCTTTCAAAGAGTGGGGGCTGAAATGTTTCTTGTAAAGTTGCATTGATAACCGTAGGTGATTGGATAATTGTTGTTCAATTCAACTTACTGTTAAATTCAGTAGAAGTTAAATTAAATCTCCCAAATAAAGTTTATAAATGCCAACTTGTCTTATGTGTGTAGCACCAAATGTGTTTTTGCCTATTAATATTTATTTCTTTAAAATATAGGAAAAACATTTTTTGTATTTAGTGATGAAAAGTTATTCTGGTGCAAAATTTGAGTTTTCATTAGCGGTATAATGGTAATAGGTTTTAAAACTCCACGCAAATTTGGAGAATATATAAATTCACAAATTAAAATGAAGGCGATTGCAACCCACTTTACCTGCAACTGCTCAAACAGACTCACAAAAATCACTAGCCTAGCCAAAGACGCGTAAAAGAATTAAAATTGTAATCGGTCCACTCATTTTCCTGGCTATCTATTTCAGATGAAAATCCTAATCCCCCCCCCCCCCCGATTGGAGAATCTGTTGGGTTACTCAGTGTAGTTGTAAAGGGGGTACAGATTCCACTAAAAAACAATCAAACATACAAAAAGATGTATATGTTACATTGGTAAAAACATATTGGTAAATGTACCATACAAAAACAATAACCATAAATGCCCAGTGTCCCTACATGTCTCCCCACTTGTATATCCCTTTGTTTCCCCTATCTATGCCCTGGGTGAGAGATTCAAAACTAGACACCATTCTGATTGCACACTAGTTCAGTATCCCTAACCCCATGTTGTCCTGGGCCACTCTGATTCCTGTTCTGTGCAGTGATTGGTCACTCTGTAGTTACAGTCTCCATACTGTAATTGATTGGAAATGATTGGCCATTGCTGAATGTGTCCAGTTGGTCACTCCCTATGTTACACATCTGTTGGTCGAAGATACCAACCAAACATAGATTTTTTTCAGTTTTTTTTTCCTGAAATGTGATAACATTAAGTCTCCAAAAAAAAAGGCAAGGTTCTCCTGTTGGAATGTGTGTTCCGGTTTTATCCGAGCTGATATGTCATGTTGTTCTTTGCAGTTCCCTGGGAGATTTTCTCCAGAGAAGCTCTAATCACTCCATGAACCAGTGCAGGTTCTCAGAGTAAGCTGGCAATGGTGGCCAGGGACCCTCTGGTTGACCTAGTACCCATTACACTATGCTATGCAAGTAAAACTTCATAGTAAGTGTTTCATTGTAATTTAAGTTTACGTGGGAAACTAACATTTAACACACCTTACTTTTCAAGTGTTTAACAGATCCCAGAAAATAAAGTTTAGTTAAAAACAAAATTATAATGTAGAGATCAGAAAGTATGCATCACCCTTCATGCCTTCTGTCGCACTGTCCTCTTTGGCCAAACCCTTCCCATTGCTGGTTCCCCTTTTTACTCCTTCACTACACCTTTCTCCCTGCTCACTACCCTTATCCTCTGACTCACTCTCATAGCTAGTACCTGACATGGACTCCATAGCCCCCAAAATGCCACTTTCCTCTGCATTTTCTACATAATTAAATCATGGGTAAATTTTTTCCTGACACTCATTCATTTGACTGAAAATTGAATACTTTTGCTGTATGAGAGAGCAAGATCCTTTATGGATTTACAAGCGTGTCTGACACCTTGACTGATGATACCACCTTTGACAACAGATCTCGAGAACTCACTAATGCTCTTGTCTCTAGGGGTTACTTACGTTGTAAGTTACAGGCACAGGCTAAGAATAGGGCAGATTTATTAGTAGCTTCAACTAAAAGGAACCATACCGTATGCCTTGTATCACCACATACTCCTCTATTACACCACAGGTTCTGCAAAATAATAAAAAGATTTGCCATCTATTCCAACAAAGACCAATTATGTCTTTTAAAAGGTCTAAAATGTGAAAATAATTACTGACTGCCCCAACTAAGCCCTTACCCAAAACTAATTGGCTCCTCCTTTGAATGTGCCATTCATATTAGCCTTAACTTACAACGTGCCGTATACACGACCACTGCATTAATTGTAATAATGCTATTGCTATAAAACTTTTCACACATCCTATGAAAGGAAAGAAGTTTAACATTAATACTTGAATTAATACATGAATTGTCAAACTGAATTTGCAGCCTACATGATCAAATGCCCATGTGGGTTATGCTACATTATTTGGGACAGCAACACCAGCACTCACTGTACGCATCAGAGAACACAAAAGTGTTATACGCACTAACACCACCAAATCTCACATAGCTAAACAGTTCCATGAAAAAGGATATGCTGTATTCCGGTTAAGATTTTTGGGGTTGAAAAAGTGGGTGGGCAAATACAAAGGAGAGAGTTATGTTGGATCTATAAACTAGACACTTTAGCCCCTACAGGTTAAAAAGTTCCTATAATCTCCCTTCCCTGTAGGTATACATTTTATTTAATCTACTTGGTTTCATTTATATGAAATATTGTTCTGTACATGGCTTTTATTTGTATGCTATATTTGTAGTGTGGAACGGCGGCGTTCCCACTGACGTCGAGGGAAACAACCCCATTTAAAGGAAAAATGGGCGGGGAGCGGGGCGTTTCAAGACCCCGCTCCCGCGACCCCGGAGGAAGTCTTGACCCAGAGAACTGGAAGAGCAGAGCTCAACCGGCAATCTCCAGGTCAAACCTGGAGAGTTCCCAGGTATGGAGGTAAGGTGTCCCCAACTAACTCTTTTAATTTGCCATGCAGCATAAAAGTAAGCGGTAAGGTTACTATATACATACATGACTTATATTAAAGGCGATAATACCAAAGCTATTAATTGAAAATGTACCGATCAATCCATAATCTGCTCAGCCATCTCTTCTAAATGTGCATAGTGGATTTTAACGCTACCTAAAAAGGCTTGCGGGACCGTTAATGAAAGGGAAATATGACTTCTGGCCCAGACTGAAAGAACATGCCAGCGGTTGTGGGATTGGGCAGGGGGTGCAACAATGTTTTATAATTAAAACTTATTTGAAATGCATTATTTTGGATTTATTTGTTGTTATTCTGTCTCTCACTGTTCAAATAAACCTATTATTACAATTAAAAACTGATCATGTCTTTGTCAGTGGGCAAATGTACGAAATCAGCAGGGGATCAAATTATTTTTTTTTCCTTCACTGTATATCATCTTTCAGGGATATATGTTCAGTTATTATTTGCCATTGCCTTTGTAATAGTTCTTTGTTTTGCAGCCACAGCAGCAGAGATCCCCCCCCCCCCGCCAGCATGGAATGGTTAATATAACGGAGGCTATGCTCTGAAGGGCTTGGGGAGGTGTGTCCAGAAGGACGCTCATGGCAGACACTGGACTAGGACTCCTAGTCATTGGGGTAAGAACCATCTTCTGGACTCACAGTTCAGCAATTGGCAAATTGTTAAGGGTATTGTTCATGTTATCAGTGGAATAGGAACTTTGATAAAGGTGTGGCCAGGTCTCATGTTGTCATTTTGGGATAAGGGGGTTGAGGAACGGGAGTATGCTGCTTGAAGATCTAGGCTTAAGTAGTCATGATACACTTTGATTTAGGCTACATTTTTATATTTATCTATATAATGTTCTCCCTAATGGTGTGATGAATATGTCAGGTCTACTCTGTTTTATTCAAGTAGCTGTAGTCAGTGTGATCATTTATTTATAAAGTAATGGCTGTGATTATGTACAGTTTAGTGGGTGTTTGCTTTTAGCACTCTGCTTCTGTGATACACAAACATAGTCGATAAAAACAACACCTATACGTTTTTTTTAAACTTCACTATTTATCTTTACATATTCTAAAAAAAATGCGTTTTCAACAGAGCCTGTGGAAGTGTGGTCTAATTGCCTTTCCCGTATGCACCAATTGGAACTGGATTACATTGACATGAAATTTACATGGTACTGCTGCTAAATGTCTAATGTCAAAAACCACTCATATCCAATGACATAGACAAAGCAACTGGGCAGATGTAAATAACTAGGCAATAAATATCCAGCGTAGCTCTGAAATTTGGAAATGTAATAGGTTTAGTTTTGATGTTTCGCCTTTTTCCAAAATAAAATCCAAGGCTTTAACTATTTTCATTTATCTCATTAACTTGCACAACCAACATTAATTTTAATTGAATCCTGAACAAACCTGTGCTGTTGAGCCCTTACATATCATATGAAATTATATGACATCATAGTATCGTAAATAGTCCTGTTGATTTATAAGGTAACTCGATGTAACTCATTTTAAGCAGACATCACTAGATGTTGATCTTACAGTGACACGTGCAATGCTTGTATATTTAATATTGTCTATATACGTATTAGTTTTGGGTTTGGTTTATAAACAATAAAATATATACAATTTTCTGTACTCAAAGTAGTGCATCCCCACGAATCACAGCTTTAACCTGTTAAAGGTCAGGGTTACATGAATCTACATCCATAAAGTGTAATGCATTATTTTGTAAGAATACAATTTAACAAAATGGGTGAAAAGTAAAAACATTTTTTCAGTTTTATATGTATATAAATTGTACGCATATAGAACCAATAGGAAAAGATATTCAAAACATATTAATTAACTTGTCCTTTTTTAGTAACTGCCATTTTATCATTGATGTCTGCCAAGATTCACAGAAACATACTATTTTGCATATTTTATTGCATAAAGTGCAATATTGCTTTAGATTTCTTGTGCATATGTGTCACTACAGAATAAAAAAAAACAATTTAGATTCACTAACATCCCCATAGCTGATGCATAGGTTGGGCATGGTTTGGGAAATCCTATAGTAATCTATGATCCAAATAAATAACTTAAAACTGCTAGTAAAATCCCAATGTTCATTAGGATTCATTATATATTTCATAGTGGTCATTTAATTGACTTTTAATAGGAAATTGTAGCATGGGATTAAATTATTATTAAATCTGGATGAAATGTCATAGTTGCCAGTGGAAGAAGGAATATCTGGCAAAGAGCCAGCTGCAGGGAGCCACTCCATACAAGTATCAGGATCAATACGGCTCTTCTCAACTAGGGGCCCAGCCTCATTAAAACTGCTTAACGGACCTACATCAAAATCTGACACCAAATTATTGTTTGCCTCTTTGGCAGCTGACAAAATCCCCCACTAACTATTCATCCATTCTCACTAACTCATTATTGGGTTAATTAAATTAACCAGTTAGGGTCAAGAACTGCTAATCAGAAAACTGATCAGCAGATAATAAGAGAACAAAAAAAGTGCTTTTTATCACTACAAAATCGCTCAGTAAGCATTGTATGAGCACACTCTCCTCTCTCATGATTGTGAGTTGGAGAGAGAAGCAGGGTGCAGAGATTTTGGCTTACAAGTACATCGACTTTGAGGAATCATTATGGCCCTCTTCTCGAAAGCATCCTGCAAAGTAGCTGGTTTCTCCATTTCCTGCGAGACATGCACCCTGGCAGAGACCACTTCCTACTCACACTTCAAAGAGGAATTGCCCATGGAATAAACCACCTCTTCTCCTCCTTTCTACATTCCCTTCAGCCTCTCTAAATCTAATTTCTCTTTATTATTAGGGAAAGGGGTAGCTATTGCATGGACCCTTGCAGATGTTTGGGCGTGGGTGCCTTTATTTTGCTCCCTAGGTCTGCAGGGACAGTTTAGTATTTGGTTTGTAATTCTAACATTTCCCTTCGGATTATTATTGTTTTTTTTATGTTTTGTTAAGCCACCCCATATCAAGTATATTAGAAAGTTATTAATATATTTCAAACTCATTAAGGGGTATGTACTAACATTCCTTACTGAATGATGTTTTATTTATTAACACCTGTTCTATGCGATTGTTCTAGTGCCCATGTGCTAGAGTTACAACACTGCCAAGACAATAAATAAGTAATGTTCTGGCTGCTTTTAATACATAGTAGAGTGCACCAGGGGATTGCAGCCCTCTGCAAAAGGCTTAGCAAGCCTAATCAAAGAATTGCTCTGTTTGTAACCCATTCTGTATAGGAATAATTGATTAACTATTTCACAATAATAGGAACAGCAGTGAAAGGATTTGTTCCTTGCTAGACTCACTCCCATTGAAAGCAAACAAAATTCAAAATTGCTCTCCCTGTCACGATAACAACACCCACACATCAGCAAAATCTAGTAATTAAGCGCAAGAAACAAGATATATTAGGTTTCTATTGGCATTAACAATTGGCATCAAACTATGTGTTACAAAAATGGCTCCACACCACTAAACATGGAAACAAGGGAAATTTGGGAATTACTAACTCTTTATAATACTAGGTTTAATTGATATTTATGTTATCATATTTGCTCCTTCTTGTCCTAAATTATGTCCTTCAATCTTTTGTGAATGTCTGTTGGGAACATATAATGATGTTTTTTTTCTATCCCACCAAAGACACCTCACCACGGGTCAACCCGATTTGTATAAGACCCTCCTGGAACCTTAGGCACATGACTTTTGAGTCCCCTCCCGTGGCAAAAACCACATACGCATCATTATATTCACTTTCACGTATCTTCTTGTCAGCTGAATGCGCTTGCACATAGTGGGAGATGTTGCATAGGGTTATGTTACGTAACTCCACTAAGAGCCAGCATCCCGGCTACATTAGCCTAAACAGCAACCACTGCTCTGTGAGTGCGTTATCCATTAAAGCACAGGGCCCTTAGCCAAGCGTATAGAGTTCCTAATGACTAACCCATATGTAGAATAACACTGCGTAGTTTGGTTTTAATGAGTGTCTGTTTACTAAAGACAAAAACTATAGAAAGGCATTAATAAATAAAAATGCAGATCTCGTAATGAATCAAATAATGTTTTTGCTATACATTTCTACCTGAATATGCAATATAATGTCTACAGATCACAGAAAACCATAATGGCACCAGGATGTATGTACATATGAACACAATGATGGATGAACACAATGATTGTTATCACGAACAGAAAAGTAGCACCTTAGTAGCTAGTCACCATATAGAGCCAGCTCAACCTTTCTTGCAGTAGAAACTTACTGGGTATTCCCCGTCAAAATGCATGGTGATATTGGGGAGTTCATGTGAGGTCAAACTCTCTCTTTAACAAATAGACCCTATTAGATACAATATATGTTAAAATCCATTGGTACTAATATACCCCCCCTTAATCATTTTTATTATGGCTCCTTAAAATGTAGAGCCACCACTGGCACTATGTCACAAAAGCACCTGAATATGATGAAAACCTCTTGTACGCATACCGTTGATCCAATGTGCAATCCAATGCAGAACACATTTATAGAGTTGTTTTCTGCCATTTTACCCACAACAGCTGTGCAGTTCATAAGGCTTGGTTGATGCTGAGAAGAGTGAAAGAAGAAACTCTCTTGAGAATGCAGTAGAATTCAATTTACAGTCTACTGATACAACTGGGCTTGTTTCACTCCTGCAATTCTAATAACATCTTGCTGTTAGACTGTGTTTTTTTTATTTTTTTTTAAGCATACATTGTTACATGAGATATTTTATAATTATGCCATAGCATTAAGAGATTATGAAGTAGATTACTGTTTTACATTTTATTATAAAGAACTGAGCAAATCAAACTACTTTGCTACATTATATCATGAATTTGTTATTCCTATAATTTCAATCCTATACCTATACATTCTAAATAAAGTAACAAACCTTTCATAAAAAAAAAACATAGAGATAAAGATTGTGGTGTGGTGCACTAAAAGGGATAGGGCCCATATCTAGAGTCACCGGTCAACAGTTTATATGCCGAAGCCGGTCTGTAAATAATAGTTAAAATTGGGAACATCAGTAAAAGACTGTCAATTAAATTGTAACAAAAATAGGTATATATTTATAGATTGAGGGCATGCTATTTTTGTCATAACATGTAATATGTGTCATAACAAATGTTTTTCAGCAGTCAGTAACCCTTACAGACTTCCTGTACTTACCATAGGTTAGGATGTAATGTAAGAAATAATCAGGAGTTTTTTTAATGGAAGGCTGTTGGGTTAATACAAATAGTACATTTTAAATTCCTACCCAGTACATAGTAGGGGATTTATATTTGTACTTACAGTGGGTCAAATCGCTAGCCCCCAAACTATTTCAGAAAAAATAATATTGTTTCTCACTGAAACATTGCTTGGGCATCATTAAAATAGAAGTCGTCATTTTTCAATTTCAGTGATCCCTGAATAAAATCAACATGACTGCTCCTTTAACCTTTAAAGAGTATCACTTTTATACAAGGCTCATGGATCAACAACTTGATATATCCTATTACTTAGTACAGTGGTCAGGGAATTTATCAACTCCGGGGTTATTATGAATTATTATGAATATTAAAGGTCCAAAGGATTGAACACCCCATTCTCTGTACCTGAGATTAGCCCATTTGGAAAACCTATGGGATACGAGCGTAGAAGTAGCCATCCCAAGTTGTTTTAAATTCCTCAACATGGCATATATTGTGGTGGGACATCTGCACTAGATTTGTGAATCTACCTATTTGAGGTAAGTCTATGTATTTATGGCCCTTTCAATGCCAAGGGAAATGCAATGCCTTGAAATTCAAAGTGCTTGCTTGTTTGGCTACTTTATTCTCCAAACCACACATGAAAAAACACTTTTAAAATTATAGCTGACATATGGGGTATGCTAAATTGACAACCAGACATGAAAAGACCAGCAGCATACACAGAAAATATTAAAATAGGTTTGGAAGTATGTGTGCGTGACTTTTTTAAAAAAATTAAGGGTGATGGTATTTAATCCAGAGGAGCCCATGCCATAGTAGGGATACAAATTTTTCCATGATTGTAAAGGACAAGTTTGCCAAGTGCCAACTGCATAGGCAAGTGATTGGTTGTTATTCGCCCCGCAAAACATTGTAATTGGGGGACATAGAATGTACAACGAGAGGGTATTTATAAAGAGCAATTCTGGTACAAAGTTTGAAAAGGGAGCTTATAAACATAGCAACCAATGGAGTAATAAGCTGTAACATTCCATTAGTTGCTATGGTGATAAGGTCACTCTTCAAACCTTGCACCATAACTGTTCACATTATGTAACACAAAATGCTTTCTATAGATACTAAGTGGGCATACTCAATTGACATAATGATCTGTATCTGCGATGGTTGTATTTGTAAGTAGTCATTTTTTAAAAAATGTACATATAATCAATCCAAATCATGCTTGTGAAAAATAAATTGATATAGCACAGATGACACATTGTGTATGTTAAACTAACAATCTGACATGTAAATCTATTTCAATGAAGGTTTATGAAGTTGATCTTTAACAGAATGCATGATATACCGTATATATATATATATATATTCGGCCTGTACATTTTTGCTTTTGCCTGAAAATTTATTTAGTGAAACTTTATCTAACCCATTCAAATGTTAGATACAATAATTTGCTAGCAAATTTAGTGCATTAAAGTGTAGCTTATTCTATTGGTCTATAATGTTATTGCTTTCCCATCAAGTGTTATGTGAATCCTTTTGGTAGAAGCCACAAGAGGCAACGGTGCAAGGAAAAAGCTTTCAGTCTTCTCCATTTACACCAACAAAAGGCACTTACCATTATCCCCGAGGAACATATTGACTGTACGTTAAAAGGCAATCAGCTTTTCAAGGGCATGGTCATGCTACAAACATGCTTCTAGAAACTGCCAAGTATCACTTTATCAATATACGTTGTCTTACTCCCCATTTCATTTGCACTGGACACAGCTGTTAACTCCTTATAACACTGAATGCATTTGATTCAGAACAATTTAATCACATGTTCTGGTTTCTCGGCGGCATTCTTTTTTTTTTTTTTTTTGCTTTTCAGGCTTTATATTGAGATAATACTAATTTTCCATGTTTCTCTATTTGCAGTACTATAATAGGGTTTAAGTGAGTGGGCACAAATATCCTTGAAAGATCATTGGCAATGATCTTGGACTAGAATGGACTTTGAAGGCTACTACTATTTACAGTTTTTTGGGCTTAATCACTTTATGTTTGTCGGAATATTTAGATATTCTGAGATAGGGTTGTTATTTAATCTATAAAGTTCTCCTTCCGTAAACCATGCAAATCAAGTGAAGGTCAGGAATAACTGGCTCCCTTTCTATTTGGAAAAAAATTGAGTGCATTCACTTGAGTCAAGTCAACAAAACATAAGTGGATCTCTCAGTTTTCTCAAATCCCATATTTTACAGTTCTATAAATTATATCCAATGTAATTGTGTTTATATATGAAAATACATTAAATACCCTCAAAGTCAACCTTAGATATATATACCAAAGAAAATTTCTGTTATTGCACAATTATTCTTCTCTGTTAACTAATGTCTCCCCTGTTGTTTAGCTACTGGTTTAGTCAAGAAGCCTTTATAATGCTGGGGTGAGTTAAAGGGCATTGCAATTGATTAGATAATGCTTGCTTTGCCACAGGCTGCCACCAGTCTTTGCTTAACTGAAGTGAACTTGTAATCTAAATATCTCCAAAACATTTAAAGTGCGAAACATAAACTATAAATAGTTATCGTGAATGTGTTTAGTTATGTTAAAAGTAGTGAACGTTTCTTAACCATTAATTTGATGGTGAGTTACATTTGAGATGTAGGCTGTCCGTGGCTAGCCCCGTCCTGGGGTAGTATCCCTGCCCCATCACAAAGCCATTCCCCCAGAATACGGAGTGCTCTGAGTTGCCTACCCTGGGATTTTCCCAGTTATGATCATGGGATAAAATACTCTTTTTACAGTAATACATTCAGAGAGATATGGTCACTTAGTATCTTTTCATGAAAGTTGACAAATTGAGCAGAAAAGACATTCTAACACAAATACACAGATACATTTCATTCCACCATCTACATTTCTACTTTATTCCCTATTCTAGTAATAGCTCTTTAATATGTACATTATAATTATACTGTATATTTCAAGTTATTAAATAGACATACTGTATACATATCACCTGAAACCATGTTATGTTATTGGTGGATTATCGTACAGACTTTGCATAAAAAAATACTGAGAATAAATATTTACATATCATAAAGTAAAATTTTAGATAAAAACAGTGTTTCTCTCAAGTTTACAAATACTAATCAACAGGTGGTAGCTACCTCTTTGGAAACTGAACGTATTTTGGAAACGCTAGAATGTAGAATATTCTGTAGAATAGTTGAAGATCCATTGCCTGGAAATGGCATCTTTGTTGTCATTCTCTCAAAATCTTTGTGAATAAAGGGATATTCATATCCTATTAATGTTGTTCTATAGTTTCATAGCTATCATGAAGTAAAAATATATCCCTTATATTATTAAAACTAGCCAGAGGAAAATCTCATCTAGAATCAATGAATAAAATATAACATTCATATAGGTGACCTTTAACAATAAGAAACAGTGAGGTTTTAATAAGTAGTAAAAGGATACTCTGTGGTCCCCTGACATTGCCTGGGTTCTTCTTTCATTTTTAACATTAATTCTTATACCACACTTTTCCTCTGCTGTTGTTCTCACTCTATAGAGATGTCTGACATTCTTTATTTACCCCATACACATTATTCTAATAAAGGCAGACTATTGAATATACTGACCATCTAAACAGGCCTAAGGTACTGTGGTCTTTCTATTGTGATGGTACCCAATAAGTCTTCTTCACAGAGTAACGCTACAGTTACAAATTGTATTCTATGTATATTGAGTCTATCTTAACATGCAAAATATTATAACAGGCTGTTCAATTCAGCACACACCATGAAAGATTAAAAAGCAGATCGTCTGGATCTTGCCACACCTCTATTGGTCTGTTTTTTGTCTCAAGTAAGTAATATATGCTCCATTTTAGTGGCTTACCTAATGTATTTGGCACCCGAAATAAGACGGATTCACAGAATAAAAGAAGCATTTCTGCACTTTTCTCTGTCTGCAATATTGTGGCCTCTCGGAGTACTTCTGCGAAAGGGTAGGGCCATGAGGACAGCTTCCCCTCCATTCCTCCAATCAGGGAGTAGCTCTGTTATTTTGCAGAAGTGCTACAGGAGGACTGGTTCACGAAGAGGGGACAAAGAAAAAAGACACAGGGAGAGACGGAAGAAGACAGAAGACAGAAGAACATGAAGTGGAGACAGAGAAACAAAAGTGGATGTTGAAGAAGGTAGGGAGACCTTGAGAGAGAGGGAATTTCCTTCCTGTGGCTCCTCCCTGATAAGTGGAATCACCCATTTGAAGTCTTTCTGCTTGACTCTGTAGAGATTAGCACTTCAGAAACACTTGCAGTTGGTGGACTGATTCCTTTAAAACAACTGGTTGTGCGACACCAGTAACATCTTGAAACCATGTATGCATACCTTAGCCCTGGATGTAGTCATTTATGCACTCAAAAGGTGAAATATTTTCTGTTGTTGGGAGATGCATTCATAAAATATAAGCTTTCAAAACATTAGATTTATACGTCTCAACTGTAACAATTAGTTTCCCTGCTGTGGTCTGAAATGACTTGCTTTTTGTGAGGCAGCCAACCTATCTAAAACAGATATTAAATGTACTAATGGACATTCTCCACAGGGCCTAATTATCATTTTTCTATTAGCATTTGAGCACATAAAAGGACTATGTTTTGTATTACCAGTCATTTAAGCTGGCATTTTGAAATACAGTTATTGAAGTGATTGTAATGACTCACCAAATCAACTTCCTGCCTTTCTGTAAAAGATAATGATAGAAAGATTTTACATTTAGCCAAATATAAAATTGTAAGCTTCTGGTAGCCTAAATGCTTCAAGTCTGTACCTTTTAGTTGGTCAAATGTAGCTTGAATGGTCATCAATTGATTGTTACGGTTACATATAAAAAGTGGTCTTGATTCTGTAAAAAGTTTTAAAAGTGAACTTACTGCCCTGTTATCTCAGTGAACAGAAAAAGTTTGTATAGAACAGACTTAAGTACTGCAGTAAAACAAAACCATGTTCATTGGAGTTTTCATTTTTGTCTACAGTTTTTATTATTTATTTTTTCTTAAACACCTATAATGTCTTTAATATATATATATATATATATATATATATATATATATATTTATGTATTTATGTATATTATATTTTATATTATGATAATCTTGAAGTGTTCACAAAAGCTGAGAATACGGATATTCCAAAACAGTTATATGAAATCTTTTGGTGATCCTTTCAAAGTTTCAATGTAAAATATATCAGATTTGTACAGTTTGCCATGAATTTCCATAAGCAGGTTTATTTGAAATGAATACAAATATATTCTTTTTGATATAAATCCAATATAGAGGATACATTTACCTATTACTGACATGGAGAAAACTGTGTAAAATTTGATTGTTAAGTTAAAACTACTATGAAAAGCATTAAAAGAGAAATATTCACAGATAAGGTCTTTAATACATCGTCTAGGTAGATTTTATGTGACGGGAAAGATATTTCACACAGTGAAATGATTAGGGAGCCTTTGGGTCTCCAACTGCAGTCGAATATAGCTCTTAGAATGCTCAGTCAGCCTTCATTGGTCTTGCTACTTTGACACTTCCACAAAGTAGTGAATACATCCTTTATAGATTTTACAGATGGGGTAAAGTATCAATGTGAACATTAGTTACACTAAGAATATTAGAATTAAAATTTTAATCCACAGTCACTAATCTTAAACTGATCCTGGTCACAAACTTCCCCTGCTATTGCTTAAGGGATAATCAACAGTGCAGATATATACATATAGGTTATCTTGCTATTACTATACAATGGATATAGAAAGTCTACACACCCCTGTTAAAATGCCAGGTTCTTGTGATGTTAAAGAAAGAGACAAAGATGAATCATGTCAGAGCGTTTTACACCTTTAATGTGACCTATAACGTGAACAATTCAATTACAAAACAAACTGAAATCTTTGGGGGGGAGGGACTCACTAAACCTGGTTGCATAAGTGTGTACACCCTAGAAGTCATTACACATCTGCCATCATTTAAAGTGACTCTGATTAATCACAAATAAAGTTCAGCTGTTCTAGTAGGATTTACCTGACATTTGCTTAGTTGCAATCTCAGAGTAAAAGCCATGGTCCGCAGAGAGCTTCCAAAGCATCAGAGGGATCTCATTGTTGAAAGATATCAGTCAGGAGAAGGGTAGAAAAGAATTTCCAAAGCATTAGATATACCATGGAACACAGTGAAGACAAGAAAATATGGCACAACAGAGACATTACCTAGAACTAGACGTTCCTCCAAAATTGATGAAAAGACGAGAAGAAAACTGGTCAGGGAGGCTTACAAGAGGCCTATTGCAACATTAAAGGAACTGCGTGAATTTCTGTCCTACATGTGACAACAATCTCCCATATTCTTCAGATGAATGGGCTATGGGGTAGGGGGGCAAGACAGAAGCCTTTTCTTACAAAGAAAAACATCCAAGCCAGGCTGAAGTTTGCAAAAACAAACATCAAGTCCCCCAAAGGCATGTGGGAAAATGTGTTATGGTCTGATGAAACCAAGGTTGAACCTTTTGGCCATAATTCCAAAAGATATGTTTGGTGCAAAAACACTGCACATCACTCAAAGAACACCATACCCACAGTGAAGCATGGTGGTGGCAGCATCATGCTTTGGGGCTGTTTTTCTTCAGCTGAAACCTGGGGCCTTAGTCAGGGTGTAGGGAATTATAAACAGTTCCAAATACCAGAGGCAATTTTAGCAATAAACATTCAGGTGTCCGTTAGGAAGATGAAGAGGAAGTTCACCTTTCAGCACGACAACGACCCAAAGCACACAAAAGCATGGCTTCACCAGAAGAAGATTAACGTTTTGGAATGGCCCAACCAGAGCCCAGACCTGAATCCAATTGAACATCTGTGGGGTGATCTGAAGAGGGCTGTGCACAGGAGATGTCCTCACAATCTGATGGATTTGGAGTGCTTTTGCAAAGAAGAGTGGGCAGATATTGACTCCTATAGACTCCTACCCAAAAAGACTGATTGCTGTGGTAAAATCAAAAGGTGCTTCAACAAAGTATTAGTTTAAGGGTGTGCACACTTAAGCAACCAGGTTATTGTGAGGTTTTTTTTTGCCCCCCCCCCCAAAGATTATAGTTTGTTTTGCAATTTAATTGTTCACATTATAGGTCACATTAAAGGTGGAAAAAATTCTGTCATGATTTATCTTTGTCTCATTCTTTAACATCACAAGAACCTGGCATTTTAACAGGGGTGTGTAGACTCATCCACGGTACAGACAGGGGTAAATGACAGGAGTCAATGCGGATCCATAAGACAAATATATCCCACTCTTGTGGGCACAGAAAAATACACAAACTATTTAAGTATATTTCAGTACTGGAAAGGTTATGTTACAGTTAATGCTAATTTAGTACCTGATAACACATGGAAACTATAGGTCAATGACTGGTGACTGGCATCAGATATCCCTCCCTTCTTTTGCTAAAGCAGACCCCTGGAAGGAATAGATAAACCTAAACCACTTTCAATTAAGCCCTTTCTTCATAATTCCCCATAAATCCAATAAGCCACAATAAGAACACAGGTGGCAAATATTATGGTCCTGCAGACCTAGTCCTAACCTAGAAATAATGAATATTTACCCACAGTCAGAATACCAAACCCACCTCTTCACCTACAAGAGGGATGTGGCTATGAATCAAATAAAAAAGCTTTATAAATGTTTTCAATAGATAAATAGCAAGAGAAAGAAACAAAGAAACATACCCATATGTTTCTCCGAATATCATATAAAACCATACACCAAACATGAAGTTTAGAGCCGCATAGGGAAAAAATCACAAACTAGGTAAGCAAAGTGGTTTTTATCTGCTGTCACTTTCTATATTTATGTTTCAATGAGTCAAATCAGAATACTGTGTTTACATGTAAATAGGCAATCAGAATTTTCTCTTTTCAGTAGTTACAGTTAAGAATCATAGCATCCCTGTTTGCACACATTAAGTAAATGTACCATTTAGCTTGTTCAAAAAGCCTTGACATACGTAGACAGACTGTGAGTTATTTAATATTCTGTCCTTCTGGATATTCTCTTTTTTTTATTTTGAAATAAGCCTATAAAAAAGTAAGCAGAAATACAGCACAAGGCAGCATAAAATATATAACATGAGGAAGAAATAGAAAACTGTTTGACATAAATTGTTGAAATATGGAGAAATAAGCTGCTCAGGGTAGTTAATTTTATATTGTGGTACTCAGTGTTTGAAGTAGTGTAATAAAAGAAGCCGTTTGTGACTAATTTAAACCTTTCATTAAACATTTAAGCTAAGCTCTTTTTAGATGGTATTCTACAAATGCTAGTATAGTTAATATTCATACATTTGGATAAGGATCAGTCTGGGGTAAATTCATTGATTCTTCTAGATACAAGTGTACTAACCAGACTACATACAGTTGTTCTCTGTTTATCCTTTACAGTTGAAAAATAAGGATAAAAGTTTATAGTACAGCACCATACTTTTTGAGCTATAACTTTTTTGTGAAAACAAATACTTTCATTGTAGTATAAATGTGATTTCATATTTCTGATTAGTTTGTTATGTATGTCATGTCTAGTCTAATAGGCTGAGAAATTTTTAGCATGAGGCACAAATGACAGCTGTCCTGGGCCCTGGAGCTCAGCAAGAAAAGATAGAGGTTTGCTTAGCCTTCAGCACAGATTTCCCTACTAACTACTTCTTCTCAGTCTATCCATTAGTTGATGTTGAACACCAAAATATAATATCATATCCCAGAGTTCAGAATCACATGGTGTACAGACCACAAGAATCAATTGTAAAAAGGTCTGTACCAGCTTCAGGAACCTCATTTTTATTGCACCACCAGAGATGAAGGGGGCTTTGGAGCAGCTATGTTGGGTGTCCACTGGGGAGGTTTGCCCCAGGCTCAACTATGATTAAAGACCGCCCTGATTGTGATCTACAAAGGCTCAGGTGTTCTAAATACAATTAATTCAAAGAAAATTGGATTTTGCCATGACCTTCTTGTCCCGTAAACACAATGTGAATTACAATGTTCTTGATTTATTAAGCACTGTGAAAACTCTGGGCAGGAAAAATCATCTGTAATTTATATGTAATTCTATGGAAACTAGCTCAAGATACCAGGTTTTTAGACACAAGATATTCTTAAGTCAATATTAATATGTCAAATATATGTGTCCTAGGACACCAGAACATGGTTATTAATGTTAATGTGAATGTACTATCACCTTTGGCATTGTTTTAAATAACAATTTGGGGGGCATGGATGGAGCAGATACCACTTGCCCCAGAACTAATCTTTATAAGCATATCATTTATTGTGTGAATGAAGCAACATATATTGTTATATAGTATAAAAAAGTGTTTTGACCTGCTGTACTTGAAGAGCAGAATTCTAATCATTATGTAATCACATGTTAACCTGAATGGCTGAATTCACTGTGATGGAAGATAACAAATTATGCTTGTTTTACTTGTGTATTATACTTACATACCCTGCTTTAATAACCTAATAACCCAAAATATATCTTTATGTTGAAGTATGTTGTGTGCAGTGAAGACATACAATATATATGTATACTTTATATAACAAACTGTATTTTATCTTGTGTGTAATTCATAGTGTATTCAATTTTTTTTTTATTTGCCAGAAGGGAAAACAGAAGGAAAAAGTATAGGGTAAGGGAGATAATAATACATTGCATATCAGATCACATATCAGCTCAGTTATACGGTAGGCAAACCTGATTCACTAAGTATGGTTCTGGGCTGTTTTGTTGGGGCTAATTATGTTAGGAGGCATAAGCTATTTAAAACATTTGCATATAATGACGTAGAGCGTATGGTGGTTGGGGTTAAAAGCCGTAGTTGGTAAATAAAAGCAGGGAAAAAGAAAACAGGGGAAAGAATGCCCAAAAGGGAGAAGTGAGAAGAGAAGAAGAAGGAAGCTTCCAAATTCTTGATCTCCCACCAGACTGAGAATTGTGTCCAGCTGCCCTCCAGTGAACTGTCAAATCAGATACCTCACAATATCACACGGGAAGTTTAATGGAGGGATCGTGAGCGCATAGACATGGTTGCCAAGTGGCTAACTAAGTTTTTGTAGTTTTGTGTAGGTGAGCTTTTCCATAGTCAGGATTTTCCAAATCATTGTATCAATGTATGAGGTTGGGACTGCCCCTGTTTTACAAGAATTTAGCCATGGAGAGTCGAACTGCAGCAAACTGATCAGTTTGTTAGCTTAGGCATCTAGTTTGATTAATCGGTAGTCCTAGGGGTCCAGGGTGATATGAACACTCGATGCCGTGCTTAGTACATTCAAGTCATAGGTCTAGCAGGTCTATATCATGGGACAGTCCCACCAAATATGGGGAAGAGGACCCATACCACGCTGCGTGGGAGGCAGCCACAGGGACTCCGTGGGGCTGGACACACACAGGAGCATGTACAATGCAGTTTACAACAGTGTACCAAATATTCCAAAACAACCTCGGTATACTCTGGAATCCAATATTTCTTGTACCTCGTATTCTTCCTTCCCATCAATGGGTATCAGATCAGATGAAGACGTTTGCAGCATGGGAGCTGTCCAGGGTTTCAGGAGGGAGATGTGAAATACAGGGTGTATAGGACTAGTAGACGGTAGGATTGTTACCGGGTTGATGATTGCTTCAACATTGTACAGGCCCACGTATTTGGGTCCTAGCTTCTTGGATAGGCAAGCTAGATGGAAATGAATGGTTCACAGCCCCACTTTATTACCCATGCTCCTGTTTTATACCAGTCTGTGCCTTACAAAGGTTTTACTGTATTAAAGTCAATCATTGTGTCAACAGGCATAATCATTCAGTTGCGGAGGGAAATAGCCAATGGATACAGAGTCCAGGTCTTGCAGTGGGATGAGAGCCATGGGTTGAGAAAATGGAGACAGTTAGGTGGCACTATGGACTTGGGTATTGTAAACGAATTTGGCCAAAGGAAGGACAGGGGACCAGTCGTCTTGCAGATGACAAATGTAACATCTAAGGTATTGTTTTTAGTGTTTGGTTGTTCTGTTTAGTTTGATTGTTTGTCTGTGGGTAGAATGCTGGAAAAAAGAGACCGTTGGACATGGAGCCCTTGACGGGGTTTGAAAGTAAAATTGCACTCCTTTGTCCGACTGTAACAGCCGACGATAGTCAGGGTCAGTAGCCAAGGATCCACAGTGCAGAACCTGTGCACGAACCAGAGGCAGGCGAAATGGTACTGGAGAAGTTCGGATAAACGTGAGACAAAGCCGAGGTCAAGGATTGGAGAAGTCAGGATAGCCGAGAGACGAAGCCGAAGTCAAGGGTTGGAGAAGTCAGGATAACCGTGGTACAAAGCCGGAGTCAGAACTGGAGCAAACACAAAACCACAACTGAGCCCAGAGAAACAAAGCATGAAACTCTTTGACAGGCAGTGAGTGGACAGCTAAGGAGCCCTCAAATAGCCCCAGGCAGATAACCCCGCCTACAAACTATTAGCATAAATAAACAGAGAAAATGTCCGGCTATCTTAGTTGTGGCGTGCGCATGCGTGAGGGTCTCGTCCGGCAGTGTCTGCGGGAGGCTGCTATGGCTGTAGCAGCTGCAGGTAAGTTGTTAGCTGTTACACCGACAGTATGGAGGTAGGGACACCATGAAGGTGAAAGGAGTAGTTTCTGTCACTAGGATGAAGAGGCCTACAGGTGTCTTTAGGGCAGTGCGTGTAAGGTCAAATTATGGTTCTACAATAGAATTGAAGTCTCCCACGCCTATTATGAGAGTCTGGGTATCTACCTTGGCTAAAAAGTCAGAAATGGTGTGGAAGAAAATGGGTTTGGGACATACAGTATATATACGTATATGTTTAGAAACGAGTATTCTGTCCCCTCAATTAAGCACTGTATAAGCAGGTATCAGCCTTTTGGATCTTTATGGATATGTGTTAGTTGAAAGTTCTATTGAAACACCATTTTGCTCACTGAGCTAGTAGCATGATAGTGCTGTAAGAACCTAAAATCCCAATAGTTTGGGGTGGCTGAAGTTTTCATTGAGTCTCCTGCAGAAATAGTGTATAACATCCTCATGAAGGCTAATGTAATTACATGTAGCTCTTCGTCTTTTATTTGGCATTTGGAGTCGTCTGATATTGTGAATAAGTACCTTTCTGCATTCTGCCATGGCCTGCAGTTGCCATAACAGTTGTGGCTGCCGATTCAAAAGAGGATATGAGATAGAGACAATTACTGTTACGTATTTACCTAGTAACTGTAGAACAGATAAATAGAGAAAGGCGATCAGGGGATAGAAGAGAAAGGATCAAGAGAAGACAAGAAGGAGAAGAATCGCCTGAAGGACAATGTCACATGATTCCATAATTTGTACCTTTAGTGTTGATGAAAGACACAAACAGTAGTGGACAAGTGGTCAAGGATTAATGGGAAAATGGGTCACTAGGCTGTATCTGTGGTACTACTGATAAAGAGCTGTTAGCCTTGCCCCAAAATCAGGGGCAGGAAAAAAATCCACCGACTAAACAAAAAGTGGGAAACATTCAGCTCAAAAAAGGGAAATACCAAAAGAGACAAAATAAGGGAAAAATAGGAGTGACCAGGTAAGCATAAAAAACTTGGGGTAAGAGAAGCTAATACCTAACCTCTGTAGGGGGTGCATTCAACTCAGAAACCCCTACCTACCCTACTTAAAAAGTGGAACTGTATTGTTAATATGCTCAAAGTGGTACAGCTTGCTATTACCAAAAATTGTAAGGCAGTAACTCCCTAAAGTGTTAAGCATCCTCTTGAACTGTAGCAATCAAATGGAAACCATGAGCGTTTCTTTTTTGAGCTGAGAGTCTCCCACTCTAGTGTTTAAGTGATGGGTCAAATCAAAGAGAAAACACCAGAGCTGGGTACAAAAAAAGTATTAATACAATCTATATACTATTGTACTGGTTATTGATTTTATAGGTGTGATGAGATATTTATTTTGGCAAAAACCTAATGGAGTTTGAAACATGTATAGTCCAAGCAATAGGTGGAATCAGGGGAAAGAATTTAGGGCTTGGTGTGCATTGTTGATATAGACGACTTACATTTCAGTAGGGCATTCAACGCAGAAAACGTATAAATAAAATGCAGTCTTTGCGTTTGGATGTTAAAAAAAGGATAAGTCAATGGTTAAGTGACAGGAGACAGAAGGTTGTATACTCAGTGGAAGGACTTGTTTTAGTGGGGTACCTGAGTGAAGTATTGAGACCCATATTAATATTTTTTTATGTTTTTTTCAGTTAATACAAAGGCCTGTAGCGGAGTGGACCTTCTAGGTGGAACATGCCAAATTACTTAGTAAATTAGAAGAATGGTCACGGCAGCTGCAGTTTAATTTTGATAACTGTAAATATTGCATCTAGGAAGACAAAATCCTAAGGCAGAATGTAACATTGGGGACAATGGAAGAAAGGCACTTAGGAGTAATCAGACAATGCAATAAAGTATTAGAAAATGCAGAGTGCTAAATTGTATAGCGAGAGACATTTCTAGCACGAGTTGGGAGGTGGTTCAGGACTCACCTAGAGTATTCTGTACAGTTCTGAAGACCCCATCTCCAGAAGGAAATGGACACCTTGGAGATAGTTAAGAGGAGAGCTTCAAAAATTTTAAGTGGCTTGCAAGATTGAAATAATAAAAGGATTTTATATGTATAGCTTGGAGAAAAGAAGAGAGGGGGGGCGCAATGAAAACATTTAAATACGTTTAACAAAGTACAGGAGGGAAGTGTTTTGGTCTGCTGCTATCACAGTAGGGGGAGATTTCACCTACTCCCCTCCTTCAAAGTTGAGGTAGAGGTGAAGCTGTTGATGGCATACTCTACTCTGGATCTAATTGTCTGTATAAGTCATGAATACCAGATCTTTGTATGGGTTAAAGAGTCTAAGGGCTAGCTGCAGTCCATCAAACAGGGCATGTGTTGTAGAGTAAAGGGCAGCTAATGTGTAGTAGCTCCATAGTCATAGCTTTATCGTAAAAGCAATCTAAAGTAAATAATCAATTGGGCTTAGGAGAATTCAAAACTTAAACAGGTAGAACAAATTGACAGGAGATTCCAATATGGGGGTGACTTATCTGGTACTCAATGCTAGGGCATCTTACGGTGACGGAGAGTGAGATGAAGATGAGCTTCTGTCCAGTGGTGATGGGTTAGGAATCAGGTCCTCAGCTTCTGGTGGTATGCCAAAAGATGATTTAGAGAGGAAAGCCGGGATGTCCACAGGCTCTCATGTTGGCGGTAACTCAATTGTGTGTTGCTATTATGCGAACTGGGAAACCCCACCTGTGTCTGGCATTGTTGTCAGCCAAGTACAACAGCATGGTCTTTAGCATTTGTCGTTTCTCACTAAGAGGATGAGTTTTCTCAGTTTTTTAAGACCTCTCTTAAAGAGTATTCTGAGATGAAAGTGTTATTTTTGGGGTATCCCTGGGTGAACTCAGCTCTGAATGAATATACCACTTTACAGAGCTACCAACAGTCTTCAATTTGCAGAACAGGGGCGTACCTAGAGTATTTGGCACCCCCACACACACACACACACAAAAATGTTGGCAAGAATATTTGTAAACTGTATGTCAACTGGGAAAAAAAATAGAAATCTGAAAAAATAAATTATTAACTAATAAATAAATTAAATAAGTTTAAATAAATAACATTGAATGAACAGATATGGTACAGCATACCTCACATTACTATACACTGAGTCAGACATTGACGGTAGTGCAGCATAACCCCTATGACTATACAGTAAGCCAGACATTGACGTGGTAGGCCTCTGCCCCTAAAACAGCCTCCCCATGCCACCACTGAAAACAGTGCGGACCGCCCCCCTCGCCCCCCTTTAGGTACTCTACTATTGCAGAGGCAGAACTAACAACCAGGCTTCCATCTGTGCTTACAAATGTACCATTTACTAGCTTTTGCTGGGTGTTTTGTGGATAGATAACCCTATCATGTCACTGATGTCTTTAGGATCTTGGAAAGTTGGGAAGTATAGCCAAATGGTATCTAACTGCTGAGGAATTATGATAGTCCACTAGCCAAAGGCACACAGGCTTTCTGTTGTTTAGCCATTGTCTATAAAATTATCATTTGACTTAAACTGAGCATTCTGTTGCATACAATGGTGTATGGCTTATTTTACTATAGGTTGTTATATCTTCTTGATCATAACACAACACCTGCCCAACCAAAGCTTCCTTGAATCTATAGTTCTCCATTATCATCAGGAATGTAATGAACTACTGTTACAGCTCTGTATTCAGGAACAAAACCCCCGAGTAGAGTTGGCTTGCAACCAGGGACCAGACATGAGTGTAGGCCACCACAGCATATGGGCAAGACAAACTGGATCAGTGCACGTGGGTATGAATGCTAGAGAGTAGAGAGGTCTGGATAAGTCTGGTCTGGATACCTGAGAGCAGCGAGGTCAAAACAATCCGGGTCAGAATACCAGAGAGGAGCAAGATCAGGACAAGCTGGGTCAGCATACCAGAGAGCAGCAAGGTAAAGACAAGACTGGTCAGGATACCGGAGAGCAACACATTCAAGGCAGGCAGTGATTACAGAGAGCAAATAAAGGCAATACAATAAAAAAAAAAAAAAAATAAGTAGAAGTAGAAAAAAGTAGACTAGACAAAAAACTACTGGAGCGAATCTCAGGAGTAAACAATGAATGGGCACCATCCAGTAAGTGTGCAAGGTTAATACAGAATGCAGGGAGCAGACTGATGGTGTCACAAAGGGGGAGTAAAGGATGCAGCCACACAGTTTCTGAATCTTAGGTAAGTCCTGACAGTACCCAGCCTCGAGAACTGCCCTCTGCGTGAGAAGTCTCGGGTCCCGAGGGAAGACGTCTATGGAATTCCTGAACCAAACAAGGAGTGTGAACATCATGGAATGGAATCCAACATAGACATAACCTTTCCAGTTGACCAAATATTGTAAGATACCCCTATGAAACCTGGAATCTACTATGGACTGAACCTCATATTCATTCTTTATGTCTTCCCCCATAGGTCAACAGATGGAACAGACTTAGTAAATCAGTTGTATAATAAAAGGCTTAAGTAGTGACACATGAAAGGCTCTTAGCATTTTTATAGAAGATGGCAGCGGCAGTTCATAAGTCATGGTATGAACCAATGTAGGGAGGAGCCAATTGTAGAGTGTAAGGCAGTCTGTGTAGACCTCCAAATAATCTAAAGATTGTGGAGATGACATTCAAAAGCCAGGATGCGAGCCTCATTGAAAATAGTAATAATAGTAATAATAGTTGTTAGGTCCGTACCATAGATGCAATAAAATTGTGAAATATGTATTGACTCGCTAAGGGCATTATTGATTGTCATCAATAAAGATTGCCAGGTATTGTTTAAAGGCTTGGTTGGCCCTTTCTGCTGCTGGATTAGTCTGGATGCTAACCCATGGAGAAAGGTAAAGCAATACCCATCTGTTCACAGAAAGCCCTCCAGAACTGAGACACTAATTGAGTGCCTCTATCAGACACGATCTCAGAGGGTAATCCATGGAGGAACTATCTCCCAGATAGGTAACTTAGGGAGAATCTTTTGATAACAATGAGAATCATGGCATTCCTATTGGATGATGGTAAGTGTATGATAAAGTCTATTGCCAGGTGTGACCAAAGACTAGATGGTATAGGCAGTCATTGAAGCGGCACTAAGGGTTGTGCTCATTGTTGCACATACTTGACAAGCATTTGAATAGACATATTTTTCAGAAAGTAGGCCACCACTGGAGACCAAAGCCATAGTTCAAGCCACTACTAGGTTACCAGAGGACTGCATGGTTCAAGGAAATGATTTTATTCACATGGTGCTACAGGTACAAATAATCTCCTTGGTGGAAAATTAGTGGGGAGTGCAAATAAGGTCAAGAGAAGTCAAAACACTACTGGAGAGAATCTTCGGAGCAAAGCTTGAAAGGGCATCATCCAGGGAGTGTGCAGGGTTAATATAGCCTGCATTGCGCAGACTGATGATGTCACAAACATTATTTAGAGGAGGAAGGAGCAGGTGCAGTCTGCTTGGCATAAAATATGATGCAGCAACATGTTTTCTGGATCTCAGCAAAGTCCTGAGAACCACATGGTTAACATACCACAATACTGTGAGGAACAGTTTCATATAGATCTTAAATTATTATTATTCATCAATGGGAATTTAGTATATCCAGCTAGTACATTTACTGAGGGCACACAAAGGATGGACCCCCTTGGAACTGTCCAGCTTCCTAATTGTGCTAATTTATAAAGTGAGCTTCTAGGTGAAATATGCATGAGATTTCATTAAATTTTGATGGCAATATTTCACTTAGGATCAAATTAGGCCCCTGGTGATTGTAGGGGAAAAAATGTGAGTTACGTATCTGAGAATAATGAGCAAATAAAGAATTTATAATTCAAGTCAGGTACTGGTCTTCTAAAACATTTATAAGCTAAGAACATTTATTTCTTTCCTTCTTTTCCTTCCCTTACTTTCCCTCTTCCTTCTTTACATTTCTCCTTGCCTTTTCTTCCTCCTAATCTCAATTCCCTGAAGGTGCCCTTTTCTGAGTCTGTAGCTATCTGCAAACATCTTACAGCATTCTAACAATGTTGCTTTTCTTACAATCCTTGAAAACAATTTAAGAAAAGTCATTACTAAACTATTGCCTACCATTTATTCCCTGAAAGTTACTTATTGGTTTCAAATGAATTTCAATGGTGTGGATCATTTTAGCTTATGAAAAGAACTGCAGTAATATAACAATTACAATCAATGCTTAGCTTGTTGATATAATGGGACACGTTTTCTAAATGATTGTGTGGCCGGGGTTAATGAACTGTAGTGGATATGCTCCTGTTCTGTTAACATTACTCAAGGAGAAAGCAAACATCAAACACTAGCACCTTTTCTGCCATCATGATAATAAACCAATGGGAAATTCAGACATCTGGTAAATCCAAAACTCAAAAAAAAAGAGGTAATAAACGTTTCATGATAAAATAGTACAAAGTATCACTTTAATTTGTTTCTCTGGAAGGCGTGAAATGGCTTCTTGATAATTTAGGATGTGCTAGTCTCTTCTGGTGTGTACAGCATTTAAATCACTGGATTTGCAACAAATGGGGGCTTTAATTAAGAAATCACACTGTTTCTAATTCAATGTCAGCATAAAATTATATAAAAAAGGGAATCAATTAAACAGCAGGAAGCTTTCAGATTTCTATTTCTGATCTGGTTCATGAAACAAGTGATATCTGAGTTGTAAAATTAGAAGGCTGTTTTAATGGTATATGCAGCTTGTATGTCTTCTTGAAAATGGGAATTGAAAAAGTTTATTTTTTTTAAGCCGTAGCAGAGGCCCTGTAAATAATTAAACAAGTAATCTTCATTTAGCGCATTTATGTTAATCTTATTGTACTGATATTACTCTAGGATGTCTGAATCAAAATTGCAAAGTACAAATCCTGATGGCAAATAAAAGTGATATAGTAAACAAAGCCATTTTTCCAAATTTATTTAATAGCTGTAGTGTTTACCATAAGATCAATCTATCAGACCAAAGAATAACAATTTATTTGAAAAAAGATAACCTGAAATAAAGACGCACAGGACAGTTTTGACAACCTTTTTTTTTTTCTTTGTTCTCTTCTTCTTTTTTCAAATATTACAACAAATGCAAATTTGTGTGTCTATATTTTGTGTTATTAGATTTATGTAGGCTGAGGTATGGACCCGTTTAGCTCCTTCAGGAACAGGGCCTTTTGCTCAGTTGTGTGATTGGACATTCCTTGTATAATGTTATACCAATCAATTAGCAAGAAGCCAGCCATGGTGGCTTCTGCTAAAATGGGAGAGTCTAAGGCTGTCAATAGGAGATGTCCCTACTGCTGCAACAAAGTCAGGATGCACCAACACGCCCAAACAGACATCATGGCACAGCTTTAAAAGACATTTAAGGGTACAGTTAAGGACACTTGATCAGATATGCACCATATGACTAAAAGTATGTGGACATCTTTCCTAATTATTAAGAATATGTGTTACTGCCGCACCAATCGCAAACATAGATATGCCATTTAAATAGACAAAGAATTAGCAGAGAAATGGTTCGTAATGACTTTTCCCCCTAAGAGGCCAGTACATTTTCAACAATTTTCACTTCCCGTGTTTAACTGCAATTTCTGGAAAAGTTGTCACGTTACCCATGATAAACTATATATTTTGTTTGGGGGGACAAGTTCAGCTTTTCACTTGAGAGGAATTTTGCATTCTGAGACAAAATATGAAGCGTAAGTACACAAAATAATTTATATATTCTCCTACTATTTTATCTTATAAAACTACCAAGATGCATGAGGTTTCTTCAGATAAAAATGTTTTTAAAACTACACCATCCCTTGGGTATACTTTTATTGAATGCGAGTATATTTAAGTGTATATTTTGTAAGCATATACTGAAATGTGGTAATAACAAAAAGCATTTATGATTTTTTTTAAAAGGTACAAGTGATAAATTTCATGGTAAAACGTAGAAAGAGGCACAATAAGTGAACAAAAATATATACTTCCTGAAAGCTCACATCTAGAGGAATAAAATAAGTACAAGTTTATCTTATTTTTATTAACCCTATGAGTCACAAACAACCTGTGTATATCTTTTTAGCACTATTTTTTATTTTTTCTTACACAAAAAACACAGCATTGGGATATATGATTACATATTTCTCAGATGTTTGCTTAATGAAAGAAAATATTACATATAAATAACACAATATCACATGCGTGTTATATTACATAATGACAGAGTCACAATATGTCCCCAAATCATGGGACCAGAAAGACATTTTCAAAGTTAAACCAAAAATGTGCACCTTGGAATTTGGTGGGGATAACTACTCCTAAACATCACAATAACACCAACTATATATTGCTTGAAAGCACACCCCTTGAAGATTTCAAAGACACCACTTACCTTTCAATGTCGCCCACAGCAACCATGAATCTTCCAAGAACAGGAGATTTTTTTTGTATGAATAATTGTGTGTGAATCAGTAAGTGAATGAGTATTTGTAAATGATTGAATGAATGAGTATGTGTGTGATAGCTACTGGATGTGCGCATCCATTGGTGCAGTGCTGCTGTTGCTTTTGGTTCTGCAGTGAAAAACTGAGTATGGATCTCTTCCTTAACTTTGAGATGGCACTGCTGTAGGTGAATGGTGAGTACAGAGAGTGCCACGGACCTCCCCCTTTGGGAACACCCCCCAAATGTCATTTCTGAGTAAAAAAAATACACCTGAATTTCATCAGAGCCAAAAGGCCAGGAAACAAAATGCATTGCCCGAAAACAAATGCACAAGTCTACTAATCACTATAGCAACCACTTGAATGGTCTTGTTGAGGCCA
The DNA here is from genome assembly GCF_027358695.1 of Spea bombifrons. Classification (NCBI taxonomy): domain Eukaryota; kingdom Metazoa; phylum Chordata; class Amphibia; order Anura; family Pelobatidae; genus Spea; species Spea bombifrons. The sequence continues at coordinate 114,895,550 of NC_071087.1, read as the reverse complement.
CCTTTCCTCTGTTTGTTAAAGAGATACCTGTTATAAAACGTTGCTCCATAATCGCTTTAACCTCTACAGATTTTCACAATCTTTCATTGATATTAAGGGTTACATATATAAAAATAAATATTCTAGATCGAAGTTTGAAAAGCGGTCTTATCACAATAGCAACCAATGAAATGGTCCAATCAGTCTGAATATTTCATCCATTGCTGGTCACTTTTCATACATAGCGCCATTGTGAAAATACACCATTATACTCTCTTCCTACTTCTGTCCAAAGACTAGCAGAAAGCTAATCTGAGCTGTACCGTGTCCTCCACTAATATTGGCACCCTTGGTAAATATGAGCAAAGAAAGCTGTGAAAATGTGTCTTTATTGTTTAGCCTTTTGATCTTTTCTTTAAAAAATACACAAAAACACTCTGCTTTTGTGGATATCAAACAATTGCATACGCAACAAAAAGAATTTAAATTTAAATATTATTAATATTAAATATGTGTGTGGCACACTTATTGGCACCCCTGTGAATTCCCTTGGATATTTTAATTTAGTAGTAAACCTGGGTGACTGGAAGATGATGTGTGTCTATATTGTCTCATGCAAAATAGAGGATGGTTCTAGTGAATGGTTCTCCAAGGATCACAGCTGGAGAATTGCAGAAGTTAGTTGCCTCTTGGGGTCAGAAAGTCTCCAAAACTACAATCCAACGTCACCTAAGTTTGGAAAGGTTTCAAGAAAAAAGCCTCTACTTTCATCCAAAAACAAACTCAACCGTCTTCAGTTTGCCAGACACTATTGGAGCTTCAAATGGGATTGGGTTCTATAGTGAGATTAAACCAAAATAGAGATTTTCAGCAATAAACACCAGAGGTGGGTTGGACGCACTCAGAGAGGTAGCCATATGGAAAAGTACCTCATGCTAATGTTTTTCTACCAGAGGGCCTGGACATTTTGTTAGGATACATGGCATCATGGACAGATATTATATTGAACACCCGACAGCATCTGCCAGAAAGCTTAAAATGGGCCATGGTTGGATCTACCAGAAGCACAATGATTCAAAACATACATCAAAATCAACACAAAAACGGTTTACTGAGCACGAAATCAAGGTCCTCCCATAGCCATCCCAGCCCCCTGACTTGAATCCCATAGAAAATCTGTGGGGTTAACTGAAGAGTATAGCCCTCCAGCATTGACCTCAAAATGTTAAGGATCTAGAAAGATTCTGTATGGAGGGATGGTGTCAGATCCCTTTCCTTGTAGAGGTAGCACAAAGTATTGATTATAATGATGTCAATAATTGTGCCATACGTATATATTTAACATTTTTGTGGATAAAGCTGTGTTGTGTAAGTTTCTGAATGTGTATGTTAGTGTTCAGTGTCTAGTTGTGTTTTTGTGAGTGTCTGTGTATGTGTTAGTGTAATTGCCTCTCCTGAAGTAAGTTTTTGGATTCGGCCCTTGATTTGATCTAAGGGTGAGGCGGTGTAATGCTACGGGGTAACACTAATTGCTTTGATAGTGCTGCATGGATGAATGTACAGTGCTGTGAAAAAGTATTTGCCCAGTCCCAAGTTCTTCTCTTTTTGCTTATTTGTCACATTTAAATGTTTCTGATCATCCAACTAAGACAAGGATAACACAAGTAAACACAAAATACAGCATTTAATTAATAATTTCATATATTGAAGAAAAATAGTTACTTGAAATCTATATCACCCAAGCAATTGCCCCTAAACCTAATAACTCTTGTACCACCCTTGGCTGCAACAACTGCAATCAAACATTTGCAAAAACTAAACTGGAAATTAGGCTTTTACATTGCTGTGAAGGAATTCTTCTTAGCAGAATTGCTTTAATTCTTCTTCTGCTCTTATAGCCTTTCCCAAGCTGTGTGCTATCCACCTTCTGAAACCAGACTCCTGCAAGGTTAAAAAGGCTTTTTGTTACAGTCCAAGCTATGTGCCAGCCACCTTCTGAAACCAGGCACCTGCAGGATTTATATATATTTAACCACATTTGGACTACTTTGTCAGATCTGCAAGCAAGTTTATAAATTCATATTTTGTATAATTATAAACTTCTTGTATATGTAAATATGTATACATAAAATATGTATTTTGGGGAGATTGTTTCTTTTTTTTCCAAATGTTGGCACTTACCTTTTAAATGTACACTCCTTTGTCCCCCTCTGGCCTCCAGTAAGCCATAACTCTGCTCTTTTTTTCCCCAAAATAACTTAAATATCTTATTTGCTAGCCACCTTCTGAAACCAAGCACTAACCCACCTGTCTACCCCTCTGTTCATTGTATTTACACATCCTCTTCTGCATCCTGAAACTACTTAGCCCTAATTACTGCTACAAGAGAGCTAGTACCCCCTTTTTCACGCCTCCTTATGTTTCAATTACCCATACTAATCTCACAAGTGGTGCCGTCAAAGGCCCACCATTCCTGCCAGGAACTAAGTGTAAAAGTTCCATAATGCTAGATGGAAAGCTTATGGATGTAGTATGTATGTTTGTTATGCATGTGGGATCTTCTCCACTGAAATTGTACAGTACTACTTAATAAATAAAAGATAATTATAATTCAGCCACATTTTCGAGTATGACTTCTTAAGGTCCACAGCATCTCAATAGTCCCAGACCATCACACTACCACCACCATGTTTGACTGTTGGTTTTATGTTCTTATTGTAGAATGCTGTGTTAGCGTTATGCCAGATGTAACAGGACCCATGTCTTTCAAAAAGTTCCACTTTTGACCCATCAGTCCACAGAATATTATCCCAAAATCCATGGGGTCATCAAAGATGTTTATGGCAAACACCAGACAAGCTTTTTGCGTTTTTTTGGGTCAGCAGTGGTTTTTGCCTTTCAACTCTCCCATGGATACCATTATTTCACAGTCTCTTTGTTATTGTGGATTTGTGAACACTGACCTTAACTGAGGCAAGTGAGCTCTGCAGTTCTTTACATGTTGGTCCGGTTTCTTTTGTGACCTCATGGATTAGTCATTGTTGTGGTCGTGGCCTGTTTTATGTAAATGTATGCTAACATTTAATACAATTTTGACAAACACGTCTAATGGTACAATAATACATTAATTTAATTCCAGAATACAGTTAATTTATGTAAAGATGAATACCAAGAGACCAAAATATATTTTATTAATACATTTGGCTGTAAAAACAATATATCAAAAAGAATATCACAACAAAGTTACAGATAGACAACAATTATATTCTATATAACATTGCATTCATTAGGTAACATGTGTACTTAACTTGATGTTTGATGTTCAGTGTCTTTCAGTAGTTGTTTTCTAATTTTAGTTAAAATACTAGGCACTAAACTAGACCTAGCTTTTTGGCACTTAACTAGCGCAAAATGGAGGAACTATTACTATTTTATACTTTTTCTCTGGGCTCTCTTATCCTCTGCCATGCTGCTTCTTTCCCCTGCTTCCAGCCCCCCCCCCCTTCCCTGGAGTTCCTGATATCCCATGTCCCTGTTGTAGCCCAGGCTTTTCATGAAGGCAGGCATTATCCACTGTTTTAGATAAACAACAGATGTACACATTATTACTCACTCTCTAGTGTTAGCTGATGGTAGAGGTAATGCACTTCTTAAACAATCCTAGACAGAAATAACAGGTATAATAATGTATACCACAGTTAGGGGAGTGGTTTATTCAAAGTGAGACATCGTATTTGCTTGGATATAAAAGAGTTTTTTTTTTCAGAAAAATACCCTTCGTCTTATATTCAAGGTCATTTTATAATCTAACCTCAAATAGAGGTCTGACTATAAGACTAAGATCCAGATCCGCCGCAGCGCTGCAGGGGACCTGGATCTTCCTCTCTGGCAGCTGGTGAACGCCTGCGCGATGCAAACAACAGTGAGTGACTTCATCGGAAAAAAGGTAATCCTTAGGTATACATTTGTTTTCCTGTTATTCATTACTCCTGCATCAGCCATGCTGCATTGATATACTGTTTGTAAACTTTTTTTTTAAACCTTGGCATGGAAAACTGTAACGACAAAGAAATTTAATAACAACTGACAAGTTTACATACAAATTTAGCATCTAATTTCCTAGAATGCAAAAGTATAATATCTGTCTACTATTGGACATCTCCAGGCGGTGTAATGTAGGGTATTATTTAGATTAAAGTAAATGGTTTTTTTTTTTTATTAAATGAATAACTTTTGCACATTCTTTTGTAATCCATGCACCTTAATTGCATATCATTTTGAAATTCTTGGCTAGAGCAAAATTTTATAATGACACTAAATTAACAGCTCTGTCAAAAGGCTTATATTATTCATAAGTCCCCATCAGCTATGTTACAAAGAAGTGAATTATACACTGCAATTACAGCTGTGTAATTAGCAGAAAAGTATATAGGACACAAAAAAACATTTTTTATAGTTACCCGCAAGATCATAAGGCTACAAACATATGGCTTCATTGCTTTGTGATTATTTATTTGACTTTCTTTGTCCTGAGCTTTGGTAGTGCTAAATCAATGCCTTAAACTATAACTTTATACTTAAAAGTGGTCAGCGGATATTTACAGTTTACATAAAGTATTTTTTAATTAGTAAGTTCAATACAAACTATCTATGCTATTTTATGTGTACTTACTTTATTTGTTGGTGCTTTGTACCATAGTTTCGCAGTTGTACCCACTTCAGTGTTAGTGTTTTCAGAAACATGCAGAGCTAGAGGGCTTTGTTTTTTTAATGTGGTACTAGTTCATATAAAAAATATCTTAAATGAAAATCAGTCATTATACATACTGTATGTATGGCATCAATAAAGTTTTACATTTTAAGTTATCTATTTAGTCATCTGTAGACAACTTCATTCTAGACTTGTTTTCACTCAAAAACGGTAGTAAAAACATATGTGTAAGCAAAGCCACTTTATACAATATTATCTTTATTATAAACCTATATAATATGTATGTATGTATTTGTCCATGGGAATCTGTATTGCAAACAGAGCCAACCTCAGGCAGTGACAGATGAGGCACTCATACTGGACCCCACAAGTGTCTGCCAGAGATCACAGATCAGTGGCACCTGTAACGAGCATTACCTCTCACTCTTCCACTCCTCTTGCCTTTGCTAGGCCCTCAGAGTGAGAGTGCATCCGCATACCCCATCACTCCCCAGCTCTCAGATCAGAAGAGAGGAAGTGGGGACCTGAGCATGGAATTAATGGCACTTGTCACAAGAGAGGGCATTGCAGGGGGCACTGATGCTAAGGGAGATCAGCAATTAGGCCATAGGGGCCTTATAACTACTTCTTGCCTTGGGTCATGCAAATTGTAACAGATTGTTACTCTTAGTGCTACTCTTAATCTGCAATTTGATACAGCTTTTGTAGTTTTCTACTTGCTTATTATTTTGCTAAATATATACTACTCAACTATGATTTAGTTAATTCTTCTCTTTGCAATCCCAGTACTAGTTCCAAACCTATGCATTTATGCTGTAGTTTATACAGAAAAAAACCCAAGCCAATTCTAGGCCATCAGAGGCCATGATCAGCTGCAGAGCCTATGAGTAACTGTGTGCTTCAGACATTATGTAAATAATTTAGCAGTATAATAAATAAACAAAAACTGAAGTTACTCGTTCAACAACGTTCCAAGGACAAAATCAGCATGACCAACTTAACCAGCCGGCATGCTTGAATTCCATCAAGTCCAAGGAGGATGTGTTTTTTGCTGCTTGTGATGAACCCTGGCAGGGCCGGCCCTACAATGGAGCCGACTGGGCCAATTGCCCCAGGCATTTTTTTTTTATTTTTTTTTTGAAGTGGAAGAGAGAGAGAGAGGGGCGCCGAGTGGTTTTCGCTTACCCGCTCGGCGCCCCTCTCTCTCTCCTCTGCGGTGAGTCTCCCTGTTCGGTCTCGGTGCCGGCTTGTAATGCAGAGCGCCGGAAGTGACGTCAATTTCCGGCGCTCAGCATTATAAGCCGGCACCGTGGCAGAGCAGGGAGACTCGCCGCAGGACTGTTTAAAGGTAAGAACCGGGGGGGCGGGGGGGTAGATAATGGCGTCGGCGAAGTTTAAAATGCCGCCCCCCACCCCGGCGTCGGCGTTAAGTCTTCGGCCGGCCCTGAACCCTGGCATCAGGCTGTTAAAGGCAGGTTAGGTAGGCTGGTAAGTGGACCAAGTAATGCTGTCTTTGTCTTTCACATTTATTGTATCAAAATTACCAGAGCTTTTATTTTACTAATTGATTATGTTTGCTACTTAATCTAATCTAACAAATTTCTGTTTGTAATTTTTTTTAGATGTACTGTAAATGGCATCAAGGCATGAAAATACAGTCTATACATATATTTGATTACTTCTAACAAAGTCACAGACTGTGTCCTGGATTATAAGTGGTGATCGCACTCTCTACCCCACAATACCTGTCATTGTGCATTTCACACATTGTAGATTCAGCCTGCATTTGCATAGCTAATAAACACATTTTATATTTAAAAAAAATGAAAGAAGGTGAAAATGATGTGAAAGTTAATTATAGCAGAACATACCCAAATTTATAAGTTAGAATATCTTATATTTCTAAGTAGAAAGACATATAAATATGTATTAGGAACATATAAAAAAGAGCATGTACACATATGTGCATATATGAGCATTATTTGCTCATATTTACCAAGGGCGCCAATATTAATGAAGGGCATTGTATATATCTACTGTATATGCAGATCCATTGAAAGATATACTTATATGACTGGATGAAGAAATCTAAGTCATAGAAATGTACCACGACTTGCAAGCTTTAGGGCTTATTTAGGAAATGGTGAGATGTAGAGAGTTGTAAAAGTTGAGAAAAGGTTAAAACATTAAATTTCATTGACTTACACCAGCAAGCAGGATTGCATTGTCATCTCAGAGTGTATAGTTAAAATTGGTCCTGTGTGGATTTCGCCCCTTATAAGATAAAGTAAGAGCTATTTTTTTTCAACAAAATACTTGCTTACCTTGAAGTTAGAAGACTAGATTCATTTTCACTAAGTCACCACTTTGTACAAAACCTACAGGACATACAGCCAGAAGTGTTTTTTATGAGAACTATCTGATAAAGCAATAAATGGTGCATTGCCTATTTTTGCATTCCTACACACAGGGTTTGAATAAGAATAACACTGTTTTAAACAAAAGAAAGTATAATTGTTATTATGGGTTGTTCTTGATTTCATGGTGGAAATGTACATCGGTGTGAATGAAAATATATTGGGCATTTCAGAGGGGATAAGCAACATTTTTCTTGGTGAGCAACAAAGTCATCCGTCCTTAATTTAAATTAAAGAGGCCACCCCAATAAAGAAGTTCGCAATTAACTCGAATGCCCTCGCATGAAACATCCAAAAAAGTTCCCTAATTCGCAAACAACATATGCAAGTCGCTTTGGAAGTGTTAACGGGCGAGGGTATACAACCCTGGTCTGGTCAAATGCGATTTTAACTCAACAGACCACTTGACCCATATTTCGGTCCGGTGAGCCACTACATTTCCCCTAGGGTGATATAGTTGAGAAATTAAAAAACATAAAGTTATTAAGAATCCATTTGAAGTAAAGAATTATATAAATGGATATATATGACTGGACATTCATGTTGAGAATTTATAGCAATTTTCTGTTTTTTACCTTATGTTATCCTACCCTGGTGGCTCTTATCGAAATTAACTTATTCCTTTGAAGTATATGTACCATGAAAATCCAAAGACTCCAGCTAATTTCTACATATTCTAGGGTAGGATTTGTTTAAGATGGAAAAGTACTAGTCTTGTTGAAATACCCAAGAGACTGAAAAAGAAATACATTTGTACTTAGTCGGGCACGTGAGCTGAGTTTGTACAAAGTGCAGCTGAGCTTTCTGATGTCTGAACTGTATAATGTATATACAGGCATTCTAATAAGATTTGGTTCAGCCGTAACTTGCTGTTCGGCTGATGCACAGTGGAGCTGTTCAACTGTGCCTGCTCCTCACTGAAAGTGAATTAATAAATCAGCTGCCGCCTACGCTGCCTGCAAGTCAGGAAATGAGAGCAGGAGACATGAACCTCAGAAGAGCTTGTATCCAAGAAATGAACAGTTGGAAACACTATAGAGAATGCTGAGAGGGGAAAGCAAGGTTCAAATGAAGAATAAGGCTTATATGGAGCTTTTATGTCTTTTTACAGTGCAAGGCATTTGTTAAAAACCTATTGTGTGTGACCTTGGGGAAGTTACCTTTTAAAAACAAAATTGACAAGTATCCATACTCCAGTTAAAGACTCCAGGCATTAATGTTTGCATCCCTTTGCACAGTATTGTCTCTTGTACATACAATGAAAGGGTCCTTGAGAAAATTCTGATAGGGGTATACATGTTGCAAAACTGTGATCCTGACACTTCTTTCTTTTATGTCTTTTTTCCTGAGTTTATTGTTTTGATGTTACGTATGGATTCTACTCGCTTAATGCAAGTAATAGCATTCTTCAAAGCTAACATATCATCTTAATCTTTATATTAAACTGTCCATAGGTCAATATTTTTCTATAATGGTGCAGCATATCTGGCATGATTTTAGTAAGTGTTTTCAATCATCCTGTTGTGAAACTCATTATGCTATGGAAATTCTGGGTACTAATTTAAACTACCTTCTGTTTGCAGTTTGGTGCACACGTTACAAAACATTTGAAGAATTCAAAAAGATGGAAAATAAGCAGCCCCAAGAAAAGAATCCAAGGAGCATAATGGGGGTTACCATCTTTTTTTCTGTAGTCAATAAATGAGGACCAATTAAGTCACCAGGGTCCAAAACAAATGTGAACACTGTAACATTGCCTTTCTACACAGATAGCTAACGCTAAAGCATTTTCCACAGTGGGGGGCATTTTTTTCTTATAGGAAGCCGTACCGATTTCATATTTCGCTATGCACAGCTTACAATTTAACTAGGGACACATCATGCTTACTTTCCTTCGCAATTTGAAGATGTCCAGCATTGGCAGAAAACAGTCCGGTCAGAAGTGGTCTTCATGGAAGACTTGTGGCCAAAAAAGCATACCTCGGATGTGGAAACAAGGCCAAGCAAGTATTCACGAAAACACAGAAACTGGAGCGCAAAAAAATGGCAGCAGGTGCTCTGGAAAGATGAGTAAAAATTTAAATATTTGGCCGTAGCGAAGGCAGTTGGTTCACCAAACTGCTGGGGAGAGGTACCAGAATAAGTGTCTTACAGGCAACAGTGAAGCATGATGGAGGTTCCTTTCAAGTTTAGGGCTTCATCTTGACAAATGGAGTTGGGGATTTGATCAGATGGTATCATCAGTTCTGAGATACTTATCCATCATGCAATACCATCAGGGAGGGATCTGATTGGCCCCAAATTAATTCTGCAGCATGACAACGATCCCGAGCATACAACAAAAGTCATTAAGAACTATCTTCAACGTAAGATATGTATCAATGTAGACACTGAACAAACAAAAAAACACAACATTGACAGCAGATAAAAATGATGGCTTATATTTCCTGCTGTATACAACTAAAATCCTAATCAGTCTTAGATTCGGGATGGCCACATGCCTATTCCATGCATGTTTGAATTCTGTCAGTATATTAAACTCTACCATTTCTGCTGGATGGCTGTTTGACTTATCTAACATCCTCTCAGTAAAACAAAATGGTCTACTTCATTTTACGATTGCTGTGTAAGTTTACGAACAAGCCTGAAAAGTATTTAGTCCCGGGAAAATAATCGATTGTGATAAATCAAGGCTACCTATTATCATGCTCTCGGGTAATAATTATAACTTCCTCATTATAACTTTCACACCCATTCTCTGAATATTGTGTAGTTCCTGTTCCCATTACTTTTAGTTTGCATTGCCCACTTCAAGCTTTACAAGTTCACCTCATTTACCTTATACATTTATCGCTTCATCCATCAGCTCTAATTAGATGTATTTTTTTCAATTAGGAATGTGTGCAAATTAACAACAGTATAAACAATATGCATATGGTAGTGATCCAGTTTACAGTGAGCCATGTTCATCCTAATTAGTGTTACAGCTAGGAGAAGGACGTGAGCAGAAGTAAAAAAATGTTAGTTTTTGCCTGTCCTTGTGTTTAAAGGGATGGGATTAAGTTGGACTGGAGTGACTGATAATTAGAAGGATGTACCACATGCAGTCACATAGGATCTAACAAAATATGTATTTAACAGTCAAAGAATAAATGAAGACAGTTCAGCACTGTTGCTACTTTCCCTAGCAGTGAGTACCCTACAAGGATGACTGTAAGAGCACAGCACAGAATACTCCATAAGGTTAAGAAGAATCTAGAGTGTAAACTTACTTAAATCTTTGTAACATCCTAACATCTCTATGTACGAGTCTTCCCTAAGTAAAGCAATGAACAAGAATGGTGTTCATGCAAGCTCAACACGGTTGAAACCACTGACATTCAAAAAAAAACATTATTGGTGTAAAATTCTATGGATGGGTAAAACAGTTTGATTTGGAAGGAACATAACACGCTATGTGTGAAAAAAAGGTGCAGCACACCAACATTAAACATCATCCCAGCTGTAGAGTATATTGGGGGGGGGGGATTCATGGTTTGGGGCTGCTTTGCTGCCTTAGGCCAAAAATGCCTTGTTGAGTGGCTTGTTTAGGTGCCTCATGAATGATGTTCAGAGATGGGTTTGAATTGCTCGAGAGTCTCAGTGGTTTAAAATGCAGTGCAGTCCCACTGATTCTGTTCCTTGTAAGCATTATAGCTATGTAAAATTACAGAGGACTCGACAAACTTGGGGTACTTTGACACAGTGGTGGCTAACAATATATGGCCATATAATGTGACGGAATCCCCCTCTGTATGCACTGATATTGGTTATTATTATTTTGGCAGCAACCCTGGAGTCTGAATCTGTACTCCTTTAATGCTCATTAGGGTGTGCTTCCCTTTTTGCATATTGTTTTTGTTTTATAGTAGAAACGTGCAAACGGTCCAAAGACGATTGCCCAAAGACAAATTATTCCTAAAGTTTTTGGCACATTTGTTTTCAGGCAACAAAATGTGTTGCCCAGTGCCCACATTGACTCTCTCTCGCTCATTCTCGCAAACTCTCATTCTCGTTTACTCTCTCTCATGATCTTTAAATGCTTTCCTACCTACTCTGATAACCACTTCTGCTTCTGTCTACCACATCCACTTCCACTTCCGCATCTTCTTCCCACGGATTGGAGGATCAGGGAGAGGAAGAAGATTGAAGATAGCAGATTGAAGATAGAAAAGAAGAGACAGGAGAAGATAAAACATAGAAGATGAAGATGAAAACGCGTATGAAGATGCGGAAGTGGTCAGTAGAAACGGAAGTGGTTGGCAGAAAAGGTAGAGAAACATTTAAAGAGCATGAGAGAGAATGAGAGTGTGAGCAAGTGAGTGAGAGTGTTAATTTGAGCCCACGAGTTTCAGACAAAAATTCAGAGCTTTTTGCTTCATTTTACTCCAATTCATATGAATCAGAAAGCAAGTCTAGTATATATATATATATAAAAGGATGTTCACAGACTTCAGAGGAGAATGGACAGACTGGATTGAGATGACAGAAAGGCAACAGTAACTCAAATAACCACAAGGTTACAACCAAGGTATGCAGAATACCATCTCGGAACGTACAATACATCGAACCTCGAAGCAGATGGACTACAGCCGCAGAAGACCACACCTGGTGCCACTCCTGTCAGTAAGAACAGGAAACTGAGGCTACAATTCGCGCAGGCTCGCCAAAATTGGACAATGGAAGACTGGAATGACGTTGCCTGGTCTGATGAGTCTCGATTCCAGCTGTGACATTCAGTTGGCAGGGTCAGACTTTGGCGTAAACAACATGAAAGTATGGATCCATCCTGCCTTGTATCAACGGTTCAGGCTGGTGGTGGTGTAATGGTGTGGGGGACATTTTCTTTGCACACTTTAGGCCTCTTAGTACCAATTAAGCATTGTTTAAACGCGACAGCCTACCTCAGTATTGTTGCTGACCATGTCCATCCCTTTATGACCACAGTGTACCCATCTTCTGATGGCTACTTCCACCATGTCACAAAGCTCACATCATCTAAAACTGGTTTCTTGAACATGACAATGAGTTCACTGTACTCCAATGGCCTCCACAGTCACCAGATCTCAATCCAATAGAGCACCTTTGGGATGTGGTGGAACGGAAGATTTGCATCATGGATGTGCATCTGACAAATCTGCAACAACTGCGTGATGCCATCATGTCCATATGGACCAGAATCTGTGAGGAATGTTTCCAGCACCTTGTAGAAAATATGCCACAAAGAATTAAGGCAAAAGGGGGTCCAACCCGGTACTAGCAAGGTGTACCTAATAAAGTGGCCAGTGAGTGTATGTGTGTGTTTTATATGTGTGTACAACATCAGTGCCTCACCTCACAAATGCTCTACTGCATGAACAGAAATTCCCATAGAAACACTCAAACATCTTGCAGAAAGCCTTCTCAGAAGAGTGGAAGCAGTTATAGCTTCAAAAAGGGGGATCAACTACATATTAATGTCTATGTCTTTTGAATACGATGTTCTAAAAGTCCCTGTTGGTGTAATGGTCAGGTGTCCCAATACTTTTGAGTGCATAGATAGACTTACCCTATACTATTCCATCTTATTTCTTGTACATAAGTACTACAAGCATGCAATGTCAATTATTCCTGATATTGCCCTAAGCACTTTTTTTCTGGTTTTCTCCTTCTGATCCTTTAGGAAAGAGTACTAATCCTGATACACAAGCTGAAATAAGTTCAGAGTGTCTAATTTCTAGTGTTTATACTGTTGGACATTATTTGATCATTTTAGCACACATCTTCACTTTTCTATGTTATATAAATGTTATTATTGTACATGTTTATTATTATTATGTGCTAAAATGTTCTTATTTTTAATGCAAGCTGTTCCTATCTAGATTTAATATTTTATATGTATATATAGACACTGTATTCTAAATTATGTTTGTACAGATAGATTTGTAGGTAAATTGAATTATTTCAGAGGATACTTGGTTCATAATTTATTATTTAGACAGCAGGCAAGTTTGCCTAATAATTGTATAATGCTGTAGAAAAGCAGACTTTGGAAACCAAATCTCTACCCTTAAACTAATTATAGGATAAACACAGTTCATTGTAAGAAATTAATGTATTTCCATTGTTCCAAAAGTAAGATTACTCCAGGGTAATGGATAAATTACTTCAACAAGAAGCGCTTCTTTAATATTAATGTATTATAGTTAAATATTATCAATAAATTTAAAATACTAGCACTATATTTTTAGAGAAAATTTATAATACCGTATGTTAATGAGAAACTTAACTTCAGAGGGGCATAAAAGACAATAACAGCTACATGTAGTATCGCATCAGGAGCATGATATGGAATGGATTTCTCCCAAGGGTTTAATCCTTAAGTACAGCCAACTGAAAACCAATCTCCATTCAGATAATTAGACCAAGATGCGAGAAAATATGGTAAACGGCCAGAACTATTACCACTGATTACTGTCATCTTAAGCTGTTACTTTATGTATATGATCATAATTATTAAATTACTTGTCTACAGGTTCATTGAATGTAACTTTATTTTAATATTGAATACAGAAGCATTAGTTTACATATGTGAACAAAATCCCCATCCTAACATCTCTAGAGGGGTGTGGCCTGTATTTCACAATATTTATGAAAACATTGATCACATTTTTAGAAATGTGTTCTCTTTAAGTGTTAAAAAAGGGACATCCGAGTTTTTTATGTAAGTTCTTCTTATGTGAAGAATGAAGCCCATGGAGCAGCGCAGCTTAGGCGGAGTGGGCCTTGACAGAGCTAGGTGGTGTGCAAAAGGAGTGATTTAATTTAATTGGTTCAGAGTTGTTATGGGTGGGGTTATTAACAAGGTATATAAGTGGCAACCATTTTGTAAACGGTCACTTAACTGCTTTTCTAAATCCTGGTTGTCCCACCCTCCCTCCCTTTAAGGTGGGTTGTGGGGGGTGACTACCCCGTTTTGTCACAGCGGCGGGGATAGTTGGGGATTATTGCCTAATACGGTGTTTTGTTATGTTTTGGTTTAATAATTTGACTTGGTTCAAGTTATTGGTGTAGGTTTCGAGCTGGCCTGTGGCTCAGAACCTGGGGTGGTGTAGGGGTGTCTCGGTATGCCCCTGCATTGGTGTTTGGTTAAGTTGGTGGTGTAGGGGTGTCTCGGTATGCCCCTGCATTGGTGGTTTGGTTAAATCGGTGGTGTAGGGGTGTCTCGGTATGCCCCTACATAGTTATAATTTGGTTAAACGGTCTGGTAGGGGTGTCTTGGTACACCCCTATTGTGGTCAAGATGTTAATGGGTTAATGTGGAGGCACCTGGCATGTGTTGGTGCCATTGTTATATGTGGTTAATTTATTGGTTATGTGAGGTCATTGTCAGTGTTAATAAGAAGTAAACTGTTAATTATGTTTTAACCGGGGTGACTGGGTTGACAATGACCTCTAAATATTGTATATATGTTAATAAAGCTGTGGACAATATATTTTGCACCCAAATAACGTGTCTGTGTCATTATTTGGGTATGGGGTACGGTCTTCCTGGGCACAAACTCAACTATGCGCTTGTCATGTAGACATATGGTAAGTACAATAAATATTCCATGTCTTTACGTGATGATATTTCTATGAATTGTAAATGCTTTTTGGCTTCCATTTTTATGCAATGCACTTAAGTGAGTGCCAGTTTTTGTAGTAAATGGTAGACATGTGGAAATGGGTCAATTCTGACGAAAATCAGGGTACATTTTAATTTTAGGAACAAAATGTGTTGTATTTGCTCTCTCACACTTTCTCTGACTCTCACTCACTCTTTCACTTTTATTTTTGTACATTCTGTCTCTCATGCTCTCCGAGTGCCTTCCTACCTTTTCTGCCAACCTTTGCAACTCCACTTCCGTGCCTCACACCTTTGTGCTCTGCATCCGTACATACTGTTTTTTCAGATATCCAGAGGAAGCTCCTTTACATTAAAACACATGCCAAAAACATTTTAAAAAAACATAAGCTTATTTTTAGTGTGGGAATCTCAATTAACATTTTCACACATCAAAGTACCCCATTCATATCCAAGTTTATTAAAGAGTTGTATAACCTCTTCCAAATTAAACATTTTAACCCCTTAAGGACAATGGGCGGTCCCAAAACCCATTGAAAACAATGTATTTTCAGCCCGTACATGTAGGGGCTTTGTCATTAAGGGGTTAAGCATTAGCTTATCTTTCCCAGAAAGACAGACCAGTGGAACACTTAAACCCAGGGACACTCAACACTGGAAACTCTGCAGTAGCATCACATTTCAACAGATGTCATGGATAGCTACATAGGAAACATCTACTAAAGCGTATCATCTTAGACTTCAAGCATTGAAAATAAAAACTGTCATCACCTCCATGGCCGCTGGCATCAGGCATCACTTAAGAAGATGTACATGTAAATAACATACAATGAGTAATCACAAAACCTTATGAACATATCATGGAAGTCCGGATATGCTCTCAATGGAGCCACAGAATTTGTTAGCAGAAAAAAATATCATGTAAACTGTAATATAATGTGCTGCCTTTTTTTTTTGTTTTGTTTTTTTAAAAAAAATTATCATTTATCATTTATAAATCATTTAGGGGCATTCAAAAGAAATCAGTTGGCACATATCTGGAGCACCCTACCACACTACGCAGAAGATGTGCTAAAAACAACAAAACAAATGAAGAAAAAAAACAAGAAACCTCTAAATATTCTTTATAAATGTGTTAATTGTTTGTTTTGGCTGACCACCTTGCTCTCCTTATCTTGAAACATTGCCCAGATTTTCTGGGAACTTGTCCAACAGTTAATTAACACTTGTAACATTTTTTTTGAAGTCATAAAGGTTTCCAGAAAATTCAAGAAGCAAGGGAAACTTGCCAAAATAAATAATTAACAGAATGTAGGTAAAGTTAAAGTAAAGCTGTGTCATTTGTATGGTTATAGGGTTTGTATGGTTATAGGGTGGTGAAACTGTGTTCAGGGTAGTATGAATGTGCATAGGGTAGAGTCACTGTGTATTGTATAGTATACATGTGTATATGATTGTGGGACTTTGAATTGTTTGGGATGCATGTGTATAGGGTATCGTCAATGTGTATTGCTTTGTATGCCTGTGGCCTGAATAGTTTGACTGGATCATTTTCCATTGTATAGTTTGCATGTGTATAGGGTAGTAGTAAGTTTATAGGGTAGAAAGTCTGTACTTATTGTATATGTATGTATGGTATTGTGTAGTTTGCATGTATCTAGGGTAGTGTGACTGTTTTGTGAAGTTTGTATGTGCATAGGGTAGAGTCAATATGCATTGCTCTGTATGCATATGTAGTGTGCATTTGTATAGTATAGTATATGTCCATATACTACAGTATACACATATATATGTGTATATAGTGTGTGACTGTGTATTGTATAGGACACAGGATATAACTATTAATTGTGCATGTACACATGTGTGACTGTGTATAGGGTATTTTGTTGCTTATAGAACATAGTGAGCTGCAGGTACCAAAAAGTACATACTGTACACTCCTGTGAATTAACAAAATGTTCCTATTCATACCAATATCTACCAAATCCAAGGACCAATTACATGTATGATACCATTGTGCAGGGGATGTTACACTGTCCCTTAGGCTATCTCAGTACTCTCAGGGACCCAATTAAGCCATCAAGATCTTTTCAGTTTGCAAGACTAACAAGTTTGATAAACTGGCCCAGGGAGCTGTGATATCGGTGGAGGTGTATAATGTTGTACATGTAATGCATATATACGTATATAGATATGTTAGACACTAAATCCAAAATATACCACAAGACCATGCACAAATAACACACTTCCAGTACAAATTAAGCTTAGTTATACAACATAAACTTACTATTAATCGAAATATAACCAAAAGCATTACAAAACAGCCCTGCACACAAACCCAGTTAACGTCACTACCTCACCAACCTCTCCACAACAGCAGTATAGAGGTTAAATATTAGCAGAAGTATACTGCACAGAAAACCAGTGAGCGAAGAGAATTGCTGCGTGATTGCTCCAACCTGCTAGGTTCAGGAACTCATAAACAAATCTTTTTGGCAGATTCATCCAAAGATGCCTAGAGTCAGCAAAGCCCTTCGTTTTACAACTTCCCATGATTCCTGCTTACAAGCCCCTTTCTATATCACTAGTCTTCTACCCAATACATACTAACAAGAATCAAGGGCAGTGTATGAAAATGATATTCCATGCCAAGTGAAGTTTTTTAACTTTATTTAACATCGAGGACGTTACATAAAGTTAAAGCAAACCGAAAAAACCCAGATTTTTTAATTTAAGTCCCGGGCAGGGGCGCCGAGCAGTCGCTCGTGAAGTTTTCAGCAACCGCTCGGCGCCCCTCACCCTCTGTGACTCCGTTGCGGTGCCGATGTTTCATACTGAGCGCCGGCATTATTCAGCTGTGAAGCGCACACCGCGGCAGAGCGGGAAGACAGACGCCTCCCGCTCCCACCGCAGGACTCCGGCAGCAAGGTAAGTAAGGATAGGGAGAGGGGGGAGGCAGTGAGAAGGGGCGGGGGGAGGCAGTGAGAAGGGGTGGGGGGGGCAGTGAGAAGGGGATGGGGGGGCGCCAGAGGAGTAGTCTGCACAGAGCGCCAGAACAGTTAAGGCCGGCATTCTAATGCTTGTCACTCAGCTGTTATAGAAACTACACATTGGAGTTGTCACTAACAAGACACATTAAGCTTACTTATACATTTATTAAGATACCTATTTGCTATTGTTAAATACAGGTCTGTTCTATGAGCCTAGTCTTCCTAACCCAAACCCTATTCTCTATATATCCCAATGTGCGCTTATACAGACTTGTTATAGCATCCTTACTAGGTTATTCTCCAAGGGCCCATAACCTATTTAGCAATAAATGTTGCCAGCGGTATCTTGTGAGTGTGAGTCATGATCAGGGCTAGCCTTAGGTGTTTAGGTGACCTCTGTGAGCCTCCCCCATCACCCCCCTTTCATCATCGCTCCCAGAGAGCCTTAGTACCCATCTTCACTGTGCCACCCTTCTCTTTTCCTCACCATGTAGTTATAGATAACATAGGAAACACATGGAAATACACATGCGCATTCATGCTTACACAGACACATTCATGTTCACATACACATTCATGCCTACTCACTTACACAATCATGCTCACACACACTTACACATTCATACTTACATACAAACCCTTATACATACAGTATGTGCTCACGCAAAAAAACCTTACACATACATGCTCTCACACAAACACACTTATCCATACAATCTATTTCTGACATACATACATTCATTTATAAATACTCGCTTCCACCATCATCCCCTACCTCAATCATAATTTTCTTGAGCAGCCTAGTTTTTAACCAGGATTGAGTAACCTCATGTTACTAGACCCAACAGCATACCTGACTCCCTGGGCAGCTGTACCAGTCAAAAATTGTCAGACTTGGAATGTGGTGGGTCAGGTCTGACCGGCCCTTTGTTAACAATTTGGACTGGGCCCGGCCTCCTGGGCCAACCCGACCCTGGCCGCAGATGTTGTTGCAGGCTGAAGGGGCAGCTTCTTTGAGCACCGCAGGAATGACTGGACTTGGGGAAGGTGCTCATTTTGCCCTACGTTAGAGACAGCCCTGAATTTTGCTAAATATTTAAGGATCATTCCATGCAAATGTAGCACATAGATTAATGCTAAATTCTATGGATGCTCTTACTATATTCTGTTGTAGTTGTATTGATCTATTTTTGGGAGGCTTGTGTCAAACGTGTTCTGGAGTTCAATACGACTTTGTACCAGTAATTATGTTCTCATACCCCTAGAGAGAATAAGACTATAAAATGGTAATAATCATATTGCGCACCTCGAAACATTATCATCTCAACTAATAAAACAGCATGCATTCATTAACATATTTATGTTGTTACAGATTTTCCATTAAAATACATATATGTAGATGTGAGTAAACTGCATCCAAGGTAAGACTTAACCAAAGGACAATCAGTGAAATCTACTACTACTTTTTGACAGCAAGCAAGATGTTATCCATATTCCTTAATCATAAGAAAGTCAAGTACATAAAGGTAAAGGGCATCTCTAAGTCTTGGAAAACAGCTAATTGTTTTATGTGGCATCAAGTAAGGGACAATCTGCACAGTGGGTTTTCATTAACTTCTCTTAAATTTTATAGTGACTCCATTGCTGCTTA
Organism: Spea bombifrons; assembly: GCF_027358695.1. Classification (NCBI taxonomy): domain Eukaryota; kingdom Metazoa; phylum Chordata; class Amphibia; order Anura; family Pelobatidae; genus Spea; species Spea bombifrons. The sequence goes on along the minus strand of NC_071087.1, from coordinate 114,876,157 downwards.
GCAAGGCAGCCGTTCTGATTAGTGAAGCAGTAATAACATCTGTCAGCTCCTAGCAAAGGATAGTTAACAATTTCCTCAATAGCAACAAGTTCTTTTAAAATGATAACTGCTGCTGGCCATTTCATGGTAATTTTGTGTAGGGGCTGCATAGGCTTTCGGCAATGCAACATTGCGACAAATAACATTTTCTGCTGTACCATACAAATATGTTTGGGCAGATACCCAAATTTCTAGGCAGTAGGCGCGAGAAACAGTAGCTGGAACCGGTTATAGCTCCCTCCTTCATTAACAGGAATTTATTTCAGTATCCAGTCTAACACCATTATCCAGATGTGTTAACATTCTCATGGCCTCCTGTTTGCCGGTGGGGAGTCAACTGTTCCCTGTTTTTCTACGTCTCCCTCATCCATACATGCAGAATTTATTTTGGTAACACAATATGTATATTTCCTCAAGTGATGTTACTACATGTGCAAAACTGAACTAGACTTCTAAAGTATGTCGATTTGCAGTCGAATATACCATTACCCATGGATAAATACTGTATGTACTTTTCACATTCTTATCCAAACTCTTATTCACAACACCTTGCTATAAATAGATATAGTGGTTTCAGGGAATCAAATTTTCCAACAGAAATGCATCTTGTCAAGTACCTCTGGCACCTCTGACAAATTGGCATGATAGAAATAATCATTTTGCAGTAGTCACTAGAGCTCTGATTTACTTCCAAGTATAAACACATCTCGGTCTTTTAAAACAATCTGGGGGAGGGGGGTCAAGTGTGGTATTAAGGTTTTGGTCTTACCTACAGATTCCCAATGCTAAGTTAGAAAAGAGTTATTATACAGTGCTAGGATTTTCACATCAGAATCCTCTAGCTACAACTAGATATGTGAACTGGATCCAGACTGGACCATTAGAACTCACCCGAGGTAAAATAGTCATTTTAAAACTAAATGTCTCCAAACACGTTATATTGGCTTTTTTTTGCAACAAAAAGATCTGTCAAACAGTTTCCTTGGAGAACTATTGCAATCCTATACATTACATCCTACAAGTCTCATTAACTTTATATATTTTGAACCAGAATAAGCAAGGATTGAACCCTTGGGAACTTATGATGACTATAGTAACATTGTAGAAAGAATGGCAAATCAAAAAAAGGATATGTACATTATATATAATATGGTTAGTAATATGATGCATTGCAAAAATGTATACTTAAATCCAAACCAATGAAGCTCACCATCAGACATATTACCCCTTCCACCAACTGCTGAGCACATAACAAACATATGATTATTCCATCCATAAGTAACAAATAGCACTTTAAAAATCAAAACCTTCAATGTCTTTCTTACGGTTAGCCATGGGGTTTTACAATTTGTTAGAAGTTATTTTCAAAGAATGCCAAAGTATACAAAACAAAATATAAGGCAGACATGATTTATGATGTCATAACTAGGTAGACTGTATTTTATCGAAAGTGTTAGTCCAGAATCTTTGAGTACAATCCCCATAGTGCCATGTGATTAGCTCCAAGGACATTTCCTGTGGTCAAGAAATGATTAAATTCCAGTGCCCTGTGGTCAAAGAAGGCTCCAATTACAGAAATCTCACAATCATTAAAAAAAAAAGAAACTTTGAGTAAAAAAATCTAATTTTAGTGACGCTTCACTTCAGAGTACTGATCTGTGTAGTGCAAAAGAAATAACACTTAGCATCCAGTAAATGAAGCTTGGTAAAAGGAGGAATTTCAATAATGTTCTAATCACCCACAGAAGTAATTTTCCATCCATATGGCCAATTATACAAATAATGAACGCATAATGATTGTGATGAAGTAAATAAAACCCTAGTATTGAAGGAAAGCTACTAGCATAATTTTAGAAACTAAGTTGCAATTTGATTTATTTAGTTAAAATATGGCTAATTCATTCTATATTTCTAAATTATATAATCATAACTGTCACATTCTGTATTACGGATAAAATAAAGTATACCTAATGAATAATATGACACGGCATTTTTAAATCTAGCCGTGAACGCTTCCTCTAACACTATTTCAAGCCTTTGGTTGAGGATTTTCATAACAGGATCTGTTCAGGTTTCCATATTGATGCTACAAAAACAGGTTAATAGGCTAATCCTCTCACCACTCCACCTGAAAACTCCTGACAGAGCTTATATTCAAATCTACTCATCTTCTTATGATGCAAACATTCATCCTTCAGTGACTTCTGCCATGACAGGCTTGCAAAAGGAACATCTGAGTTTTTGAAAAATGCTAAAAAGTAGCATTTTTAAAATCACCACATTAAGTATACAGCGTATGCCGAGATTATTCAGGAGCTTTGAGAGCTAATTATCATAAAAATTGGTATTTTATTAGCAGATCAGCATCTTAATGGAAAACAATACACTAAAAAAGGAGGTAAGATTTCAAAGTACATAATCAGTCATCTCACCAAAAACATAGAATGTGATAATAAAAAAAAAAAAAAAAAAGCTTTTGCCTCATCTAGGCTGTCATATAAATTCCTACAAACATGTGCATCAGCATTGGCCAGTGAGATAATCAGTGCTCTTGGATTAATGTATAGCAGCAAAATCTGAATATTAAAGCATCGGTGTGTTCCCCATTCGCATGACATTTTATTTATAGAGTGTCATCGCTGTTCCAATAGTGGAGAGTGAAAATGAACAATAGTTTTGGCTTATAGAGGTGGGAGAGTCTGTCTGCGTGCTGCATGCCGGAACAGACTAACAATATACCGTATTTGCTCGATTATAAGACGACCCCCCAAAATCTGAAAATTAATTTAGGAAAAAAAGAAAAAGTCTGAATATAAGATGACCCTATAGGAAAAAAGTTTTACCAGTAAATGTTAATTCATGTAAACTATGTGAACCTTTTGAAAAAAATTTAGTTTTTATCTCCTTTTTTTCAACCTGCCCCCCCCCAGTTATGCACATCTGCCCCCAGGCTTGCCACTCTGCCCCAGAAATGCCTTATACCCCCTATATGCCACTGTGCCCCATGATATGCCTTTTAACTCTCTAAATGCCACTGTGCCTCATGATATGCCTTTTGACCCCCTATGTGCCACTCTGCTTCCAGAATTGCCTTATACCCCTATATGCCGCTCTGGCATTTAGGGGTTAAAAGGCATATTATGGGGCAGAGTGGCATAAAGGGAGGTATAAGGCATTTCAGGAGGCAGAGAGGCTTATAGAGGGTTAAAAGGCATTTCTGGAGGCAGAGTGGCATTAAGGGGGTTAAAAGGCATTTCACAGAGCACTCTGCCTCCAGAAATGCCTTATGCCCCCCATTTAACACTCCCTCCTCCAAACTTACTGGTACTTCTGAGTCCCCGGTGCGTAGTCCGGGGTAGCGTGTAGAGCTCTACGCGATTCGCGTAGACAACTTCTGGACTACGCACCGGGGACTCAGAAGCACCGGTAAGTTGGGGGGGGCATAACACAGGAGGATCCAGGTCCCCTGCATCGCTGCGGGGGATCTGGATCTTAGTCTCATAGTCAGACCTATTTGAGGTCTGATTATAAGACAACCCCGATTATAAGACGAGGGGTATTTTTCAGAGCATTTCCTCTGGAAAAAACTTGTCTTATAATCGAGCAAATACGGTAGAAGGTCCTTGTGAGCAGCTGTATTGTTCAAAATCCTGACAAGAAGTTAACCATTCCCTAAACCACAACAAACTCTAATCCCTCCAGCATTTGCACATACACACACACATATATATATATATATATATATATATTTTTCATAGCCTTCTTTTCCCATTTTTGTACCGGTACCGGGTACCAATATTTGTGGAGGGCACAGGGGTATCTATGGCAAAGCATTTGAGTAAAATGTTAGCATTATTTTAAAACATTATTTGGGAAAAAATGAAGAACACATATCTTGGGACCTCAGAGTCTTCTTTGGTGAAGATCTTGCTTATTCTAACAATTTTTCATACATTTTGAAGTGACCTTTCTCTAGGCAAAGTTATCACTGATGAAAAATGTAAAGTGTTTCTGCGTATTTAATGCCAATTTATGTCACTGACTCCAAACACATCCGGTGTGGCTCTGTGAATTAACATCATTATGTCAGTCATTTATAGTTCACTTAATGGCTTTCACCTGCAGAGACCTTCACATGTATCTCAGTAGCTTGAGCTATGACAATGTTTACAAAGGTTGCACAGCTCGATCTTCTTCTTGATTTACGTACCTTTTCAAATAAAAGTGAGTAAAATAACCTCTATCCACTTACTTTCATGTATATTAAACATTAAATAGCAAATACACATTCCGAATCCCTGGCTTTCTCTCATATGGTGCATATTTTAGTAGCCAGCTTGATTATTACTCTTATGAAGGCAATCGAAAACATTTATGGAAACCAAGTGGTTTTACAACTTAGACACAAAAGTGCTGCACTTTTTGGTTTCTGTGTTTTATATTTTACTTCCAGTGCTTTATATTTTACGTTCCTTATTATTTTTTATAGTGTTAACTATACACTCCCTTTAGTGAATAGACCCCACTAATTGAAGACAAAAAGTATGTAGATTGTGGTTTTTAGATTCATTGTACTTGATTAATTAAAACAGCGTTAAATACATTATTAGGCTTTAACATACAGCTGACTACAACTGTTTATTTCAGTTTGCATGAGCAAGCAATTCAAAGTAAAAAGAAGGGAAACCTAATGCACAGTTTTATAGTACATGTTTAGCAAATAAATTGTACGGTCATAAAAAATGGTTAAAAAAGAAATGTCCAAAAAAAATAAAGTGTAAATAACTATTTGACACATGCACATTCAAGGCCAGATTAAGGAGCCTTGAGGCTCTGGAGCAATTATACATGAAGGGCCCCTTCTCTGGTTTTCTTGCCTTTAGCAAGCTTTTTGTTTCCCCTTTTCTCTGTTTTCTTTTTTCCATAGCTAAAGGCTCTGACTAAGCGCTAGGTATAGAGCATACCTGGGAGCTTCTGGGCTCCGGCTACTCTTTGCTGGTTGTCGTGAAATTCCGTGGCATGTCCTGGTGAGAAAGATGAAGCCTCCTCTATTGGGGTTTTGATTTCTAAATGAGCTGACCCTGAGACTCTTGAAATATTAATCATTTAAAAGCTCATCCTGAAATTATCTAATACCGGCCCTCATGGAAACCTTGCCTTGTCATTATTTAAAGATACACTTACAGCGGTGTGAGAAAGAAAGTACATCCTCTTTGAATTTTATGGTTTGACATATCAGGACAAAATTAAAATCATCTGTTCCTTAGCAGGTCTAACCTCAGATGAATAATAACACATGACATATTATACTGTGTCACTAGTTATTCAACAAAAATAAAGCCAGAATGGAGAATTTGTGTGTGAAAAACTAAGTACACCCTTATTTCTTCCATAGGAATTAATATACTAAGTAGCAGGTAGGTGCTGCTAATCAAATCCCCTCGATTAATTGATCATCAGCAAGTGTGACCATCTCTATAAAAGCCAAAGTTTTAGCAGTTTGCTGGTCTGGAACATCCAGGTTTGTGTGAACACAATACCAAGGAGGAAAGACATCAGCAATGATCTTAAAGGAGCAATTGTTGCTGCCCATCAATCTTAGAAGGGTTATGAGGCCATTTCCAAACAATTTCAAGTACATCATTCTACAGTTAGAAAGATTATTCAAAAGTGGAAACCATTTAAGACAGTTGCCAATCTTCCCAGGAGTGGAGGTCCCAGCAAATTCATCCAAAGGTCAGACCGTGTGATGCTCAGAAATAATTGCAAGAAACCCAAGAGTTACATCACACACGCCACAGACCTCAGTTAGACTTCTAGAAAAATTTCTTTTGGACAGACAAGACCAAAACCAAACACAGCGTATCAGTACAAACACCTCATGCCAACTGTCAAGCACGATGGTGGAGAGGTGATGATTTGGGCTTGTTTTGCAGACACAGGAACTGGAAACCTTGCAGTCATTGAGGTTCGACCATGAACCCCTCTGTACACCAAAGTATTTAAATGTGAGGCCCTCTGTATGACAGCTAAAGCTTGGCCGGAATTGGGTCATGCAACAGGACAATGATCCCAAGCACATAAACAAATCAACGACAGAATGGCTGAAAAAGAAAGCATCAAGGTGTTGCAATGGCCCAGTCCAGACCTCAACCCAAATGAAAAGCTGTGGCGGGACCATAAGAGAGGTGTGCATAAACAAAAGCCCTAAAACCTTAATGAACTGAAGCAGCTTCGTAAAGAAAAGTGGGCCAAAATTCCCCACAATGATGTGAGAAACTGATAAAGCCATGAGAAAACGATTACTTCAAGTTATTGCTCCTAAAGGTGGCTCTACAAGCTAAGGTGTACTTAGTTTTTCACACATGAGCTGATCCTTTAATAGCCCATCGTAAAGATTATCTGTAGTTACTTGCTAAATGTGTTAACAAAATGGCTCTAATAGCAGTCCCCAATGAAACCTTGACTTGACATTATTTAAAGATAAACGGAGTCACCTGCATTTAAACAGGTATATTTAACCATAACATAGTGGGAGCAAAAGCACCGTTTGGAATCACAATTATGATCACAGCAGTGTCGAATAGAAGGAGTCAGCTCCAGGCTGTGTGACCCTGAGAATATGCCTATTAACTCTGAGATCCTTAGATTGGGGAAAAAATGTGAGATTCAGGGTCAAACTCTGGGAGTTCCCAGGTATGCCACTAGAACGTAGATATGTCCTTGCACTTTCACATCAGTTAGGACATCATATGTCTGATGACTGCCTGGTCTTCCTTCTGTCAGATTTAGTGCTAAACTCTGTTACCCTAAAGAGGATTTCATATCAATTATAAAGAGAAGTTTAAAAATCCCCGTCCTGCAGTGATACTACAAGACAGATCCTTCACACTAACAGAAACCATGTAGAGACTTCACTGTAGTAGCCTCGACTTTCGTGCTAGGCATCCATGCAACACATAACCACACCCCCCAATAAAAACACGACAACCTGAATTTGGGTAGAAAAGGCCACAGCCGATTTTATTTAAATGCCGGACATTGCCACGCAGACCTAAAACCAAAAATAGGTGCGTTAACAGGACAATGACCAACAAACTGAACAATAAATAACATAAATTTACATGAATAAACATTAACCATTTAATGTAAAACCACCCCAAGCTTACCAGGTTATCCAGGTACCACACAGGGAAGGACATACCGAGATGCCCAAACCCAAACCTGAGGTCCCCAGCTCCACCTGCCAGGAAACCTCCCACCACCAATGCTCTCCTATCAGCATTAACCCCTTAGAATACCTGGTAAGCATACGCACGACTGTGACAGAACAAACATACCAAAGCCATCAAAACACCAAAGTAAAAAAGGGGAGGGAGGGTGGGACAAACAGCGAATGGTAGGTGACAGAAAAAATGGTGCTTACCCCTGTGGCGCCAATCCCTTAAATACCCCCACCGTTAACCCCACCCCCAACATTCAAAAAATGCCGCCAAGGCCTATCCCTGCTCGGCACCCAGTCAACGGTCCACTCAGGCCCATACTGACCCCCGTGGCCTTCATGACTGTAGTAGCCTCGACTTTCGTGCTAGGCATCCATGCAACACATAACCACACCCCCCAATAAAAACACGACAACCTGAATTTGGGTAGAAAAGGCCACAGCCGATTTTATTTAAATGCCGGACATTGCCACGCAGACCTAAAACCAAAAATAGGTGCGTTAACAGGACAATGACCAACAAACTGAACAATAAATAACATAAATTTACATGAATAAACATTAACCATTTAATGTAAAACCACCCCAAGCTTACCAGGTTATCCAGGTACCACACAGGGAAGGACATACCGAGATGCCCAAACCCAAACCTGAGGTCCCCAGCTCCACCTGCCAGGAAACCTCCCACCACCAATGCTCTCCTATCAGCATTAACCCCTTAGAATACCTGGTAAGCATACGCCATGAGCCCCATCCCTTGAAACCTTAAGCAGGATGGGCTCCCCCACCAAGAAGAAACAAGGCCTTTTCCACACCCTCAAGCAAAGCCAAATTGAAAAAATCATAACCAAGGTCCGACAAATGCACCCCATCACCACGAAACAGACCCGCCCCGAAACCTTCCAGGGCCACATGACGAACCACCACACCCCTACAACCACGAATAAAGCTTGCCATCAGCTTATTAACCTTCTTCCTACAACGCTCCAACGCCACCCCATCCCTGGCATGGCGCCAGCGTACCCTCGGGATAAGCTCCGACCAAACCACTTTAAGAGCAGGAACCAGCGCCAACATACGCTCTACATCCCAACGCATCCGGGAAACCAATTCCCGCTGAGGAATAGCCCCCAAATCATTGCCCCCAGCGTGAATAACTAAAACGTCAGGAGCAACACCCAAACGGAGATACCGCGAGAACAAGGATAGAACCCCTTCCCACAGCATACCCCGCACCCCAAACCACCTCACGTCGACCTGGTCCCGAGGAAAACCCAGCTGCAGACCGTTGTCTCTAACTGCGGCTCGCCTCCGGGCCCAATACACGTGAGAATGGCCGATGATCCATAAGACGAACCGGGACCCTGCAATGCAAACAAAAAACAAGACAAAGAAAAAAGGTGGGTACCCAACCAAATCCCACCAACTACCCTTCCAACCAATCAATCCCCCAGCCATAACCTCTGCGGCCTGACATACCTCCGAAAGCACCCTGATTCCCAACGCCCGATGCGCCGTACCACCTCATCCCCCAAGCCAAGCCTCGCTGCCTCCGTAGCAGCCCCAATACGAAACGAATGCGTGCCAAATTCAGCGGCCCCAACTCCAAGCCGTTCCAAACCCAACCTCATCACCCGAGAAAACTGAAACCTAGATAACGGCGTGAAATCCACGTGAACAAGAAAAGACAAACCCCCCGCCGGCCGAACCTGCAAAAACCGCTGCACACAACTGACCGGGCAAATCGAATCGCCAGGGAGGGCGTAAAGCACAACCTGCCTACCTTTTCCAAAAACATCCGTCTTAGACGATCTCAACCAGACAGACACCTGCCCGTCGCCACACACCACATCCGCAAATGCCAAGCCACCCTGAACCGACTTCCTTGGACTGACCAACTCCGACACCCGAAACGCCCCGAAAAAGGCCAACGTGAAAGCCGCCTGGAACAGCACCACCTCATAATCATCACTGCAAACGTCAACCAGAATCCTAATTAGCTTCCGCAAAAGTCCCGCAGATAGCGGACGCCTAGTATCAGGGCGCCGCCTGCCCTTCCTCATGCCCCGCAACATCCGCCTAATCAAAAAGGATTTTGTCAAATCCGCCCAACCACGCAACTGGAACATAAAGGCCAATGCCGCCATACACTTGTCAACTTGGGAAGGCGACGCCCCGCGCAAAGCCAACTTAGCCACAAACCACAACAGAACATTTAATCGGGCCCCTTCACCGCCAGCCTCACCAACCACCCGAGCCAACGCCTCCCAATCCTGCCAAACCTTCTCATAAGCAGCCCAGGTAGCCGGAGCCAAGGAAGACCTCACCCATCCCGCAAGCATGCGGTCCCGAGATTCCACATCACCTCCGGGCAAGGCAAACCCTCCGCTTCCGCCATAGGTGCCTCTCGCCGAAACCGCTCCCACTGCAAGCGAGAGAGAGAATCGGCAATCACGTTCAAATAACCTGGCACATGCTTCGCTCGGAAAGACACATTCAACTCCATACACAAAAGCACAAACCACCTAAGCAACTTCACAACAGGAGGGGAAGACGCCGACAACAAATTAATAGAATGGACAACCGCTAGATTGTCCGTAAAGAATACCACGCGGCGATTGCGCATCTGCCAGCCCCACAACGTTAACGCCACCACCAACGGGAACAACTCCAAAAAGGCCAAATTCCGAATTAAAGGACTCACACGCCAATGATCGGGCCACCGAGCCGCGCACCACTGGCCACCAAAATAAGCCCCAAATCCCACACTACCGGACGCATCAGTGTAAAGCGACAACGAGTCAGCCGACACAGATGGTAACTGAAAAAACACCTTCCCGTTGAAACTAGAAAGAAAAACCTCCCAAACCGCCAAATCCGCCCGCATATTCCGAGACACCCGCACCCTTTGATGAGCTGACCGCACACCAGCAGTGGCCCGAGACAAAGACCGAGAAAAAACACGACCCACCGGGATGACCCTACAAGCAAAATTTAGCCGCCCCAGCAGTGACTGCAACTGCCTCAGGGTAACCTTCCTAGCGGAACGAACCTGTTCAATCCCAACCCGCAGCGCAGCTAACTTATCCTCAGGAAGACGACAAACTCCCGCAACCGAGTCAATCTCCAGCCCCAAGAAACTAAGGCAGGTACAAGGACCCTCTGTCTTGTCTGCCGCCAAAGGAACCCCAAATGACCGAGCCACCAGCTGCAAGGTGCGCAACAAATGCAGACATTGACCCGAACCCGCTGGACCCACGCAAAAGAAATCGTCCAAATAATGCACTAACGCATGGCAACCCGCCTCCACCCGCACAACCCACTCAACAAAGGTACTAAACTTCTCGAAGTAGGCACACGAAATAGAGCACCCCATAGGGAGGCACAAGTCAACATAAAACGCCCCATCGAACCAACACCCCAAAAGGTGATGGCAATCCGGATGTATCGGCAGCAAGCGGAAGGCAGATTCAATATCCGCCTTCGCCATCAGAGCCCCGGGGCCAGAATCTCGCACCAAATCAACCGCCTTATCAAACGAAGTATAAGAAACGGAACAGAGCTCCCTATCAATATCATCATTGACAGAGAAACCCTTAGGGTAAGACAAGTGATGTATCAACCTGTATTTACCCACCTCCCGTTTTGGAACTACCCCCAACGGCGAAACCCTAAAACCGGCCAACGGGGCCTCAACGAAAGGGCCAGCCATACGACCCAACTGAACCTCCTTAGCCAGTTTGTCACGCACAACTTCAGGAAAAGCAGCCACCGACTTCAAATTGCGACGAGACAGCCTAGCCTCCCTAGGCAGAAAGGGGATAGGAAAACCATGCGCGAACCCAGCGTCTAGAAACGCCGCATCATCCCGCCTAACGTAGCGGTTTAGCCACGGAAGCATCGCGTCGCGCATCACCGGCGTTGTCCCCTTTAGACCCAGCCTGAACAGTGGAACCGGCTGCCTTCGCCCGCTTGAAACACTTGGACAAACTATGTGCCCCACCGCACCCGGAGCACTCATGTCGGAACTTGCACGAGGCCCCCCACTTGCATTGGCTGTCGTTAAACTGCCAACACGTACCCTTCTTGCCCGCGGCCGGTGTGGATCCCTGAGAACCTCCACCGGCCCCCCCTGGAAAGGGCGACGCCTTCTGCGCCATCATTAGCTTAAGCCAAAGCGGAAGATCCATTTGATCCCACCGCATGCCAGGGTTGGCCGCTAAGCGCTGACGAAATTGCTCATCATAACGCCACCACGCCCAACCCCCATACACCCGGTAAGCCTCCCAAATCCCGTCAACGTAACAGAATAACGCCGAACATTTGTCCGGCGTCTTCTCACCGATGACACTCGCCAGAATACAAAATGCACGGAGCCAATTCCCGAAAGTCTTAGGGATCTTGCGGTACCTACGCTTCTTATCCTCTTCCTCCTTTTTCTTATCCTCTTTCTTATCATCCTCCTTCGGTTCAAAAGACTCCTCCAGAGGAAGTAAGGAAAACAACTCCACAAACTCACCCTTCCATATCTTTTCCTTCACCTCTAACTTCAAATGCACCCCCAACGGGCCCGAAAAAGAGACATAAGCCGTCTGCCGCGCGGCCTCCGGAACACTACTCAGCACCACATCCCCACTATCCGCAACCACTTCACTACCGGACCCCCCGACCGCAGCATCCCCAGCAACCTCGCAGCCAGACGGCGGAGCAACCTCCGCAGCCCCAGCCACCGATGCCTTGTCCCCCCCCAAAACTACCGGCCCCGGAACCCAAGCACGCTGCACACCCGACTGCGAACCTCCGGCGCCCCCACTACTCCACGAAGCCACTAAAGCTCGCAACCCTTCTAAAATACCTGCCACTGAACCACTGTGCTCATGCGCTACCGGAATCGCCGCGCCACGCTGCGCCATGCACTCACCAGCCTGGCCCCCAGCCGTTCCCGACCGCTGGGCCGTAGCATCCTGATGAAGCGCCGGTAACTCCCTCGGAGTGGCCGCCTCCAAAGCCACACTCCCGTGCCTGTCCTCCGCCGTCCTCCGTCTCCTATCGTCAGAACGAGATCTGGAAGCAGACAAACGCCTGAACGGTGCTGTTGGAGAGCGAACCCTAACCCTCCCAACCCGAGACTGAGACCTATCACCCCTAGACCCACGAACCCTGGAACGCTGACCTCCAGACCTACCACCATCCCTCCCCAACCGCCTGCCCCTAACCCCAGCTCGGGAACCTTCAGAAGAAGACGAACCCCTAGAAACCGAACGCCTGACCAGACGCTGGGAAGATCCACTAAATAAAACCCCAGAAGACACAAGGCCCATCCTCCCCCTATCCCCACTACCCGAGCGCCTCCGAACACGGGAACTATCCCTGGAGGAACCAACCCCCACCCTAGGGGAATAAACCCTGGGCCTAGAAACATGCTGACCCACACCACTAGATCCCCCACCACCCATAACCGAGGAGCCAATAGAGGACGCAGGGCTGCAACCCCTAGACTGAACCTCACCTCTACGACTACCCAGCCCCCCATCCCTAACTACAGACCCACCGGCTACCTCAGACTCCAACCCTGCACCCCCCAAACCTAAGGCCCCAGAAGCCCCAGCCGACTCCCCAACAGGACTACCCCCCGCACTACTAACGGCAGGGCCGGATCCAGCACCCCCCGCTGCCCTAGGAACTCGCCTGGACCGTCCAGCGCCGCTCCGTCCTGAATGCAGGAAAACAGGCCGCTGTGCCTGCAACACACGGCCGTCTCTCCGCCCACGCTTCATCCGACCACCGCTACCGAAGGAATCTTCGCTGGGCGACAGCCCAGGATCAGCTCCGGCACCCCCGCTGGGCTCTCTCACCTCCCGCTCCGGCACTACGCGCTCCTCCAAGTCGACCCCGCATACGCCGCCAGCCCTGGAGCGGCCTGCCGCGCCGCCGCGGCCTACTGCCGACCGCTCCACGCCACCGGATCCCCGATGACGCGGTGAGCACCCGCTAGGGCTCAACCGCTGCGGCGGACGCCGCCTCCGTCTGCTGCGCACACCGCTTGCAGCCGCACCGCCGGAGGAGCGCGAGTGACCGGGCTCAACTCCAGCGGCACGGCCAGGCGTGCCGACTGCTCCCTCTTCGGCCCCGGAGGCCCTGTCCAGGGTCAAGCGACGCGGCGGCTGGACCCGCCGAGCAGGCCTCTTCGGAACTCCGGCCTGGGTGAAGACTGGTCCCAGCTGCTCCTTCAACCACTCCGGACCACGCTGCAGGGCCGCCTGACGAACGCCTTCCAAGATCTTCTCCACCTCCGGATCCATGTCGACCTGCAGGGAAGACAAGAAGGGAGAGAACACCAAAGAGAAAGAAGGAGAGACAGGAGACAGAAAAGCCAACAGCAAAGACAAACAGCGAATGGTAGGTGACAGAAAAAATGGTGCTTACCCCTGTGGCGCCAATCCCTTAAATACCCCCACCGTTAACCCCACCCCCAACATTCAAAAAATGCCGCCAAGGCCTATCCCTGCTCGGCACCCAGTCAACGGTCCACTCAGGCCCATACTGACCCCCGTGGCCTTCAATACAGATTCTGTTGGGGTTTCTGTTGGCCCCTGCAGATGATCATACGTTGTGTGATCAGCAGGCAGGAAGAAAAGAGTGAGAAGAGGGGAAAACATGATAAGCTGTTTAAAGATGCTGTTGACCCATTGTGTCTCTATAGCTTTATTCATTCCTCATAATGGCTCAATCCCAACATCAATTCCTACATATACATAACTATGAAATTCTGAACAGCTGAGGGCATTTGGCCTTAATCTGAATGGATTGTACAATCTTTGTCACTCAAGGGAGCCTCAAGGTACTTCTTGATCAGGTATGCAATTGGTTGCATATAGCACATCTCACATATGTCATTCCACTACGCTGCTAACTATGCCATTTCTGTTCAGCACTGTTAGTGAAAATATCAGCAAAATAATTGTATTAGCACTGTACATGCCTGTAAACCAATACTTACTATGTGGCATATATATATATATATATATATATACATACAGTATATGGAGGTCTATTTTCCAGAAGCAAAACGCTATGTAGCTTTCATGGTAATTGAGCAGTCCAATAATTGATCCTTAATGTTTTAAGCAAGATTCCTGTGTGTGCATTAACCGTCTGTGTGTGCAACTGTGTATAATTGCATGCTGCTATTGTTCTGGTGTTCTAGGCATACCAAGATAAATGTGATTAAATGGACCAGCGAGTAAATACAATGTAAACTTGTGTTGAACCTAATGAATATGGTTTATTGCAGTGTCTTTTCCCATTATGAGATCGGCAAGGAGAGGACATCATGACATTTTCCTTCAATATTGAACTAAAAAAAAGTGCAAACAAGAAAATAGAATTAGGAATGACTATGACACAGTTTCCATAAAATGCTAAACTGGTTAAACAACAACAACAAAAAGTTAATAACTGGTTAACATGGTTCAGATGTCACTCCACCATGCATTTATGGTAATATGAAAGAATCATTTGCAGGTTCTGAACATGGGAAGAAATGTTTCACCTTTTGTAAAGCCATAAGAAACATTTACATGTAATTTAAATGGAAGTACATCAGTGAACAATTCAGTGCACAATGGTAGGGGTTGCACAACCCCACACACACATGAGGAGTGCAGGCCCCAGAAGGCAAAGATTGAGGACCTGGTACCCACTGTGGCCCTACACTTTGGAGCACCTTGTTAACAATTCATCTACAAACTAAAAGCTCAAAGCACCTCAGAATTTATGTATCATTATGTAACTTTTATATGGTTTTTTGTAGTTATTTACTTGATTTACCTTCCTTGTTATTGACATTGACATGGGACATCCCAATAAATGGACTTTTTCTAAGAAACTGTTAAAGAAAACCTTATTTTGATATAAGCAAAGTTTGCTTAATAATTTTCTTAACAAGCAAAAAAAATGTTTAGTGCCACACTATTACAAAAGAAAGGTAAATAAACAATTGTGACAGTGAACCAGGCATGGTGGTGGATAACATATATATTTCTCAGAAAATACTGCAGTGCAGTGTATTTGATTACCCCAGGGAGAATGGTTTGTTACCAACAAAATAATGGTAATGTTGTAGTTATGTTTGGGTCCCTGGGGTGGAGCATTTGGAGAGAAGGGAGGGCCAGTGCTCCACTCCACAGTTTACTTGCAGCAGGTGATGAAGCCAGTCCAGGAGTTCTGGTTCTCTCAGATTGTTACTCACCTGTTACCAATGAGCAGCAGGGGGCTGCTACAAAAAGGAGCCCTGTGAGTTATTCAGGTGAGAAACATACAAGCAGTGAGTGAGACTGCATTTTCGCCTAACAAATCTGCTGAACGGTTCCTAAACGAAAAAGGTCTGTGCTAAATGTTTTTTGTTGGTAGCGGGTAAGCCGTCCAACGATAGTTAGTTGCTGTTTGTCAGTAAGTGCTCAGAGAGCAAGGCTTTTCTTTTTGTTTGTTTTATTTATGTTTGTTTACAGACCTTTTAATAAAAAGGACTACAATTCTAAAAATAATTTAGCCTTATGTGGTATTTCAAACCTTAAGACTGTGTGGTTACATGATCCCAGCTCACACAATGTAATTGGCAGAAGGAAAAAGAAATGTCCAAATAAACAGACACTTTTGTTTAAGACATGTATCATTTAAGAAAGTTATTAAAAAATGGCTGCTGGAGATTTTTATCATGGTGTTCACTATATTAAAAACCTTTTTACGTCATTTAAATCAAGAACTGCTACAGAATGTTGGAATCTATAATTTCATGGCTTAATGAGGGGCTAAAGCTCACTTTTTTTTCTATTAAACTTTTCTTTTTAGGTCAGATTTGTGCCGTTAATTAGTAGAATGCCAGCAGATTCAATCGTGTTAATGCAATATGTGAGGGAAAAGTTAACAATAAAATGAAAACTGACAATATACAAAATTGACAATAAGATTGAAATACCTTGAGACATACTGGTAAAGAAGAAAAGAGGGCTCTACACTTACACTCTATTAGGAGGTTTAGGAAGAATGAAACAGCAGGTGAGGGACTACTTGGAGATTGTAGTGTCATTTGGATAAGTGAATGGTATAGAGGTCTTGAGGGTGGATTTTTTTCCATGATGCAGGTTGGTGGTATTAGGGAGTAAGCATCTCTGAAGAGCTTTGTTTTTGGGAATTGGTGAAAAGAAGAGAGAAGTTACCAAGGCAGCAACCTTGAGCTGTTTCGTAGATTATACAATTATCAACAGTGATGGAGATAGATGGAGATAGTCAGTAATTAAGTATAGAGAAGATGGAGGTGGTGACCATAACCTTAATTTGCAGATGTTAAGCTTTAGGTAGTGGGCTAAGATCCAGAATATGATTTCAGAGTTGGAAGAGAGGGTGAGAGGTCAAGAGAGAAAAGGTAGAGGGCGGCAAAGAAAAATAAGTGCCATAGCAGGAGAAACCACATTAGGGTTGACAGGATTTAAGCAATTGAGAGCGGCTGTTGGAATGGAGAGGGTGGAGGAACCATGTAACATCATTAGTGAGGATGACATCCTCAATGCTAGTTTATATTTTTTAATGTATGGTAAGATCTTGGGCAGATAAGCAGATCTTGGGACTTAGAGGAGGCAGTTAAAAATGAACAACAGATGTTTAGGGCTACAAGAGAATGATTAGATTATTGAAACAAAGTATGTTTTTTTTGGCAAGGTGGAGAGAAGTTGTATATAAATGTAGCATGGATATATACTGTATGAAGTCCTCAGGTAAAAGTGGTTGCCTCCAAAAATGCTCAGAGCACTTTTGACGGTACAGCTGCACGAACTGAAGAAAGTAAACAGTAATAACGTGTTGCCGTTTTATATACTATAAACATCATTTTCACATTATTTTGTGCCAAAATCTGACAATGAAGGCTGACACTTTGGCAAGGAGGTGTCAGCCAGGGACAAGTACAGAATAAATACAGAACAAATAATATACAACTAGATGTGCAGTGTTCATTGGCTTTAAAGAAGTGACTTTATTTCTACACATGTTGAAACCTATTAGTCATTTTCATGCAAGTGTAGCATCTTACGTTTTGCCATTTAATTGTATGCCTCATTAAGCAAACAATCATGCATAATGGGTCTTGTTTCTCAAGGCTCTAAAGAATTCAACAGGAGTCAACTATGCTTTGATAGCTTTTCATAATTGATTACATTATCATACTTGCCAACATTTAGTGACAAAGAAATTCAAAACAAAGTCACTACTCCAAAACATTTAACAGCTCACTAGGCACAGTCATGAACTTGAAGCAAACAGAAAAGACAAACAGACATTGAAAGCAACGACGCTATCTGTTCCTTGAGGCACCACTTTGTATGAAACTATACATTGTTTATGGTGTGGTTGGAGTAATTAGATATGGGACTCAAGCGGTCATTGAAATACCGGTATATCTGTTATAGCTTCTTAAAGTTTTGGGTCCATTTTTGCTGGAGCGAGGTGTTTTGTGAGCATGTAGAACTGTATAAGCTATCTGAATTTTTGACTAGGCTGATAGAATGGTCCCTCTTTTTTGTCAATGGGCAAAATAGGAATTTGCAGGCCACTTAACGTAGTTGAGTCTTGTCAGCTGCAGGCTGTTAAAATTGGTTGAGTCATTATTAGCTGCAGTTCAAGAGCATAGAAAAAAGGTTAAAAGAAAGGTAAAGATTCAGACCTTAATCAGTCACTTGTCTTGTTTCAGATTCAGAATAGCTTTATGCAAGTTTAAATTCCATCGCTTTATTACCCTCTGCCACTTCTACTTGGAGTCTGTTCCATTTATCTACAACCTTCTCAGTAAAGTTAAACTACTTTATATTACATTTAAGCCTCTGACCTTTTAGTTTTAGATTTTAACATTTCTTCCCCTTGTACTCTTACAATTTTTTTATGTATTCAAATAACATCACCTCTTTCTTTTTCCTCCAATTGAGTGGCATTCCTCTGAACTATCTTCACCTCTCTCTTCCTGCTTGTGTTTTCTGAGGCTTTATTGCACTGCCTGTTTACCTTAAAGTCATTTAAGTACTCTTCTGTTGTCACTGACAAAACAGTTCCCCAATGATATATTCTGTCTTTAGATTTTTACATCTAAGCTGCATTATTTTACATTTATCCACATTAAAATACAGTTGCCACACTCTCGATCATTTATCTATTTTACTTAAGTCACTTGCCATTCGGCTTGTTCCGCCAGGAAAGTCTATCCTGTTATACACCTTTGTATCATCATGTAGCTTACCATTTATACCTTTTGTATTATTGTTAATAAAAATATGGGTCCTAATACTGACCCAGTACTTTTCATTAGAATATACACCATAAACTACAACCATCTGTCTGCTCTCACACAACCATTGACTTATCCATCCTACTATTTTAACCCCTGCATGACAATTGACATGCTAGGCATGTCACAGAAAAACATCCAGTTAACGACAATTAGATGTTCCTGGGACGTCATGGAGTTAAGTTTAATGAAATGTGTCTATTATCAAAACATAATTCTCTTCCTAAGAGAATATAAGATAACATATGAATTACGTCACTTTGGTGTCCTTAACTGCTAAAACTCACTGTGTGTAGGAAGGGTGCAACAGTTAACAAATCTTGACTCGCGTCTGTGTTCTGCTCAAGCACTTGTTCTATGCCTTCCTCCGGTTTAAAGGGGGAGAGGCAACGGAATAAGACTTTGGTCTTGGAAAATATGCATGCTGCTATGAAGAGTCTAAAGGTTTATATTTATTGGGCCAACAGCTCTTGGTGTATGACAGCTAGGGTGACATTTTATTTCTGCCATGCGGGGACACACTATGAAGTCCATGAGATCACACACACACACAGATGTGTGTATATATATATATATATATATATATATAGACTATGATTGAAATATGACTTTAAAATAACAGCTGAACTGGCAGTTTCTTTAATATTAGCCCCTACTGCCAATATATACATATATATATACATATATATATATATATATATATATATATATATATATATATATATATAGATTCTGGTGCTGAGGCTGTTTTAACATTTTTGTGGGGCTCCTGTTTAACTGTAATTTTCTTTTCTCTTGTTAAGTATACCCAAAAAGGGGTTTATATTGTGGGGGTTCAAAACAAGATGAACTTTCTTGAGGTACCATTTGTTTTTTGATTATATCATCTAATTTACTATAAAAAATAATAATAATAAAATATGGTGAAAATGGAAAAAAGCACCTTTTCTCACTTTTATTAAAAAATATTTTACTCATCCATAAAAGATAATGAAAGAACCTGCTAACTAGATTCTACTACTTGTCCCGAGATTAGAAATACCCAATGTTTTATGTTTTGCATGTTATAGGGCAATAAGTACATGTAGCTATTTCAAAAGAAAATCCAAATCTGGTAATCCTGTCCCCGTGTCCTATTCAGGATACCTTTGAAGCCGGCCAATTCAATTTAATCCCCTCAAACCATATAGCTTTGAAAACTAGACACCCCAATGCTGGTATTTTAACACTTTTCACGCACTAATTCTATCACCAGCCTTTATCAATGTTTGTGGTAGTATTTTTTTTTCCACACAAATTGTACTTCTGGGGTAAACCATATTTTTTGAAAACTAGGCATCCCTGTGTCAGGACCCGGGCGAGCAGGTCGGGTAGGAGTCCATGTGCAGGGGATACGTGGGACTCTGTGACAGAGAGATAGGTACAGATAGAGTAGCAGAACTGGAAAGGACGGGAGCTGAGGCAGAGAGTCGGGAGCAGAGGCAGGTACAGGCTCGGGAGCCAAGGCAGAGAGACGGGAGCAGAGGCAGGTACAGGCTCGGGAACTGAGGCAGAGAGACGGGAGCTGAGGCAGGTACAGGCTCGGTGCAGGTACAGGTATAGGATCGGGTGCAGGTACAGGTACAGGATCGGTTGCAGGTACAGGTACAGGATCGGGTGCAGGTACAGGTACAGGCTAGGGTGCAGGTACAGGTACAGGTACAGGCTCGGGTGCAGGTACAGGTGCAGGCTCGGGTGCAGGTACAGGTACATGCTCGGGTGCAGGCCCACTGGCAGGTAAGCCCACAGGCAGGTTCAGGTACAGGTACAGGTCCAGGTTCAGGCACAGGCAAGGCCCACTGCCAGGGCGGACGGGAACGGAGGCCCACTGGCAGGGCGGACGGGAACGGAGGCCCTGTGGCAGGGCGAACGGGAACGGAGTACTACCGGGCCAGGCACATGTACAGGTTCATGCACGGGTACAGGCTTATGCTCGGGTACTGGATCATGCACGAGTACCGGCTCAGGCACGGGTACGGGAACGGGCACAGGCTCAGGCTGGAACGGGCACTGGCTCCATCTCAGGCACGGGTTCAGGCACAGGCAGGAACGGGCACAGGAACGGAAACGGGCACGGGTTCAGGTACAGGCAGGAACAAGCTCAGGTATAGGAAGGCAGTCCTACAACTTCAATGTCAAGGCCCTGACTGAAGGGCAGGGCAGGATTTATAAAGGCAGGGCTTTATTCAGGCAATGAGGCGCAGCTGTACCTGATAATGAGCTCCAGAGCACTCCAGAGGGAGGAGGGTGGCCACTAGAGGTAGCAGATGGAACAACCACATGTATGAGAGCAGAGAGTGGACCCTGACACCCTGGGAATTTCAAATAGTGGCCCTTGCTGCAGATTTCCGTGTTGCTGTAATGCTCAACACCGATTAAGCTAATAAATTGATCTTGGAGCACTTTATAAGCTTAGTTAATGCCATGAGAGAGACAGACAATGCACAGGTATTACCCTCCCTTACTAGATAACCTCCTTTCACATCAAGAAAAAGAAAATTTCAAAACTGATTTGGTGTTGTAACGGGTGACGGATATCTGTGAAATAGTCCTGTTAACAATGGCAAAGGTTAAGTGTACAGTGGTTGGCAGTCACTAGAGTTATTTAAACATTATTACATTGAAATTGGTATTTGAACATCCTTTTATTGTATCATTTGAGATAATACAAATATCCAGGAGAAAAGATTATTTTCCAAAAGAATCAAGCCATCAAGGCAAAAGGTTAAGCAAATATGAATTTATGAATCAAGTATGATCAAATGTCTGTATTGATGCTACTTAGAGTAATGACTACTAACTTTAAACATGTATTTATATAAAATAATCTGTTGTGATCATGCAGCACAAATATGACTTAGATGACATAAGATAGCATAACATAGAGAGGAGCAAATGCATTAAGAACAAACTGATGTCTCAAACACCCTTATTAAGGTGTTAGTGGTAGTTGCTAATAGTAACTAATAAAGTGTGTTAGTTCAAGGACAGCTATTCTATTTGATATAACCATTAGAGTTTGATATATCTATGGATATGGATAGAAGTTGTGCGTAAAAAACAATAATTATTTGACTATAAGCTTTGGTATATTTACATCTATGGCATGCTGACAATCGTACATAGAATGTAAAAACTATATTGCACAAATTACCAATCCACGCTTCAAGAGTCTTCCTTCTATACTTGTGTTCAGATTTGGCATTATCAGAACTGATTGTAGCACTAGGTTTTTGAATGAATCAAGTTTGGCAATTGGAAAATGACAGTATAACTGATAGCATTACAGTATCTATATAGTATTTTACCATTTAAACGGCGCAAACAAAATCTGAGTAAATAACAGTGGTAGCCAAAAGTATATTGCATAAGGTTAGTGGTTACGGGTTAGACTTTTGGTCATCATATTGCCAGAAGCACCCTTTTACCCGTTCTCATTATCTTTCTCTCTTCTGGTTTATTATATACATACAGATAGTCAGATACATTATTTATTTTGCTTTTCTTGTCAGCTTGTCACCACAATTTAATGTCAACTGGGTTTAGTCAGACATGCGTGGATGTATATCCTCTGAATTCAAACTGATTCAACATCTAATTGGAATGGATGTAGGGTGAGTCAACAACCTTAATTAAAAGTAATTTCTATGACCGTGATTTGAACTAATGCACTACAGGCTAGTGTCACATATTGAGCTTGACCCTTTTTGATATCTTCCTTGTTATCAGATATGTATCGGCATAAATATGCTGGATGCACCAGACCCAGAGTTCTCAATCTCATAGATCAATCCCTCCCTCCCATTAGACAGCAAGTAACCTTAGCTCAGGTCCCTACCTCAATCTGCCAGTGATCTCTAAGGTGAATAATATGATTTCTAAAAGAAATTTATGTTACAGAAAAGCACAGCGCATTGATGCATTCAGCACCAATTGTTCTTCAGGAAACTTAAGGGTGTGGATTTTAATGAAAGCTTTCTTAATAGTTTCAAGACACAGCCTGCATAAGAATTGAATGTGACAGAACAGAAACAAATAGGTAATGCAGAGGTCTCTCTGATGCCTTATTGCACTACGAAAAATAAGAATAGACAATATGCTGAAATGCAGGAGCCATTTCAATTTGTTTTTACTTTTTTTCTCTTGTAGCTCAAAGGCAACTTATTCTAACTACTCCCAAAAGCGTGGATGGTGTGGCCATGGAGTCATAAAAAATTACGGTGTCAGGTTACAATATAAAATGTAAGAAAGGAAATAAATGAAAATTCCCTTTTAGGCAATGTGAAACTTAATTTAATACAAGAAACCGAGAAAAACAAAGAAGAACTTCGGAGTAACCATGGAAACTGGAAGGAGGGGTATCATTTGCAGTGGGTAATTTCTTGACCTCCAGGCCACAAGAAAAAATAGGTGTTAACGCAAAAAAAAACTCACAATGGAGGAGAAAAGAAATTGGAAGGCAATGATTAAGGAAGAATTCAAGGCAAATTATGAATTTCAAGCTTTATTTCATTTTCAATTGTTCAAATATAGGTTTAGGCAAAAACAAGCAAAATACATTTTGAGTGTGTGGGAAAGATCATGTTTGTATTGTAATGAGCATTTGAACTCTGGGTTTCCCCTCAATCTAGGGGTGAATGGACAGATTCGAGTGGTCACACATAATAAGAACATACTCATTCCTATTCTACACTGCTATTATATTTAAGACTCACAATTGGCGTTTTTGCTACCAGTATGTTATGGTTGATATCCTTGCTTGGATGCAGTGTATTTTTAAATGACAAGTCAAGGTTTCCTTGAGGACCGCTATGAGAGCCATTTTGTTAACACATTTAGTGAGTAACTATATAGAATCTTCACAATGGGCTATTGAACTGTTAAGAGTCTCAGGGTCAGCTTATTTGGAAAGTTCCCAGGTATGTATGCACCAAAATCGTGATATCATATTAGTGACACTCTTGTGTCCATGACATTAAGAGTTCCATCCCACTAGTCTATTAAACATTTGGATCGAGGTGGCATTTGGGTATTTTGGGGCAAAACATCCAAACTTGACACTCTATGTCACTGCTTGAGGTAACACTGGCCTCAAATTTAGCTTCCTAACTCCTGATCTGCTTTCTTATTCTTGATTCTTTCCTTCTGCGTGAAATCAGGAGAGGTCCCAGGTACATGCATCATTCCATATGACACTTACCACCAGCGTACTTGCAAACTCAAGCACTTTCTTCTGGACTTCAAACCCCATTTCATTAAATTTCTTTTCACTGGAAGGGACAACGCACTACACAGATGGACCCATTTGTGCAAACCGAATTTCTATGCCATTGGGTTAAGAATGGTCATTAAAGAAAATATCTACCTCTATAGATTATAGAAGCAGTATAATATTTGCATTTTGGCGTCTTCTGGATCAACAGGAAAGTTGAACTGGATGGACTTTCTCAACCTAAATTACTATGTAACTATGTCACATCTGAATCAAGCCTACTTAGCACTAATCTTCTTTAAAATGCTAAATGATCCTTGCTATTGTTATTTGTTTTTTTCAAATTCATTTAGTAACTAATAAATGAAATGATTAGCATTATTTACAAAACCTCACTGCTGCAGTTATTTTTGTTTTCTGTACACATACAAAATACCAATGCTGTGATTGTAAAGGAAAATGATTAATCTTTCGTGTTTGTTTTATACTCAGCTGCTGATCATTTACTATTGCAATGCCGCAATTAATCAGAAGTAGCTGGAACCTCATTTATTCACGAAAGAATGTCTCCAAACCCGGCTGAAATATGAGCGAAAGCCACAGTCCAAACCAATACCCATCTGGCTCGCAGACCGTTAAAATAAATTAAGCACAGCCTCCTATTCACAAACCTAACTGCGCTTCTTTTAAATCATATCAGAGATATGTCCCCTCAAGGTATAAGATAATCTGCCGAGAAAACTTCACAATGTTGATGCAACAAATTGTGCCTGGGAGAAGGAGATATATTGAAATGCTAATTTCCAGTGTTAGCTGCAATATCCCTTCTCTAGGAGTAAGAACCTGACAATAAATCAGTACCTCTGTGCTACAGAACCCTACAGTTCTAATTGGTTAAGGATGCAATGCAGTCATTCACACAGTCACTGTCGCGGCTCAGATGACTTTCGGTTACTAACACACAACCATTATTTGTAGGTACCCTGAGGATAAAATAATGATTTATTGTTTAAATACTGCAGTGCTACATACAATGCTGTATATTTTCACTGCTCAGGGGACATGTTCCCAGTTAAATTCAACTCAAATATTTACATGCAGGAAAAATTCCGCCAACATCAGATAAGCAAATCTGAACGTTAGCAAAGATGCTTATTGGTTACAAGAAAATCACTATGCTTCCCGTATGGCAATGTGGACTATAAATAAACCTGAATTATTGCAAATTTAACCCCTTAAGGACAATGGGCAGTCCCTAAACCCATTGAAAACAATGCATTTTGAGCCCGTACATGTACGGGCTTTGTCATTAAGGGGTTAAACACTAAAACTATTTTTTTTTCATGTGGCTGCAGGCTGCACACTACAGGAACATATTTTATTAAAGCTCTGGTCTTGCTTAGTCAGGGCTATTTTTTTTATTTCTCTTCTTCAATCTGATCTCAGAATCCTTAGAGGGAAACTGATTTGCCAGGCTTATTAAAAAAAAAATAGTGTGATTCTTAACTTCGCCTTGCTTTATTGAAGATCTTTCTAGCACTTAAATCAACACTGTCTTTTTACATCCATTATTGGCTTACAAATAAAGGACTGTCATACGTTATGTGATTTGCAGTGAAGAAAATGCTTTTTTTTTGGGTCACTGCATTAGCGTTTTGGGTAATGTTCTGAAAATCTACACAATGGCTGGGTTTTCTGTTTTTCCTACATCATTAAGTAGGATGGCAGGGAAGAAAAAAACTTTAATTAATGCTCTAGAGAAATGCACAGCTCATCTAGGTGCTGTGCTAATTAGTCATTTATTCAATGTGCTCATTGCATCTTTTACCCAGAATTCTTTTGGCAGGTCAATCAGTCTCTAATGTGTGTTTATTTGCTTTATTTTGTATCTTTAATGTTTTAAGTGTTGTATAAAGTTTGTAGCTTGGTGTCCTTATATTGTTATTATTATTGTTGTTATAAAGATTTGCACATAGGGATATTCTTCCATGTCATATGGTTATAGCCTCTTACAATCACCTTGGGAGTTGGTTACTACCGCTATTTATCACAATAGCAGATTGCTCCCCAATCCCAGTGCAAAAATTACTTAATCATACTTCCATTTCCCTTAAGACGTACATCCACTGATGTTATATTTGCTGAATTCAGCAAAATCACATAATCCTTTATTCCATGTTTTTTTTAATAACTCACTGGTTACTTAGAGTGGAAGGTATTTGTAATATCAAACTACAATGGAAGGACCTTGTATTCACCAACAAATATATTTTGCAAAACCCTATTAACGGAGTGCTATTCAAGGATAACTCCCCCTTTTTTATTACAAATATCAGATGAAATAGGTTAACAAAAGTGATGAGTTTTTGCAGAATAGAATGTTTTCCCACAGCTGCATATTAATATATGCAGCTGTATTAATTTTGCCAAATCTAATAGACAAACACCCTAACTCTTTATCACATTGCCTTGTGGTAAACATTAGAATTAACCTTCTTAATCACACAGCCAGGGGTGTAATTAGAAACCGCAGGGCCCTGGCGCAAAAATTGCCCCACCCCACCCCCAATTTCAACGGCGGGTATGTGTCATCACTGTCCTCACAACTTGTCTTTACCTTCTTTGCCCCTTAACGCACTAATTACACGCACTTACGCATACTCACTATCACACACAATACATGTTAACACACGAACACCTACATATCCATGCTAACAACACACACAATTACACATCCATGCTCATACACAATTATACATCCATGCTCACACACAATTACACATCCACGCCCACACACAATTACACATGCATGCTCACATACATACATATATACAAACACATATACATATATCCCACCTTCCTCCCACCCCAGCTTACCTCCCACTGCTCCTGCAGCTTTCTCTCTGGCTGCTCACACACTGTGTGACCGGCCTCAGTTTCATTGTGCGGCCCAGTTGGAAGGGCCCTTTCCAAACTATTTTGAACTAGTACAAGGAGACAGGGACAAGGGGCCGACCCCTGTTGTTATTCCACTGCACACAATCTGACCCATTAAAGTCTGTGGAGGAATGTATTTCATTGCACAAGCCGGACTTCATTAATATTCAGAATCAGCTCAGTGTTGTATCTGAGCATGGAAAGTTTACCAAAATATCACATGACTGCCTACGATGGCAGCCTTCAGGTCTGCAGATAAAGGATGTTTACTGGGGCAATTTTCTTGTCAGTGCTAACCCACATTACTGTTTAAAGGAGTGCATTTACTTTCATAGAGAAAATATGTTTTCCCTTTTAAGCCCTGGCTTGCTTTGCTAACTTGCTTAGGAAGACTGAGTAATAACCGATGAAGCCTTCCTTTTTGACTACTCCCTTATAGTTTCCACCTTTGTAATTTTTAGTTTTTTCTCAGTGTTTTATGATTATATATGATAATAAGTTAATAAATTATAATGGTTTAATGTTTCATGATTGCATTCAACAGCTGAAAAGATCACCTTTGTATATTAATTTTACCTTTTCTTCCAAGCATAGTTTTCTGGGTTCCGAGAAACCCCACCACCATTACTTGGGCAGTTAAAAATGTACAGTATAATCTTCATGTCACTATGTCAAATCAGAGCCTGGTCTTATACACTGAAAATAAATTTTTGTATCATAAAATGTTTAATAACTATTAAAATAAAGAATTTAAAAAATTAAATCTACAGTAAATTTAGAGCAGATGTTTTCTCACAAGGTATCTCAACAGTCTTGCTGGAGTTCAATCCCTAAATACAGGTCATCTCTTCATAGACATACATTATCAGTGCCAAACCGAACAATAGCCTACAGGAACCAACATCATGAGCGAACTGGGCAAGGTATAACTTCTGTTCTATGAACTGTGTTCTATATAGATCTATACAGGCTTCAACAGTAGTCTGTGGTCTCACATTCCCCAGCTTATACTGACCAGGCTCTTTCATTTGGATATTGAAATTTTGGGAATATAGCCCTTAAAATAACTCTACTTCGAAAGTAGAGGTCTAGTAGTTCATTGAAATCTATCTCTAATCTTGCATCCAAGTATTTTGCTCTGTGCAGCTCCAAGGCTGATTGACACCTAGTTCACTCCTGCCCATCCATGTTGGCATCTGCATAAGATAATACAAGACTGTGAGATGTAGGTGCTGGAATGTGCATTAGAAAGAAGAGAATGGAAGATGCAAACCAAAATCTAACCATTGATGAATACATATTTAAACCTGTCAAGACTCTGAAATTAGTGGGACGACTCAGCCTTCATTGTTCTGTTTCAGTGGGACAATCAGCAAAACAGCTGGATTAATGACTAAACAGTTGGTGTGGGGGCCCTACTCTGGCACACATGAGATAGAACTGGAGGTTGTGCTAACAAGCTCAGTATTTCTGAGTAATTAAAAATATATATTCATTTTTGCAGTACAGTACAAATAGAAAATATTGGGGGGCTTCAACTGTGACTCTGTAACCCTAGGGCCCGACTTCTACGTAATTCAACCCCCAAACTATGTTAAAATGAAATGGTTGGACATTGAATTAAAGCTCTGCGCATTAGAGAGACATGTTTTTGGCTTTTGATGTAGCTGTTTGATGCACTTTACTGGACAAATTTCAGCTGCTTATTACATGCTTTTTCTTACAAAAAGAACAAAGCACGGTACCTGGTGAAGTATCATTTTACCCAGGAGGACATAGTGATATTATAATGCATTAAATCCAGTTAACGTACCCTTTGAGTTTTGGCTGCTAATATTT
This sequence comes from Spea bombifrons, assembly GCF_027358695.1. Classification (NCBI taxonomy): domain Eukaryota; kingdom Metazoa; phylum Chordata; class Amphibia; order Anura; family Pelobatidae; genus Spea; species Spea bombifrons. Next base: position 114,847,537 of record NC_071087.1, on the reverse strand, counting down.
GTCATAAAAAATTATATGTGGTATTTTGAAAAATATTGGATCTCTTTGTCTCAGCCATTAGTTAATTTTGCTGATATGATATTTGCATATGATATTTTCCAGGGCATTAAACCTCCTCGTATTCTAAAATCCATTGGTCAGACATCACAAAGGCTTTTCTTACTTGTCCAAGTAAACCAAAGCATCACCCACTGATCCTTCTAATAGTGTGTAATAACAAAACGTAACCTTGTACAGTATATGGATGATTCCCAACAAATATCAGATTGACCATTAGATAAGATGGCAACATCCTGCGGATCAAAGAATACAAACAGAATTCTTTGCCTCTACAGGTGTTCTCCGCTTTCATATTGTATGTTTCTTTCCGCAGTGACATTTAACTTTCTCCTCATATCACAGTGTTCCGTGTAATCACCACAGCTGAATGAAAAAAGCAACGTGAAAAAATCATTGGTACTCACTGAATTATTTGTACTCTGATTAAGTATGTGGATCTATTGAAAACACATTTTTGTAATATGACAACTAAATCAGTTTGTAAAATTAAATAATCTAGTGTTTCAGCACCTGCTTTTTATATTTATACAATATATTAAGCTGTGAAGGCATATCCATATATTTACTTATCCTTGTTCTAGCTCATTCACTCTGTGGGAGGAATGCTGCTTTTTTCAAATTTTCTATTTTCTCAAAGGAACTGTTTAATGTCAACCTCACCGAAGATGAATGCATATTAAAGTTCTTCATGAGTATTCCAATATGAATTATTTGAAAGGTTAAAAAAAATATTACCTTATGCAGAAGCTGCAGCTCCCTTCCTCCTCCGTGGTCCAGCGATTTACACCACTAAAGCTGTCAATCAGTGGCAGAAAAGCACCCTAGTTTAAATCGGTAGGATAGGATCTACATACAACCCAACCCAAGCAACGTTTCTCAAGCCAGAGATGGGGCGGTAAGTATATCACGTTCGGTTGAACTCATCTCCTGGACCAAAATGAGCTGTGGGTTAGGGAAACGGGCAAAGCCTCCATTTTTTTTGTAACATACAGATCTTTGAGTGGTCAACTGCTCAAAAAGATTGTCCAAATTAACTAATAAACCAAATCAACTATTATATGATCTCACAAGACTCTATATAATTTAGATATATACATAAGGTATTGCATTAGACAAAGCATTACAAAGGAGAGAGCTGCAAAAGCGTTTTTTCAGCAATCTCATGTAAGAAATCCTGCAAACGCTTACCTCTATTACCATTACTACAGCAGTAAAGCACTTTTACTGGTCTGAATACCGCTGTAGAATACCCAATACCAAAGGAGATTAGAAATTACTGAAGCATGTCATTGAGGTAGATTACTTCACATAACCACAGCGGCCATTTAATTCTACCTTAAGGTAGCCTCAATTTTATGTACATAATATACTATGGATGCATTTTTTTTTACCAGTTGTTATCCTTATCCATGTGACCGTTCTCATAGACTCTACTGTGATCATTACTGCATGAGATTGGATATCCACCATAATAGGTCTGTATGTCACACTTTTATTAAAATGTTTACAATGTTCTGGGGGCTGGAAAGAAGGCTATCATTGGGTTATACTAAGACATGTCTGGGTTTCTCTCTAATAGAAGATGTGTTGTAAGATATTCTATATAATGAAAATAAAAATGCATTCTCGCTTAGTAATTGTACTCATCCATATACCTAACTATATTGTACATAGCTAGGGCAAATGAAGTAATTTTCATGATTTCAGGAATACCTCACAGTGCCTTGAATGCTACCTTAGTTTGGTAATTAGAGGGCATATAATTAAATATGGACATTTCTGTCATTTTTAAAAATTAATATGTTGGAATTGGACTCTCGTTAGTGTTCAAAACACAAAGTATTTCACCAGGGACATTTTAACATTTTTTGTGCAGCCATTTTACAACCAAACCCCTACACAAACATTGTGGCCTTTAAAAAAATTTTTAAACAGCTGCTTCTCCACTATATGTAAACATTGAGCTATAACTAGGGCTCCTGTCACCAAGGGCAGGGTCAGAGGCCTCATGTTACTTGATATCATGTCTTCTTTCGGAGGTGGAAGGAAGTAGAAGGAGATGCAGGGGCATTGCCATCAGGCGTTTCAAGTATTCCTCTCATCTAGCTCAAGGGTAGCTTCCCCTCTCGCCACACAAAAGTTACAGCCCTATGTAGATGTCACATACGTATAAATAGGAAAACTTATATCATTGATTCATAATGTTGTATTATTGGATGTGGTAACAGCTTTTCCTCGATGTGTATTTATTTTGCCACAGGGTACAACTTGGACGCATTGGAGGTGTCATTAAAGATAACTAGATTGATAGCACCGGTATAACATAGCAAAACTAAATAAACATTCGAGTTTAATGATTTTGCTCTGTGTGGTAAGTTTTGAGACAGGCTCTAATGAATATCCCTGGGTTGTGAAGAGAAATACAATACAAACTATTTTAAGCATACCATTTACGAGGGGTTATTTGCAGGAAAACAAGCATCTACTGATATCTGGGTTATGTATACTGACACTTTTTTATACCCATTCATTATGACATTATTCTTACTTATTGCATATCATATTCTGCAGCTCTGTACGATGGGTAAAGAGGACACGACAATTTGTATATACTGTAACAATTAGACTTACAGAAACAACAGGTGAGGAGGGCCCTGCTCATTAAGCTTTTCAATCTAGAGGGAGATAGCATGTATTACATAAGAGGTAAAAGTGCCGCTGGACCAGCCACATTAGTATAAGTATTGCGGGAGAGGGACTAGGTAAGGTTTTCATGCATAATACTGAAGTGCATAAACAACAGCAGCATTTAGTATCTGTATATACAGAGGCATAACTAGAAGCCTCAGGGCCCCGGTGCGAGAATCTGTTAAGGGCCCCCCACCCCAATCTACCCTCCTCTCACACCATCTACCCCCTCTCCCTACCCCCTCATTCTCACTATCTACCCTCTCCCTACCCCCCCATTCTCACTATCTACCCTCTCCCTAGCCCCCTTCTCACTATCTACCTTCTCCCTACCCCCCTTATCACTATCTACCCTCTCCCTACCCCCCTTTGTAGGTCACTTACCGTGCAGTCCTGTGGTGGGGGCGCAAGGCCTCTGTCTCGCTGCTCTGCCACGGTGCCCACGGCTTCACTGCTGAGCGCCGGCACCTGAGACAGACGCCTCACGCTGATGCAGGTGGCGGCAGAGGAGACAGAAGGGCGCGAGCGGTTGCTGAAAACGACCACTCGGCACCCCTTGGGTCCCCCTGACTGGCAGAACTCCAGGGCCCGGTCGCAGTCGCGACCCCTGCCACCCCGGTAGTACTGCCACTGTATAGACATTATTTTGGCAAAAGTTGGGATGGCAAAAACTGGATTTAAACCAAATAAGACTTTACAGTTGGCTTTTTGACAATAACCATTAGCATGGTTAGTGACCAGAACTTTTGAAATGAATGTATGCCCTTAGGACGACAGTAACAGTTTGCTTCACCTTGCAACCAGAAATTGGGCTGTATACAAAAGTAGTTTGGGAGAAACATTAGGTCAACCCCCATGAAAAGCTTTATACAAGCAGCATTGCCAATCATAATATATTAATCCTGATTTGGTTGGTGGCTAAAAAGGGAATTTTAGAAGTATAAACAAAACATAATTAAATACATTTCCATAAAAAGGGGAGCTTAATTAAAATTCCATGAGATTCACCAGCCCAAAGACCAATTGATTTAAAGACTACAATTCCCACTTTGATAATGGCTTATGGTATGGCTCATCAAAGGGGAGCTTAAGGAAATGAGAGACACTCCCATGAGATTCACCAGCCCAAAGACTTATTAACTTAAACGAAATTATTCCCGTTTTCATAATGGCCCATGGTATGGTTCATCAAACCTACCAACTATAATTCATAGTTATGGAAGAATGGAGGGCAAAGGCTACAAATTGGTAAATACAAAAGCAAACATACTCAATACTTTATCTAGTCATGCATAAAACTGATTATTAAGACAACTAATGATAATAGTACCAAAATACCACAATACAAATTGATATATGTGTTCTTATATAATTTTTGTACAACTATTGTATATAACTGGGTATCTGGCAGTCTGTATTCCCTAAAGCAGTGACTTATTCTTACCCAGGCTGACTAGGCCTAGGGCAGCAGTTCCAAGGGATGTGGCTGCCCCTCTGCCACATAGCGGGGGCAGATCACCCTGTTGGGTAATCAGGTTCCCTGGCATACCAGTTCAGAAACACTATGGAAGCGCTGTTCAGCATACCAGGATATGCCATTATTTGCCCATTATACAATTCTGCAGAACCTTTTATATTATGGAATTTTAAGTGAACAAATATTTAATATAATAGCAATATCAGCTGAGGAAAATGTAAATAGCGGCTGTTTTTTTTTTTTTGGTTTTCATATGTTCCAATGTTTAAACACATTCTGTTTGGTATTCTGCTTGATTTATGATTTGTAATAAGGACTTGAGATACTTTAAACTCTTTTTTAGTTCAAAGAGAATTTTCCTTCAAGATCTTTAATCGTATTAAATGCAGAGTGAACAATCTTTTGATCACGTTTTTTTCTTCAAAAACCTTTATATGAAACAAGCTAGTTCTTGATCAAATAACTGTAAGGAAAGGCAGTTACATTTGGGACAACTGCCCCAAAGCTACATTCTGTACCAATCAGGGTTATTTAAGCAATTAGTCTGTATGCAATTATATGAGGTAGATGAGTGATACATATCAGTCATAACATAATGTTGTTTTAAATCACCATAAATAATGAAGCATTAATAAACTATAAAGATAACCTTTCATTTAGAAGGGTTTAATTTTTTAGTTTTGTTAGAATTTTTGTGAATGTGATGCTTTTTTCCCTATTTTCACTAAATCCTTATAATGTAGGCACCAGGTACATTCAACAACAATGCATTTTCTCTACAGGAAATCATTAAATGATCGGGAGCTGCATGGATCATTTTCACAGCAGAAAAAAAGTGAGAGAACATTCTGACAGCTCAGATCTGAGAGATGTGTGGCAGGACATCTGGTCAGCTGAAATATGGGCAGACAGTTTTGTTCAGGACTTAAAAGCAATCTTTGAAATTAGAATATAAGGGGAATTAAAAGCGCCTTATTCTTGAATCATTCCTGACATTTTCACTGTAAACATAGCATTTTGGTCACATAAAAAAAAAAACAGAACAGATAGTTAATGTGGTTTGCCTCCTGTTCAAGTTAACTGTGCATTCAAATTACCAAAAGCTTTTCATAATCTTTAGTATAAAAGAGCTCACAGTGTGCAGGACTATTTCTTTTCAATGTTAAAGCCTTTAACGTTGTGCTGATTTGCTGCATTGTGTTAAATGTTAAGGTAGACTCATTTATTCCTACCTTTCTAAAGGAAGCATGGGCATAACATAGCTTCTACATGTATGAAGAAGTGGGGATTGTGCTCCGGGCAAAACGACCACCCCTTACCAACCCACCAACCACTTACCCATATAATACACAGACAATTGTATATGGATGAAAAACAGGCCACATCTTTATTATAAAACACAAATCCTACCGTGTTAGCCTATTTTCAAGAGAAAACACACTTATAAACAAATAAATATTAACCATAAATAATTTACACTGAAAAAACAGCCAAACCTAACAAACACAGTAATAATAAATTAACTACGTCCTTGCCGGCTCAAATTCTATACTAGCAACCACCGAGGTACTCACCTCCCCCTCGTCCAATACAACAAACAACTCCCTGTGCTGCCATTTATCAGTGCTAACCACTAGCCAAACACAAGCTCGGTGGGCACGACCAAGGTCATTGACCTTACCACAAGAGGCTAGCGGAGGATTGAGACCCCCCTTCCATCTTTAACACCACCTCCATATCCACCATCACCAAGACCCAACTGGCAAGGCACGCCACCCGCCTCCTGTGACAGAAAAAGAAAGTTAGAACATAGAAATGGGGAGGGAATGAAGTGACTGCTAGCTGGTTACCAAAATGGCAATGACCCAGGTCACCCACAGTTCACCCCTATATCCCTTCTGAATGCATGCCTTCCGCCATGCACCCACCCATCACTGCATACTCATCCACACTCATACTGTACATGTGCCCTGTACATTAAGCTATGCTAATTCCCAGGGGCCTTGTATGAAGAAGTGGGGACTGTGCTCTGGGCTGGGAGGTCTTGCGAGATCCACGTGCATACTCCACCCTGCTCCGCCACCATCTTGGTAGAGCCCGCGGCGGAGTTCGCTGTGGAGGAGAAAGCTGCCTGTCCCTAGTAGATGCCTCCCGGGACCCATGCAGCTTTGTAGCTGGGCTCCTGCTCCAGTACCACACCGGGGCTCTTTCTTGCTGGAGGGCTGGCTCGCCGGAGGGCCTGCACGCACCCGCCAGACGGGGCCTCTGCAGGGCCACTGGACCCTTGCCCAGCCGGTGGGCCTGTGGGGCCTTCTCAGCTTCACCAACTCCTTGTCTGCCTTGTGGATCCTCCGCACCCCCCCCTGCCCTGAGGGACACCCGCAGTCCCACCAGGAGATGGAGTCCTTGGGGGCCTCCGCCGCCCCCCCAATCTGACAGCCACCAGATGGGGACAGCGCAGCACCACCAGATGCCCCACTGACAACTGAAGCCTCCGCAAGGTTTCGCAAGACATCTTGCGTTATGTTGTGTTACACAACTGACCTGTCATATTTATACCTGACGTTGCTATTTTTAATGGCGAAGTGAGTGGGAAGTGCCACAACACCACTCCTGTGAGCTGTAGTTTCCCCTTAGTGACCCGGAGACCTGGAGAAATGGCCCTTCACCCAGAGACTCCAGGCAAAAGCCAGGGAGTCCCCAGGTGTGGTCACAGCTAAATTACCTATAGCGTGTGCATTTGGTTTGCATATTTTTGGACATACTTATTTTAAAGCAAGCATTTACATTGTGGAGGGTAACATCCTTGTATGCAGCTATTTCAACGTTCTGTGCTTGGCATCTGCTTCATTATTCCTCCCAATGTTATTCATCCCCAGTGAAGTTGGTTGTAAGGCAGACTTTGTAAGGACGGCTGAGGACACGGGGGATTTCTTCAGAATAGGAATTATTTAGACACTGTTTGTTCTGCCACTAGGACGTAATGCAAACCTCTGCAGATCCTGTGATGTGAGAGGGGGACCACAGATGCTAGTGGTCCCCCATCCTTGTTGCAGAAGTGGGCTTTTTGAAACTGGCTTTAATCTGCTGCTAATTATGTCTAATTATTTTATCACTAAGCACACTATTTTTTTTGTTAAAATACCACTGGCTCACATTTTGAGCAGAATTGCATTTATTGGGTCTACAATATATCGCATAAATAGCACTAATCTCACATATTAAATAACATGTTCCAAGACAGAGCGATCTAGATCCGAAACAGGGCACGTACTTGGGGAAGGACACCTTAACACAGGTGTAGAGGGGAAGGATTTTGTGTTATGCCACTGTCTGCCACACCGAGACATTTCAACTTCCAAGGAATAAACTTTTAAAGAAGATCGTTAGAATCCCTCTTGAGCATTGAGAAAAGATAACAGAACGTATTTTTTTCACAGTGCTGGAAAAATGTGAATGTGACAAACAGCATAATAAGCCTGTACTCCTACAGTGCATCCACCCCCAGAGCCATGTTTCACAGAATAATTAGATTACAACAAATTGTACAGCAGTAAGTAGCTTCATAAGAAGAACACATATCATTAGTTGGACATCTGCTGCAAGATTGATGGCTGGGTGGCAGGCCATGTTAGTGCTTTCCAATCATATGCAAATCACCTGATCATCAGCCAGTACTATTGTTGATGACTCTTTTAACTTGTAAGTTATCTGCAAATAACATCCAGCTCCAAGGTGTTGTGCTGGAAAAGATTAAGGGAACTGGTTTTTTTTTAATCAGCACCTAATTTATCCTGTGTGTCATTTTATCACTCTGCAGATTGATTGTTAAATTGTGAAACTGACCTACAGCTTAATAGCTTTCGGACAATAAGAAGTCTCTTTTCACCATTACCAAGGGTAACGAGTCGACTATGTTACAGGATGTAGAGCACTAAGTAATATTAAATAATAATTACTTAAATATTATCGTATCTTAACATATTTAAAGGGAATATGTCACTAATTCCTTAATATTACATATTTGCATTTCATCATCCATGTATATATATATATATATATATATATATATATATATATATATATCAACTTATTTCTCCCTTTTTGATAAATTACTGCTCTTTTTTGGTAACAGCTCACTGGTTCAGGTGACATTTGGGAGAAAGGTGGGTGATACCACCAGGATATGAAAATGAGTTAATATGCTTACACTCACCTACAACATCTCACACTTAGAGAAGGGACTGAGAACCTGGGCCATAACTGAAGATATACAGATAAAATACAAACACCGATTACAGTTGACCACTTAAAACTAGATACAGATTGTAGTTAAAACAGGTTACTTTTTGTGTATAAATATATGCCATTATGCATGTTCTACGGTGTTTTTCTACAGTTTGTTTGGAAATTAAAAAAAAAATCCAATTATGACCTTGCCTGCATACCTGAGAAAGCTCCTAAATCAGTTGACCCCCTGAGCCACTTAAAGGGTTAATCATGTAGTACTCCAAACAGATGCAATTGCTGGTCCAAAGTTCTTGTAACAAGGCCTGTCTACTCGCAGAAGTGGGAGTGCAGTGGGGCAACAGAATGTGACGTTACATGACCCTTTGGTAATAGCACGGCCACTAACACAGTGTGTGAGCAGCTCCAGGTAAGGGTGTGAGGTTTTAGTGTGTTTGTTATAGTAGGTATGTGTGTGTGTAGGTATGTGTTATTGTGTTATACAAATGTTATGGTGAGTTTGAATATAACTATTAAACCACCGTAATATTTCTATATCTACATTTTGCAAATGTCTTGGAGATATGCACTACAAGCACAGATTCTGGTAATAATGGGGGTGAATTCATCTAGTTTATGCATAAATTGTGGCGACGTACTAATCATTACTGCCAAAATAGTAATTTTCTGAAAAGTTGTAAAAAAAAGAAGTTAATGATATTATAAATACATAGAAATACATATAGAAAATATGGCAACCGTATACCCGCCACGTTACACAGCTGCAATTGTTCAACACTCTCTCGCTCAAGCTAGGAGATAAGAGCTTCCTTTTCAGTAACAGTTTGTATGTGGTGCTCAGTGAATGCGCAGAATTAGAGATAATTGATATGACTTAAAACCTTTATGTACATAATGTAAGAAGAGAGCTATCCTAAAAATATTTCTAAATTATTGCAGCAGCAAATTTAACACCTTCAACGTGAATAACACGTTCTGTCGCTCTCCATAAGACTGGTGCTGATCAACAACATGTTCAAACTGAATGCAGAGAATTATCACTGCAATCCCATAGGAACTGCCTTGATTAATTTATTCTCTATGTGACAGCATAATGTGGCATTCAGAAGTAGATGATCTTGCAGCCATACAGATGAGACACCAGAGCATTTTTACAATCATACAAAATAATACTTAATGTCTTTTTTTCCTACCTCCCTTTAAATTGTAAACCCTAGTAAGCAGTTACATATATATATATATATATATATATACATATATATATATATATATAACTAACTAAATATATATATATATATATATAGATGTAACTAATGAGTAACCCAGTATGCCATTGAAGAACTCAGTAACAGCTTTAATGTCTTATAAAGCTAAATTAACAACAAAACGCCCACTCACCTTCCAAGAAAAATACAATATTGAACTTAATTGAATGATAACCAGTGTCACACCCTAGAAGCAATTTTATTGGCATTTTGCCCTTACGTCCTTGAGACAGTTTTACTCGTATTATATTACGATTAGCCGTTTAGTCTAAAAAAAACATTTGGTTGTAAGTACATAAACAAAAGTCAGGGTCAGACTTTAAGTGAGGTTGGAATATATTTGTCCCAGCCCGTATTTATTCATGGACAATTAAATGTCAGTTATTCTCATAGTTGCCCACATTTGAACAAAAATGTCCAGGGACACTCGGCAGCTCTCAATTACTTACTTGAAAATTTGTCACACCAACTGCCCCAAAGTCCAGCCCACTGTGTCCGACCCACATAATTGGCATAATTTAGCTCTGCTTGTTTATTATGATGCATATTATATCACACAAACATAACCAGATACTCAAACTAATGTAAGCCAGTATTTTTGTGTGTATTGCCAAGCACTCATGTGTATGGGCAGACTTGTATTTATATGTGTGTGTCTATTTGGGTAATTCATATGTGTGTGTATGGGCAGTGTATATGTGTGTGTATTAGCAGGATTGTGTAAGGCAGTGTGTATGGGTGTAAATGGAGGCATATGTAAGGGCAGTGTATATGTGTGTATGTATGGCCAGGCGTGTTTAAGGACAGTGTATGTGTACATGTGTGTGTGTGGGCACTGGGCAGGTGTGTGTAAGAGCAGTGTATATGTGTGTATGTATGGGCAAGCGGCGTGTGTAAGGGCAGTGTATAGGGGCGGATATGGGCAGTGTATGTTTGTGTGTATGGGCAGGTGTGTGTAAGGGTAGTGTATGTGTATATGTGTATGTATGGGGGTGAGGCTGTAGCCTCATAACTACAGGGACAGGGTATACAGCGGGGGGGTACACGTGAGGGGCATAAAATGTTATTCTGCCCAGAGCGACTGTTGCTCTGGTTACGGCACTGTTATCTACAATATATAGATTAATTAGGTATATATCATATCGTATATCACATATAAATAGAATATATGTGTGTGTGTATATATATATATATATGTGTGTGTGTATATATATATATATATATATATATATATATATATATATATATATATATATATATATATATATATATATATATATATATATATATATATATATATATATATATATATATATATATATATATATATATATATATATATAGTAGAACAATGTAACATTACACCCTGACACCATTCAAATGGCAGTACTACACACTAGCGGCGATTTTTTTTTTTTTTTTTTTTTTAAACCATCGAGCCCTCTTTTGACCGAATTCCGGGACGTAAAACGAGAAGACTGGTGAGGATTGGCCATGTTTTGTGTCATTTTTATGTTCAGGCGGAGTTTAGGAAAAATCTGTCCAATAAGCGGAGAGGAGAGTAACACGGCGTCCAATAAGCTGTCAGGATATCACGGAAGTAGTAACAGCGTGTGTTTGGAGAGGTCTCTTCTGGCGTTATTGTGCCGGTGAATAGTCGTTGTGCCAGCGGTTGTGATGGGCAGCTGGGTTGTGTCCAGTTAGTGTACGGGAAGCAACTTGAACGTTCATCTGTCCGGCGGAACTGTCCTCGTAGGTGTCAGGTGCATTCATTCCCCGTATTACATGGGTTAACAATATGCCCCCCCTCCTATTGTAAACCATTCTGTCAACACAAGCGTACTATTAACCTTCTAGGCCCCGGCATTGCTCATCTTAAGTTTGCACGCTTTGTAGCATTATAAGTAATACGGAGTGGGAATTAATACGGTGCAGAGTTAGAGCAATAATTATACCTGTATATTACCTTGCTTTAGGAGCCAGTCATCAAATTTACACTCAGCGTATTAAAGATCACTCACAGTCTGTGATGTTCCTTTAAATCTACATAAGCAAAGAATAACCTGGACATATCCTTAAGTAGAATTCAGATTCCTCTGCCAAACATAACCCATTGTACAGCGCTTCAGCATATGATGGTGCAATATAAATTGATATGGGATTTTAATCGCAGAAGCAATTGAATTGGGATGATCAGTATAAGTAGTCATCTAAGGAAATGGATCGTTAAGTTACATAGTGTTGTGGTATTAAAAGTCTGATAATAGATAACTAGCATGGGCAAACAAAAAAACAAAACAATTAAATTCAGGAGCACAAGAATGAAATTACTCGTAGTTCTGTATGGGACCGTTGCTCGGCCTCACTTTAGACAGTACATAAACAAGAAGTCCCTGATCCAAGTGTTTGGTGGACATCTATGTGATCTTTCACTTTGATTAATATTTGTGTCTTGATTTTGCAGAAGACGATGTATGTGTTGGCGACTGTGCTGGGAGCTTTACTGCTCACGATACTTTTACGGCGCTTCAAGAGCAGGCGTATGTGTCTTGATCCCAAAAGACTTGATAATAAAACCGTCCTTATAACCGGTGAGTTTCATCTGTCGACAATTTCCCTCAAGGTATTTTTAGATCTCTTTACAACATTGTGCTCTTCTGCCTTTCCTTTACTTTTCTTTACATCCTTTTCCCCATCTGTGATCATCAGCTGTTTTCCACCATGTCTGCATTCATGCGCTATTCATTCACCTTCCCTGATGCATCTCAAAGTGGTTTATTCACTAAACAGGGAGTTTGCAGAGTATTTAAAAATGTTGATATCAGTATGTGTTCTAAAGGGCTAAACCCAGTGAGCATCTTGTTTAGAGGAGTCCCCTGAACAATGAATACTTTTGGAAGTACTTTCATATGCATTCATTGACCGTGCAGAAAAAAGATCCCTTACCTTAAGAAGCTGAAGCTCCAGAGCTGCAGAAGAATGCACCATCCTTGTTTCTCTATTTTGCCCCACTGATTGGCTTTCTAAAGCAGCCAATCAATGACAGGAAAATATTCCCATCTAAATCATCACGTTAAGTACGTCATATGCTAAGATGCGTGTTCCCACTTGGAAAGGAGACACCATCATTATTTAAAGCTTTCTCTCTGTTTTGCATTGATGTGCATATAATGGCTGGAACGTCCATTCAATGCACAATAATATGCTCTGTAGTCTGCTTAATCACTGCACAGTATCTCTGGGTCTCATCTATTTTTTTAACCATTTCTGCTCCATGGCATCAATCCAGTTTCCTCCTTTTATCATTGTGGTGTATTTACAGTTCTCATTATGCTGAGATGTATGTCTTTTTAGCTCTAGTGATTGAATTTTTAGGGAGTATTTTCATTAATTCTCTGTCTGCTAGTGACACTGGTGCCAAGATTGTTTGATGCCTATCTTCTGGAATATGAACAACATGTTCATTTGGCTTTCATCCTCAGCGAGCGGATTAACGGAAATTATCCCTTACTGTTTAGATGGCTCAAGGGCTTTATCGTTATACTGTCGGTTTTTGAACCATTGAAAAGCCCTCTCTCTGTGTCATGCAACTCTTGATGTTTTCTTCTGGCATTGCACATTTACAGAAGGCCATGCTGTGAGCTGGCTGCAACAGACCTCTCTAATGCCAGATGACCAAAACTTTCTCCAAAAGGTACATTTGTCCAGAATGGATGTTCAGATGTCTGTAAATGAATTGGTAACGACAGAGACATAGGCAGTTGAAGGAAGCTTTATCTGTGCCACCTGCTCTCTGTGTGACTCCTGGCGTGTCTTCAGAGCTGTGTCAATCCACTCGACTCCCACAGTGGAAGTGTCATCTCTTAGCTGTGGTGCCCTGCAAGCTACTGCTTTCTTTGCTGCACATTTTTTTTTATTTAATTACAAGGAAAATGGATCGTGTAGGATGCTGCTTCGGTTTATTTTTCAATTTTTCCTAGTTGACAGTTGATAAGTCTGACGTCATTGAAAAATAGAATAGGCATCCTGTTTTCTTTGAAGTTGTATTGTTACTTATTTAAAACAGGAAACCGATGAATGTTCCTGACAGCTCCAGTAAAGAAGACTGCATATTAAACTACTATTAGTATGAATTTTGAAAAACAAAAGCATTTATCTGAGATGAAAGCTGACCTCCTCCTCCTCTTTGGTTTGACGATTCTTACCACTGATTGGCTGATTGAAAGGACTCCAAATTAAATTAATTGGAGAGATTTCTGAGGATACGCAAGAGGAACTGTTCCTGCAGGGAAAACAGCGGGGAGAGGGAACAAGGGACACTACGGAAAGTTATGGGACCCTCTTGGCTATCATATGCTTTAAAGTATGTATGATGGCCTGAGTGTCCATTTAAAAACAAGATCTTTATAGGTTGACATTTTTCCAATAACTTATAGTTAACATGATCCCTGTATAAAATTGGTTTCAGTGATTACTAGTATTTAAATATTTGATTGTTTGTTAAATATCAGGTGGGATATCGGGGATTGGTAAAGAGACCGCTATAGCCCTGGCAAAGCGAGGAGCCCGTGTCATCATCACCAGCGACGATGAGCAGAAAGGGGAGGAAGCTCTGCGACACATCAAGAGGGAGAGTACCAGCGTGAATGTACGGTTCCTGCCTCTAAATATGGCAAATCTGCAAAACATCCGAGATTTCTGCAAAGAGTTCCTCAAAAGCGAGAAGAGGCTAGATATCCTCATCAACAATGAAGGTAAATCTGTACCATCGACTCGGCTTACTATTTGCTACGTACGCATAGAGTTATGTTGGGAGCTATTTAGTGATTGTTATACTTAGCACCTCAAGCAATCTAACCCCTACATTACACAACAAATTACTTTTAAATTTCCATAACTCTTACCTCATTGTAGTTCATGCCAAAATATTATTGTTATTGTTCATAGTACCTGCACTGCATGACACCAATAAGAGTACCCCATCCTTGTCCTATGGACGTACATGTACTTTCTCAAAATGTGTGCCAAGGTTATGTTTAGGACATATCTGTAAGTCATGCGTTTTTTGCAGAAGCACGGACGTCTCCATGCAGCTGTACTGGCTGGAGAGAATTTCTTTTTTTTTTTTTAAACGAAACATAAATAAAAATGAAAATAAAAAATAAGCAATACAGTGAGCTTAGTGATGCCATTACATAAGGGATATCTATCCATATTGCACTGATAACAGTTCAATAAAAAATAAATATATTTTAAAAACAGCTCTAACTTCCCATTGCCCTAGCACTACATGTAAAAATTATAAAATTAAAAATACTATCCTACAGAATACTCTATGAGGGATGGACGTGGGTGTTTAGAACACAACAAAATTATGTCTGTAATCAGAGGATGTTGGGTTATTGTTCATCAGTGGCACCTATAGTTTCAAATGAAAGCCCTAATTTGTGTGGGTACATCAGACATGGAAAAGGGGAATCTTGATTAAACCACTTGGTAAAAATGGCAACAAACCTTACGACAATTATGACACTAACAAGCCTTTGTAAGGAAGGCATTAACTACACAGTTTGCAGGCCAGGCAGGCTCTTCTTGCAGTAGTTCAATGGGCTTGCCTAGCATTATACTCCATGAAGTTAGGGAGTTGAAAATAAATATTCACTGTGCAGTACATGAGTGGTAAGTAAAAATACATTGTGATGCTTATATTGTGAGACCTTTTTTTTATTCATTGGTCAGTAAATGCTAAGGCCTTTAACTTTAACAGAGCAATTAAAAATAAATCAAATCCTATTGCCACATCAGTTGCATTGCTATTCATTTAATGTACTACTGAGGATTAACTACTTGTATCCAAACACCTGACTTACTAAATAATCACATAGCACATAATGCTTCACACAGAACTGGAATGTCTAGGTAATGACATGCAAATGAAGACACTGCTTCTCTCCACTTGTAACCAGTGCTGAAAGCAATTATTTGCTCAAGTGGATCAATGTTAGTGGATTGAAGCCAAAAGAATTAACGTACAAGTACTCATTTGCATGGCTCATTAAAGAAACCCTGGTGCACTGTATTTTATGAGGTTTTTGTGGTGCAGCAGGGTTTTTTGGACCAGTTTGAGGCTTGTAAATTTTCATATTACATCTTTCCATCCAGTATATATTGGAATGTAGCTTTGAAGAAGAACAAACCTTTCACATTTTATAACAGTATATAGTTTTTTGGGTGCACATATTCGCTTGACCACTGAAGAAGAAGAAGAAAAAAAAAGACTGCAGTGTTCATTACGTTTACACGATTGGTACACTAGATGGCGCTATTGGTTTTGCACCAAACAAATGTCCGTTGTGTTTTGTTGAATAGGTTGATAATACCATCGATTAAAATGCAATGCATGTTAATTAGAATAACAATTATACAAGTTAATAGTGTATTCTGTTGGAGAAATTGTGTTTTTGGAATATCTAGCTGGAAACAAATGCTTGGTTTCAATCTCCATACAAGGCTGGTTGAGAAATTAAACCGGAGAATTCTATGAGTATGAATATTATTTCAGTGGAGGTCAGGCCATACACTCACAAAATCAGACTTGTAAGTAAGTGGCAGAATACCAAAGAATCTGTTTCCGTTACCCCTGTGTTTCATGTTCTGGTGTTCTTCCATGCCACAGGAGACTTTGAGCAAGTGTCTCATCACTGTCCCTGAATTATATCTACATGACATTGCACCTCTAATATTGAGTGGTCTCTGGTTATATATGGCTTATATGAAATGTACTGCGTCAATTGTTTACTGGTTAAAATATTTTAAGAAGCTGTCTGTATGTATGTACTAATATTCTACTGGTTTTTTACATACTATAGGCTAGCTGACATCTTACTTTGTAATTTACAGGAGTTCCAGCGGTGTTAGACTGGACAGAGAATGACTTCAGTATGTGTTTTGGTGTTAACCACCTGGGACCATTCCTTCTTACCAACCTTTTGCTGGAACGCCTTATCAGTTGTACTCCTAGCCGCGTTATAACGGTCACCTCCAATGTTCACAAGTATCAGAAACTGGATTTCGCCGATTTAAACTATAATATAGTTCCTCTTTTCACATATTGTCGCAGCAAGCTGGCAAATGTTTATTTCACTCAGGAGCTGGCCCAACAAGCTGGGAGACATGGAGTCACAGCATGTGCTGTTCATCCAGGTCAGTTGAAATGTTGAATAAGTATTTTCAGGAAATGAGTTGTAATCCTAATAAGAAAAAATGAATATAACCATTTATCAATATTACCCATATGACAAGCAGTTGCAAGATTCCCCTTTGTGCTGCGGAGTCCTTAGTGGTGTGAAGATGTCACTTGGTTGCTGAACCTTGAAACCCTCTGGAACCAACCGGGTATTTAATCCCAGTTAATAGAATTGGAGAAGCTCTTGTTGCGTTGATCTTTGTAGAGTTCAAGGTGCTCAGGGACTTGTACCAAGTTACTCAAACTATTTGCTTCGCTGAACATGCAGTGTTTCACTGATGAACGTTGCTTGTTTATTTTCTGCCACACTATATTGCAAGACAGGCTAAAGTGCTAGAACTATATTAAACAAATACTTGGTTACTCCTTTAAAAAACAAAGACACTGAATTTATGTGTACAATTAATATGAAATTAAATGTATCCAGAATGTTTTATTTTTTTTATTTTTATAAACTATCATTTGAAGTCACTTTTGTTTTTCTAGAAAAGCTAATTTTGTCCATTAACATAACATCAAATAGATCCGAAATAGAGTGCAGACATTGTTAATATTGTAAATGACTATTGTAGCTGGAAACAGCTGATTTTTTAATGGAATATCTTAATTGCTGTACAGAGGCCCTTTATCACTCCCATCACTCCTGTGTTCCAATGGCACCGTGTTCCAACTTGCGATCCAAGTTTAAGTTAAAAATAGATCATTAGAAAAACTTTTTGCAGTAATTTTTTTCCATTTGTTCAGTACAGGTTTTGTGATGTGTAGCCATGGTTTATAATTATTAAGGATTCAAGCTTTTTGCCGACATATCAAACTCTTTCACTTATCATTTTATAAAGGAGAGGATGTCTCTATTAAGTGAGTTATTGTGATTGATTCGGTTTTCAAGTGCTACTTCTGTGGTTAATTTGCTTGAACTTCATTTTTTTCTGAAGTGGTTTAGAGATTTTTGTGTGCATTTGCTGCGAACTGTACATCATTTCTCTATACTAGTTCATCTTTCATTTTTATTTTAGTTAGGACAGGTGTCTTTTTTTTCCCCAAAACAACTTATTTTGGCATAACAGATGTACTTATTATAGTGTTGACGCTTATATGTCTCCTCTTGGCAGGTTATGTTGTTGGCAGCTGGACATCCCAGTTTTCCATCCTCTTCCGGATAGTGATGTACGTCTTCACTTCAATGTTTTTCATTTCCTGCGAGGATGGTGCTCAGACTGTCATATATTGCGCAGTGTCAGATGACATTCTCCAGCACAATGGAGGCTACTTCTCAGACTGCAAGCCGTGCAAATTGCGCCCGCATGTTCAGGATGCGGGCATTGCCAAAAAACTGTGGGAGGCAAGCGAGACTATGGTTGGTCTTACCTCTTCCCCAAGAGACCACTTAGCAACAAGAACAAAGTAGACGGTAGTTTTGTTTATTTGCAACAGTTGGACTACAGTATCAAATATATCCGTGCTGTCAATACTAAATTAGTTTGACATTATCACTGCATGAAATTGATTTGCATTCACTTCAAAGCTACATTTTCACTGCCTAGCTCCTAGGATAAGGTCCCGTAGTAAAGTTTAACTATATATATATATATGTTCTCCTTTTCAAACACGGCTGACTGACTGGACAGGGGCCAATATGTAAACTAAGTTTTCAGCAATTGACTTGCCCTGGTAAAATCACGTTTGTATAATTTAATTTGTTTCATTGTTTGTGTTTTTGCCATTTCCCTCTCTTTAACTCTCACTACCAGAGCATATTTCAGTTTGCAAGGACAGGTTTTAGTATATTGTCAACTTTTAATTTATGTTTTTGGAACAGTACCTTTAATTCATTAAACAGCTTGAATTTTACACATCAAAGCAGCTCAGTTTTCCAAAAATATACTTCTTAAATGGTGTATTATGTGACAAGATAGCTCATCATTGTATAAAGTTGCTTGGCTTTTTGAAGAGATACAATAAGTTGTTTACGGGATAGAAGTACCCCCGGTAAACAGAATAACACCAGCAAGACATGCATTTCCTAAAAGCAGACAAATTAAGGTTTCAGAATTACCAGGTGAATGGTCCTCTGAATGAAGAACCATTGATTTTGAAAGTTTGTATATATATCAAGAGATATTTGCAGGTATCACACCTGTTCTTTAATGTTATGCAGGTAATAACATGTATGTTTTTGATCGTGAAATTGTAAAATGATTGTTCTTTCATGTGTGTGGTTGCATGTTGTATATCACAGTTCTGTTTTATTTATTCATGTTTGCTTGACACGTGGCTTCCTTGCTGAATGTATATTGGGCACATTAAATGCAAGCAAACCATATTTTTGGGGCGTATGTGTTCTTAATTATACCACAAAAAAGTATTGCGCCAATATTACCAAAACTGTTTAAATAATAATAAAGAATTAGGAGCTTAGCTATAATGTGCAAAATAAAAATGATTTAGTCTTCAGTCCGCAGCTAATATAAAGCACTTGCCAGTTAGGGATTTGACTTCTTATTGACAGCTCTTGATCCCTGCTACATAGGTATATGGACGCACCGTCTACTTAGTGGATTTACTTTTTCATTTCTACCCATTGCTGACAGTATAAAATCAAGCATGGTATAATGCAATCTCTATAGAAAAAAGTCCCTGCAGAGCTCAGGGATTTTTGATGTGGAGTTGTTAGATGAATTGCCAACAAGTCAGTTTGTCAAATTTCTGCCCTCCTAGAGCTACCCTAGTCTGCTGTTATTGTGAAATGTCTAGGAGCAATGGCAATTCACCCACAAAGTGAGAGGCCACATAGCAGCTCAAAAACTGTTGAGCGGGAGCTACATTAAATAGTTTTTCACATCTGAGCAGCCACACACAAGAGAAGGCTGGAGTGCTTTAACACTTACTGCCATTGTACTATAGAGCAGTGTAAGCATTATCTGGAGTGATGAATAACACTTCACCAAGTGGGTGTCCAATGGATGATTAAGGGTCTGGCAAATTCTAGAGTGCCTGGAGCTCTGACTGCAAACAAACAACTTTGGGATGAAATGGAACACGGACTTAAGCTGATAATTTTGTGGTTGAAAGGAAGAAAATTTGAACACCTAGTGAAAAGCCCTCTCAGAAGAGTGAATTTGGGATGAGATGTTTGTCAAGCAGGTGTCCACATAACTTTTTGCGATGTAGTATAGATTAGGGCCTGGCTACCACTGCCAGACAGAAAGCGCTCTGTAGATAATTAAAAGTCATTAAAATTACACAGCATTGGTCTAATAGTATGTTCATGGATAGTAATATTTGTTTAGTCACATAACATTTCATAATGATTTATACAGAGGTGCCACCAGCTCCATAATTACATTGATCCCTTGTTAATGCCAAAAACCTGTTTGATTACGGTCCTTTTATCCCCACATTATAGGTTTTGGTTTCATCCGATTTGTCCTTTGTGTGATCTCTGCAATAAATCATGGCTCCATAGTAATTTCAAGCAAGATTTGAAATCAAGTAATAAAATGACGTTGCCTGTCATTTTATTAGATAGTTGATTTTGTTTGGCTACTGTAGTCTTTTGTTACCCAATATAAATTTAGGGAAAAAGCAGAATAAAAGCAGTGGAATAGCCCGTTTTCCATTGAGCAGAGCATCCCCATGCACGTGTAGTGATTTAGTAATATGTAGTATGTTTCCAATACAATGGTTTAATCATTACCTGGATGCATGTGTATTTTGGCACCATAAAGCTGCAAAAAACACAGATGTATTACTAGTTTGTAGATCTGCATGTTTAAATATTAAATAGGCTCTACATTGCAACATAATTTAAAAACAGTTTAAACTCTCTAATGCTATGTTTAGTCATTTATCTGTAAGTTGTAGAAGGTAGTATTCCAAAAAAGTAACACAAATATTCATTCATCGATACACAGTGGCTTCTAGCACAGAGAACATTTTTACAATTATAGACCATGAACAGATCCTCTAGTGCTATTGCAATATGGATGAATACAAAATTAAAAATAACATTATCGTTGACAACAGAATTTTTTTAAAAAAAATATGAAAACAGCTAAGGCATACTGGTTCAGAAGACATAGAGGACCTAGAGTAAAGCTTGCAAGCTTTCAGTCAATTAGTAGGTTGAAGGAGAACAGGACAGAAGTTGAGAGACTGACTGGACAAGAATGATTTGCTGTTGGAGAATGTCAAGTGGTAAAGTCTTGGAGATTGCCAAGGTGGGGAAAACAAAAAGTATGTTTACAAATAGAAGCAGAGATATTGGGGGTGCAGTGTAGTTTATTACTATGTGACCAAGGGTCAAGCATCTGTCAATTTTATTCTGGAGGTTATAGGGAACCGATAGAGCGCAGTGGGGTAGCAGATGAAGAAGATGAGTCTGGCAATGCAGTTAAGAATGGATGAATGGTGAAAGGGAGAAGAGAGGGAGATTAGTTTCACGAGTTTTAAGGTTCCAGATGGAATACTACAAGGCAATGTATTCGTATTTTAGTTGTGTCCTGTTTGAGGAGTATGCGTTTGAGATGTATTTGACAGGGGAAGGAGGCAGGGTTTGATGAATTACTGGATGTGAAGGAGAGAACAGAGTCCAATGTAACACAAAGGCAGTGGACTTGGATTGTTGGGCAAATTGTAGAATTCTTAACTGTGGTGGAGACATTAGGTATTGGTACAAAGATGATGAGGGAAAGCCCAGTAGCTCAGCAGAGACCTATATCACGCGTATCTTAGGAATAGAGTGTTTGCCCCAGAAGGGGTGTCCACATGTCGCAGATGATGAGCGCAGTGGTTATGCAGCAGTAATAAACTGCCTTCACGATAAATATTTGTTTTATATTTTTCAAGGCTACATTGATAGTGAACAAAGATTGTGATATTCATTTCACATTTCTAATTTCCAGAAAAGAATCAACATTCTATATTTTAAAATTATAGATTCATGCCTACCCGTTGTTTTAGGCTTAACTCTTTGATTGAAATTACCTTTAAATAATAAGAAAATATTTTTTTTAAAAAAAAACAACATTTCTGATGCAAACTTTTAACTAGTTTCAATAAAATGTTAGGATGTCCTTGTGTCACTTGCAGATGTCCCCAGGAGGCTCTTTATATGGACTTAGAACATAATTACTTCTACTTCCATTTTTCTGCAAATAATTATAACTGCTGTTCCCTAAGTCTAACTTTATCTGATGATGATCTTTGACTGCAAGTTGCTCATCCACCTGAAATCGTTCCTTAGAGACAAATGCCACTTATCTTACAAAATGCTGTGTGTGACTTTATCATTAATCAGTTCATTAAATAGATAAATAAGCAAGAGACAGTACTCTAAGATGCTCAGATATATTTTTTCCACCTTGAAAAATATCTTTCATAAAAACCTGACCCAGTTAAATAAACTTTTAAAAGTCTATAGCAGCAGATGCTTGGGTGAGGGTGATTTTAGTGAGGTGTGTCTACAGTTCTCACACCCAACTTAAATTTTTTTAAATATTTTCTTTAATATTCTCTGTATTTTATACCATATACGCTATCAGCCATTTTATAGTATTTCTGATTCACCTGGCTATAAAGAGTATGACAATATTTCCCTTCATTACAAAGCCCATGTTGAAGCAAGTTATGCAAACTTTACATTTCCAGCATCTACATCATGATGTGAGTCAAGAAGGACAGTATTATTATTATAATCTTTTATTCATTAAGCGCCAACAAATTACACAGCGCTGTACAATTTAAATGGGGCATTTAACACATACATAACAAATATACATTTATACATACAGACACATCAGAAGTTGAGGACCCTGTCTGAGAGCTTGCCATCTAGACTTACGGTAATTATACATAACATTCCAGGCAATAATGGTGGATGTTTAAGGGCACTGCTCAAGAGCTTACAGCAGGGGCGTAACTAGAGACCACAGGGCCCTGGTCCAAAAAAATTGCCTGGGGGCTCCGAGCAATGGCATTTTGTTTCTAGGTAGAAACGTTTGAAATGGTGGCAGTGGTCTGCATTAGTAGAGCAAATTGCCCTAATGGGACCACAATTAGTTCTCATTAGTGTAGTCAAGGCAAAATTAGCATAAAGCCATTTTATACTTTATCATCATCTACCCTACTGGGTTGGAAATTATTCTAACTTCTACTCACAATCAGTTCCAGAGCAAGCCAAATTAACTTCTGTGCATAACTTACTTAGAAAATCAAGAAATAGGGGCAATCATTCACCATACAATACATAATATGACAAAAACAACAGAGCTACTCTATATAACCATGAAAATAACTTAATCAAAGTAATCCTGTTAATTAGCAGAACAAATTACTGCTAAAAAGCAATAAACATTTTTTTTCTTTTGCAGCATGTGTGTACAGAGTGGACTTAGAAGTGTACCCTTAAATGTTTGGTGTTTGTAACTAGACGCTAATACAGCATAATGCAATCATGATTAATACAGGTGTGAGTTACATTCATCTACCGTTCTGATTATTAAATGTGTGAGTTACATTCATCTACCGTTCTGATTAATAAATGTGTGAGTTACATTCATCTACCGTTCTGATTATTAAATGTGTGAGTTACATTCATCTACCGTTCTGATTAATAAATGTGAGTTACATTCATCTACCGTTCTGATTATTAAATGTGTGAGTTACATTCATCTACCGTTCTGATTAATAAATGTGAGTTACATTCATCTACCGTTCTGATTATTAAATGTGTGAGTTACATTCATCTACCGTTCTGATTATTAAATGTGTGAGTTACATTCATCTACCGTTCTGCCTATGTTGAGCTAGCAAAGTCAGTGCTGGAAAGGCAATAACTGATTTAAGACCACTAGATATCAACCGTAGGGTATAGCTTTTCTACAATAAGTGCACACATGTACATTTTACATATTTTGCAGATAGAACACAACTGTAAGAACCCGAAATTCGGAATGTCTTGTACCGAGCGATACAATTCACGTAGGGCTTGGTTCAATTGCCTATGCTGACAATACTGTGTCTGTTTGCTATTTGTTAGAAAACATAAGCCTAATCTAATTTAGCTAATTATAATGACAGATGTTAGATTTCCATCCATAGTGACCAATACCAAGTGCTACGCCACCTTGTATCTTGTTGCTATGGCTGTGGGAACTACAGAAATACCAAACCTCCTCTACACACTCCTGATTTATAGGTAGGAAGATAATCTAAAGAATATAATTGTCCATCCCCTTGGCCCACGTTGCAACCTATAAACAATGTGACAACTTAGCATTATATGGTCACCCAGTGTTAAATCCCATGCAATTGGTCCCCTATCTGTGGGTTTATTGATATGTCATCTGCAAAAAATAAACTAAAATGTGCAAAGAAAAAATAAAACCCAGCTGCACAGACAAAATGTAAAAAATGGTACAATGCTCCATCTTACATTGCAGCGATAATAGTAATTAGTAATAATTATAATAATATAGTAACTAATAATAATTAGTGTAATGGTGTCTTGCTTTAGGAGACTGCTCTACAACTGAATTATGATCTTGCTTATGGGAATATTATTGACTAGGCATTGGGCTACAGGTCCTGGAGGACAGCAGCCCCTCTAACAAATAACAGTATCCCAATTGCCCTTTTGGGTGATCATGTTCACTGTACTATCACTGCTCAATAGGCCATTTAAACGGGAGGTCACTGATCTCCCCAACTCGCCCGTTAACTATTAATCACCACAGCTTCCATAGCTTATTTGCACCAAGCACCGCATACGTTTAAAAAGTGCAGTTGATCAAAGTATATTTCTACATACACTACAAACAGGTCCTGTAATGTATGTAAGACCCATTACTACCACTTAAACTCGGTTAAAAAGTTTAGAGTACTTAGTATAGTACTTTTAAAAAAAAATATAAAGTACTTAAGTGAGTTAGAAACACCGGCATGTTAAATGCAGTGCAGGCAAGGGGCAAACACATAAGGGGGATTCTTCCAAATTGCCTCCATGCATTTGCAAAAGTGATACAGCAGATATTTAAAGGTACGTCAGGTATGTTATGCTCTAAAGTGCATATGATTGCCGAAGTGTACCTTTAAATTCTCTTGCCTTAGGAATTATCCCTAATATCGTTCAATTTTGCACCCATTTGTGGAGACTCATCTGAAATGTCTGTTGAAACTACGTTACTAACTTAATAACCCATTTCACATAAGGAATGATTGTAAGAATAAGAAGCGGCATCTAATATAAATGTTTGATAAATGGAATGTAGGAGAAATGATCAGGCTGCGGATGTAGCTACAGTCAGTATTATAAGAGGTAAGAAAAATCCACCTTTGCCACATTTTCACCATTCAATTTGATATATCAACATTTTAGCAAGAAATGTGTTTGTCTCGCACATCTCCTCTCCCATCTAAAGCCAAAAATAGCTGGAGTAGAATAACATGATTTTTACAAATTCACCGTTCTTCCTGAAGTCTATCTTTATCCAGTATTTTTTTAAATTATTGTTATATGGATAGAACTATATAATTTGTTGGATTTCTTTTTATAGCTGAATGATACCTCATGAACGGATATAGATATTTATCTCTCCACTGAATCTCCCTAACACTAAAACCCCCTAAAATGTAGAAGTCACAGTTCATGCTTCCAGCTATTCGTGGACTGCTATGCCCAAACTGAATGTGTTTCAGAAGGATTTATTTCTTGTCATCAGCAAGGACATTAATGGAAGGTCATATTTAGCTAGCAATTGCTGAAAGGTTCCACTTTAATTACAGCAACATTATTCTGACTCCGATTGTTGTGATAGCGATCTATCCCTTGTAAGACCTCTATGCTTGGCCTGAATAAGCAGATATAACCACTGCAGACAATCCTTGTCAGATAGCTGAACTCACCAATACCGGTTTTCATCCAAGAGCTGGTTTATTCTGTACAACAAGCAACTGAATACAGCAGAATGAATGGATTTCAGTATTATGCGGTCAAAAGATGATGCTTTCCTAGCTTAGCATGCAGAATACATGTGTCCCTGTTACATGTGGCAGATACAAGCAGCCATGATACAGGAAGTGCCTCACTAGAGAGCAGGGGTGGGGTTTACATGCAAAGGAAATGTGTGATAAGTGCATTACCAAAAAGGGCCAGAAGATGGCAGCTAACTAACCATAGAGAAATCCATAGTAAATGGATTAAAGAATAAACTATGTAATTCCCATCTACAATAATGAGAATACTAACTGTGTAACAGCATAAACATCATATTCAGAGGTAGGGTAGAGTTGGCAATAATATACTGTATGTACCTTAGAACCCTAGAAGAGTTCAATTATTGTTCATCGATAATATGTACATAGAATAAAGATGGTTTATGTTTATGTTCAAAAAGTTAGAAATATTTTTGAATACATTTTGTTTCTGTTTCAAATCAAAACTGTATCTCGTTATATGATAGCATTCGGTGTGGATTTCTTTGATGCGGGGTGGCATTTAACACAGCTGGCAGTACTACTGAAATGAAATTGTACGGTATGAAGCTATTTTGTGACTGGTATAGCTAGGCCATAGGATCTGGAAATATATATATATATATATATCAGCTACAGTGAAGATACAGACCTTTGCACTCCTTCCCGACTGCACCTGCCTCCTGCATTGGTCTACATTCCTCACGTTGCAGTGAACGTTAGATGCCTTAAATACAATAGTGTATACAGTAATGTAGTTTAGCACTTGGATTTATATCACTTCATCTGCAAAACTGGGGTCTTCCATTATAGACGGTTGTGTCATATATTAAGTGATGTCCACTGCTCAAACACCACACTGAGCCGATTATATATGGCAATGCTAACAAAGTCTCTTTCTTCAGAGACATTTATTAGTCAGAGTCTCAGAGTGGGTCAGACAAGGTAGTATGATAAACAGCCAGGGTGTTTGTCTAGCTGATTGGGCTAAGATAGCAAAACAGGAACACATACACAACAAATATGCAACTGTCTGCAAATATTGTATTATCTGAAAACTACAGTTGTTTTAAAACAGAAATCTATATACTTTTCGAAAACTAATTTTTACTGTGATGCTTATATTACAAAATTAATGAGCGCTCCCCTTTAAACCTGAACGAAAGGTTCAAAATAACATCCAAGACATTCTGCGTGTTGCTCATTTTTCAATTGCTAACAGCTGTATTTTATTTTTGGTATATACAGACTTATTCTGACTGTCAGTATCCCCGCAGTAGCGGATAAAGTGTTCCATTCTATTTAAATAAGGCCATTAAAAAGCTAAAAGAACATTTCTAAAGATTTTTGTGCAGTTCCTTGTCCTTAGATTTTGGCTTTCTTTCTTGTGTTCATCTATAGAACATTGTACTCTGTGTTCTAATCCACGATCCTATTCTTCCCGAGACTGATTTCTTTCCATGCATATTCAGTTGCTTGATCGTTTTGCTGACAACAAAGAACTGTTTGTAAAATACTTTATCTAAGCCCAGACACTTGTCCTTTGTGTTTATGGAACATAACACATGTCTCAATTCAGCAAACAAAACAAACTTGACATTTCTGAGTGACATCCTGTAGCTAAAAGTCTTCAGTGAGTCCAAAACAAATGTAATTTATTAATTATATTAATAAGGTAAATTCAATTATGAAATGTACATGTGGGAAGGAATTAGATTAGGCAAGTTATTTTGGGCAGTCAATGTCAGCGACTTTTTCATCAATCACAGTACTAATGTGACTCATTGTTTATAGCTTTTTTAACTTCAAATGGGAATAAAAATATTGGCATTCTGTCTGGTGCAGGAAACATCATTCGATCCCCAACGTACAAATTACACCTGCCAGGAATATTTTCTTGCATGGAGAAATTAAACAGAATTAGACACAGAACTTAGACACAGAATTATCTAGATGCAGTATGTCTATCGGTCATTTATGGTGCATATGCATCACACACTTATCTATAAGAACCTTGACCTGATCCACAAACGTCATTTCCCATCCTTTGCATTTTGCATAGATTTAGTATTGAACTTAGTTAGTTGCATGCTTGTTTTTTTCCTGGGTCCCTCATCCTACCTGACTGCCTGACTTCCTGGTTGACCTCCTGGCTACGCTTTTGGATCATATCTCTGTATTGCCGTTTGCATTGCTTTTCTTGTTTTGCTTTTTCACCCAGTTTTCATAACCTGACTACAGCTTTGGATTACATTTCCGGTACTGTAGCTTGGACTACTCATACTATGTATCAACCTGACTATACCTAATTTAACTTTGTAGATTTGAGATCATTTCTCAATTGCCCCCTCATGCATGACCTCGATTATGTCTGGCGGTCTGCCCAGGCTTAGCTGTTGTCTCACAGTCTCCCCAGACTCCGCTGTCAAATGCCAGTCTCCTCAGGACAATCTCCACAGTCAGCTGCTGTGAGCCTTTTTCGAGGCTCATTGCTTCTACCAGCTCTATGCCTAATAAAAAGTATAAGGCTGCAGTAGACAGTCGTTTGCAACCATGTGCATCTACACCTGGCTGCCCCATGGTAAGTTCTGAACCTAAACATGTCCCTTCAAAGAGACTAACTGACCTGCTCCACACGCAATCCTGACATCAAGATGGAAAGTAAAAAAATTCACTCTGCAGATAAGCAAAATGACTGCAGTGAATCAAATTACTATTAAACATCAGCATGGTGTCAGAGAAGATGCTGAAAATAAGGAGTGAATGTATTGATCACTATATAATTATAGGAGTCATGCTGTACCACATTCTGCGTCTGCCTCACTATAAAATGATATGATTCATGCTGTACCACCATCTGTGTCTGGTGACTATTGATAGGGGCTATACTGTACCACCATCTATGCCTGGCTTGCTATATAATGATAGGAGCCATGCTATACCACATCTGGCTCACTATAGAGTAATAGGAGTCACACTGTACCATCGTATGTTTCTGTCTTGTTATATAATGATAGGTGTCATGCTGTACCACGGTCTCTGGCAATGCAGTCAAGAAAGTAAAAAAAAGTGTCTCTTAATGGCAGTTAGGAAATGTGGCCACCATCATCTGAGATGGTCTCTAGTGCACTTTTAAGCTCAAGGTGTCAGAAAAAAAGGCTCAGAGTTTTGGCTACTAGGACAGTGAGCACATAGAAGGCAGAGTGCCTATAAGGAGACAACAATGAGTACAGAGAAGACAGCATAAGAAAAGCTTAGAGGAGGAAAAAGAGAGAGAGACATTTAGATAGAGAAAGAGAGAGCATAAGTAAGTATGTGAGAGTGATGGGAGTTATGGTGTACCTTTGTCAATAATTTGTTCAGTGTATAGTGGTGGGAGTTATGCTGCACCGTCATCAGTGGCTGGCTCAGTATGTAGTGATGGGAGTTATAAGTCCCATAATCAGTTAGACCTGATACACCAAATTTTATACATGCAAGCTCCAAAAACTAAAGAGGAGTTAGTCGTAACGTACTCCACAGTATTTAAAGATTTGGGCCAATCCCCAGGCAATAATACCAGTGATACACGGCTGCAGGAAACTTCCATATCCATTAATGGTCACCTTAAAGGAAAAGTAGTGAGAACATTTTTTTCCTTCAATGTCTAATGAAAAGATATAGGAAATGGCTTTTTTAGCTTCCACACTCACCATGTAAAATGATAGCATCCATATTATATAAAATATTGGTCAGAATATCATCAGAAGATGTGCATCCATTCCTAGTTTAGCTTATATACGGTGCTAACTATGGAACAATGATTTTCACAAATCTCTTGATAAGGATGGTTACTGACGGGTAGTCATTGATAAGGAATTTGTCTGTACTACTGTGTACTTTTAACTCCCCTTTGGGGGCGTTTCAAGTTCAACACTGATTACTGATTAATCAGTAACAGAAACCGAGACAGGGGACCAACATTTGACTAGGGCCAGTTGGCGAGATCATAGATCTTTGTCTAACCGGCCCAACATAAAATCAGGTCTGTTTATGTTTATGCAAACCTCTGTCTCCCTGCTAGTGACCTATTAATCCTGATCACTAGGATATGACTTCAATATAGTAGGGAGAAATGGGAGCAATAGAGAGGGAGAATAGACAGAAGGGGACGAGAGAGGGGGGGGATAGACGAGAGATAGAGAGGGGGAATAGACAGAAGGGGACGAGTGTGAGAGAGAGAGAGAGAGAGAGAGAGAGAGAGAGAGAGAGAGAAAGGGGTGGGAAAGAAGAGAGATAGCAAGAAAGAGGAAAGATAATGAGAAAGACGAGATATTGGGAAAAGGTGGAGAGGTAACAAAGGGAGAGAAAATTAGAAGGAGGAGGGATTGGGACAAAGGGGATAGATAAAGAGAAAGAAGAGAGATGGAGACAAGGAGGAGGAGATATAATGAGAAATGGGAGAAGTAATGAGAAGTGGAAGAGACAATGAGGAAAAAGGAGATAGGGAGTAAAGAGAGAGATAGAAAGAAATTGGAAGAGATGAGATAAAGGAAAAGAGAACGGGAAGGGGGTATCAAAGAAAAGGGGAGAGAGAAAAGGGAAAGGCATGGAGAAAAGGGAGGACCAGATCTTAAGAGAAAAGAGGAAGAGGCATATACAGAAGAAGGGGAAAAGGTCAGGTAAAGATAAAGAGGTGGATAGATATAGAGAAAGGAGGAAAACAGAGAACAAAGAGAGCTTAAAAATAAAGGGAGTGGTGAAACAAAAGGGGAGAGATAGAAAGAAGAGACAAAAATAAAGAGGAGGAGAGGTGATGAAAAGGGGGGGTCAATGAGAAAGGGAAGAGATTAAGAGAAAGGAGATAGGTAGGGAGAAAAGGGAGAGATAAAGACAAAGGGGGAAATATAAATGAGTAGGATCATAAGGAGGGGATATAAAGAGAAAGGAGAAAGGTAGGGAGAAAAGGGAAAGAAAGAGCAAAAGGTAAACAGAAAGGGAAGCGTGAGAAAGAAAGTGGAGTAGAGATAAAGAGAGAGGGCGGGGTAAGTTGAATAAAGAGAGGGAAGAAATTATGAGAATAGGCAAAGTATTTTTAAGGCCAAAGAAGTGTGGGAATGCAAGGGCATGTGTAAGCCAGGATGTTTATGTGTAAGGACACACGTGCATGTCGGTTTGTATGTATGTGTTTGAGAGGCATACTGACTCAGAGGAGACCTGAGACACAGAGAGGAGACCATTGTGGGTGCAATCTGGGTGATGGGTACATATATAGGCAAATAAAATAGAAAGCCCTGGATAAGATAGTATAAGAGGAAGGGCGCCATGATCAGGCCTGAGTTTTGGTATTTGACACAGGCTGCCCTTTGGGTGACCCCAGATGGGAGGGGGAGTTTTTTTGTCCTTTGCTTGACCCTAGGAGGACAGTGTGAGTGACAGCAAGGGTGGGGTCAGATTCTTGATAGGTGAGCTTACAATAGCAACAGAGGTAAATAAAACAAATTGGGCTATATATACAAGTGTTGCCTGAGGGTGTTGTGCAGTTTTTAAGTAGACCTGTTTAGGGAGAAATCCCGCCCTCCCTCCCCAAATAATTTGTTTTTTAAAATTAAAAAAAAAAAAAAAATTACAATATCGTCTGTGTTTTAGTATGTTGGCGTGCTTATTGGGAATTACTGGACGGTTTGTTGTTCAAGTTGGTTGTATATGGCGGGATACCCATCTCAGGTATGGGTCCGCGTTGGTTCAAGTGTACGGTGTGGGTCTTTCCTGCGGGCAGGGTCCCAAAGGGAAGCTGTTTGGTAGTACTG
Source organism: Spea bombifrons (assembly GCF_027358695.1). NCBI lineage: Eukaryota > Metazoa > Chordata > Amphibia > Anura > Pelobatidae > Spea > Spea bombifrons. The sequence continues at coordinate 114,815,791 of NC_071087.1, read as the reverse complement.
ACAAAGCCCACCTGCCGGTGCAGTTTACGACTGGTGGGAAGAGCGCAGTACATGGTAACAAAGTGAATGGTGTTCCTCAAGTGGGACTGTTTAATGTCGATTAAGCAAATGTGGGGCTCAATGATATTTGGAAGAAATAGCCCCGTGGTGTACTTGTTGTAAGCATGTTAATGTATTTATACAATTGTTACATTGTTTGATATCAATAAAGGTGTGTCACATTTTGTTGCTGAAAAATAAAATAAATGCTGTGGCCTTTACACATTCCAAAAGAAAAAAGTTGTTATGGTCATTTTGTTCTAGGAGTTAAGAAAATGTATGCGTGAGTATAGGTGTGAGCTCTGAGTCGTACCAATAAGCAGTGCCTGGATCAAGATCCTTGTAAATACCTTACTCAATCACAGAAATAATCAGCAGGTTACAAAGTCACATAAAAAAGTTTGTCTAAAGCCATGCATCCTAGTTATTTCTTTAACCACATTCCCTAATACAGAAGTATCCCTCTTTATCCAGACATGTTTAAATGTATTTCATTTTTCTACTTTTACTGGAAATATCCTGCTTGCAGCCCTGTAGGCCGGGATTTTTACATTCCCTGGCGTGCCAGAAGACTGCAATAATTATAGGCCGCTTGAACAATGAAAAACGGCTACTGCTAGCAAATGAACCACTGCCATGGCAACAGTAAGACAGGATCGGGAAATGGTAATGTAGATAGCAAATGCAAGTATTATCCTAATAACATAGCAAAACATCTGGTATACGAATGGGCAAAATGCTCTCTCAACATACAAAAAATAAATATAACAAAGGAAAGATTCAGTGAAAATGGAGAACAAGCGCAACACTGTCTTTTTGACTGTAAATATGGGGATGTTTAGATTAATAGACTAATTAGTACCATACAAGGCTGATTAAAGGAACGTGGAATATTGTTTAATAAAAGCATAGTTTGGAATAGATTTGTATCATGTGTACTATAGATAAAATCTCTATACATATAAAAGCCCTGTCACTTACAAATTGTTGGCCATGCTAGGTGAGGCTTAAATTAAAGTGCACAAAGATTGGACTTTTGCTGTATTCCCTAGCCAGCGTGATTGAGAATTCACACCAAGGCTCTACCAGATCATGTTGTGCTTTGAGGAGAGGGACTCATGTGTAGTGTTGTGTGCAGAGGGGCTGTTGGATCATATTGTGAGCAAACCACGAGAAGAGAAAGGGCTGCCAAATCTTGTGAGAAGTGATGAGGGACTGGTGGATAGTGTTATGGGAGAGGGGGCTGTGTTTAGGAAAATTCCTCATTTCTTCCCCCTTTTTTACATGAATGAATAAAAGCAAATCCTTTTTAGTGAATACCGTCAAGAAATATACTTTTTATGGCTTTAGAAATGTTTTAGACAGTAAAGCTATGAATGAGTTCCCCAGTGCCTCTTATTATTTCCCACGTTCCTTTACTTTTTTCCTGAGAGAAACCTTCTCTTTTACTTCTTTCTCAAAAAAAGAGAAAGGAAGTTCAGTCTGTTTCAGCTTGTCTTATGAACTAGTCAAACAGGCTGTGTGTCAGTTGATTGCTTTTACTCCACAGCAGTATGAACATCTCAAGCTAAGTAGATTTTTAGCTCGATCTACTATCCTCCTGCCCTTTCTACATAGTCAATTGTTCTGTGCCCTTCCAGTCTTTGAGGTCATTGTCTAAAAACTAAGTAATCAAGAGCATATTTCTTCACTGAGAAGGTGGCAAATAAATGGAACAAAAGTGGTAGAGGCTAATGAAGTCTATGGATTTGAAAATGGATTGCGCTGAACTGAAAGGAAAAAACAAAATCTATCTGGAACATAAGAAAAGGCTAAAGACCTAATAAAGTTTAAGGACACTAAGCAGTTGGAAAGTTGGGCAAAGGTATTTTGACGAAATGAGTCAAATAAGTTTTACCTGCCTTCAAATGTTGTGATTTTATTTTTGTTTATAATGTATCGATACAATGAATCCTCTAACGATTCTTATAAAACAGTGTTTGCAGATTGGTATGTTAATATTCTGCCACTTGCTATTGATAAATAGCCCTCTATGCGACCAGACCATGAAACACTCTGATGGATTTTTTAACTCAATGTTGGCTAGTTTTAGATACATTAATAAAAGATGTTCTATAGGGTGAGATCAAAATATATGTATTTCTTTCCTGTGTGATGGCTAAGACCATTTGATAGACATTTTAATGAATTTTAGAGCAATAGGCACTTAAGTAGCAAAGGGTTTCCATGTGCTTCTATTTATAACATAGGGACCGGGTTGCATTGATCGTGAGCAAGAATAAGCCCTCTTCCTCCAGACAGTGCATGTGTCTTGCACGTTTACTAATAAAATGCAGAGACCTTCGCATTCATTATCTGCGTTAGTAATACTGATTTATTAAGAATCAATATGGATTGTCTAGGGGTTCTGCTCTAAAACACATTAGTGGTTAGAGAGCAATTTCACTTGAACAGGATTTCTTAAAAGTGTATGACTTCCTACTTTGTGTGGAAGTGGAACTTCTCCAAGAGTTGAATAATATTAACTGAATTTCTCCAAGAAGCTATTTTTTTTATACAAATTACTAAATAAATCTCTGTTTATACTGCCACTAATTACTTATCCACCATATTATACAGTCATATAACACAACCCTAAAGGGCTGTTCCACTTAGACAAAACATTAATAGCACTCTTAAGTGTGATAAACAAATACATCTTTTAAGATCTGTAATTTTATTCTTTCCACCAACGGTTTCAAATACATTTACTTACAAAAGTGTTCAATTTAGCAGATTAGGTGTAACAGCACACTTAATTTAAGAATTTAGTCAAGAATAAATTACCTCTTTAGTTAAGTGTGTTTATAAAAACAATAATGGCAATTTTAGTTTTTTTATTCTTTTCTACCTAGGTTATCAGAAATATATGTGTGCGTGGACTGCACTCATTTTTTTATTTATAGAAAATATGGTCTTTTAGCTAAGGTGTGTCGCGTACAAGTAAATAGGAGACACCGTAGTCAGGTAGGACTCCAAGACAGAACAAGTTCAGACAAGCCGAGGTCAGGATTCCGGAGAGCAGGATAGCCGAAAAACGTAGCCGAGGTCAGGATTCAGGAGATCAGGATAAACGATAAACAAGCCGAGGTCAGGATACAGGAAAACAACGTAGTCAGACGAGCCGAGGTCAAACACAGGAATCAGGACAGTAAACGCTATCTGGGTGCTAGCACAAGGCATAGACGACCATCAGAAGGCAAGGTGTAACAGGTCTGAGGGGTTTAAATGGAGAACCGCGGAGGAAGTCAGAATCTCCCATCAGCCCCTCATGACATCACTTCTGGTGTCCGGGAATCGCGACCATTTTGAGTGTGGCGAAGTCTCCCTTCATAAAGGCCAGCAGTAGGAGAGTTCGCCACTAGAGGGCGCGTGAGCGCAGTAGCCGGACGCCGTGAGCCAGGAGGTCTGCCTCTCCTGCGCGGCACCTCGGAGGACGTCAGCGGAAGTGGCTGTGCGGTGGAGGGGGGTCTCCCTCTCCCTCGTGCCGGCTGCTGCGGAGGTGGCCGTGCGTTGGGGGGTCTCCCTCTCCTCCGAGGTGGCTGCTACAGAGGTGGCCATGCGTTGGAGGGGGGTCTCCCTCTCCTCCGTGGCGGCTGCTGCGGAGGTGGCCGTGCGGTGGAGGGAGGTCTCCCTCTCCTCCGTGGTGGCTGCTGTGGAGGTGACCGTGCGTTGGAGGGGGGTCTCCCTCTCCTCCGTGGCGGCTGCTGTGGAGGTGACCGTGCGTTGGAGGGGGGTCTCCCTCTCCTCCGCAGCGGCTGTTGCGGCAACGTGGGAACCGAGGACAGGTGAGTAACAGTACCCCCTCTCAAAAGGGCGCCCTCAGGGCGACCACCAGGACGAGAAGGGCGTCTTGCGTGGAAGGCACATATCAATCGTGGTACTGAAAGGCGTGCCGCTGGTACCCAGGAACGTTCCTCTGGACCGAGTCCTCTCCACTGTACGAGGTACTGTAGACTGCCTTGTTGCCGCCGGGAATCGAGAATGGCCTGGGGGATATGACTCTCCAAACCCCTCCTGGAAGTCTCAGCAGTAGACTGTGCCCCTCGGGTATACTGGTTGCAGACTAAAGGTTTCAGCAAGGAGGCGTGAAATACCCGAGGAATACGAAGTGTTCTGGGGAGCGAGAGTTCGTACGCCACCGGATTAATCCGGCGTAGAACCGGAAAGGGCCCAATAAAACGCGGAGCCAATTTCATAGAAGGAACCCGGAGTCTCAGGAACCGCGTGGACAACCAAACCCTATCACCGGGTTGGTACGAGGGATTGGGAGACCGCTTCTTGTTGGCCTGTCTCTGCTGGAGCTGAGCAGCACGTTCCAGGGCGGAGTGAACAGAGGCCCAGGTGGCACGGATGGAAGCGAGTCTCTCCTCCAGATCTGGAACAGGTGAAACCGGTAAAGTCCCTGGGAGAGACTGCGGGTGGAGGCCATAAAGGCAGAAAAACGGAGAGATCCTGGTAGCCTCCTGGAGTGTGTTGTTCCTCGCAAATTCAGCGAACGGCAGTAGATCGGCCCAGTCATCCTGGTGGTCATTAATAAAGAGGCGCAAGTACTGTTCTAGGTGTTGATTAGTCCTCTCCACCAGGCCGTTCGTCTGAGGGTGATACGCAGAGGAGAAAGCCAAGGTGATTCCCAAGGACTTAGTAAAGTCACGCCAGAATCTAGCAACAAACTGGGTCCCTCTGTCCGACACAATCTCAGACGGTACTCCGTGCAGGCGAACGATGTCCCGGATGAACACATCCGCCAAAGTAGAGGCGTTGGGAAGCTTCTTAAGCGGGATAAAATGAGCCATTTTTGAAAAGCGGTCAACCACCACGAGAATCACGGTATGGCCCTTCGAAGGAGGCAGCTCGACAATAAAGTCCATGGCCACATGAGTCCAAGGAACCGAGGGACAAGGGAGCGGCCGAAGTAGTCCAGCAGGACGTGTGCGACAGGACTTATTGGCAGCGCATTTGGTGCATGAGTGGACGAAGGCTGTAGTGTCCCTCCCCCAGTGGGGCCACCAAAAGGCACGAGAAATCAGGTCCTTGGTGCGCGCTACTCCAGAATGTCCCGAGGTTCTGGCGCCATTAAGCGTGCGTAGCACAAGGGTGCGTAAGCTAGGAGGCACAAATAGTTTCCCAGGAGGTAAGGAGGGCGGAGCTTGTCCTTGAGAGCGAGAAATACGATCCAGCAGGGGAGTATACCCACGTAGATGGATGGCAGCGATGACCTTGGCAGGAGGAATAATGGGTTCAGGTTCCCCATTCTCCTATTCTGGTCGCGTGAGCATACGGGACAATGCATCCGCCTTGTTGTTCTTAGAACCTGGACGATACGTCAACACAAACGGAAATCGGGATAGAAACAAGGCCCATCTAGCCTGGCATGGGTTGAGGCATTTAGCAGACTCCATGTACTGGAGGTTCTTGTGATCTGTCAAAATTAAGGTAGGTACAGAGGCTCCCTCCAGCAGGTGACGCCACTCCTCCAAAGCCAGGATGACAGCCAATAACTCCTTATTCCCGATGTCATAGTTCCTCTCAGCCGCAGAAAAGTGCCGAGAGAAGTACCCACAAGGGTGCAGCGGTCCGCTGTATGATGCGCGTTGAGAGAGAACGGCACCAACCCCAGATTCCGAAGCATCTACTTCCAGGACAAATGGTAGATGCGGGTCGGGATGCCGTAGCACCGGGGCAGACGTGAATCTCTCCTTGAGAATAGTGAATGCAGACACTGCCTCCGAAGACCACTCCGCGACTTTAGCACCTTTCTTTGTCAAGTCCATTAGAGGTGCAACGATCTTGGAGTAGTTACGAATAAAACGCCGATAATAGTTGGCAAATCCAAGGAAACGTTGAAGAGCCTTGAGGCTCACGGGCTGCGGCCAGTCCTTGATTGCTTGAACTTTGGATGGATCCATGTCGAACCCCTCAGGAGTGATAATGTACCCCAAAAACATCACTTTGCGAGTCTCGAAGACGCACTTCTCTAATTTAGCAAATAATCAGTGTTGCCGAAGACGGGACAGTACACGACGGACCTGTTCGCGATGAGAAGGCAAGTCTGTAGAGTAAATGAGGATGTCGTCTAAATAGACCACGACAAACTGCTGGAGGAAATCTCTGAGACAGTCATTGATAAACTCCTGAAACACCGCCGGGGCGTTGCATAATCCGAACGGCATGACTAGATACTCATAGTGTCCGGAACGCGTATTGAACGCAGTTCTCCACTCATGACCGGCACGGATACGGACAAGGTTATAGGCCCCACGAAGATCCAGTTTAGTAAAGATCGTAGCCCCTCGTAACCTGTCGAATAGTTCGGAGATGAGGGGAATCGGGTAGGAGTTAGGTCTTGTGATCTTATTCAACCCTCTGTAATCAATGCACTGTCTCAACTCTCCATTCTTCTTCTTAACAAAAAAGAACCCGGCACCAGCAGGAGATGTAGACCGACGGATAAAGCCACGCTTGAGATTCTCCTCGATGTAGGTCTCCATAGCCTTGGTCTCAGGAACGGATAGCGGATAGACCCGGCCTCTGGGCGGCATAGTACCTGGAAGGAGATCAATCGGGCAATCATACGGTCTGTGTGGGGGCAACTTCTCTGCCTCCCTCTTGTCAAAGACATCCGCAAACTCCTGGTATTGTCTGGGAAGAGCTGTAGTAACGGTCTCCGAGTCAGAGGACATACTGGCCAGTTTGACTGGTTTGATGCAATGCTCCTCACACGTTCGACTCCAAGAGGTAATCTCTCTAGTAGTCCAATCGATGGTGGGATTGTGCGTCTGTAGCCACGGAAAGCCCAGAATGACTGGAGTAGAGGGAGAGCAGATAACCAGGAACTGAAGCGTCTCATAATGAATCATGCCCACGGAGAGTGTCACCGGTGTAGTGATATGGGTGACCTGGGCAGGATGAAGAGGTCTGCCGTCAATGGCCTCGAGTCTCACAGGAATGTCCTTAAGTGTTGTGGGAATATGCTGTTGGTCACAGAAACCGGCATTGATAAAGTTCCCAGCAGCACCCGAATCCAGAAAGGCCTCTGTGCAAACAAACCCCGCAGGCCAGGACACCCGAATCGGAACAGTCATTCGAGTGTTACTTGAGTCAGAGGACATACCCAGCACACCCAAAGCAGGTCCTCTGAACCACTCTAGGTGCTGGCGTTTCCCGACTTCTTATGACAAGAACGTGCCCAATGTCCTGCCGTGCCGCAGTACAAACAGAGCCCCTCTCTGTGTCTCCTGGACCTCTCATGCTCCGACAAATGGGTAGTCCCAAGTTGCATGGATTCCTCAAAGGCGGAGGAATTCATAGGTGGTGGTATGAACTGGGGAACAGCACGCACAAGATGACGAACTCCTCTGTCACGTACAAGTAAATAGGAGACACCGTAGTCAGGTAGGACTCCAAGACAGAACAAGTTCAGACAAGCCGAGGTCAGGATTCCGGAGAGCAGGATAGCCGAAAAACGTAGCCGAGGTCAGGATTCAGGAGATCAGGATAAACGATAAACAAGCCGAGGTCAGGATACAGGAAAACAACGTAGTCAGACGAGCCGAGGTCAAACACAGGAATCAGGACAGTAAACGCTATCTGGGTGCTAGCACAAGGCATAGACGACCATCAGAAGGCAAGGTGTAACAGGTCTGAGGGGTTTAAATGGAGAACCGCGGAGGAAGTCAGAATCTCCCATCAGCCCCTCATGACATCACTTCTGGTGTCCGGGAATCGCGACCATTTTGAGTGTGGCGAAGTCTCCCTTCATAAAGGCCAGCAGTAGGAGAGTTCGCCACTAGAGGGCGCGTGAGCGCAGTAGCCGGACGCCGTGAGCCAGGAGGTCTGCCTCTCCTGCGCGGCACCTCGGTGGACGTCAGCGGAAGTGGCTGTGCGGTGGAGGGGGGTCTCCCTCTCCCTCGTGCCGGCTGCTGCGGAGGTGGCCGTGCGTTGGGGGGTCTCCCTCTCCTCCGAGGTGGCTGCTGCAGAGGTGGCCGTGCGTTGGAGGGGGGTCTCCCTCTCCTCCGTGCCGGCTGCTGCGGAGGTGGCCGTGCGTTGGAGGGAGGTCTCCCTCTCCTCCGTGGTGGCTGCTGTGGAGGTGACCGTGCGTTGGAGGGGGGTCTCCCTCTCCTCCGTGGCGGCTGCTGTGGAGGTGACCGTGCGTTGGAGGGGGGTCTCCCTCTCCTCCGTGGCGGCTGTTGCGGCAACGTGGGAACCGAGGACAGGTGAGTAACAAGGTGACCAGATTTTTAAAATGATCCGGGGACATTGTTTTTTTTGACAAATGGTTAAATAGGCATACTTATTCAAACTATATATGTGTTTATGAAGTGATTGTATGATATATATGTTATTTATCTCATTTTGTCCAAGACATAAAAAAATACTTAGAATCTTTTGGGCAGGGCCGGATTAAGAGCACCATGGGCCTGCTGTTGAGGATCTTGTGCCTTTTTATGGAAATAAATAGACAGAATCTTAACTCCTCTGCATTTATGTGTGCTGCATAAAGAGAACATCAGTGCTAGGCAAATAGTATAAGATATAATTTTATGTGATGGGATTGGGAGTACATCAGTACACTAAAAAAAAAAGTCATCATACATGGGACACCTGAAGCCACAATTTAAAATATGCAGCTTGAAACAGAGAAACTAACACAAAAACTTTTTTGTGTTTTGTCCTCTGAAGGGCCTACAAATTCAGAAGGGTGTTTTATCTCTGGATAAGTAAAAATTACATAGTTAAATTTATTCCTACAGTAAGAGCCAGGAAACAGATGACACGAAAACACGCACCAGGACAGGCTCTGCCACACCGTGACCCAGACACACACACCAGGACAGGCTCTGTCACACCAACACCCAAACACACACTCATTCATATACTCATTTACATATACTAATTAATTCACTCATTCAAATATACTCATTCATTCACAGATACTCATTCATTCCCTCATTCACATATACTCCACCCCCTTACTGGAACTGCAGATTTCCTGGTGCCCCTTCCAGACTTCAGCAGCAGCCATGGCTTCCCTGTGTGTTGCTCGTACTCAGTGAGAACAACGTCTCTTGTCCTGCCCAGGGGAAGCAGGAACAGAGCCGGGAGAGAAAGTATCCCAACATTGTTTCTAAAAGTAAAAACAAAGCTTGACTCCCGTAGTAGTAAGGTGATTGATAAATACTGCAAATAAGGTAAAGTAAAAGTGCATCCTGGAAAAAAATAATTACAATTTATAATGAGACGTTAGTGCCATCTTAGCCCCCAAACAGCTTGTAAGTGCCATCTGTATCCCCAAACAGCTTGTGTGCCATCTTTGTGCAAAAACAGGTTGTACAGTGCCATGTTTTACACAAAACATCTTGTCAGTACAGCCTCCCTGTGCTATATTTGCCCCAACCAGCCTGTCTTTCCTATCTTTGCAACCAAAAAAGTAGGAGAGAAAATCCTGGTGGTGTGTGTGATCATCTCTGTAAATGTCCTCCTACCATCTCACCCAGATGCTTACATGTCCCTGTCTTCTTTCCCGCAGCTCCGCTTCTTCTTTTACATTTTCTTGTTCTTCTGCCTTTTCGCGCTTATCCATGAACCTGGCCTTCCTATACACTTCTGCAAAGGACGGAGCTACCAGGCACACACTCTCCCCCGATTGGAGGGACGGGGGAGAGGCTGTTCCGTGGCACTGCACTTTGCAGAAGTGCAACGTGAGGCAAAAACAGCAGATTTGTGGAGAAAGAGAGGTGCATAAATGCATCTATTTGGAGATGAGTCAGTGCGGACTTCACTACATCTGACTCTAGCATGACTCTGAGTTAGATGTCCTTACGTTACATGCACAGGGCAGTGGCACAATACTATGTCATGAATGGTGCGGGTCCGGTGAGCAACCTGAAACAAACATGCAAGTCATAATCAAGGCCAGCCTTAGGTGTTCGGGTGCACTGTGGTGCCCCCAAGTATCACCCCCGGAGTGCCTTTGTCCCCTCCTTCAGTCTGCCACATCTCTCTTTTCCTCCCCCGTGTAGTTCAGGTATAGATCAAATAAACACCACATGGAAATGCAGCTTTTCAGGTATAGATAATCTGAATAAAACATACAACCCCTGTATTTGCAGGTATAGAGTAAACAAATAACACATGGAAACATAGCACTGCAGGTATAGAGCAACCGAATAACACACAAACCCAGCCTTGCAGGTATAGATCAGGTGAAAATCACAAGCAAACTCAGCATTGAAGGACTATAGATCAAATAATGTATGCAAACCCCTAAATTGCAGGCATAGATCACAGGTCACACACCCCCAAAGATTTCCCCCAGTACCTAGATTACATCCACAGGACTTGGTCCAGCACCCAGATAACATCCACAGGACTTGCCCTAGCACCCAGATTGCACACAGATACAGGACTTGCTGAGATTGCATCCACAGAATTTGCATCCGTACCCACATTCCACACAGACACAGGATTTCCTGACATTGCACCCACATGATTTACCCAGCACTCAGATTACACAATCGTCTCCTTGCAGTTAGGGCAAATTGCGCAGTCACACTCCCCGCACTCTCTGGAGACTGAACGTCTGCCTCTCTGGTGAGGGGAGATATTTTTATGTCACCAACCAGCTCCCCTCACCAGTCCTCTCTCCCCTCCTATCATTATATAGTGATCCAGGCACTGATGCTGCTACAGTACAACTCCTATAATCATATAGTAATCCAGACACTGAGGGTGGTACAGCATGACTCCTATCATTATAAAGCAAGCAGAGACAGACAGTGGTATAGCCTAACTCCCACCACTGTATACGAAGCAAGACAACAGTTGTGGTACAGCATTATTTCCATTACTATATACTGAGCAAGGCACTGATTTTGGTACATCATAACTCCCATCACTATATACTGAGCCACACATTGATGGTGGTACAGTATAACTCCTATCATCATCATTTTTGTTTGCATTTTGTTGCTTTTTCACTCTGATTTACACTTACTCCCACTCACTCTAACTCTCTCTCAATGTCTCCCTACCTTCTCCATCAACTACTTCACATCCCTGTCTCCTTTTACACAGCTCCACTTCTTATTTTGCCTCTTCTATTTCTATCTTCTTTTATTAGGGTTCAGGAGTAAATTATTGCCAAAAAGGTAATAGACTTAAGGTTTCACTGCAAAGAGAGGAATGGTCAAGAAGCTGGTGTTGATAGTGGATAGGAGAAGTCTTCTCACCTTTACTTTTAGGAAGACAAACAGGACAGGAGTGTAGATAATATCCAGACTTCCCATAGTAGTTACACACATTTTGGGCATGCCGGCAGGCAATTTCTTGAGGGATTAAAGGACCAGGAGCTAGGCCGATATGCACAGGTTCTTCGGCAGATGTTGCTTCTAAGTGAGTGGAAGTATAGTAGTTCAGTGAAATTATTTTAAGACGACTCTCACATGAGCACTGGTGTATCTGAAATAGTTGAATGAGTCTTTCTAAAGCACTAGGTACTCTTGTTCTCCCAAGTTCCGACATGCTCTAGAAGTGCTGGTTCATCATAGGCGGTTTCTATGGCATGTTTTTGGAACTCTTTAATGTAGTCCTCAACAAGTTGGTAAGGGCTGTAATGGCTTTAGCCATACCCCCAGATTCAGTGGCTCAGCTGTAATGTTAGGCCTACCTGGTTTGGAAGTACAGGAATGTTGGTATCCTATGCGGATAGGCAGTACCTTGAACTACCACTTATGACTGGCTAGTGTGCAGCGCAACTAGTAGTTAACTCGGCAAGAGAGGGAAAATGGAGACAGGTCAGAACTCATCTAGGTCAGGTTACTACGGTTGTAGACGGATGGTGACCCAGTACTGCCAGATAGCAGGTGAATTAGCAGTATACCATGTGGACGGAAGATACTTCTGGACACCCAGCCCAGGTAAGATGCTGTCCTAACAGTAAGATTACAATTCACAGCCAAATTGTCTCTGAATCTAGGACAAAAGGACATATCATCCAGCTTTCTTGGTTCTTACAAGGTATCCATTTTTTATCCTATCATTAATTTGTACCTTGGTCTGTGAAAATGACAACCTATAACTAGTCACCAATCATTATGATCGCCACATTGTATATGTGATACATGATATAACATTCAAATGTTTATCAAAACCTTACACAGCTGATTCTTAGTGTTTTCATAGGAAGTTGAATAAGAAATGTTTGGAGGATTAACCCAAGTACCATAGCTATGTAGTTGGGGGGACATGCCATTATATATTGACTCGAGGCCCTGTTGTACTTCATACATATCACATATGACATCAGGTACCCTTGGGTGCCCTGGGAAAGGAAACCAGATTATTGGTATGTGTGGTCTGTAAAGAGCCATTCTGGTGCAAAGTTGTGAAGGAGGACCAATGAGCACTTTCCACTGGTTGCTATCATGACTGTACCATGTTTGGCTCTATCTACCAGAAATTCTGTTTACGCAGTGCCTTTGGAGAGTTCATAGCGACACACATTAGTAGTTTTTGTAATAGCTTCTACAACATACCACGCATATTTCTGGTCATAACACAGCATATTCTGTCCATGCAAAGTTGCCACACTGGTAATGTTTTCCAGGGCATATCTAATTTTACATCTTGCTTACCATTGCCTATAAAGTGCTTCCCCACATTATGAAAATGCATAAATATGGTAGCTAATTTATTTCCTTCTGTAAGTTTATACATCCCATATGATTTAAGGAAGCACTCATATAGGTGTGATACGCAGCATGTAAAAATGACAAGAGCCCTGGCAAAAATGGTTGTTAAGACCAAATCCATGTGTATTACTTTACAATCTAGAGAAAAATCGCAGGATACCAGGAGTGAGACACAAACTAGACAAGTGCTCGTGAAATAATTAAGAGCATCTGCTCTGTGCTGTGTTTTCAATGCAGTGCTCCCAAGTTGTAATTAAAGTAATTGGTTTGCTGCATAAGCAGGCTCTGTCATTCCACTTCAAACAACTTCTCCCTCTCTCCCAGATGTTACACAATGGTTTTGCATAGTAAAAAAATATTTTGCAAATAGTATAATATATAATAATAGGTAAATGGGTGCTATTATATCAATTTCAAGTCTATTTTTTTCAAGTCTGACACAGAAAGTTTAACTTTTTTGTATGCCAACTTTCTTCCACTTAAAATTAAAGGGGTAGTATAAGCATTATGAAACACTAATCTACAGACACCAGACAAGCCAGAAGGTTTGTTTTTCCCTCAGAAATCTCATGGTGCTGCCACAACCACAAGGGATTCTGGGTAGGCGCATGCAAATAAGGTCAACAATAATCATCTTTTGCCTCTTTATATTGTTGACCTTATTTGAATGCGCCTACTCAGAATCCCTTGTTGTTGTGGCAGCACCATGAGATTTATGAGGAAAAAACAAGCCTTCTGGCTTGTCTGGTGTCTGTAGATGAGTGTTTAATAATGCTTCTACTACCCCTTTAAATTTTAAGTGGAAGGGTTTTCCATCACCTTTACCCACCATAACTTATGTAATGGTATCTTCTTATCAAAAAGGGTGGCATCTTAAAGTACACTTGTCCATATATAGACATATATAGCACAAGTTCAGTCTTTTAAAGAGTTTATTCTTCTAAGCTGTAAATGTAAGATTTATTACTAAAATCTCATTATCAACGCCTTTCTTTCTCTGCAAATCTGTCTGTAATATTGGGACTTCTTTGGGGCTTCTTTCCCTCGTTCCTCTAATTGGAGGAATTTGTGTGCCCGGAAGTTTTGTCCTTTTGTGAACGTCGCCAGGAATGAAGACTGAACACATGGGGACAAGTGGAAGACAGACAGCGGAAGAAAGAAGACACAATAGAAGAAGCGTGAAAGAAGACAGGGACACAAAAACAGTATTCAGATAATGTAGGGGGACATTAAAAATATCTAAACCCTGATTATAGGCCACATCCCTAATTTAAAGCTTAGAGTGAAAAAGTTGCCTGTAATAGTTGCTTGTAATTAAGTAATATAAGCCGCCCACTAGGCATTCTCCTATGTGAGTTATGGCCTGTTGGCCGTTTGGTTTGAATGACTACAGAAGTCGAATGCCTTATACATTTGACAGTACAGCAAACTGAAAGAAAGGTTCAGTCGGTATTTTTTTCCTCAGCATGTTTTATGCAGGTGTTTGTAATTATGTAAATCATTAGAGAAGCTGGTCTGTTTAAATCTTTTTGACAGGGCATCCCTGTGGTGGTAGAGCTCAAAGAGATTACTTGACAGGTGGGTATGACCTTGTCTTGAATTTTCACAGGAAAGGCAATTACGTTACTAAATATTCAGGAACTCTGTATAAAAATAGCCAAGTGAAGGTCAGGTGATACATTCATTCAGGTGGTACACCAAGCGGGTGTTCAGTCTTCCTTAAATATGTGACCCAATTCTAACTATGTTAACAGACAGTAATACAAGTATTAAGTTAAATGGTATGCCCCCCCAAACACATTATAGAGTTAATATGAGGTCACTGCTGTGACTATTTAATTTTGTGTGCAATTTTATATAAACTGTCAACCAATAACATGTGAAGTTAATACTTTAAAGAAGATGGATATATCACATTGGTGGATTTTAAGTACGTAAATTTAAAGCTGTAAATACTTTGCAGGTTAAACCAAGAAATCACTAGCATATTGTATCAGAGACAGGTAATGGAGAGTTTAATGAAGTTTATTCAGTGGAGCTTCAAGTGGGAAAGTCACTTAGATAAGCCCTACTCAGACATCTAGATTGTAAGCTAGTTTGAGCAGGGCTCTCCTTACCTCTTGTTTCTGTAAGTCAAATAGTTATGTTATATACCACTTGTTATTTTCTGTTCACCCAATGTGCAGTGATTTAAATGTGATGGTGCCAAAAAAACTAATAATAATATAGACAATTAACCAGTCACATAGAACACAAACGCCTATTCAATGTTCTGTTCTTCGTGTTCTTTTTTACTTTGGTGAGCATTCTGCGTTGGAGTCATCATGGTTGGGCTCCCCACAGTCCTAAATTGTCTCCATTTATAAACAATTTTCTAACTGTGTACTGATGAATATATAAACTTTTTCAGATTACTTTGTAACTCTTTGCAATTTTATGCTAATCAACAATTAATGATTGTGAGATTTCTTTTTTGTGAGGCATGGTTCACTTCAGAAGATGCTTCTTGCTAATAGCTAACTTAAAATGTTTGAATGTTTGTTTTTTTATGTCAAAGTAGCTCTAAAACACACCTCCCATCCCATTTAATTGAATGGACTGGTTTACCCACTCCTGACTTCAATTATCTTTTTCTTGAAGTGATCAGCCTAGGGGTTCAGATACTTTTTCCAACCTGAATGATGTATTCAATATGGATAACAACAATACAATAATTTGTGTGTTATTAGTTAAAACTGATTGTAGATAAAGATTATATATTAAAAGACAAAGTTATACATATATGCTGGTAATTCCAAAGGGTTCACAAGTGTATACTGCTGGAGGACCTTTGTGTGTTTTTTTTTTATGTGTAAGTGTTTGATGTTGGAGTGGTGTGTGTATGTATGTATATTTCAGTGTCTGGTGTTGGAGTGGCTGTGTGTATGCATGTATGTGCAAGTATGTTGTAAGAGTATGTATGTGCCTTGGAGTCACCCTTGACTCTGACCTCTTATTCACTTCTGTCAAGGAAGTCTCTGTGCCATGGGCTCCTGGAGGGACCTGAGTGCCAGCCTCCTTCCTACAGACTATGTGCCCTGCGACAGCCGGAGCACCCTGGAGGGGATACAGGTAACATCACTCCTCAGCGGCAGGGTACATGCCAGGGAGAAGGGGCAGTCGGCACTTCTCTCCAGCGGCTGTATGTTCATCGGGAGAGGCAGAGGTTGGCCGAGTGAGCACTGCCCGTGTAGGGGCAATTGGGCAAAGGGACCAGTTGGGACCGGATGGATTAACTAACTTTGAAGTCAACCCATCTGGGGTCTCCATGGGAAGGGAGAGAAATGTCACAGAAACATCCGTGCCAGCCTCCTTCCTACAGACTATGGGCCCTGGTACAGAGTGCCACGTTTCCCAAAGTACAAGAGACTCTAAAGACTGGGTAGCTCGAATTTGGGGTTACTGCATTTTGGGAGGGGGTTTATGTGTGGTGTTACTCTCCATCGGGTGAAGATTTACAGGACAGAGACCTCTATGGCCAGTATTTGCACCTGGATCTGATATCCAGCAGGTTTTAGCCACAAGTCAGGGAAATGCCCATGTTTACCATCCTCCCCACAGACTACAATAGCGAACCCCTACTGGGCTGAGTGCAAGTACTGAGCCATGTGCAAATGAGGACCTGATGAAGAACTTTGTGTGGTTTGTTGTGTCTATTGTATGTAAATTACCCCCTTGTACCCGTTTAAATACCCCTGTGTTTCCACCTCAACATGAGTGCTGTCTGGTGCTTGGCTTGGTGCTTCAGGACAATAGTCACACTGTAGCTAAGCTTCAGCTAGCCACAGTGCCAGCGCAGCTCCGGTGCAGTGGTGTCCCCCGTCTCTCTACAACGCTGGTTCTGTCTGGTGCTGAAGGGATTAATTGCCGGTGTCCCGGCAGGAGGAAGCCACGTTTGGCGGGAGTACCCAGTCGAGGTACAGGACGTCCCGTCACAACCCCCCACGCACATATTCAGTGTGCCCCTAAAAACTGCTGCCTCTATCTTAAAAAACATTGCCAGCATTCCTCCTTTCCTAACACAATATGCCACCAAGGCTCTTGTCCATGCCCTCATTATCTCCCACCTTGACTATTATAACGCTGTCTTAGCTGGTCTCCATTTTACACATCTGAACGCTGGTGCCAGACTTATCTTCCTCTCCCATTGCTTTACTAATACCTCTCCCCTCTGTCAGCCTCTTCACTGGCTGCCTGTGCACTTCAGAATTCACACATATACTACTTACATCTTATCACTCATTTCTAAATACACTCCTAATTGGTCTTTCCACTCATCCAATGATCTCCATCTATCCTTTTCTCTGATTTGTAGCTCTCATGCACCCAAGATTTCTCAAGGGCTGCCACTATCCTTTGGAATGCCCTAGCCTATCCCACTTCTTTCAAAAAATCTCTCTAGACCCACTTCTTTAAGGACGCTTACAACATAGCACATTAACACCCTCTTATATACCTTAGCTTACCTTTCCTAGTCCCTCTCCTGCAATACTTATACTAGTGTGGCTGGTCCATCCCTAACAGTGTTACTTTTACCTCTTTTGTAATACACACTACCTCACTCTAGATTGTAAGCTTGTTTGAGAAGGGCTCTTCTCACCTGTTTCTGCATCAAATGGCCCATGCAAGTGCATTGGGAACCAAATCTACATGTGTAATTGGATGGCCAGTATTGAGGTCAGGGGAGGAGGCCTACAGGGGAATATGCTGGTATCCTCAAGCTGGCCCTGGGAGTTGTTTATAGTAAATGGAAGAAGAATACATGATTTAAGTAAAAAGACAGTGTTATATAATAAGATCATTGGTTTTTGAAATGACGGAGAGGGCAGTAGGGATATTGGCTTTAGAGATTTGAGATAAGGGGTGCTTATTGAGTGATTTTGTGCGCTCTTGTAAAAACATGTTATCAGGTAGCACTTATACTTTGGAGACTGGAATCAAGCAGAGAGATACAGATTTTTACAAAAAGCAGTTGGAACACAAGTTAAGTTGTGGAGGGTAAGTAAAAATAAAATATTGTAAGCAGAAGTGGAAAGTTGGAATGGGAACCTCTTGAAACAAGAGTAGCACCATAGACAAGAGTAAAATTAGACATCTGAGTGCTTTTCTGAGTGAAAAAACTTTTCTAGGACATTTGTTACTGATAAGTGTGTACTCAATGCCATCAATTTAATTATGGGGCACAACTTATTGATCCAAGGAGAAATCTGACTACCATTTTGGGGTCAAGAAGGAATTTGTTCCCTGGTTAGTGCAAAATTGGAAAGAGCCATACTGGGGTTTTTTGCCTTCTTTTGGATCAACAGCAACAAATTAACAGATATAGGAAAGGCTGAACTTGATGGACGCATGTCTTTTTTTTCAGCCTATATAACTATGTAACTATGTAAGATAATTTCTGTACATTAAAGAGCTACGTTGCTTTAAAAAATCTGAAGCTAGTGAAAACGGTAAAAACAGTGTTCCAATTAACACTTTTTTATAACAGATTTTTATGAAGGATTAGCCAATTGCCCCATGTGGTCTGCTCTAGTACTTAGTATGTTCAAACCCAGCTGAGAGAAAAAATAGTCAAGTCAAATTTGCCTCATTAATACTTTTTTATACTTAATTCTATCCTGTACATGTAAAATAAGGAATTGCATTTATTGCCATGGCTAACAAGCTTCAGTGTTGTTGTGTGTGTTTTAAAGAAAGGATAAAACTATATAATCACTTACATTTATTTCTTTTATTACATTTATTTCTCTTATCAATGACACCCACCTTTCATGTCATCCTGCTATAAATGTTTACCAAAGCTTGAAAACATATTTACATTTTTAAACAAAGGCAATATTCTCTTAAGAATGATAATAGAAGCAGGAGCATTAAAAAACATGAATTTCTATTAAGGTAAAGCAGTAATGTGGCTAGATTCATAGTTTTCCAAAGCAGATTAGGGTAGTTTAAAATAGCTAAAATTGGCAAGCTCTGTAAAAGTGAAATATTTGATTATATTTTGGTAGACTAGACATGACTTGCATTTTAAAGTCTGTCTGTCAGCCAACAAATGATAAGATGGTAAGTGAATATTTAAAATCAGTTGAAGTATAACGTTTTTTTAAAAAAAAAAAGGTATAAAATACATCTAATATTTTTGGTGTTGGAATAAACCAGAGTTCAGTCTCTATTACTTTGAGACTTTAACTATAATGAAAGAGAAGGCACCTACATATGGAAGAATTTAGTAATATGCCTAATCTCATAAAATTCAGTTTAGAGAAAATGTAATGTGAAATCATTTGAAGGAAATATCTGGTAGCAAGTGCCTTTTAAAATACCTTAAACTGTGAATGCTAAAGCAGGCATGTGTAGGTACCAGGTTAGATTGTTTATCAATCCTAAACATCAGGAAGCTTGGCTATATGAAATATTTGACATTGCCATTTACGTATACTGCTTCTTGATATTTGAAATTCTGATGTCTGTAATTCCTACCAAAAGCCTTGTCTAGCTCTGTATTCCTTGGGAGTATGATACATATTAACACAAAATACTGTGGCTCCATTGAAATGTGTTGCAGGAAAATGTTCGTACCTGGGACCTCTCCGGGTTTAGCCTGGACAACTCCGGGAGAAGCACCGCAAATTCTCCAGATTGTAGGGAGCAGGTCTTGATATGCCCCGTTCCCCACCCATTTGCCCTTTAAATGGGGGTGTTTCTCCACGATGTCAGTGGAACCCTGACATCAGTGGGCAGTCCTGGCAGCATCCTGCAAGGGTAGGCTTATGGTAGCCAGAGCCCAAAAGTTCCCAGGTATGGTAACGTTTCTGCCTAAATGCTGTATCCTGTTTTAGGTTTGAATGCTTGTGTGTAGAAATGTGTCATGGTGTAAGGACTTACCAAGAGTTGGAGCCCAGTTGCAGGAGATGGCGCACACCCTTGCAAAATAACACTGCTCAGAGCAACAGGATCACTTGAGCAGTGAGAGCGTGCACCGGGGCAAAGCAGGTACTGCAGTCCAGACAGGGAATATCCAATAGCAGAGTCAACGACACGCAGAGGTCAGGGCCGGCAGACAGGGTTCATAAAAGTGTATCAAAGCAGAGGTCAAAGTCCAGTAAATCAGGCATATAATTCTAGCACCTCCAGCAGCAAAAACACACAACCAGATACTGGGCTGGAGGTGAGGCTGATCTTTAAAGCCTGTTGACGAGGCCAGATGAGAGAGGCAGGGTTCAGTGCATAGCAGAACTAGGTGATGACACATCAGTAAGTTTGTCCAGCCACACAGAAAGGGGCGGCCATACCTTGCGGTCTGTGGAACTCTGGTATATTGTTAATCAAAATGTGCTTATTTTGAAGGGAAAAAACCCAAAGATGAGATAACACATTGTATATGACTGGTAGTCCTTGAAGGCACTCCAGCCATATTTTAATTTTATATGCAAAGCAGAGTCCATTTAGTAGGGACTCCAAATGCATTTTAATGTCTGCAAACTAGTATATGTACTTTTAGTTATTTGAGTTAGAAGATGGGACTTCTCTTATTTAAAGCCTCCTCCAGCAACAACCCAACAAACCCATGCATGGGAGAGCACTGTACTCAGGAGATATTGCTGAACACATATTGGGGTCTTGTTTGAAAGTGACCTATACCAGGAGCTGTAAATCCATACCTGAAGTGCAAAAAACACAAAATAAATTACTACCACAAAGTTTGACAGAGGGTGGTCGTAGAATTAGTGCATGGGAAGGGTTAAAATACCATATGTGGTTTGATGGGGTAAATTGCATTGGCCAGCTTCAAAGATACCCAAATAGCACATGGGGCAGAATGACCAGATTTGGAAAAATGGGTTTTGAAATAGCAAAAAGCTACTTGTACTTAATGCCCAATAGCCTGCAGGAAAAAGCAAAAAAACATTGGGTATTTCTAAACTCAGGACAAATAGTAGAATCTATTTAGTAGGTTTTTTCATGAGCTTTTTTGGATGAGTGAAAGATTTTTATAATAAAAGTGAGAAAAGTGTTTTTTGTTTTTTTTTTCATCATATTGCCCCTAGCTAGCCCTGCATTGTATATTTCTCCGAACACCCAGCCCCCCTTTAGTGCTGATTTATGTGATGCCCCCAGCAAACACCCGCTTGTGAATTAATGCTGCCCCCCCTTTAGTATTATGTCAGCCCTGACACCCTGATTGCATCCACAAGATCTGCCCAACACCCAGATTGGAAGCATAGGACTTGCCACCTTTGTCCCCGAACAGCCTCCATGTGTAATCCTAGCCTCAAACAGCCTCCCTTTGCCCGCTTACACCATGCTATCACACACACATATTCATAAATGTACTCATTCACAAACACTCATTCATATACTCATTCACAGATACTCATACATTCCCTCAATCATGCATACTCATTCATACACCCTCCCCTCACCTCCTGAACTGCAGATCTCCTCTCAGTGCCGCTCGCAGACTTCAGCAGGAACGGAGCAGGGTCACGTGAAGTTCTGTAAATTCACATGGCTCCACTGGGATTCTGCTTCCCCTGGGCGGAACAAGAGATGTTGCTCGCACAGTGTGTGCAAGCAACTCACAGGTAAGCAGCAGGGCCCCAGCGGAAGTGATTGGAGGTGGTCGCCAGGACTACTTAGAGTGGCAGGCCTGGTCTCAGTTGCGACCCCTGCGATTGCGGTTGCTGCAAGCTTTTGCCCTGCATTAAAGACGGCCCTGGCAGTCAAGCAGCCACATCGGCAACTTCAATGCGCGGTCGTTTAGTTTAGATTTAGAGCAATTGCCCCCCTGTCCAGCACCCCCCTGGAGGCAGCGGGAGCTTAAGAAAGATAAATGCGTGGCTGCAAAAGGAGGAAGGAGGAATTTGAGATTTTAGAGAATTGGACAGACTTTGTGGTTGGCTATAGACTCTTTAGCATGGATGAGCTGCACCTCAATGATGAGGGGGCTGCAGTACTGAGGGAGTAGATGGTTAAAGAGTTGGAGAAGATTTTGAATTAGAGCGTGGGGAGGTTGAATATAGCATTAAAGGGGTAGCTAGTCTAGGTTCAGGGTGGGTTACAGCTTTAAGAAGTTGATTGATACAGGAAAAGCTAAACCACAACATGTTGTGTCACATAGATTGAAAAATAGTAGCTTGGTAGTGATGTGTACAAATGCCTATAGGATCCCTGCACTTAAACCATTGGTAACAAATGATAATGTAGATTTAGTGGTTGCTGAGCCCTGGAACATTGAGCAACATGATTGTGTTGCCATACCAGGATACATGCTATACAGAAAGGCTAGAGATGGCAGAAAAGGCAGAGGAAACACTGAAGGCTGTCTATCTATATTGATGCCCACGTAGTCTGAATGGAACAGAGGGGGCCTTGACAGGGATGCAGAGCAGGGCTAGGTCAAGGGGTCAAAGAAATTTCAGCAGAGAGGGGGGAGGAAGTGAGGGGGGTATATAAGGTTGGGGCATAAGGGCGTTCTGGGTTTTTTTGTTGTGTTTGTTCCACCCTCCCTCCTTTTATTTTGTGATGTTTCATGTGGTTGTGTGACCTTGTTTACTAATTTTCTTTGTTTTGTTTCAGGATTTTGTCACACCCGGGGGGCGGTAGCTTGGCAGGTTGCCGGTGGGTGTTATGTGGTTATTGCCACTGGTGTTAAAGTGTCGGTGGGAGGTTCCTGGCTGGGCGGTTGCTGGAACCTCAGGTGGGGGAGGGGCATCATGGTACGCCCTCCCATAAAGTAATGCTTACGGTTCGGCCCGGGTTGGCCCTGGCAAGCTTAGGGGTGTTTTATTGTATTTGGGTCATTGCTGTGTTAATGCACCTTTTTTATGTTAACAGGTTGTGTGGCAATGACGTTAATAAATCGGCTGTGGCCTTTATTCATCCCACATTTGGTGTCTGTGTTTTTATTGGGGGGTTAACTAGGATGACATAGCCCGAGAGTCAAGGCTACCCCTGACAAGGCAACAGTCTATATTGTAAGACTAGATAGTAAGGTTGCAAGAGCAGGGTCCTCTTCTCCTTTGCACCAGTTTGTTATTGTATGTGTTTATAAATTGTTCTAATGAATGTAACACCACTGCGGAATCGGCCGGCACTTTATAAAAAATGTAATGTAAGGTATATTGGAGTGTGCTGCAGGATACAGACTTCACATAACAGACCGTGGAACAGATGGCATAAGTACTTCTGATAGGGGACCTTGGAACAGAGCTAGGAAAGTCCACTGACGAGACGCTGCAGCTGAAAAACCCACACAGACTGGAACTCGGTTGAAGCCCTCTGGCAGAGCACAAGGCTGGAGCTCCCCAGACAGGGCACATGGCTGGGAGACTGCAGGCAGGGCACTGGACTCACAGCACAGCACACAGTCAGACAAGCCAGGTGAACACCAGGAGATCAAGAAGGAGAGCCAAACCAGAAGCCAAGATTAAGACGAGCCAGGTCAAGATGGGTGGAATTCAACAGAACAATGCTAGAAACAGCACAGGTCTCAGAAGCAGAGAAACAGCAGAGCTGTATATACCACAATGCAAAGGCACAGCAGGTAATTAAGAAGGCACCGCAGGTAATTAAAGGCAGGGCTAAGACCCAGGTAACATGCCTCAGCTGACCAGAATAATAAATAACGGGCGCTCCTGAGATGGAAGGGTGGCCACTAGTGGCTGCAGCTAGTCATGACTGTCTAAAAAATAGACAAGATCCCAACATGCAGAGAGTAACCCTGACAGACAGCTGGAGAAAGGGACTTTGGAGAGAGTTTAGAGGTGGGCTACAAAAAAAAAGTTGTTTGCAAGAAATTATCAGGAAAGGCTAAGGGATCTCAATATGTATAGGCTGGAAATAAGAGATGCAATAGAAACATTTAACTAAGTACAAGAGGCAAGCTTATTTGAAAGGAGAAGCAATGTTAGAACATGAGGACATGTCTAAAACTAGAGGGACAAATGCTTAGAGGTAATGTAAGGAAGTTCTACTACTGTGGAGTAAAGTACATAAATGGAAAGGCCTACCAGCAGAACTGGTAGATGCAAATAAAACGGAGGAACATGCATGGGATAGACATAAAACTATCCTCACTATGAGACCAGACCAATAACTGATAGTATGAATCCCTTACATCAGGAGAAATGGTCAGATTGGATGGTCTGAATGGTTCTTATCTGTCATCAAATTCTATGTTTCTATGTTATAGGAACAACAGAGTCCGCACAAATCTTTCACTCTAACTATTGTCTTATGAAAATTGATAAGCTTCATGTTTGAAATATGCTATGCCTCTGATCTACCCTATAAGCTGCATTCTCTTTACTACAAATTTTATATTTTTTATATTTATTTTCTGTAGCAATTAAAATTAAATATGAAAATATTCATTAACAAAATACAAGTTTATTTATTATATATATAAAACTTAATGCAAATTAGACAAATATCAGACATACTATATTATCTCATTTAGATGTGCACTTTGTCTACTCAAAATCCTATTACCAAATCCTAGAGAGAAAAGGTGTTGTTGAGTCTTGGTCTAATAATTGAAACCGACCGTACTTACATTGTCTCTTAGAAAAGAGAATAAATAATCTCCAGATATAAGAAGTCCTCAAAGTAGGCGACATAAAGTCATCAACTGTCCTAAACCGCAAGCCACAACCTTACCTGAAGATGACATACTTTGGTTTGACCACTAGATGGCAGACATAAAACCTCATTAGACCTATTGAAAGTTTTTATTAGCAGTATTATTTTCTATGAATAAAATGACTTAAAAAATATTGCCGTACAAAAAACACACAGCTGCAAGTAAAAAATATCATAGAGAGTATAGGGTTGCCACCTGTTTGACCAAAATACATGGAACTTTGTTGGCTATTTTATCTCTAGTTTATAAATAAATATTTGCATTCTGTTATATGATTGTGTTGGTACATAGAGACCTCAGGTACATAGAGACCCCAGTCTGATTTCCGCTAACTAAATAAAAAAATATTTAATAAACAATGTAATAAGCAGGTGCCCAAACATCTGGTGCAAAAACAAACTGCACCAGTTGTGTAAAACCTGACACAAATAGCAGCCATGAATATTTCTCTAGCACAGTCCTACTAGGACAACTATTCAAGGAAGTTTCCGCACGCAATGAGAAACCAGGTAAGAACATAACGCTGTTTGATGCCTTTAGTCTAAAAGTTTTAAAAATAAAAACTATGTAGCACATAATAACCCATGCACTTAGCATGTAACTGTTCTTGAGACTTTTGCAAACATAATAAAGTTTTATTTTTTATCTTCTAGCCCGTAAAGGAAATCCTATGTCAAATTGCAAAAAAGCAGGTTATATTTTAAAATGCAACACTACTGAGGTTTTCACTGGACAAGTTTATTTGTTTATCAAATGGTATTTACTTAAACATCTGACCCAAATTGATGCATACATGCAACAACAAAAAAAAACAAAAAATGTACCTGAAAACTCGATGGGTTTGACCCTGAGTCTCAGGGTATAGCTCTGTTTCCCTGAATTCCTCTTTCCCTCCTATTGCCTGACCACTTAAGGCTGTCTGTGGCTAGCCATGCACCATGTAATGCTAGGCCTCCTCATGAAGCCACTCTCTCATATGAGCTTTGGATAGCCTACCCTGAAAAGTTCCTAGGTATGTATATAAAGCACTAGCACATTATACACCAATGTGAGTCACAAATTAAACAAGTGGACATGAGACAGTGGGGGTTATGCATAAAATATGATTCCAATGCAAAGTTTTAAACTTTGTCGCATGGCCATAGTAACCAAATGGATGTTCCAATAAGCAGAAACACATCGGTCAATGTGGTGATAAGACCAATATTCAAATGCCGCACCAGGATCACTCCTTGCACATAATCCGTCAATGTGTGTATGTAAGAAAAGCAATGGACTCGATACTGTGAGCAATATCCGTGTGTGTTAAAACCACAAACTAGAATCTGAAACGGAGAAAATATATATCCACTTTTCAATTTATGACCCTCGGCTGCGCATTTTCAAATATTCGTCATGGAAGATGGAGATGTAAATTATTCCTCTGATGTAGCGAGTTTTATTAAATGATTTATCTAACACTCTTGCTACAGATCAATAAGATTAATCAGACTGTGCGGATGGCACTGTTATCTGCTCTGTAACCTGCATATAGCAGCAAGTCCACAGCATTCTAATGGGAATCGGAATTAACAGCCTGCAGCTGAATACCCAATGCTAATAATGCCAACCACTTCTGAGCATGATCACAGACTTTACAAAGTGAGGATACTTACAGGCCATTTCAAACAGCTTATTTAAAGCACAAAATAGCAACAAATAAATGGGTCATACAGGGAGGAACAAGATAAGAGCACGCTGATTCACTGAGCCTGGTCTCGCATCTCTTGTGATCCTTAGTTAATGGGATTATCGGCAATGAAAAATGAAAGTAATTTTCATGTTTTACATGTCGTGGTCTAGCGGTATCAACATAGGTATGCGACCACATTTAATGGTGGCTGCTATCTGGTCAACTGCAAAACACGTAGCATAATATATTCAGTATTTGACAGTATTGTGGTTTTAATTAATACTGCAATTATTGGAAAGGCAAAAGTTCTTTCGGATGGAGCGTGTTAGAAAACAGGCACGTTTAAGTATTTGACAAAGTGCCCTTGTCAGAGTGAAAGTATCTGATGGAACCTTAGTCCTCACTCTGATTAATTACATCAATATCATATAGCAACTGCATGAAATCTCTGTAAGTACTCTGATTACTGGCCTGGGACATGTAATCTAGAATGGAGCTTTCAGTCTTGAATCTGTAATTGTCCTCTTTTTATCTCTATCAACTAAAAGACTGAGGATCGCCAATTCTGAGATCTTTAAGGTGGGTTTTTTTTTCTTTAATCACAGTATTGGGCCAAAATAACTTTTGGATTGTAACTTTGCAAATTTCTGTATATTTCAAGTGACTTCATCCTCATCCGTTTAAATTTAGTATCTCTAATAAAGATGCTTATACGGAGCCTGCAGGGAGCTATGAAAAAATAGCACATTATACTCTGACACTGACATGCTATGTAAACAGCTACCCCCGGGTGCTATTAAAGAGTTAATAGGAATGACAAGGAAATAAAATTGTTATACTTGTTGAGGTCTCAATATGATAAACACTTGTTAAACACAGTTATGTAAAACAAAATGGAAACTTGTAATGTAATATGAGTATTAGTTCTAAACATTAAAGCATCAGTTTTATGCTTCCAATAGCCGTGAGGACAGTTTCATCCTTTATAGTAAGGTACTGAGCGTATGTAAAAGCATACCCCTAATACCTCAGGTGTTCAAATCGGGACACCTTTGTTGGGGATGGTCAGGCTGGATCCAGAAGTGGGCATGGTCACCTCCACACCTTCCCGTTATAGCCACCCCATGGCTCTAGGGATCTGCAAAGCTTGGACAGCAGGGTATCCACTAGGGACAGTGCCCAAAAAACCAGGATTGTCCCTCAAAAAACTGTTGGAACATATGGTAAAAGAGGTGGATGCAGGGTCACATAACCAGAGCGTGTTGGGATATCAATACTGTGCTGTTGGTTGGCCAAGAATTGGAAAACCAAAAGTTATATTTTCCATCTCCCGTTTCCCCTTTGTTTTCTTTAGTGTTCTAGTACAAGGTGGTTACTAAAGAGTCGTTATCTTATTTTTAAAGACATATTATTTATGCCATATTATATATAATTATTTTATGATTTATTTAGACATTATAGACACTTGCAAAACAAAAACAGCTATGTTTATATATTCAGTGCACTTACTGATGTACATACTCTATACCCACAAGTGTCCTTAACATTTTAAGTTTAAGATCAAGTTTTATGTGCTTATAGTCCTAGAGCATTTCGTAACGTATACAGTGATGTTATTGCTATTTGCTATTTAAACATCCTTTTGTACTTCAAACAAATGAAGTGCTTTTACCAACCAAGCCACTCTCACAGTGCTGTGTTGTCTACTGCTCTGCACTTGAAACCTATCTTGACAAATGATGAACAATTTATGGATACTAAAGCTGGTATTCTACCTAACACCCATATGTATGTTATTTCATACTTTATTGCTTTATGCTTCATAAACTGTGAGAAAAGGACATTCATCGTGCTGGAGATCTTGTCTTTTTTCCTTGCCACATACACAGCCCTCTCATTCCTACATGGCTGTTTTGTGTTATTTATTGAACAATAATCTTTCCTCCTACCCAATCTCCTCATTTCTCAAAGTGGTTTATTGAGCCTTTAGCATCTGAGCATCAATCACTGGAATACTCAGAATTACAGGTTAAGAACTATTAAAAGGGCACCTCAAAGTCAATTGGGCCTGCTGCCATTTCAAGCAGGGACGTATTGAACTTTGTCTCTGCGATCCATAGGTCCTGTGTTTAATTTTGATGGTTTAGCAAAGGGCAGGTAACTTGGAATAGAAATAAGCTGGAGACCTTGCTGTGACTTTCCAGTCTAATCATATTGAATATAATAACACTGTTTGAAGGTAAACCTATTAGATAGAACGTGAAATGCCTGTCAGATGGATTATATTATGATTAAAAGTTTTCTTATGAGTACAACGCAAACACATTTTGTTTAATACAAATTAAAGGGGAGGTATCAAGCCAATGGTTGGATGAAGGGACATATGCCACTGGGTCAGGGCAAAGGCAGCACTAATAATAAACATGGCTTTGGCTACGTGAAGTTAATTTTTTATCCAGTGGAAAATCATTACGTTCAATTTGGGCTATAGACTTCTTCAAATCTTTACGTTGGGTATATTGGTAGTAGCAGAATTATGATTGACCTGTCGTGCCGTGTAGGGGTTAGGATAGCAGATGCAAAGACATAGGGAAAATTCCTTTACACATCTCGTCCACCACTGCTGGCCACTCAGATGTCTTAGCCCAGAATACACCTTCCATGTTTGACTATCTTGTCTGTTCCTGCATGGAATTTTAATGAATTTAGTGCTTAAAAATAAATAAGACACGAGAATATAAGGCAATAAACAAAAAAATGCTTTATTCTTTTTTTTAAATGGTACTCCATGAGCTTAAGGTTAAAAGGCCACAGTGATGCTTAGATGTGAATGAGGGTTACTGTTGAATTCTGCGGATGGATTGAATCTGAAAGGTTTGTGCATGGGATCCCCACTCTCTCCAGTGCTTGTATTCTCCTGAGTGACGGTCACATTCCATGATATACTGGAATCCACGGTAGCCAGGATACTGGTAGCACACCCAGCTGGTGATAAAGAAAAATGACACTCGTGGATATTTCAATGGACGGTATAAGCATGACTTGAAAGTGTGTGTCTGCATTTCTTTTTAATTCTTTGCTAAAATATGGATTGTAGCTATGCAGAGTAAATTAATACATTGAAAAATACTTTGACAAGAAGTCACAATACCTCTGAGTCACTTATAGTGAAGGCTTTACCACATTTTGAGTCTGGTCATATACAGTTAAGATAATTTATCATATATCATTTAAAATACAATGAACTAAAATTGTATGGTTTTTTTTTTAGCAAATAACTGGTTCAACCTGGTTTCTAAAGAAAGGATAAGTGTAGCCATATTCATAGAGGTCATATAATAATTGAGTTATCCCTTCACACATATCCTGCCATGTGATATACTGGTAATTAGCACCAGTCAGCTCCATATAAGTGTTCCATATCTAATGAGAACGTGTTTTTATTGAATTCAATGGGAATGCTTTGCTTCCACTGAATGGCTGCAATGGTGGAGTGAAACGAGGGGCCACACAGGAGACTGTGTGCTGCAGCTTCTCCATAAGGTACATATTTGCAGGTTTAAAGAATCCATATACTTACAAAGTACGTTTTGTTTTGTTTAAGGAGGCTGTCTATGACACTGGAGAATTAATGTGGCTAGTCCTATATTTGTAGAACATATATGGGATTACCAAGTTACATGTTGAGCCCACAATGGCTGTGTGTCCTGAGTTCTTCATGGTGTATAGTGAAGCCCTGTGTTTTGTGAACACACTGCTGTGCGTAGAAGTAACAAAGCACCATAACTTACGCGCCAGAATGAACACGGAAGGAGCCAACTTCATTGTTACACCATCCCATGGCCTGAAGTGAAGGATAGTCATCACTCAGCTCTCCTTTCCTGCCCAGGAAGTTCTCCCTCTCAAAGATGGTCATTTTACAGTCACGGTGGTTCTACAAAATACATAATTATTTACTTGTAGACAGAGCCTGAGAGTTCTAAACAATGGTCAAAATAAAGCTTTCCAACATCCAACAGAACTGAAAGAAAGCTATCACCCTGTGTAAATTTAATATGATATATGTGTTCTTTGTAATTCTGTGTGATAAGTAGATCAACATAATTAAAATGCTGAATAAACTTTACAGTGCAGTGAAATAATTCCATTTACCACTCCTTAAATAGATAAGTTTTTATGCATGTGCATAAGGACAAGAAACTATTGTACACTGTCGGTTCTATCATGGCCAAAATAATCTAAGTATTGATGAGTATGAAAGTAGGTGGAAAGTGGCATATTACATTACACCCCCGAAATGATACATACGTTGTGATGTCACAACGCTCATGACCTTAAGGTAGGAAAAACCTCATACTTTAACCAGCCTAAACAAATGTAATGCACTTTCAAAGTGTTGTGATATTCAGACCCCATTGTGGTGTGTGTGAAATGTATGAGTTTGCGTAGCTTAAATCAATTACAGGCATCCTATAGATCCCAATAAAGCAAGTGTGAGATACACTTACAGCACAGGCAATTGGCCGGAAGGAAGTCATTCTCTCCACATGGTAAGCATTGCTGCCACTCCAGGCTTCCCAGCGGGGGTACTCTCCTCTTTCCAGCACAAACTGCTGACCCTGGAATCCTAAATGTTCGTAGCCAACCCAGCTGCAGGAAAATATTATGGGTGCTTTAAGATACGCAGGTAATAAATAGGTATAGTGCTTATGCCACTGACATGTTTTAATACAGAATTCTATGTATCTTGTTTATTAATTTAAGGGAAGATGTCACTTTAGGGATAATGGAGGTACCTATTCTGCCTGACACAACATCACTGTATCCTAGGGTATGTAGATTTGTATCAGGATCAGTACCTCATGTGGATAACATCTATTGTACAAACACAAATGAAACTGTAGCAGCTAATGGGTTTGTCTAGTCTGGGGGTTTGCAGATCAGTGACTTAATTATCATACCGGAAACCAAGTGCTCTCTTGGGGTGTGACTTTGTGTCGGGGTATGCCTTGGCCTAGACAGCCTTTAGTGAGAGGGAAGTGGACAGGGAGTGGGCATAGCCAAACACCTACTCTACCCAAAGAAATTGACCAAGAGACCTGGGCTTAACCTGGAGACTCTGGTCAATGGCCAACCTTAGTGAGTTTCTCCCAAAAGAAGGGCTCAGCTGGGGTATGGCTGTCTAAGTGAAAGAAGAAATTGACCAAGAGGCTTGGGTTTTACCTGGAGACTTTGAGGCTAGAGAGTTTCAGGTATGTTCATTATGCACTATCCAGGATAAACCCAAGTGAGCTTCTCCAGCAAAAGATGCTCATATGGTCCTGCACCTTTGGCATGGGGAGATTTCAGAGGTTTTTAGAGAAACTCACTCCCAGTTTAGTTAATAAATGCTGCATATTTTAGAAAATCAACTAGCTGGAAGTAGGGAAAATTAGAACCATTAGTTTTTCTATATGAATAATGATTTTAAAACAAAGGATGATAGCATCACATCTACCTTACTCTGATAACTCTGCTGTGTTACAATATAGAAACATCACTGACTGGAAACCTGTTGGTTTTGGTTGATGATGTAATGTGTTTTTGTTCACCAAACTGTTATTTTTATTTTTTTTAGCAGAGTGCTGTGCATTTCACAATAATAGTACTCACCCCCCACTCTCTATTTTGAAAGATCGAACAGTTTCAAATCCATACTCCATGATGTTGTAGCATTCGGAGGTAAATTCATGTCGTCTCCCCTGGAAACATTCCTCATCCCAGACAATGATCTGTAGGCAGGGGAGCAAACACTAAGTGACTTTTAACAGTGAAGGCAGATCTGGTAACGGCTGAAGTGAAAGAGGTTCACATTGTACAAGCAATTGAAAACTTCCCACAAAATTCTGTAGAAACATAGTGATGGCAGATAAGGACATCTCCTCTCTCTCTCTCTCGCTCTCACATCTTTCCCCTAAGCTGTACATATTGAGATCATTTAGACTTTCCTTTTATTTTTGTATCCCGCAAAACCATTCACCATGGAACAATTCAACAATGAATGAAAACATAAGAACAACATTTCTATAAGAAAAAACTATATTCCCCCCCCCAAACAAAATGTAAGCCAGAGCTATAAATTCAATCATCAGGCTACAAAAAACCTGTGTTAATAGTACACATCTTTGATTTGTGTGTAAATGAATGCTAATAGCAGAACTTGCCATAGATCGTGCCTAAGCTGTAGGCACACTCTAAATAATGGATATCTAATCTGTAAAGAAGATTTAATGGACGAGTTTGCAGCAGAGTCAGCTCCCGACTTAACTATACATTATGAATGGCCATACCATGTTTCACGTACTTCTTCGTGCTTGGTCTCCATGGTCAACTGTAGGCACCTGTTCCTAATATATATATATATAAAATAATAGTCATATGAAAGTCAGTAAGTAAAGGAATTCATTACCTTCCAGTGGCCAGCAAATTTAGTACAATGTTGACTCATGTTGGCTCTGTCATGCATGGAAAAAAGAGAAATATATATATATTTAGAAAGGCAAAGTAGGTCTAGGCTTTTATCTGGTTGCACATATCTTTCTGTTCACAATAGATGGCGTGATTTGTAAAAACAAAAAACAAAAAAAAACATAGAAAGAATTAGCAGAATATATGTGAAATCCCAAAATATACAGTTCCCGGAATAAAGATCATAGAACCGAAGCTATAATCATACCACTTTATCTGTTAAGATTTGCATATATCTTTACAATGTGTATATGTATCAAATACCGTATGTGTACCTGTTACACAATATTATATATAGTGCCAAACTAGAAATGAGTACAAGTTCTTAGATTCTGTTTGCTAAGGGTGTCACTTTAAAAGTAATGTCACGGCGTGGCTCTTGAAAACTCATTTATGTGATTTAATGAATAAAAGTCTCTTGTTTGTCTAGTGTCTTACGAGAGTGCTCAGTTAATGCTGCTGGTATTGGAAAGTTTTCAGAGGGTATCCCGGATGACTGCTCTAAAGGGCCCTGCTGATGTGCCAATCTCTGCATTAGGCAATCAATCTGGCACAGAAAATGCTGCTTGTGTCCTTGTACAAGTAAACCTTAGATGTTTCTTTTTCAGTTAAGCACAACTTTTGTCCTGTCCTAGAATTAATGTAGTAGAAAGGTATGTGACTGTTTCTATTAAGGCCCAACACCTGACATCACCTTTAATACTAGGCAGAAAAATATTATTTCAAAAGCACCCCTGCATTGTGCAATGGACCCAGGGATTTGCAATCTATAGTTTTAGGATACAAATTTAGTTTCACTAAATCACTGTTTTTATAACAAGAATAGTATATGACCTACAGTCTGCATTTTTATCTTTTGGTCTAATGGCATGAAATTATTTTATTTATAGCCTTATTTGGGCACAATAACATAGATGCTTTAATTTTTTCACCATATTCTTTTTTAGTTTGACACATTATGAAGCATACATGGCACTGACATACGATAAAGATGGTGCTAGTGAATACAGCAATATGCGGCATCCTTCAATATTGGTGTTTTAGAAGCTGAGCTATAAAAGAAGATTATTCGTCCCATCAATCCAGACCTGGGATGCCAGTGAATTACTGGCATAAACAGAAGCTCTCCACCTGTCTGCATGTCCTCCCAGCCGGAAGGAGACATCTCCCAAGGACCACCGGGGCCACTTACACCATCACAAGCATTCCTATCACTAAAAACAGTCCTGCATGTGTAAACCAAGTGGTTTACAGACTAAATAGACATGTTAATCCAGATAGAGAGCTCACAGAGGTTATCATGTAATATATGGTATTGTTTGAGGTTGAATAATCTAGAATTAACAGTAATGTTAGAGGAAGTCCAGAACCGCTTTATGGTTTATCAGGCTATTTAAGTATATGCAAACACAGTATAGGTACATTTGAAGAACTGAGCATATCAAGAGCCAGATTCAATGACCTTCTAAACCCTAGTTGAACGTTGAACGGCACAATAACGTGTACATTTTCTGCAGACCCCATTGAATCTCTTAAGTGCATAAGCTTCCATTGCCTTTTACTATAGCATTTTTAGTGGTTCTGGTAGCTTCTGCCATTGAGGATTTTATTCTAGACATTTATAGAGAGGTCTATTAAGTTAATGATAACTTAATGCACTAGGAACCACAACTTGCATTGTGGATGACATTAAATAAAGCATAATGCCCCCTTCCTTACTTTTTAAGGTTCTTTTTTGTTATTATTATAATTACAATTAACCAGATGATTGCTATTTTGAAAAGAAGGTAAGGTATCTGTTCAGTGTGCTTCTAATCGTACATTTTAATGAAGACAAAGATAAAATGTAGTAGTGCTTAAATAACAAATGTAATGAAGCAGTAAGGACAAAAAGCAGCAGAGCCAAATGTTTTATTGTTTCTGCTATGCACATTTTATAGAACTGTACTTAATGTTTGGTGCATAGAGAACTATTTGTATAATTTGCTATCTGCTCTCTTGCGCTGACCCCACTCTTCCCACAAACAGTAAATGGAATTGACACGCATCTTGTCGACAGCACAGTTTGCAAACGCTGAAATATCTCACAGTAGTTAATCTAGATATGAATTGTTTAATGCAAATGGCCTTCCCAGTGTACTCAGACACCTACGGCTTCATACCACGGACGTCATTTGCACTGACTCACCCCCATTGACATTTGGCTTGAACTTATTTCGCACATTTAAAGAGACGTTTGAAACAAGCCACTGGATGATTAAAGCATATGTGAAAAATGAACAATGAATAAATTAATCATCATCACGGATATTGTTAAAATTGTGCATTTAAAATTGTGCAGCAGGGAACATTAAATATATATATATATATATATATATATATATATATATATATACGTATACTTCCTATCAAATTAATATATATATATATATATATAATAGGAATTATGTCTTTGTGTCTCTGACATTAATGCTGTCATCCCTTCTAACGCTACTCTAAACTATATGTACAGCATGTCAACCATCAATACCGGTTCGTGTGTCTCTGTTACATCTTTGTGCTGAGGTAGAGATAGACGGCACATAAAATATTTCCAATAACAGCTCTATTAAGAAAAAACAGTGGCATTTGGCATCTAACCAGTATTTTGCTGACAGGGCTGTATAATATAAACTTACCAAACATAGCAACCCTATGAAAATATCATGGCCAATATTTTTTTTTCTGGAATGTCCTGTTCTGTTTTGTACACATTACCCTATTATAATATCAATACTACAGTATTTTGTTGGAAAACAGTTGATGGCCATCAACTTCTGCTCGAGCAATGGTCGGTATCGGCCAATATTAGATTGGTAATTATCTCTTAAAGTTATTATATGTGTTTCTATATCAGCATGCAACAGATGTAGACTATAAAGCCATCTTTAGCTTGGTCAAAATGGTGCAGGAGAATTTAATTGGTTCCTAAAAGTGATTGCTTCAGTTTTACTTAGGAAAAGAGGGCCCCCTTCATGTAATACTAAATGGAAAACATTGGTTGTATCTACCATTCCACTAGATTATATGTAATATACAATACAGTTCTCATACCAGCCGTAAAGGCCAAAATTACTAAACCTGCACATTTTATTACTTTTACAGTAAACTGAAGCGTTTTATCCCAGAAACCAGCTATATTAAAAAGAAAATCTATATTTTCTGGATCTTGAAACTAGTTTCTCAAGTAAGGCAGAACACATTTTTAATTTCAATCTCAGATTACATTTTCAAGTACATTGCTTACTAATGTTATGCAAGTAATCCCACTACAAGCACTGCACGGATTCTGACTACGGTTATAAAATTAGAGAGAAACTAATATATTTTAAGCCGTTGACAGATCTGTTGCTGAAAGTACATTCTGTCATCTGTACTAGAACAAATTTGGCTATTCTTCATGTCAAAATGTTTGTCTCAATGCTGTAATTTGACTGGCTTGAGAACGTGATTGATATGTCAATGCTTTTCTCCTTGAGAAATATGCTGGATAAGAATACAGTTTAACATAGTGTCTGGTATCACGGTTTAATAGTCTCTCTCTTGTCCAAGAATGCATTGTAGAACACTGTCGGAAAAAGGTAAGAAACCGGAGTTTCCAGGATGGCTGTAATAAATTCGGGAAGCAATTTATCAACATAGAATTATTATATCTTTAAGTCTGCAGCAAGGAGAATATTATTTAAATGTTAACATAGTTATACTAATTAATAGAAGTCTGACACTAAGATATTTATTTTGTTATTTATTCCATTTACATTTAATGTAAACATGGTTAAATTATGACGCTTACTGTTTGCAAGCAACAATTTTATCCCTATTGGAACACAATAACGTCATCTATAGCAATTGCAGACTGTTGCATATTTTATATTTAACTTCAGCTTCAGTGAGCTGATGTGTTATGATACTGTTAACAATCATTGTTGCGTTATGTATCTATCATTTTCAAAATGATATTGTTTAAATGTTAGTAAAATATGGCTTTATTTTAGAGATAAAATATACATTGGCATCTACAGCTGAATAATCTCAACGTCCTGAAAAAAAATGTTCATGCCTGTATAATTACTGAAAACAGCACGCAAGGCATATAAGATCCAGTAAGTGGTTGTTTAAATAAATTATTAAGTTTACTGCTTACTAAATAAAATGGAGCATCATTTTCAAGTTACTGAAAGAGGCACAATAAAATAATATAGAAATATTTGGTCTCAATGCCTTTTACACCTAATAAATATACATGTGCGTTCCAGTCCCATCAATAAGTGGCATTTGAGAGTCACGGTGGGGTCATATTGAGACGAGAGCTGGTTGTGTTACAGTTCTTACCTTACCGAGAAAAAGCAGCCAAGAGTCCAATGGAGGCAACACACCAAATGGTCATTGTGTTGGGGTTTATATAGCCTGCTGATCAAGTCACAGAGTGGCAGAGGGAGCTTTAGTGAAAGCCCTATGTCAGCAGATACAATGAGGCCTCATTCGGGAGTTCTGTAGTCCACACAATGGTTTTAATCTATAGAGGAGCTGCTAATGTATAGAAATGCGAACACATCAACTTTAAATATTAACACTCAATATATTTTTGTTGGCATATAACTTATGTCATGACAATAATGAACTGCATGTAATATATCTTCATCACACAGGAGTCACATTGCCTGGTGCACCAAATTTTGCTTAAAATAGGCAATTGGTTTCTTATTAAAAATGAGTGTCAGAACAAGATAATTCTCAATGACAAAATCAGGAATACAATTAATATAATTAATCACTTTCAGCTGGAAAAATGTTTGCATTAAGCAATTATTAGCAGCGAGCGTTCAATCGCTGTAATTTGAGTCAAGTTACTATCTCGCCCAGTGCCGCAGAAATAAATTACACGTTTAATGGAACAGGAACACATTGCTGTGAAAAAAACACTAAAGTTCAGACCCTAAGGTGAATTCACGACTAACCTGTGAATTAGGTGAATTGATCATTTCAGCTTCACGACTTCACTTTATATTAAGAAGGGCCAACCGTTGTGAGCTTCTGCAGAATAAGCCGAGCTGGTCGACATAATGCATGGATATTTTGGGGAGATTTATTGAATGGCATTTATTCCTGCTAGAGAGGCTCACCACAGTTAGACCAAAAAATGCGTAGTGAGGTAAGGGCCCCACTGGGTGCCGTTTGCATTTAAATGGACGGATTGGTTGCAGTTTGTAGAGAATTTACTCTCAAAGAGTTCTGCTACATCAAAGTTCTTCCATCAAATTATCTAGATTTAGCATGTCCCAAGACAACGTAATTGTGTAGTTTAACACTAATAAACAGAGCCATTCTGTAAACATTTTAGAGAAAGCCTTCCATCTCACAAGTTGATATCCATTAAATGCTTCTAATGTTTTGATATTTTTTAATAAATAGCTTTTATTTTTTTATTGTATTTTATTATTGTAGAAATGCTGATTTTACAGATTTGGGCTTGTATGCCTTATCTAAAACTGCAAGTTGTTTCATGGAAATAAAAATAACCAGTCTTAATTCACAGTGAGGTTTATTCAAAAAGGAGGACGTTAACAAGAAAGTGTTGAAATGGCCCTGTATAATACATAGTTCATTAAGTGAGGGGATTTTCAAAAACCTTCATAGGTTGAACAACCATATTTGCTCAATTATAAGACAAGGTTTTTTCAGAGCAAATGCTCTGAAAAATTCCCCTCATCTTATATTCGAGGTCGTTTTATAATCTGACCTCAAACAGAGGTCTGACTACAAGACTAAGATCCAGATCCCCCTCAGCGCTGCGGGGGACCTGGATCCTCCTCTCTGGCGGCTGGTGGACGTCTGTGTGATGCTGCCTGGCTTGACATGGCCCTCCGGCACTCCGTCATAGAAGCCCTGGAGGAAGAGCCGGGCAGCAGCAGAGGTTGTCTCCCCGCATCGCACAGATGTCCACCGGCTGCCCCCACTAGGCATCAGGGAGTCTGGAGCACGGGGGCCAAGTCTGAAGATGCATTGGTAAGTCTGGGGGGGGCAGAGTGGCATATCAGGGGTATAAGGCATATCTGGGGACAGAGTGGCAAGCCTGGGGCAGATGTGCATAACTGGTTGGCAAATAAAAGGAAATATAAACAAGAAAAGGCCCCTTGGAATTAGCATAGCTGAATGGGCAGGGAACATATGTGCTCTGTGATTTGGGTATGTAAATTTGGGGGGGGTCGCAAGGGGATATAGGGTGCCATTTGGGTGACCCCGGTTAGTGCCACTTTTGGAGCAACAGCTGACAGCACTTACCTGCTTCCCACCCTTACTCCCTGTTTTTTAGGTACTAACTTTGTTTTCTTTATTTTCACGGCAGATGGGTAGTGTGTCCTTGCTGGTCTGGGTTTGTAAGCTACAGAGTTTTGGATGCTGGTGTGAAGGAAGGCGAGTTGGGCTCAATCCTCCCCTGACCTCTGATGTGTTATGGATGTAGTAGCAATATCAGCCTAGCATAAGCATTCCCATTTGTGACTATGACAATTTCTAACAGAGATAATTTGCATAATAACAAAGCTCATCCAGATGAGGGTCACTTGCCTTTCCTGCCGCTTAAGAGTAAAATGTACAACCACATGTATGTCATTTGCAGCCCTCTGGCCTTAAAGAGCAAGTCCCGCTTTCCTTCCCAGTGCGAACTTGGACTAGTAGTTGTTTCTTCTCCCTACATTATTTTCAGTTTTTATATAAAAAAATTATATTATATAAATATATTATAATTTGTCTTATGCTGGTATCAGACTAATTCTAATCCATTTCATTATGATGTTCATTTATATTAAAAATATTAAGGAGGGGTAATATTATATATTACTTGCAGTGTGATGCCAAATGCATATTTTAAGATAATGTGTAGCACATTTGGCTTTCATGCATTAAAGAGTTAACTGATTAAAAAAAAACATGCTTTTTTTACAGTTGGTTCAACACAACATGCCAAGTTCAAACCTCGCTGCTAAATGTTTACCTCCCATGGGCTCCTCTCTTATGTGCTGTATAAACATTTGCTTCATGCTTGAGAACCTTTATGTCTAAGTGCTCAGCATATCTTCAGCTCCCTATCATGAGGGATGCTAATGAACTGTTATGAGGGCATGATAATTGGATAAATCTGGGTTCTGTCCAACAGTAAATAAAATATTTTCATGATTAGAATTATCATCAATACATTGTATTAGGATCATCAGCGAAGATACAAGGGGGGATTCCAGGTAAAATACAAAATGATAGTGACGGGTGCAAAGATATTGTGTGTGATGCTACACCTCTACCTATCGCTGTGTGGTTTACAAATGTATGAAATTTCAATTTATATATTGATTATAAACTTAATGTCTGTATTACCGTATTTGCTTGATTATAAGACAAGGTTTTTTTCAGAGCAAATGCTCGGGGTCGTCTTATAATCAGACCTCAAATAGGTCTGACTATGAGACGACTAAGATCCAGATCCCCCGCAGCTGCAGGGGACCTGGATCCTCCTGTATTTTTCCTATAGGGTCGTCTTATATTCAGGCTTTTTCTTTTTTTCCTAAATTAATATTCAGATTTGGGGGGTCGTCTTATAATCAGGGTCGTCTTATAATCGAGCAAATACGGTATTTTAGTGACCCTTCTAGGTGGGCATTGTTTGATACAAGTATATAATGGTGAATGTATCAAACGCACTAAAAGAGAACTTTAAAATTAATATTCTGTCTGTGATGTCATCAACTCACGTACATGAGTCTGTTTTTGAGAGCAGGTTTAGCCAGATTGACTTTTTTGTTGCTATACTTTGCAAAATACGGTGCTGGTATGGATTCAAAATCATATTGTTACTAAAGTTTG
This sequence comes from Spea bombifrons, assembly GCF_027358695.1. Taxonomy (NCBI): domain Eukaryota; kingdom Metazoa; phylum Chordata; class Amphibia; order Anura; family Pelobatidae; genus Spea; species Spea bombifrons. The sequence goes on along the minus strand of NC_071087.1, from coordinate 114,775,263 downwards.
GATAAAAGTAAGCAATATTGTATTAGCAAATACCCATTCAAATGTTCACTTTGATTCGGGTTTCAATGACTTTCACTTTTGAAATACTTTATGTTCTGTCTTGTTGTTGGTTGTGCTATGATTATCCTGCACACCAAGCTCATCACAGCAATACAACTCATTTATACAGCATGGACAGATAGAGTAACCATGTAGATCACCATTACAAAAGCCAACTTGAGATTGCATTTATAAACATCAACAGGTTATATGCAGCCTTTGCTGACATCAGCATCACAGGGAGTAATAATATAAAGGGTGAGTCTTGCTTGGCTTTCCATTCTGGTCTTTCCTCAGACCTCCAAAGTCTACGAAGATTTTATTCTAATTTTATTCTGGCATGTAAACAAAGGATCATATAACAATTTTGTGCTTAAAATTTGATTTATGATTGGGTTTTCATTTATATTTAGTGTTCTATGCTGTTTACTATTATCTGATGAAAACTGAACGTTAACACAAAAACACACCTGCATCAATACGTCAGTGATAGGTGCTATGTTTGCCCAATGGGTTGTACTACTCAAAGTCATAGGAATTCATCCCAAGTCTCAGACAGGAAAATAGCAAGATGGAGAATATGATATCATCTGCCAGTATTGGGTCTGAACTTACTGAATGAAGTATTGTTAGTACTGTACTTACAATTCAATACATTACCTGGGGTGACTTCTAATTACTTGCAATCTTGAAACACTATTTCTTTTCTAGATATTGGATGTATCTAAACTGCCAGCCAAAGATATTAATATTTAATTTCTCTTTAACTATAACCAGCATTGACTGTTTTCGCATTTTGTAATTGGTCTTACCTTCTGTATGAATCAACATCATTAGTATTAACATCAGTATCATACTTTTTCTGAATGTCTGCCTGTTCATAGTATGTCTAACCCATCTTTGGATGCAATGTGCACCAGCGTGTGTTCGCTTGCATTTCGCACACATACCTCTCAATGCTTTCTCCTATTGACAACCATCGGTTTAATAATATTGGTCCTTTTCACTTGGGTCCAAATAGGTATTTATTTATTCCATTTTAGGGAGTTCTTCATATAAATGTATGTCCAATGTTCTACCAGTTTTATTATCCCAATTAGCATCTCACTACGAATTATGACAAAATTAAACATCTATTGTCTGGATAATTATCTTTGTAAAATAAGATTAGTTGTCAACTGGATAAAGTAATATAAAGTAACATATCTGTGAATGAAATGAATGCCCTCTCACATTTTTTTGGTAAAAGTGCATAAATTTTTTAGAAATTCCTAGCTGCTACTCTGCTAGACATAATTAGACATACAAATAAGTTGCATGGGACAAGCTGATACCATCCTAAAATCCAAAATAGCTCTCATACTTTATGTTCAGGAATCCATAAATGATTAGTTGAGTGCATTTATTTCAGCAAATGAAAACTTTGGAAAGCACTCAGTCCATACTACCATTATAAATATGCATTTGCTTTTTTATGTCCCAAAATGTGACCTAAGGAAAAGTCCAATTAATTCCATTATATGTAAGTGGGCTTTTCCATCCTATTATTATAATATTGAAATGCCACAGTAGCTTCGTAAGTTGTGCTTATATATGGGAATTATACCTTACTCTCTATTGGCCTTCTTGGTGAGAATTGCATTTGCACTGGAATTCACCTGATCTAGTGGGTTCTGCTCATTGATTCCCTAAGGTCTGCTATTAGTGCAGAAATTAGCTGTCTGGGGCATAACAGCATAAGTAGATAAGTCCCTTGTGAGTAGCAAGCAGTGTGTCCACCATGCAGGGGATGTAGTCAGTACTGATTGCATCAGTAAATCAGTAAATGTATGCTAACAAGTTTAATAAGTTGCATATATTTAATATATACTGTGCTTGAGCGACCAATGACTACATCATGACAATATATCATGTACAGTACACTGAATGATGAACTGACTTCTTCTGCACACTTGTTATTCTATCATTCTTGTTCCCATTGATGTTATATGCAGCAAAAGACAGCAGTTACTAACATAATCTAGAACAACATCTAGGAGTCGCTACAGATAGTGTAACATCTTTTATAAATTAATGTAGTTCTCTTATTACTAGAATAGGCAAGACTCAATGATCAAAAACAATCCAAATGAGAAATTCCTGTTTACATCTGATGTGGTGAGCAGCTCTGACCACAAAGTCAACACGGCATACATCACATAATTTAAAGGTTAATTCTTAAAAACAAAGGAGTGTGGGTAGACAGTTTTGTTGGAAGTAAGTGGGTTGTGGTTAAGAAGTCTATACAACGAACCTCAGGCTGACAAATGTTGTAATACTTACTGTTTAACCATTTATACACAGATCAGACATAACATTTTGACCACTGACTTTTGGGACATTGTATTTTAAATACTGCCAGGATTGGGCTGGGAGCATAAGAGCAGGGGATAGTCCAAAGCGGTGTCAGTAAACAAGCAATAGGTCAAGGGCAGGTGGCGATCAGAATAAACGGTAGTTCAGGCAAGGGTCAGGTAACAAAGAATCCAATAGAGGGTCTGTAGCAGAGCGAGCAGAGGAGAACAGGAAGCTGAAGTCCACGGACATACAGGAACCAAAGTTCTGGAACACTGGAGTAAAGTGTTCACAGTTGGAGGGGTTTTTATAGTGCTGCAGGTATCTACTCCTCCCCTGTGCTGAACAAGCTCCTTACTGGATTGGTTACCAAGCAGGGGTAAATCCATAGCACCTGGTTCATTAGTTTTGTATGTGGCCTTCGTTGGTGGATGCTTAATGGGGATTACAGGTGTTACCTCCTTTCTACATGTGTACTGCATTATGTTGATGCTTGGGCAACACCTGGAAGTCCTCCCTGAGGTTTGCTGAAACTTTAGGCTGCGGTTTTGGCCTACTGGCATGCAGTAACGGAGGACAGCAGGGGAGAGCAGGTAAGGGTGAGAGGGGCATGACAAATACATACATAATAAATTAATAGACATTAATATGTAGTTGGTCCCCCCTTTGCAGCTTTAACAGCTTCCACTCTTCTGGGACGGCTTTCCACAATTTTTGCCCATTCATCCAGAAGAGAATTTGTGAGGTCAGGCACTGATGTTGGACGAGAAGGTCTAGTTCTGTCAAGGATACTGGACAGTAGCGACAGAAGTGGAGCGGAGACCAGTATGCAGGAGAAACAGGTACGGTATTTAGATAATCAGTCCCAAAAACGAAGTCAAGGAGAAGCCAAAAATCGGTACACAGGTGCAGGAGCCGTTTAGTCGCCAAGGCGGGAAGATGGACGCCGCGGCGATGTAACCCTTACCCGCGGGCATCGGGTACGCATCGCTGGACCCGGTACCGGCGGGTAGCGGGTACTCCGGTGAGTCGCTGCAGCGTATTCTGACCGGCGGACCCTGACAAGTTCGCAATCTCCATTCCAGTTCATCCCAAAGGTGTTCCATGGGGTGGAGGTCAGGGCTCTGTGCAGGCCAGTCAAGTTCTTCAACACCAAACTCATCCAACCATGTCTTAATGGACCTTGCTTTGTACACCATGGCACAGTCATACTGGAATAGAAAAGAGCCTTCCTCAAACTGTCCCCACAAAGTTGGGAGCATAGCATTGTCCAAAATGTTGTGGTATGCTTAAGTATTTATATTTATATATATATATATAAATATATATATATTTATATATATTTTATTTATATTTCCCTTCACTGGAAGTAAGAGGCCCAACTCCTGAAAAATAGCCCCCTAACATTATCCCTCCTTCACCAAACATTACAGTTGGCACAATGCAGTCAGATAGGTAACATTCTCCTGGTATATGTCAAACCCAGGCTCGCCCCATCATACAGAACACCCTACAGAACCATATATATATATATATATATATATATAATGTACAAATGACAGCTCTGAAAGTGTCTGCTATTGACTCCTTTGTCTACTAAATGTGAAATCACAGACACAGTGTTTCTAAATCATGTTATAAAGAGCTATAAGCCACAGCACTTGCAACCTTGTGGTTTATCATAAAATGCTGTTAAAACATCTGTTCACTTAATCATATTGCAAGTGCAAGTCCACTAAATTGATTTTGCATATTTGCCAGCAGTGCTCTTGACTTACAGAATCCTTTTATGGTGTTTAGATTGCTATCAATCCATGTTCATTTAATCCCATTTCCTTTTGTTGAATTGGGAGCGTTGGGATTTCCCATTCTTCACAGATGCAGCCATTCACTTAGTGCTATGTCCAGTACTGTTCCGCTTAGCTGTCTTTGCCAGACACTGTAATGCCACTCACTTACTGGTGTTAATCTGGGCCCATTTGAAAAATAATCATTTTTTTTCCTCATTCGACTTGTGTGTATTTGATTATATTTTGGAATTTGGTGGGCATTAATTTTGCAAGGAATTAAGACTGCATGTATGTTATATATGAAATGGAGGATCAGGGAGAGGACGTCACCAGTAGATCCGCCATTTTTCCCTATGTTAGTCTTGTGCGCACTTCCACTAAAATAGTGGAGCTTCTGGTGGAAGCTTTGGCGGAAGTACGCCAGTAGGTAATGTCCTTGGAGATGCCAGTGAAGAAAAAAAAAGAAGATAGAAGAGAGAAGAAAGCAGAACAAGAAGATGTGAGACACAGAAGCGGAGCTGCGAAACATTGAGGCAGAGATCATGAGAGTGAAAAAAATTAGCGTGTGAGAGAGAAGCTCTGCAGATGCAGAACAAACTCTTAGTTGATCATTTTATTCTGGAACAATATGGAATGTGGTCTTCAACTCACAGATCATTCTTCAGTGATAACCTTGGAAACATGTGCTTCAATTTGCCTAGCCAAGGCTAATATAGAAACACAGAAGTTGATGGCAGAAAAGAACCATTCAGTCTTCCAAGTCTTCTTGCTGTAAAGATTTAAACCACGATCATATATTGGTCTTGTCTTAGATTCAGGATAGCCATATTCAAATCCGATGCATATTTAATTTTCCTTAATGTATGAACCTCAACCACTTGTGATGGGAGGCTGTTTCATGTTTTTACCACCGCCTCAGTATAGTAAAAATATATATTTATCAGATTTGCAACACATCTAATATAGATGTCCAGAAAGTTCCAAGATGGCTAATCAGTTTTTCCATTGTTCAAATATTTGTATAAATGAAATGCAATAAATCAATCAGTGTCAGAGTATAAATTTGGATAAGGAACTTCTTTAAAAAACATACAAAACCTCATGACAGGGAATACTAGTAGGATCAACTTGGTCTTAAATATCAATCTTTAAACACAGTTCCATTGAAATAGCTCTTTGGCTCTAAATTGAGGTTATTTCAAGTCAGGAGACTTATTCCTAATTGATGAAGCATAAAAATCCCTCTAGAACATTAGAAGACTGAAGGGAAATATGTAGCCATGAAAAGCTGTGCATTTACATACTGGGTATAATGCAAAATTAATGAGACATTTAAATAATAAATATATGTGGGTAAGACAAGTGAGAGCTTAGTAGGGAATCTTCTGTAAGGGAGATGACTGGAGGGGTCTTTAACGGTTTACTTTAAGTAATTAAGCACATTTCACTAGGGGCTTTATCTTGCTGTCTGGCATCATCTCTGTCAGACATTCTGTTGCTTTTTAGATTTATTTCTGTAGGCTCTAGCAGACCTAATATGTTTATAGGGAGGGGAGGGCTGGCAACTTTTGGCCAGGGCACAGGCAAAGCCAGGTGGCCCCATTGGCCCCTTGACACCTCCTGCTTTGGCAACATATGCCCTGGGATACATTTTACTCTCACACTAACACACTCATGCTACAAACATACATACACTAGCACACACTTTACACAGTCATGCCAACACACACACCGACATATATACTCATCCTAACATGCACACAGTTACACATTCATGCCAACATTTACTTACACATTTACACTCATGCTAACATACACACTTATGCTAACACACACAAACTTACACATACATATTTATGCTAACACACACTTACACATACACAGTCATGCCAACACATGCACATTCACTGTAACACACATGCACGCATACATTCCCATGCCTGCCTCACTCACTCCCTAAACCTTTCTCTCACTCCCTCACCCTCTTACTTCTTTCTCTCACCCCCTAGCTTCCCAGAGGCTTCTGCCTTGCACAGTGACTTACCGCTGGGTCACATGATCTGTTTATAAGTAGAACTGTTCTTTGGGTTAACATTCATGAGGCACATTAAAGCCTTGTACATAGACATGGATAGAAATAAACTGGCTATATTGTCATATATATGCAGATAGACGTGGATATGCATTATATGCATTCTTACCTTGGAGAAAGAGAAAAGGTCACGTACCTGTAGGTGAAGCTGCAGCTCCAGAGTTGCAGAACACCATCCTCTCTCTGGTCCACAACACATGAAGCTCATGCACTCAGGGGATCTTGGAAAAAACCCTAAATCTCTCACACGAGCCAGCTGTGGGCATGGCATGCCATGCTTGCTAAGTTTTGCTCCAGGTGTCCGTGGACATGAAGGGGGCAGATCCTAGAGTAGACGAAGTTATGTGCCACTGCATGACTCCACTTACTTTAGGCTCTACCCCTTCTGTCCTGGGTTTACCAGCTCATTTACCAGTGTTTGGGCTGTGTGTGTGTCTCTCAGACATACACAGCATAAAACACAATTCTGTCTGTGCACAGTGTAAAAAATGGTGCTGTTTCATCAAATTTGGGACTGTTGGCAGGTATGGCATGCATGTGCAGTGGCAAGCAGGGGATGTATTTGGCCAAACATATTTCCCGCAAGCCGATGAGCTGAAGGCATGAAAATAGTGCAAATGCATATGGAGGCAACAAGACATTTAAGGTGGTACTCAGCTGTTATAGGCATTAAAGTGGGCCCTGAGTCTGTAAAGAGTTGCTATAATTTTGGTTATGAAGTGTCATTTTTACCCTAGAGTTCTCTTATATATCATAACCAGACTTGCAAAATCTGGGAGTGACAGAAAAGGGTCTAATTTCATGGGTTATACAGTGTGGAGCTCACTTCTTCGTCTGTTATCTGAGCATCCCAATGGGTCCCTTTCTTATTATTGCACAGTATTTCAAGAATAGGTGACAGAATGCAGAATAACTTCATTTACAAATTTACTTGACTAAGGAGCTTTAATAGAACCATTTGGTTGCCATCATTAGTGAGTCACTGAAACAGAATTGTTAAAGACTATTGAAGTGTTAATATTTGAAAAGTCTTAGGATCAGCTCATTTATACAGCTCCTGAGAATGCTCTCCAGCCATGAAAATAAGGCTCTCTGCTGGAAAATCACATTTTTATCTGAGCAACAAATAACAGAATACTGGGAACCTGGACAAGGGCTTAACCTCTTTTGACCCAGCTGTTACTCTTCTCATACCGCATACTTATAGTAGGGACAGCAACGTTTCATTTCAGATTTACTAACAGTCTTTCAATACACATAAACCTCTCCCTTAGACATTTTGATGATATAGTGTATTGGTGGCAAACGTCCCTTTGTGTCTTGTTAATCTCTTCTTCTACAAAGAAATACTAAAAGGTAGTGATATTTCTTTTTTGCCATGAGGTATTACAGAGGTGTTTACCGAGGCTTAGCTTTACAATTTTCATTTCTTGTTCATGGTAATTAAAAAATGCCTTTTGGCTTGTCATTGTGCATTTTGCAATTTATACATAATTATCTTAGTTACTGTATGACGATGATTGGAATTAATAAGATGTTATTGTTGATTTAATACTAAACTCATACTATGTTTCACAGTTACTTTGCCAATATTTTTGCCTGGATATAGTCAGTGACATATCACGGCCTAAGCTGACAAGCGAGCAATCAAGTGTCCCACTGCCCAATGGTCCAGTTACAATAGAGATCTTTGATCTCCCCAACCAGTCTTTTTACGCTATGGAAGTTGTGCTGGTTCAGCAAAGCCTCCACAGTCTTCATTGAAGTGTACTGTACAGCACGCCGGGATAATTCCCATATCTGCTTTCTGATACTATGGCAGTCACCAATATTACTCATAAATACATGGTACTTAGATGTGGCTCATTCCATATTCATTATGTTCACAGGGCGTGCATGTGGATTTTGTTTTGGGCCGAGATGTACACAGACACTACAGTGTGTACTTTGATAAACTTCTTCTTTTACTCTACTATATAACCTACATACAGGCTACAGAGTCATAGTCACACTTCTCAGGGTTAAAGCAAGAATTCAGTGCATACCCAGCGAATACTTTTCAAAAAAAACACCTAAGATATAAATATTGGGGATTCAGCCACACTATACGACAAAGCACCCAATGAGACTCTCATTCAGTTGAAAGCCTTCTTTGGCCACCATTAATGAAGCACCTGTGTGGCAGCAGGGGATGCTGAAACCTTAAGATTTGGTCAGAACCTGTAAATAAAAATATACAGAAAGGGAAATGCACAACCTAAAAAGTATAAAAGGCATACACATTCAGAAACATATATGTGCTTGACATCCCATTCCAAAACCACAGGCATTGATATGGAGTTGGCCCTCATCTTTGCAGTTGTAACAACCCCCACTATTCTGTGAAGGCTTTCCACAAGATTTTGGAGTGTGTCTATGGAACTTTGGGCCCATTCAGCTCGCTATCAGTGTTCTGATTCATCCTAGAGATGTTCAAAGGGCTTTAGGATAGAGGTCTGTGCTGGTCACTTCATGGTTTTCTTCATGCCAAACTCATCAAACTATGTCTTTATGGACCTTGCTTTGTGCACAGGGAAGCATACAATTGTGTAAAATGTATCTGTATGCTGTAGCATTATGATTGCCTTTCACTGGAACTAAGGGGCCTAGCCCAAACCATGAAAAACAGCCCCAGGCCAGTATCCCTCCTCTACCGACCTTTACAGAAAGCACTATGCATTCCAGTAGGCAGCGTTCTCCTGGAATCTGCCAAACCCATATTTGTCCATCAGACTTTCAGATAGTGAAGCGTGATTCATCAATCCAAACAACACGTTTGCACTGCACCAGTTCCCGTGTGCTTTACACCACTCCATACGGAACTCAGGATTGCACACATCCACATTGTTTGTGCTGATGTTGATATTGATATTGATTCCAGAGACCGTTTGGATCTCTGTAGAGAGGGGTGCGAGCAAATTTTACATGCTATGCGCTTCTGCACTCGGCAGGGTCCTACTACTTAATGGCTGAGCACTTCCACTTAACAATAATAGCAATTATAGTAGGCTGGGGCAGATCTAGAAGGGCAGAAATTTCACAAACTGACTTGTGGCAAAGGTGGCATCCTATGACAGTGCCATGTTTAAAGACACTGAACTCTTCAGAACATTCTGTTGCTAATGTGCGTCTATGGCGATAGCTGCCTATGTGCTTGATTTTATACACCTGTTAGAAACACGCTTAAACACCTAAACTCAATAATTGGGGGGGGGTCCACATACTTTTGGTCATATAGTGTAGCTGTATGGTCCTATCAGTTATTATGATGTGACCACATCAGCCATGTTTTCCAGGACACGTATAATTTTTATAATTGCTGACCAGCCCATATAAAATACTGCCATGCAGTATGGGGGTGTATAACTGACTAATTGGTTCCTTTCATATGTCTACACATCCCACATACTGCAATATGTAAAAATTATATGTGTCCTTTTGTCCTTGCAAATGCATGGAAGTATTTTGTAGAATCCCCTCGTATGTATTTTTCCCTTCCCTCTCCCCCTAGTTTTGCATGCGACCAAACCCAATCTTCATGCCTGTGACATAATCACCTCTAGTTAACTCAGTGACAGCTTGGGGAACAACGCAGGTAATGGGTTGATTTTAATGGGGAGCCCTTTGGTGCCACTGGTTGATTGCTTTAGCAAACTGTCCCTTTAACGCATGAATATCTTCCATTCTTTTATGGTTTGTCCGTGTTAGTATATACTCATATAATCACTGGTGTGGGTTAAAATAAAAGGACTACTTTGTAACAAGGAGAGGTGCAGCTCTGCGATTTTGAAAGAAGGTCACATTGGAGAGAACACACCCAACATTATTCTCATAATGCAAAACTTAACCATAAAAAATGCAATTTTCAGAACTATACTATAATAACAATCTGATTACAGCATAGATATTATGCATCTGAATACAATTATGTTGGATCATTTTCTTGATGTTCCATTTATTGTGTGGCCAGAGTCCTATTTTTTTTTTTAAATGATGCATTTTTTGACTTATGCTGTTGCTCATTATAATAGAAGCACTAGTGATGGGCTAAAAGTTACCTCTGTTGTCTTTGGTTGCCAAAAACTGTATCTGTCCTCTAACAAAGGACACTTATGGAATATGTTGCCAAGTAACTGCTGCAGTCCTGTGCTATAGATATATTTCAAAATGACTTGGGAGGTCTTATCACTCTGCTAGCATCACACTACTGCTTGAGAGTACCCGCTTGCTGAGAGAAGGTAGGAAATGGTATCGCAGAGACAGTGCTAAACCTTCCAGGAGCTAGAAGACAAAAAATACCTGAGTTTGAAGAAAATGCCAGTTTGTGGTCAGCATCGCTGCAGAGTTTACAACAAAACAAGCTAAACATTTTATCCTGTGCATTACAATTGCTGTATAGATCAATATTACCAGATAATACACTGTGTTGGATCGATACGATGTACATTGTGGCATGATAACACACATGACTTTTTCAGAAATGCCACATGTGCCCAAATCCGTGCTTCCAAAGGAGTTACCACAGAAGCAGGGTGAAAAACTCCAACAGGAACATTTTTAAAGATAGTCTACAGATATATTTAGTCTTTGAACTGTCAGAAACAACAGTGGGTTCATTATCAGTAATGGGCTCACATGGCATAACCATTTGGCCTATCTGTCTATCTATCTATACACACACACACACGCACACACACACACACACACACACACACACACACACACACACACACATATATATATATATATATATATATATATATCACTATATCATTCATATATGTTCCAACCAAGTGCATCTTCAGGGCCAGAACCCTAGGCAAACACCGTACCGCCAGCCCTTGAACTACAAACTGATAAAATCATTTAGTCTTCTGTTTTAAAGATGTAGAATTGCTTTAGAATGTTTTCCACAGTCATTTCTGTAACAAGTGGTTACAACTGTAGCTTTCGCAGTTGTATCACACCACCGTTCTGAATAAAATGGTAAGCTTTTTGCCAAGGTTTGTTGTTTTCTATATATATAATTTATTGTACAAAAACAGCACTGGACTGGCTGTAACAGATACATTAGCTAATTAGATTGTGTGCACTCTGTTCATATTAAATCTTTGTTACTTAGGGGTAATGTATTTAAATGATTAGCATTCCAAAAATGATGCCAGTTCATGTTAGGGTTTGGGCTTGATCTCTAGATAACAATAAAAAACAAATTTGTTTTCCCTAAAGAGGAAGACTAGATACATCAAATGCATTTTCCATCCACAATCACATTTAATAATCTGACCTTTTAAATCAGGGTTCTTTTCCCCATAGCCCAGTGTAGTAATATCCCATATACTTTCCACCCTATTTATGTGCTTACAGGTAAGGGCAGGTAACTTTCGGCTCATGGGGTAAACCAAGGAAATAATATAGTGAAGCCAGACTATTGCTTCAGACATTGCTCCAACATGCAATAAAAATTAATTTTCTGATATAAGCATGATGGATCTTCCAACAGTATTCATTTTATCCCCAAGGATATCTAATATAAATCATGTGAGCCATACCACAATATCACTTCAGACTCCTCTAGCTAATCAATGCAGACACATTAAGGGTTATGTTAGGTCAAGATTAATTTAGGGCTAATAAGAACCCTGTGGAAGCCATTCCTAAAGCTAACATTTTTCGCAGGCAAGGTGACAGTATAGATTTTGGATATTTGGATATAATTAAGTATTTTAAATATATCGCCCGGCAGTCTTGCCGCAACTACTTTTGTGTGTAATTTATTCTATTGATATATTTAGTTTTACTTTTGGAAATATATGCCATGCATTTAACTTATGACGGGTCATTTGAGTTCAAAGCCTGCATTCAAAGCAGAATAAATTGGAAAGACAGAAATGCCAGTCACAATCAAGAAGCCTTTCCATGATCGTCAGCTCTACAGCTTGCCAGAGTTGATAGGACTACAGGATTTTCCATAGCTGCCTTTTAAATAGCGGATGTGTGACAAAGTACAGGATATGATAGTAAGGTCGGTATGCACATCTTAACACTGGGCACCCTTTCTATATTTAAGAGGGAGGGTTAGAAACAAAGAACGCTTATTCTATATAGTCTTTGCATGCCTATCGTTTTTCCAGCTTCTTTCTCTACTTTTTATTTAATATTTTTGTGTCTGCTTTTTCCCCATTTTCCTGAGCAATTCGGTCCCGGGATCACAGATCTCGGCTTGCATCTTCAGCGTTATCGGAATGCAGCTGGGAGAAAACATAGCATGTTTTTCATGCTGAGGCTCTGGGAGCTGTGCCTAGATCTTCAAGTTCACATGGTACACGTGATTCGGCCGTTACTAATGGCGGGGCATGCAACGCTGCATCTGCAATGTTCTAGTTGGTCTCTGAAGAAGAAGAGTAACCAGAAGAAGAAACTTTTGTACTGCTCAACCACTGAGGTCTCCAGAAATGGCTCCCTTGCAGGCTGCCAGGCATGGTGATCGTACTCAGGACTCTGATCCTATGGCACAACACACTCATACTATGTCCCCTCTTATTCTTAGCTTTTTCCTTGGGGCAGGGGTTCAAAGTCAGGGTATATTACGTAATAGCAGTACTATGTCAGGATCTCCTTCCCTCCCAGGTAACTGTTTCTCCACTAATAGATTTTTTTTTCTGGTTTTAACATGCTCTAGCAACAATGCGAGGAACGTGCTAGAAAGCCCTTCGAAGCTGCCCCAGTCTGTGTAGGGCAATTACGTGATCCTCTCTACTGATTTTTGCGCCTCAAAACACTAGCAGTCTCTCCAATATTGTTACAGAGATTGCTTCTATCCTTCTGGATTTGTGGGTTTCTCCTTGGGCGTTGTGCCTAAGAAAGAGGAATGAAAATACAGAATGATTCATCACTTGTCATTTCCTTAGGGAGCATTGGCATTGATAAGGAATTTTGTAAAGTATCATACACATCATTTGATAAAGCCCTACATTTGGTCCGTTTCTATAGGGCGAGAATCCTTATGGCCAAGATGGAGATAGACGCTGCATTCCGACTCCTTCCTGTGCACCCTGGCAGCTTCTATTAGCTTGCGACTGATTTTGCCTATATGTTAGAGCCAACCCTACTTATGGACTTTTTCTATTTACTAAGATTTACTTCAAGTGCTACTCATGATAGACAACATAATTATGGGACTTATTTAGGAAACTTAAGTGTTTGAGTTGTGATCAGAAACATCTCATTATCTTTACAGTATATTATGAATCACTAAAATATATAGTACAGATATACATAATCATAATAATAAATTGCATTTAAATAAACATTATAGATGAACAGGAGGCCCAGCTTTTGCAAGATTCTATTTTCTCTTTAGAGTGACAGAGATAGTAGGCAGTTCCATAATGCAAACTGAATTTGGGGAGATGGTGTTCAATGTTTGGTATGTTAATTATGCATTTAGCCCTTCTTGCAGGAAATGTTTCTGGTTGATTCTTAAACACATAATGAGATTGATGAGTTCAAATATTTCAAATGAATATGACTCAAATGCAGAAAAATGAATAAATGACATGATATCTGTATGCTGCTCTCAGCAGGACAGTGTTTTATATGCACAGTAGTAGGAACTCGTGGTTTCTCTGTGGTTAAGTGTTTACAGATACATTTTCTATTGGGGTACAAATCTAGTTTAAATTACATTTGACTTGACCCATTAGAGCTCAGAATACATGAGGCATATTTGCCACGGAGCCTCTGGTCTCCTCCGCTCCAACCTATAAGATTGCTCTGCCAAGTCTCATTTATCTAAATCACTTAGCATATTTAACCACAAAGTATGTTACAAATATCACAACCAAGTGGTGTACTTTTACCGGATGCTGACTGGATCAGAAAAAAAAAGCAGTAAAAAAAAATCCTTTAGATGAACAGGGACATTGCTTTGCTCTTCTGTATTTTTAGCCTATACCCTAAAGTAACATCTGTAAATCAACAGCAGTCCTCACAATCTCATCGTATATCATTAGTCAAACAGAAAGAATGGAAGTCCCCCTTACTCTGCATGCCTGTCATTGAATTAATCTTTTTTTCCACTTCAGTCTTCATTAGTGGCAAACAGCAGTAAAATTAGCCCTTGTTAACAGTCCTAGCACTAATACACTAAATTGCCAAACTCCTCCACTTTGTCACAGGTAGCTGTCACAAGCCTGATGCAGATTGATTGGTCTAGGAGTTCAATGACTAAGGCAAAATTTAATTAGTTGGTAAACATATGCCAGCTATTTAATGTTTTGTCTGTCTTTGTACTTCTACACAATGTAACAGACTTTTAGGGACTTATAGAGGTTATTAAGCCCCCAACGATGTTATAAGGTCAGACTGCTGTTTCAGACCCCACTTTCAGTATTCCAATAGCATATTAAAAGAGAAAGAGGAAGAAAGTAATGGAAGACTTCATGACATTAAAATATGTCTCTGTACACTATTTTCATATGTAGAAGGTCACAATAACGAACAGTGTTTGCTTCGCCAATGGTTGCCAAAGTAGTTAGGTATGTGATTCTATGAAATCTTTGCAGCAGGACACAATTGTAATATCTACCATACAATCTGGTAACACAATTCAAAAAATAAATAAATATGTCTTCAATACTATTTCCTTGTGATTTAAAGAGTTAATGTCTACTTCTTATACATACATTGTATTTATTTAAACAAAATCAAGTCCCTTAGTCTACAGATTGTTTCTATGTGGACCACAGTCGGATTGTCATTGAACCCAAGCAAAAGTGGGAAAAAGCATCTGAATTGCTTGAGTTCCCAGTGCTTGTATATTTATATATACATTCAGAACCACATTTATATTTCAGTTACCCCTCAGTGACATATCACTAGCACTTCCATGCTATGTTAAAAAAAAAGGATTTGTAGAAGGGAAATGGAAATCGGACCTAAGAGAAGAACGTGAAAGAAATCAACAGAACACATTAAAACACTTTGGCCATCAACATGCACACTACCATTATGGAAGTGGGCTTCAAAGTACTTCCTAGATTACTTAAATCCAAAACACCTGAAATACATTATGGCTTGGAGTGGTACTTGAAGGGATGTGGGGACACATATCCTCCATGTATCAAGCACCTATGGACACCTACTTTTTAGTTACCCACCATAACCCTTCCACTACACTGATGACTTTCTGCTGCTGGAGCTGCTATGCATTGTAGCATAATCATTGATCACTTGGATGTTAAATATTTGCATTACATTGATAACACACGTCTAGAAAAAAATATAATAAATGGTTTATTTTTTAAGTCAGGGGTTAGACATACAATAAATGGGGCAGGAACATAAAATGGGTGAAAACTGCATGATATTTTATTCAAGTGGGCCTCAGCATTTCTCATTGAAACAAGACAGTTTGTTTCAACAAATAAAAATGGACCCGCTTACCCAGTTAGTTTGCTCACTCACGCTGCTTGCCCACAGTGCCATTGCTGAGATCACTTACTAAGCTGAAAAATTCAGACCAAGTCACTTTGTATTCGCCACAACTAGGATAACTTTCTTGATGAAATGGGATGTCTAGGTATTTTACAGAGACAAAATGTTCATTCAACTTTTTCAATCCATTTCATATTTTTTTATCTTTATTTATATTTTGCCTTCATCTTGCCATTAACATTATAATTTATTGTTTTATATAGCGCCATTATATTATGCAGCACTGTACAATGGGCGAACAGGACATAACAAGTAGTATACAACATAATTCAGCTTACAGGAACAAGAGGTAAGGAGAGCCCTGCTCAAACAAGCTTACAATCGTTATCTGTTTACATTTTTAATGATAAGCGGAAAAAGTTAACTATATTAACTAATAGTGTTTAGCCGTTAAGGAAAATTGTACTTGAAAGTATTACATTGTAGGGCACAACTGGTTATTTTCAGCACGGTTTAAAAATGGATCATCAGCTCATCTTTGTGGCTCTATTTGTTCCGAAATAAACTCCTGATTTAGTGTTCGTTCACCTGGGCCATAGATTTATATGCCTGATTGTGTTTACTGAATCATCAGGGAATTTACAAAGTGAAATTTCTATAGGATCTAAAATGCCATTGCCTACATGTTTAGCACAATGTAAAGTGCTTGGTTCAGCTACAGTGAATGGAAGATATTTCCAGATGACTGAGTACATTTGGAATATGTGATGACTATGGGCTTCCTCGTCAGACACTGATGAGCTATGAGTTCTATTGTTCTCCACTATTCTGGGTCTCCTCTTGCCAGAGTATAAATGTCTGGTCCCACCGAACCCTCAGCATCAAGCCTGGTAGCTCTAGCAAGACACTGCTCCTCAGGTAAGAAGTGGAAGTAGCAAACACGTGGGAATGTCTAGTAGTAGAGAAAATGAGACACTAATTTTTCATAATATGTGCGTTATAGGCTGATCTTTCGTATTTAAATAGGTCTCTATCATTACCCTTTATCCACTATTCAAAAGGTCTTCTACTACCCAGTCAGCGATTCAGAAATTTGTTTTCGTGTTTTGTAATGGCTGCAACTGATAAAACAATACTTCAAGGTTATATTGTATATTTTGTATCTTCATCTACTCAACCAATGCAATCACAGAATACGTGGTAATGAGACAGAGTGAAAAGAGATTGTATTAGTACTTTAAAATGAGAAAAACAAACAAAATACAAGTATGCAAAACTCCCCATGTTGACTTGGTTAATGGTTATTGTTCTGTTTAGCTTTTAAAATTTAAAGGCCCAAAATGTCTCAGACACCCAAAGCTGCTGCTGCTGCTGCCAGCCAGGGCACAGATGCCAAGGAAAAGGGAACACCAGCCCCAGTTCCTGTTCCTGTTCCAAAACCCGCTAAAACCGGAGAACCAAGTGTGGGATCCTTCAAAGTAAGTGTGTCCTAAATATTTGGATTCAACCTAAAGTTAGCACCAAGTGTCTATGCACCTGGCCTTCAAATGCAATAACTGACAATTACTGTATAAAACAAAAAAAAAAAACATATTTATACTATTACCTAGAATTGAATCACCATAGATAATTCTTAATGTATTCAAGCCTAATGAAATCAGGTGTTAACATTAATTCCTGTAATCATCCAAAAACCATAAGCTAAAAAATCTAGAAAGACCATCTGGAATGTTAACTTAAGAATACAACAGTCTTGACTGCTATAGCATATAGTAATGATCATGTAATAATAGTTAACTGAACGTGATAGCTGCTGCAGTGATTATATTACCTCTATGGTATGAACATACCGATTAATGACAGAGCAGAACATACAGAATACAGTTGCATTATTATTGATATACGCTGTAAAATGGCATTGCAGATTAGCTTTCTTTGCTTTCTTGCGTTTCTTCTTCCATAAGTATATACCAAGCTTTAATACTAAACTATGCCTCTTTATGGATTCATTTCATATCTAGTTAAACCTCTAAGACAATAGCTGGAAGTGCTCCCAAGCCTTATACATCAGGTTTGTACTGGTGAGCCATCCCGTTCCACCGAGGGAGCTAGATGGAAGTAGAAAGTTTATACATTAAAGGCAAAATATCTGTTTGTTTTTTAACAATTAAAAGAAAAAATGTCGGTGCGCTAAGCTAGTCACAGGCTCAAATAATGCAAATGTATAATACGAGGCCTACCAAACAGGTGTAAGCATGCTGCAAGAAACAGTGTATTGGCTGTACAATGTATACAAAAAACAAAAACTGTCTGCGCTTCTTACCCTAATAAAGTTGTTTTTTTAACAATAACAGTAGAAATAGCCCTTTAGCCCCTTAAGGACAACGGGCGGTCCCTAAACCCATTGAAAACAATGCATTTTGAGCCTGTACATGTACGGGCTTTGTCATTAAGGGATTAAAGCAATACATTTTGCCGGAGACATCAATAAAATCAGAACTGTAAAGATATGAGCATTTACTGGATGATATAATTTCCAGGGCTACATGGAATAAGAGATTATGCTAGTATTACAATGACATATAATAAGGGTGACAGTTGTTCCACGGTAGATATCACGGGGTAATTATAATTAATCTTGATATTAATTTCCTTTCTGTTGAGTGAAACCAATAGAACACTTTATCTAGCAATGGCTGTTAAGTGTGCTTGAATGTTCTGCTCTGCTTTAGTGTGCAGTTCACTTAGACTCTTAAACTAATTAAAAGCAGGCTTTAATGGTAAAAACGTGCGGAACTTCAAAGCGAAACGTATATAGATCATTTCGGAGAATCGAAACATGTTCTTTCCACTTTCTCTTTGATGCTATAGCACTAACAAATCATTAAAAAGAAACATGAGGATTATATGTTTTAGGTGAACATACAGAAGAAAATGATAAATATGTAAGATACGTGTATTGTATATATACGTGTACTACTGTGTGTGATAAATTATCACTGCATATATCCGCATTTTGAAATATTTTTTTTTCTTAACACAAGTAAAATTAACTTATGGCAATAGTATTCACATGGTTGATAGTATCCAAGGCATTCGTATAGCACCCTTAAACGTGAATGTGGTGAGGCCTTGACTTAATTTTTTAACTTCATTTTGGTAAAATGTCTTACTTTTAGAATATCTATTTTAGTATATATATATATACAATATTTATATATTTATATTTTTTTTCTTCAAATGGTAATACCCTTTCATATATTAAAATATATTAAAATTGTTGTGACATATACAATTCATGGAAAAAAATATTCCCCATCATCAAGCGTAAGTCCCTTAGGAAAGAAGAGAAAATTATTTTTGCACTTTAATAAGGAAATATTGTGTTGTTTTGTAGATTGTAATCTTTGAGCAGGAGAACTTCCAGGGAAGGCACATGGAACTTCTGAATGAATGTGTGAACCTTGGGGAGAGAGGCTTTGATAGAGTACGCAGTGTCATTGTCGACTCTGGACCGTAAGTGCTAAAAGCTCTATGAGATATTTTCCTTTACCACCGTCTTCGCGAATTGAAATGACACCTGAATGTCCCTTTTTATATTAAATGTCAACCATAATCTTTGACGTAAACCCACCTTATTAAATCTTTACTAAAATCTTCATGTCAGTAACAGGTGATATATTAACGATATAACTACTTGATCTATACACCGGCTATAGGGATATATTAAACATCTGGACAGTTACAAATCTAGATTTGTGCGGCCATGATAAAGTAAACTTAGAATCAGAAACATAGTATAAAGTGACTGTAGATGTTACGAGCAAATGACTAGAGCAATAGATCATAGTATAGGTAAACTGTGATTTTAGTGCCACTCTTTCCATCTTTACTCCCTTTATAGCTAATGAAATCTTCGCCACACTTTAGTGTTTATTGCAGTAAAAAAAACATATTTTAATATGTTTTTTTTCTCTCCAAATGGGAACAGCAATATTATTCCCATTGGCCCTTCACGGGTTTAAATACAGCCTCTAACGTAAAAGTTAAGTATTCTAGCATTTTGCTCTATAGCCTGTAGCAGTTTACTTGCTTCCAGTGATAAATAACTGGAAATTTCTTACTGTGGTATAGCTATCATATATGTATTAATGGAAACCTACAATTCAGCATCTCCCATAGCTCCAATTACCATACATATTATTAACAATGTGTACTTTTCATATACACCGGGGAATCTTATATTATGCTGATTATAAGGGATAATTTGAGCTCTAGGTCTCTTATCAGCTTTTGAAACTAAAGCCTAGTGAGTATGGATGGGAGAAGCTGCACATTACATTGCTCTGGCAAAAGGATTCATGTGAAGATTAAAAACTTTAATGCCAAGCTGTATACAAAATAGTATCAGTTTTTTTAAGGTTTGCAATACATTTGGGTCATGTAAATGAGTGAACATTGTACACAGTACTTCTTGAGATCCAACCTTAATCATTTTCATTGTGGCTTCATTGTAGAGTCCAAATATATGTGCATGTATAATAATAATATAACTGAATAACGGTGTCAATAAATGCAGCCACAGTACCATATGACACTAATGATACTGTGAGGATGATTATTTAAGCATGTAGAGATAGCATCTAAAGCTAGAACAATAATTTGCAGCCAAATATTACAAAGAAGGGTTAGGCAACTAGTAGGACCTCTAGAATCTTCGTTGTTGGGTGGCAGCTTAGGAGTTCAGGACATCTAATACCTATATCAACAAGCCTTAACTTGTGAAAAATGTTTTAATTTTTAATGTAAATGTTGTGAACCAAATGCATCCTCTCTTTTATCATCATGATATATTCTCATTATTTTCACTTTTGTGTATGTTTGTCATTATGTCTTTGGTTTGTGATCTTTGGTGTTCTTCCATCGTCCCCTTCTCCCTATGATGTGATTTGTGGCCTACCTGTAAACATTCTCTCAGCTGGGTTGCCCACGAGCAGTCCAACTTCCGTGGCGAGATGTTTATCCTGGAGAAGGGCGAGTATCCTCGTTGGGATACCTGGTCTAGCAGCTATAGGAGCGACTGCTTCATGTCCCTACGCCCCATCAGAATGGTAAGACCCATGGCTATCGACTATTGAAATGCTATTTGTTTATCTTCTCTTTTCACATGTTGTATCATGATGCAAAATCTATCCTACCCCTCATCGCCTTGCAGAAATGGTCAATATTTTATACCAAAAATGTTTCAAAAGACCTAGAATTTGATAATTACAGGCTACAGGTATACAATAGAGGGTAATTTAAGTAGATTAAAATAACATATGTAACTCAAGCATCTTAAATTCGTACTCTTAAACATGTAAGTAGATAATAATCTCTAGACAAACAATGATGGACTGACGGAGCCAAAAATAAATCCTACATTAAGCTGAGCACAGTTACCAACCCTTGAACAACATTTTAAGTGATGCCTCCACGTGACCTGAAGCTCTATAATGATTTCTTTTTTGCCAAATATTTTTTTTCTTTTTAGATCCTGATTTTTTTTTTTGTGAGTTTTGTTAACTCTCAACCTGTGCTGTTCTTTCTGCTGTTAACAATGAATCTTTGCAGACTAAGATAAAGTAGGACATTCTGGGATCAGTTCAATTTAGCATCAGAAAAGCAAGTTTATTTCATGAGTCTGTCACCCTTTCTGCTATTGTCTTTGAAATGTTTTGCTGGCTGATATCCCAGGCTCTTAATCCAGCTGCCCAGTAACTGGTACTAGGACACTGAGTCTGTATAACGAATCAACATACTATAAGATCACTGGGAGCTTGCCAGAGCAAGTGGCTAAAGTTTTTGCTTTTTTAAAAAAATTAAGAACAATGTTTTATTTATTATTTAAGTTATTATGGCTGTGCATTCTGCAGAGCAATGCAGAAGAAAGCAAGAATAGATACAGTATATGGCCACAGTATAATACATATATGTGATATAATTATATATAAAACATACAGTATATGTATATTGGATATATGATATATATATATATATATATATATATATATATATATATAACTGTTATATGTAAGTGTTGAAATCACTGGCTTTATTTGATGTAAATTTCTGCAGTATAGAGGTTTTTAATAAATAGTTAATTTAACAATCATATGATTATGCATATTTGTAAAATAAAGGCACAGTGGCAAAATAAACAAAGCAATATGTTTTCTCTACTGACATGTTAATGTAACATAAGTAACAAAACATAAGTTACGTCACTTAGAGCTTCATTGGATATTTGGTTCAACATTGTCATGAAAGTTACAATCTTAATTCTGTTGAAATGCTTGCAACGGTTATAAATTTCTGCTGTCTGGACACCTGCAGGATAGCCAAGAACATAAAATCACCTTGTTTGAATGCGCGGACTTCAAGGGCAACAAGATGGAAATCATTGAGGATGACGTGCCCAGCCTGTGGGCCTATGGATTCTGTGACCGCGTGGGAAGCGTAAAGGTCCCCAGTGGAACGTGAGTGATGTGTTT
The DNA here is from genome assembly GCF_027358695.1 of Spea bombifrons. Lineage (NCBI taxonomy): Eukaryota > Metazoa > Chordata > Amphibia > Anura > Pelobatidae > Spea > Spea bombifrons. The sequence continues at coordinate 114,752,998 of NC_071087.1, read as the reverse complement.
CTTACTGTCGTTTACCACTTCATAACGGTAAACTACTTTAAAAATTAAGTATTATAAAGATTTTTTTCTGCTTCACCTGTTTCTTCTTGGTTCTACACAAGTAAACATTAAATTAGACAACAATGCAGTTTTTGTAACTTGCAAACCCTCTTTTAGCATCATATTAAATATTTCTGAGTGTCTCACAAAACATAAAACGTGATGTACTCACTATGTCAGCATAAATTGTTCATACCTTGTGAGTCTGACTTCAAGTATGGTAGGAAGCATCCACATGAATTATCCAACACTACAGATTTGTGATGGTTGGTTGGGTTATTTGCATTCAATGTAGCCTTGTAACAGTAGCTACTTTACAATTTCAGTTGTAATAAACCAGTAAGTCATGAAATTAATTGTTATTTTTGTCACAGGACATTGGTGCTCTTAGGTCAGTTGTGGTCAGCTTTGCTTCCATCGTAGATGCTCTTAAAAACTTATATATATATACCCCTACTCTTTCTTGCAGATGGGTTGGATACCAGTATCCAGGATACAGAGGCTACCAATATCTATTTGAAAACTGTGACTACAAACACTGGAACGAATGGAGTGCCTTCCAGCCACAGATCCAATCCATCCGTCGTATCAGAGACATGCAATGGCACCAGAAGGGATGTTTCCTTATCCCCACCACAGCAACCACTAAGTAAACAAATGCAAGATGCCCCTCGCTTGACAGAGACCCATCAGGACCTTGTGTTTAAAATCGACCTCGCCACATTTTTAAGAAACTCTGTCAGCTATTGTATATTGCACATTTACTGGATGTCCTTTATTGTATGCTGCAAATAAAAATGATTTCTGAGGTATAAAAGGTGGTTTTGTTTCGTACTTGTAAGCGTGAATAATCCAACGAAAGCTAGCCTGTTCTACTGCTCTCTGACTTGGCATAGTATATAGTGTCTTCTATTTTGCTGACAAGGGCAGCATTATTTTCTACCTCTTCACGGTCCTCTCTATGGTACAGGAAACTCTTTCAAATACAGATAAGGTTATGGTATAACTTCTAGACTAATTATAAGACAAGGCCCAAAAATTCTAATCATTCTTTTGTTGTCAACGTGACAGCTCCTTGTGTCTGTACTTCCTGCCTAACAGGCAACAACTCTTGGCAACAGATTACTCGTTTCTCTTTGAGACAGTAAAAATATTTGGTGATAATATGTATTTAATGTATAGTACTGTATTTATTAGAATATAATTAATAACATAATATACATATAACGATATAATAATATAATATTTATGTGTATCTTATGCATACAAAGGTGCAAATCACACAGCTTCTTAGTATTATTATTATTATCTTTTATTTATATAGCGCCAACAATTTATGCAGCACTTAATACAATACATATATTCAAGGGGTATGACAAGACAAGAATTGACAGACTAAGACAAACCGATACATTAGGTGAGAGTCCTGCTCGCAAGCTTACAATCTTAAGTAGAAAGCTATGTATGTTTTCAACAAAAAGTTTAAGGGAAGTCACAATTTCAGAAATTTTACAAATGTATTTTTCCTGGAACAAACTTGACCATTATAAAGCATAGTTTACAATAAATACACCAAATAAAAGCATATCTAAAGTACAGGTCGCATTAAATCAATAAGAGCTTACACATTTCTTCATGATAATTATTTGGAACATGCATGTCTGCGGTCCGCATTTGTCATATTGTATAGATGGATCAACATTCTGCAACTCAGATTTTTTTCTTTTTATATAATTGCTGTGTCAGCAAGAAATTGATCTGCCTCAAATACAATCAATGTTTTAGTTAAGGAGACCCATAGATCACACATTAAGTGTTATCGTGTGTTAAAACATATATATTACAATTGACCTTGTTCCTGGTGTATGCATTCACATAGACATTTCATAAATTTATAGAAATGATGAAACATTATATATATACACACATATATCTTATATATACGTTCTCATAGACAAAACTACATTTTAATTATACCATACTAATATAAAAAAATGAAAAGTATATTATGTCGCAACATTAACAATCTTTATTCACTCAGATTGGCCTGTAACATAGATAGCATTATAAACCACTATCTTATTTCACTAAAGGTGCACAAGTTTTTAAGCATACGGCCCAGGCAGACCTCAAATTTTCCAAAGGTTGTTTTGTACATCTTGTTTTTTTTACCTTTAACTATAAGGAAAATATATTTGAAAAGCAATTCTTTTGGTTTGTTGTGCATTCAAGAGTTTTCTATAAATCAAGTGCAATTTGTGCTTCAAAGTATGAGATAACCCAACAACTTTGTAAAATTCAGCATAGTCATCATTATTGTCCAGGATTCAACCACATAACTTTTATCTCTAAGTTAGGAAGACAGAACGGAGAAATAAGTCACTGTCTGACTTTGGAAGGTTTCCTGGTAGTAGAGATGATAAGGAGTGTTCAGATTTCCTATATAAGAGCTGGTCCCGGAGGGGCTTATACATTGCAAACATTCCTATATACATTTGTAATACAGGGGCAGACAAACACACCCAGAAGATCAACTGTCACCCCCACATCCGACGGTATCACCCACTATTAATGGATTGCATAGCGCTGAAAAAAGAAACAGAGAGAGAATACATATTTTGGAGAACAAACTTTGTAATTAGGGAGCCCTCCAGTATAACAGTAAGGGGTCTCCTTACAGTCAATAACACTCATACATACAGTGTTAACAATCATTCATACAGGGCATCACAGGCATGTTGAAGGAGGCCCCTGCCACATCATCAGGAAATGTCAGGGAGCACAAAATGGGTTTAAAATGCACATTTTTGGAAGGATGGCTGGCATGAGACAAATATTTGATATATGGTAACAGATGTACCCAGTGCTTTACAGTTTACAGTGTAATAAAAGATAGATACAATAAATTCACTCATGATAAGTACATTAGCAGAGGAAGGCTGCTGGGGGGGCAAGAGGGCAGTTGAAGCCAAGTGACCCCCTCAGGTAACTAATAACGTAGCATACACCTATACACCTACACACTCTAACACATTCGGTTACACAATCACACTAAAATAGCCTCAATCTACCATCATCCCTCCACACCTCTACTAGTCACAGTGTGAACTGCTGCGTGACCCCACCGTGCTCCCACCTCCACAGCCCTGTTTTAAGTATTTTGGATTGCCCCCCCCCCCCTGTACAGCAGTCATACAGACATTAGGAAAGAGGCCCTCCCCGCAATCAGGGGTTAGGATCGCAGTTGTCTGGCTTTCTATTGAACAGTCCCAGTATTTAAAGGCTCTGTCAGATGGCATCTAAATCAGCTATTTCGGCTTATATTATTTATTTAACCCTTCATACATAAGTCACCAAAATGGGAGTTGCTTATTGAGCAAGACTTCGCTACAGCTCTGTTGCAGCAGCGGCACCACCAACGGCCAGAAGACACACGCTGTCAAGACTGACACGACTGAAGAAAGAGAAGGGGGGAGCAGTGGGTTTGGGGGGTGTCGGCCGCGCGCACAGGGTGGGAGGGTTGACGAATGCGCGTGACCTTACTGTAAGTGGGCGGTGCCAGCGACTGATCCGCCGCTCTAGACGGTGCCTGTATCGCGTGCGTGGGCGCGCTACCGGGCTTGAGGGAAATGCGCTGCTAATACGCGAGAGGTCCCCCACCGGGTTCTCCAGTATATGGGAGGGGGAGACGACTAGAGGTGAGTAACCGGAGAGAATGTGTCTGAACGAGGGTGTCAGAGGCGCCTTGGATATATGGCGAGAGGAAGACAAGGGCTGTCCACGGCCGCTAAAGTTTACAGGGAGGCGGTGGGTAACGCTTTACAGGGTGTACGGGACCTCTAGCTGTGTGACGCCGGGGCGCCCCATTCATTGTGCTGCGTACTGCCGGGGTGCATGCAATGGCCAGTTACTAGCCGTGCAACTACCCTGTCTGTCAAAGCTTGCTGTACAGTATCTACGTATGTGTGAACAAGTGTGTTTCTGCCTGTACCATTTCAATTATATTTACACACCGCTAATACTTGGTAGGACAGTGCTTTATGTCTGGTTGCCAGAGCTACAGGCATCAGCACATGTTTACGTTCTATCCATGTGCCTATGGTATGTATCCGTTGTATGTATCATTCTATTGGATCAACATTGTGTAGATCTATGTGAAATATAAAATGCAGAAGTAAGTAATATGTGCTAAATAAAGGATGGACCCTTTTCTCTTCTATATAATCGATAATGATATATAATATATGTATTGAAAACTTGCTTTTGTTTGCCTGATTTAAAACACAAAAGGGACATAAAAGTATTTAAGTAAGGTTGTTGAGGTAAGGTATGCATTGATTTGTTAGGGCATCCGCTTAGTGATAAACATAAGTATGTGGAACACAATTCCATATGTGTTTTTTTTACATTCTCAAACTTTTCTCATTAGTTTCCCTGCAGATGCACCTTTTTAGTGAATATCAGATATTAAAATAAAGTGGCAATCCATCATTCTCTTACCCATCACAGAATGTGGTGGCAAAAACTAGTTTTCAGATGATGAGAGCTAATTTTGTGTTGAAGAATAAAAACTTTATTGCACCATAACAGAAGTAACAATCTTTTCTGAACATGGAATTAATACTCTGTTATATGTTATATACTATATACCATGACCAGTCAGGGTTTTAAAGTTCTATAAAATAGTCTCACTCATTATTCTGATGTTTCAATTATTCCATCAGGAACCACCAGGGACGGTTGTAGAATATCTGTACAGTGGGCCAACTAGGGCTAGTAAATTATAGTATTTGGCGTGTGAAACCCTGACATCAGGGATGTGTTTGAGGCTGCAGAGTTAATGCACTCAATTAACATTTTATGGTTTTATATCTCATCCTGAAAGCTTACAGGCTTCACTTGGGCATTCTGGCATGAAAGGCCATTATTATTATGCAACCCGGAGAAGCCGTTGGGATCGCTATTTGTTGTAAGTTGTAGTTCCTGGTTTTGTAATTTTATTTTTGTTTAATATGCGAGTTTGGAACAATGTAATAATTCACTGTCTCATGTGGAGGGTTCAACAAAGACTAATAGTGATTACAGGGAGAATCCATAAAACTGATTATTAAAACAATACTTAATTTCTCTATCACTACTTAGTTACGGTTTCTTCTCATGCGTTGTTCTACTATACACAAGAAGATATTAACATAGATATTAACAGGTACTACATGTAGCTTAGTTATTAGGTTCCTGCTTTTAGGGGAAATTCCATGGAAAAACAAATATTTTCCTTGAAGTATTCAATACAGTTCTTTATACATGCAAATGCTTCTGGAATTCTGCAGAATTCTCCCCTATGCGTTTGTCCCTTTGTGCATCTCCCATATATTTTCCATCCTGGAGATGTATTCGCCTGTGCAGATCTGTCGCTGATAAACATATTGCCAGTCAGCTCCATCACTGGTTCTGAATGCTGCATGCCGGGGTCTTCAAGCAGCCATTCAGTGGGGAGAATTGTCAGACTATGGAAGAGTTGGGCAGCTGCAGCTCCGTAGCTGTAGCTTCTCCCTAAGGTATTTTTGTTTTTAACATTTGAAGAATACATCTAAAAGTACTCAAAGTTCTGTAATATGCATTCTTCTTTTGTGCGGCTGTGAAGAACAGTAAATTGTCCCTTTAACAAAGAAAGAGGAAGCAGATACTTATTGCAACTTTTTTGCAGAGGCTAACCAAAGGGAAAGTCTCTAAATGCTAAGTGATGTAGTGTGGCTTTGAAGATCTTTGAGGAAGACTTTTGAATTTAATATAGATCTATTTAACTGTTCCTTCATTTACAGTTTGATACCACCTAGCGATATTTGCATTTTCTTTGTGCTCTAATGTGTAAATATTTAGACCATCGTGTTTTGTTATAATTATTTAGAATTGGCAGTAATATGTCAACTTACATTCTGCTTATATGAAACAAGTAGCAGTTCAAATATACATACAAAGCTGCATCATGGTCCCTTTTCAGGTATTCGCAAAATGCTAGTGTCCATTATATATATATATATATATATATTTATCTTTTTAATGTTACCAGTTTTGCTGCAAACAAAATATCCCCCCCCCCCCACCTTTGCTCGTAACCTATACTTGGTGGCCTTACTCTTTGGCATGGAAATTTTAATATTTGTGTTTTTTGTTCAGTGATTTAAGGCTGGTCAGTTCACTTTGATGAAAAGTTAATTTATAATGTTAAGTGATCATCTCTACCTAGGATTAAGTAATGCTTTGGAGGGATCCTGTATATTAAATATGTGATGGCTTGTTTGATCCTACCCTACAAAATCATATATATTTTTAAGCAGAAGCGGCTAATGTTCTTGCCACCGGTACAGAATCGTAGAACCCTAAACTGAATGGCTGCAAGGTATTTCTCCCCGCCTCTACAGATATTTTTCATTATGCTGCCAATGCTTGTTTTTTTTTTTTTAAATTTTATTTTATCCTAAAGGAATCATTATAACTTAAAGCAACTGCTGATGATAGTATAAAGTGTGCCTTTCACAGTGACAACAATGGGGCATTCTGCATTAGAAACAAACTTGTTTCTATGTTTAAAGTAAAAAAAAAAAAGGAGAAGAATAGCGGTTCTCTGTCCCCCCTTAGTGCTTTCTAGCTTCCCAGGGGAGCCTTAGAAGCGAGGAACAGAAAAAATAGGGGCTTGGCATCTCTACATGTTATACTTTATGAAAACAATCTGCCAAGCTCTGCTTCTTGGACCCATGTCAGCAGACTAGTTGTATATATTGTTTTTTAAAAAACAATTTGGACAAGCAGGGCATTATTTTTTAAATCATATTCATATATAAACATTCACTTAGATTGAAAGAAATTGTTTCTATTTTTTTTTTTATTTTTTTTTTTGAAAACAAACATATCTTATAAATTGTACACAGCTATTCCAAATGGGAAATATACGTCATATACCTGTCCAGAGTTTGGATACACCTCTTATGCTTTGGATTTTAATGTATCGTGACATGTATAGGACAAATATTAAACGGTGGGCGTATTTTCCCAAATTATAATATTGTTAAAATTGGTATTCTGAGTCACTGACTTCAGTAGCACTGATGGATCCCTGTACCGCTCCCAGCCCATCTTGTCTAAGTTAGCAGTAAAAGAAAAAAGTACATCATGTCCATGTCCAACTGCAGAAACAAACACCAAATTGTTTTCAGCAAAGTTTCCCCAGTACAGTGATGCATCACATGCATAGGTTTAGCATTCTTTGGGCAAGCTACTGGGCCAACATTTAAAAAAAAAGGGGGGGTTTCCGTGCACTGTACCTAGAGGTCTCTCCTGAAGCAAGGGAAGCTCTTGTGATGTCATGATGATTTTTAGGTGGAGAAACCCATGGACAGGAATACATGTATGTTAACATTTTTGGTATCTATTATGCAGTTAGTTAGCATACGCTATATACAAACAGAAACTTGGAACACCAATGGCCATTTTAAGCCCCCCCCCTTAATTCATAATGCACCTTACTTATAGTTATGCCACTCTGCCCCCCACCCCCGGACCTACCAATGCATCCCCAAGCCCCAGTGGAACTATCGGCAGCAGCGGGGGTCGTCTGCTGTGGGTGACCTGGATCCTAACCCTGCTGCTTGTCCACAGCTGGGCTAAATGAAAAAGAAAAACAAAAAACACCTGCCTGGCGCTCAGAACTGCTTCTGTGATAAGGACCATGTTAACCCCTTCAATCCCAGGGGTTTTTGGTTCCTCAAAGCCCGGAGCAATTTTGCCATTTTTGCTCTGTCGGTTCAGCGATTATTCTCTTTTCCTGTGAATAGTGTACCCATGTAAACTATATATTGTTTTTTCAAGGAGAGATAGAGCTTTCTTTTGATACCATAGTTGGATGATTAGCTGAAAATTTAGAATTAGAAATTTAGTAAAAACAAGCAAAAAATAGAAAAAAAACACCTAATTTTTTAAAAATTTTCCCTCTGAATCCTCATAAAATTAGGTAAAGTGACAGAAAATTCCATCCAGATTTATCAATTCAGGTGTCCTGACTTCAGAAATACCTAATTTATATGGATTTTCCATATTTTCCCAGCACATATAGGCAACATACTAAAAGGTGTACGTTACTTTATACAAAGCCGTTAAATTATTACATTAGGTATGATGGGACTGCAACTCTAATTTTAAACAAATAAAAACACCCACAAAGGTATATATTTCTGTAAAGCAGCCAATCCAGGCTAACCTATCAGCATTCTACATGCAGGTATTTGGCCACCAATCACTGTCAAAGGTGGCCACAGAAATTAGTTCCTGCCCTTTTTTCACCAACGCGTTTTGTAGTATTCTTAGGATTTTTTGTACAGGGTATGTGTTACGGCAGAGAAATCTATCCTAAATTGTTCAGCCGCCTCTCTTGATTACAGAAATACCCCACATGCCTAGTTTTTTGGTGGTTTTCTGGACATTACAGGGCACAAACTGGACCATCTGCGTTATAGATTCCAGACGTGAAATTTTCACATTTTGCTTTAGTAGACCTATGTTTTGTTTGGGCCTGTTTAGCACCCCCCTAATTATAAATACCCCCATAAAAGTATATATTTCTGTAATGCAGACAACCCAGAGTATCTCATCAAGAGCATTTGGACAATTTTCATGCAACCATTTGGCCGCCAATCACTGCCAAATTCAGCCGTTGCTCTAATTTCGTGGACTTTTTTTCACCAATACTTCTGTGTTGCTGAGGATTTTTGGCACAGGGTATGTGTTACGGCAGATAAATCCAGCCTAAAGTGTTCAGCCGCCTCTCCTGATTATGGAAATACCCCACGTGCCTAGTGTTTTTTGTGGTTTTCTGGACATTACAGGGCATAAGTTGTAAGGTGCCGGCATACTGGATAACATTGTGTGCTAAGCCAATGCTATCTATGAAGCAGCTTAGCAGTCCCACAGGAGAACATGTTCCCATAAAAGTATACATTTTTGGAAAACGGTCTACCAGAGTATTTCACCAGGAGCATTTGGACAATTTTCATGCAACCATTTGGCCGCCAATCACTGCCAAAGTCAGCTGTTGCTCTAATTTCATGCACTTTTTTCACCAACACTTCTGTGTTGCTTAGGATATTTTGCACATGGTATACGCTATGGCAGAGAAATCCAGCATAAAGTGTTCAGCCGCCTCTCCTGATTACAGAAATACTCCACATGCCTAGTTTTTTTTTGTGTGGTTTTCTGGACATTACAGGGGACCCACCAAACTAAACCCAAATTTTTGAAGATCGTGGGGAGGAAAGGGTTAATTTAGGGTAAGACCGGTATATGGGTGGTTATGTACTGATTTTTGATTTTTTTTTTTTTTTTAACTGCAGCTCTGCATGATGCTCTGTCTCTCTCTCAGATGGAGGAGAGAGGCAGAGCATCTGCAGTAACGGTTACACGATCGCAGTGATTGGTCATCACAGCGATAGTGTGACGTTACTGCCGGATGTGGGGCAGTCCCCCAAGGCTAATGACATACCGGAGGGAATGCCCGATTGCACGATCTAGAAAGACCCTGCAGGGGGATACCCTGCACTCCTGAGAACTTCCGGGAAGGGAAAGCCTGATAGCGCGATCGGGCATTTCCAACTGTAACAGTTTACCGGCATACGTGCCGGTAACTGCTACAGCTCCCTCATCGGAGTGATCGGGTAGCCCAGCAGCGTCTAGGCAGACCCTGCTGGACTACCCCATCCTCCCGTGAACTTCCAGGTCACGTCACGTCGCGCGATCGGGCATTTCAATCTGTAACAGTTTTCCGGCTTCGCGCCGGAAGCTGTTACAGGAGATCAGGCAGCAGAAAGCCAGCGACCTGGCTTCTGCTGCCAGGGGGGAGTCCAGGCTGTCAAACAAAGGGCTAGATGTATCGGTACGTCCATAGGGGTTTCTTAATGGGCGTTTTTTGGACATCCCGGTACGTCTATAGGGGATTGAAGGGGTTAAGGGTACTTTCAAAACAAACACATTGGACTTGTTTAAAATTATGGGGCACATTCAAACCCAATTAAATCTTCCTGCTGACTGGACCGTTTCGTTGATTACCGTATTTGCTTGAATATAAGACGGTTTTTTTTCCACAGATAATGCTCTGAAAAATACCCCTCTTCTTATATTCAGGGTCGTCTTATAATCCGACCTCAAATCAGGGTCTGACTATAAGACTTGCTGCAGGGGACTTGGATCCTCCTCTCTGGCAGCCAGTGAATGTCTGTGCGATGCGTGCAAAGAACCTCTCCTGCTACCCGGCGCTTCTGACAGTACTTCTGTGATGGAGCGCTGGCGTGACACAGAGACCCCGGCGGAAGTGCTGGGTAGCAGTGGAGGTTGTCTATGCACAGCGTGCAGACATTCACCGGCTTCCCCCGCTAGACACCAGGGAGTCTGGGGATACATTGGTAAGTATGGGGGGGGCAGAGTGGCATATAGGCATGTATAAGGCACATCTGGGGGGCAGAGTGGCAAGCCCAGGGGGCAGATGTTCATAAAAGTGGGGCAGGTTGGCAAATAAAAGGAAATAAAAACAAGAATGCATTTTTCTCAATCATAGTTTTTATTTAATATGAAAAAAACCCTTACATTTACTCTCCCTATAGGGTAGTCTCATATTCAGGCTTTTTCTTTTTTTCCTGAATTAATATTTAAAATTTTTATTGGGGGGGTCTTCTTTTAACCGAGCAAATAGGATATTACGGTGATACAAATAACTTTTGTTCTTAACCCCAGCGTTCAAGCAATCCCTTTGGCTTGGCATTTTTTGTCCTATTACAATCGATATTTGGTGTGGAGGGGGGCATCTAGAATCAAGAAAAAAAAAACAAAACTGAAATTATTCTCACCCTTACAACCACTATAGACCCACAGCAATATATTTTGCTAAAAGTAATTATTCTCCTGGAAACACTTTTTTGCTAGTTGATCATGCTAAATAGGAACAAGGCAAACATTTGTAAAATGCTAAGTGATATTGGGTCTTGATAAGATTTGTACACCATAGAAACAAAACAACTTACGCTTATTTTTAATGTCAAAGCTCCAGTACGGTCACATTGACAGGATGCCTGTTCTCTGTGTACAGGTAATGCCTGGGTGTGTTATTTCCTTTTCCCTGCCGAGATGTTTGTGTATTTAAGGCCTAGCAAGAGATAAGTCTGCAACCATGCTTAATCTTTTCCTCTTTTTAATGCAAGATAATGCTTAGGTACGCGTCTTAAGCCTTACACCACACAAATGTGTATGGATCTCGTGTTCCTACACGTTCGTTTTTGAATTTGTTCCTTTTTTATGTTTATTTCCCATTTTTAAATGGCTGCTTTCCCAATAAAGGTAAAACTCTTTCCTGTCCAATTAAAATATATTGACAAAGCAATTCAGTAAGCACAAAGTACTTCTGGAAATCCATTCTCTGACAAAGGGCTCACCCGTTCTGCTACTGGGTATAAGGGGTGCTGTCAGACAGAATGCCAGTGATTTTCACAGGGGTTTTAACACTTAATTTGAGGTTGCTTAACAAAATGGTTTGTTTGTATTATTGTCATTGTAGTATTTTCCATTGTTCAGTAAAAGTGACACAATCATACAATGGAATCCAGTTATTCTGCAAATAGTTTAATGTTGTAGGTTTAATTTGAAATAATTGTTTCAAATAAAAAAATCGCCTTTCAATTACAGAGAAAACATGTTTTAACCATAACTTTGTATAACCTGGACTCAATAAAAGTGCTGTATTTGTTTCATCAGCCTTCAGCATCTAAATAAGAAAATGCTAATTTAAAACTGATGAATATTCAACATACGAAAAGTGTAATCAACATAAATAATTTCATTAAACATATTATGCTAAGAAAATCTTTGTGGCACTATACTGCTTTGATTATGACTTGAAGAGATAAAATAATCATGAAAAAATTAAAAGTATAAAACAACTTAAATTATACTTTGCTATTCTCTGTTAGAACTTTTTTTTTTAGCAGGGAATGTATTGCCTAAATATAACATAACTGCAGGCAATAGAGACCTCTGGGTCTGCAAAAAACAAAACATAACAGTTGGTATGAAAACAAAACACACTTTAGTACAGTGCTATACTAGATTATATCTGTACTTCAATGCTTGGGATTGCTGCATGGCACCTTTTACATTTCATGCTGTCTATTTTGCAAATCCATAGGGAGATTTTGCAGAATTTCTCCATTCAATTTTGCTGCAAATGGTAAAGGGCTTATCGCTTGCAGCAAAATGTCATGCAGGACATGTGTTCAGACGAACACATCTCTGAGCACGTGATATATTCATCTCCAGCCAGCTGTAGCCCTCACGTGGTGATCGCTGTGGATAGGTGTCTGTTCAGACCTATGTGCGGATTTGTGGAATGGCCTCCCGTTGATTTCAATAGGAGTACCCTCCTGTCAATGACTGCTACAAACATCCAGTCACTGGCAAGAAATGTCAGACCACGGCAGAGTAGGGCAACTTGCAGGTAAGGTAAATGCTTTTCTTTATTTTTGTTTTCAAAGAATGCATATTACATACTTGAGTACTTTAATATACCATATTTGCTTGATTATAAGACAACCCCCCCAAAAAGAAATTTGAATATTTTAGGAAAAAAAGAAAAAGCCTGGATATAAGACTACTCTATGAGAAAAAAGCTTTACTAGTAAATATTCTCATGTAAACAATTTTTTCATATTTAATAAAAATTATGATTGACAAAAATGCATTTTGTTTTTATTTCCTTTTGTTTGCCAACCTGCCCCCAGTTATGCACATCTGCCTCCCAGATAGGCCTTATACCCTCCTAAATGCCAATCTGCCTCCCTGATAGGCCACTCAGCCACCAGATATGCCTTATACCCCCTATTTACCACTCTGCCCCCCAGTTATGCCTCTTGTCCCCCTATATGCCACTCTGCCTCCAGAAAGCCCTTATACCCCCCCATATGCCACTCTAACCTTCCCCCGACTTACCACTGCATCCCTAGATTTCTCTCCGTGCTGCAGATTCCTTGGTGTGTAGTGGTGGCAGTCGGTCAAGGTCTGCGCGATGCACGCATGCAACCTCCACTGCTGCTGCTGCCGCCGCCGGTACTTCCGGTGCTCATTCATAGAAGCCCCAGAGGAAGGTCATGTGATGCCGGCGCTCCATCATAGAAGCCCTGGCAGAAGTCCCAGCAGCAGTGGAGGTTGTCTGCTCTGAAAAAAACCTTGTCTTATAATCGAGCAAATACGGTACTTTCTTATATAGTAGGGTGGAGGGGGCAGGGACACCAAACTGTCTCTAACGCTTTAAGAAAATTTCTTTTACACAAGACTTCCACTTCCTTTGGTTGCATGTGTAGTTAAAGACAACTATTGCTGTGTTTTGGCAGCTGCAGGATTTTGGTAACATTGAAAATCAAAGACTGTTTACTGTACTTGACAACCCCACTAAGGAAAATGCATATTAAAGTGTGTTGTGAGTACTTTTTTTTTTTAATTTTTTTTTATTTTGAATACTGCATATTAAAGTACTTAAGACACAGATGCTGCAGCACTTCTGTGATCTGATAATAGGCGTTCACACTAAAAGACAATATAAATTGTACGCTTCTTGCCGTTATATGTATGTCACGTTAAATGATGTTGTCTTAAGATTTGTTGTATACAGAAGATTACATATGTATACTCCTTTTTTTGTAAAGAAATAAAAAAATAAAAAAGACATCTGCTGCTGTAGGGTGCATGACCTTGACGAGGTAAGTGAAGGGGCTTCTGGTCTGACATGCTGGTAGTGGGGGATTACTATATTGCACTGAATTATTGTACGTTACTGTGCACCCCTTCATTGCTGTATTGCTGGTGGCACGTCAAGCAGCCAGCAGAACTTGTTGAAGGGTGGCACAGGCTACGTTCAAGCAGACATGACATGGGGCCCCCCCTCCAGGAAGCACCCTCCGGGCGGGAGGAGGTTTACGAACTGTTGCCACAAGGGGACTGACCATTTTGACTGTGACAAAAGGTCCTTCGTATTTGGGTCCTAATTTCTTGGTAGAGCAGGCCAGACAGAAGTGCTGGGTTGAAAGCCACACCTTGTCACCCACATTATAAGCTGGAAGGTCTTGTCTTCATGGTATTTATATGACTATTGGGTCTTGGGTAGGATGTCCTGTAATACAGAGAAAGTGTGTGATAGTTCATGAATGTGAAGAGAGGAAACTGGCACATTGATGGGAATGGTTGAACCAGGAAATGTCATGGGGTAAAAGCCACATAATGCATAAAAGGGTGATATCAAAATGGACCTGTGCAAACTATGGTTGTACACAAACTCTGCAAGAGGCAGGAAGGAGACCAATCATCTTGGAGGTATATGATGAAGCATCAAAGCTATTGCTCAACAGTTTAGTTGGTTCGCTCTATTCGGCTGTTAGTTTGGGGTTGAAAAGCAGTTGACAGGGTTGGTTGTCTTTGTATGCCCTTGCAAAATGTGGCCAAAAATGTCATATAAGTAATGTGCCTCTGACGTCGACGAGTTGACATTATCTTTTTTAATAGAAGGTGGCTAGTCGGTAGTGAAGTCCATAGACATGCTGGCCTATTTTCTAGTTGAGACAGGAAGTGGTTGTAGCAGGCCTGTTGATTGTGTATGTGATCCTTTGACACAGGCACATGTGCCACAGGGGGATACATACCGGATGACTTTAGTGTTTAAGCCTGGCCACTAAAAGCGTCTTTGTATAAGTTCCTTCTTTTTCTGAGCACCCCCATGTCCTACTATAGGAGTATTCTGGTGTGCTTGCAGTACCCGAAGACGTGACTGGAACATACCTCCTATGCTTGGGCAGGCAAAGCCCATGCTTTGGCTTATTGCTGTATAGAGACAGAGGAGGTGTCTTGCAGGATTACAATTTCATTCGATAATGGACCCGAGACTGCAATAAAATGGTGGGGTTGTAGTATGGGTGCTAACTTCACCTTGCAGGAGAGTGTCTGGTGTGAAGTCTGCTTTATTGTTATGGAAACCTGCTGTTTGTGGACTGTGGCCAGTTTAAGATGACTGTTTTTGGGATCCATCTCAGATTGGTTTGGGGAAATCATGAATCCCAGGAATTCCACAGTGGACACCTCAGACACATTTTGTATGATTTTGTCTATAAGTTCTCTTGTTAACCACTAACATCGAGCTTACATGGGTGCGGTGGTACTCCAGACTGGAGGAACAGATAAGGATGAACACATGCTCTGAAAATGTTAACAAAATGCTAGAAGTTGACAGGGGCATTGCAGGGGCTGTACGGCATTACAGTGTACACAAAATGTCCACTCGTCGCCCTTGCATGTACAGACCAACTCGTATGCCCTCTGATCAATCTTTGTGCATTAGTTCTGATATCGGGGTAAGTAGATATTTATTTTTTACGGTTATTTTGTTCAGTTTCTCGCAGTCGATGCAGGGGAGCAACCCACCTTTGTTTTTCTTCTGACATAGAAGATACTGGACACTGCAGGTGAGGTGGGCAGATGTATGAACCCTTTGACAAGATTGTTATCAATTTAGTCTTTCGGCACCTTAAGCTGGGGTTCAGACAGGGGATATATCTAGCCTTATAGAATAGGGGCCCTGGGTAACAGGACAATGGGACATTCTTAGTCTCTGAAAAGAGAGGGGCTGAGGTTTTACCCCTTCACAAACACATGAGCAAAGACCTGGTATGCTATAGATATAGACAGTATGAATGTATTCATGCTCAGACAGGCGTCTGACTGATTCTACATAAAGAAAGCACCCACAGCACAATTGGTTTCTCATTCCACTGTAAGGAGAGGGAAACAGGTGAGGGTAGCTTGAGTTTAGGAAGTCTGATGGTCATAGACAAGTAGAGTTGCTCACCTTCTGATGCGTGTTACTTGGCCATACACTTTCAAACCATATGCCCAGACTTACCACAGTACAGACGCAGGTTAAAGGATCGTCTACGTTTTTTCCCCTCTTTGGACAATAGTCCCTGGGCTACACTTATTTGCATGGGTTCTTCTAGTGCATGTTAGGGGTAGGTAAAGAGGCAGCTTGGTGGCATGGATGACTTTATGTGAGGGACTGGTGGACATCGCATTGTGTTCCAGGCGCCTGTCTTTTAGCTGTATGTCTGGAAGGATGGTATGTTCTAAAGAGAATGGCGTTCCCACTCTAGCAAGCTCATGCTTGAGCAACTCTGATAGTCCATCTCTTAATTGATGCAGAAGGCTTGGCTCGTTCCAGGTCGTCTCAATGGCTAATCACCTGAAGTCAATTATGTCTTCCACAGGACACTGACCTTGTTTCAAGATGCAAAACAAGATTGTAGCAGAAGTCGCTCTGTGGGGGTCATCGTATAGTGAGTCTATTGCCTGGCGAAACAAATCCCAAGAGTTCCCAGATGGGGCTGTTATAGCAAAGTTCACAAAGACACTCTCCTGAGCAAGGAGGGGAAGGGCAGGTCACATTGTATAGGGAACTGACAGTTACACAAATTGGGTTATTGTTTTACAGCATATTGTTTCACTACAAATACACATGTAAGACGGCATGAGCGCTGACGGCATAATCCAACTTTCATCTTAAGTTGAACCGAACTTTTCTGGAAACCTGTAACACTGTTAGGTCACATAGTGCAGCCAGTTACCATAAGTACGGGAGAATTAATAACAATGTCTGCTAAAAAGAAGGAAACCTCCAAATTTTGCTCTACTAATTGGGGATGTTGCTGCAAAATAGTGTACAAGTTTGGCAAGTGTAATTTGCAAATCAGATGATTGTGTTTAACTAAAGAACTATTTATTTTTCTTGGAAGGAACATTCACCGGTCAAAACTTGGCATACTAAGTGTTTTCTTCACTGTGAGTTTATAGGGAAGTTGTGGTAAACTTAGAAAAGGAAAGAGTAGGTGTCATGTGACAGAGAAGTTTTAGTTACTATTTTTGTTGTAACTGCCACAAATATTGCATACATAGGACCAAAGTGCTATATACATATATGTATGTATGGTGGGAGTTCCCTTTTGAGCATTTCAAATCACAAAAGGGCAATTGGCCCTTGGATAATGGTTAATGAAATTGGCAAAATATTCAAGAAATCTCACTAGTTTAACACATTAACCATGGCATTATTCACTATTCACATTATTCACTAGTCGGTTCACTAGTCACTTCCTAATGCATAATACAGTCAGTGAGAAATGTTTGTGTTGACCAAATGTAGGCAGCAAACCCCAGGCATTGTCTATAAACTCCCATGTTTACAATGAAAATGGCAGCTCTCTATATTTTCTCCATTGCTATTAGTTTTTAAAGATCTGGGAATAATGCTGGTGAGTGCTTAGTTTCCTTTCTGCTGGACAACACAGTACGTGAACCAAGTCTTCTGAAATGCTAAGACTTGGACTCACTCTGCAAAGACTTAGACAATCTACTTTAAACGAAAAGCTTGCTCTTTTGGGGAATTTGTCTGGTATGGCAGACTGCTCATCCATAATCTCAGACAGCCAATCTGTAACCCTAATGAAGCAAGCTTTTCTAGATGCTTTCAACTAGTGAGTACTACAAATGCACTCTTTCAAGACAAGCTGGGTATTAGAATCTCACAGACCTCATTTCTTTTTAAACCAAATCTAGTACTCATCCTATAGAGCTATAGGAAAACTAACAAAACAGCATTGGTCTGATCTATTGGTGAACTAGCCATCAAGAGCACTAGATAGGCTTCATACAAGAGGAAATGTGTGTGTCTGTGGTTGTTCACAGTTGTGGAATTTAACCACCACTTCAGCACTTCAACCTTGTAATGGACCTGTTTTTCACATTTGCTTCTATTTTGAAGTCACATATCCGTTTCAAGGATTTTTGTATGATGTGTAAACATGTAACGTGCTAGCAGATAACTATTTAAACAAAGGACTAAATATAAATGTTGGGTATAAGAAAATAATATGGAAGAGTTAAGCAGAGAGTTAATTCTCAGAATAAGTCACCTATAAGGTTTTACAGTTGTGTTTAATTGGCCAACTCCCGTGAGCTTTGCAAGTAGTGATAAATTGGCCGTGTGTAATTCATAGATGGTGTTGAGAGAGTTTTATAAAGTTGTTGCATTCATTTTAATGCAGGACAAACTCAGCTCAGCTTCCAAAAAGTTCCCCAGGGTTAGCAGTTTATAATTAATATTGGAGTATATGATTGAGATGACATTTTTTAACTTGGCTGCAATTTAGTAAACGCTCGCATGTTCAGGCAACTCTTTATTATTTCTTTCCATCCTTCAAAACATTGTTTGCATTCACACGTGTGTTTGACACACAACTAATGTAGTAGGAACTTGATATTTATTTTATCCTCTGAAAAATTCTGTACCACCAGATATACACCCTATATATCACACACAGATTATAACCAAAAGTATGTGGACACCTGACCATCGCACCTATATGAACTTTTATCCTGTTCCAAAACTATGGGTATTAATATGGAGTTACCCCCACCTTTGCAACTGGGGAGACTTTCCATAAGACATTTCCAATGTTTGTCTATAGGGATGGTATACCCATATGCTTAACCCCTTTGCGACCTTTGCCGGTTTGAACCGTCACTAAATTAAATAAGCTTAGAAAGTGGTCAACGATCACTTTCTTCTCTTAAACGGTGTTGCTGTAATGCCTCGGTGTCGAGGCATTCAGTAACGCCGAGATCGGCATCGGGGGCCATGTCTGGCCCCTCCCCGGGGCGTCAACATCCGCCATACATAGTATGGCGGCGGACGCCCGTTTTAAAAGTGTTTGTTTAGGAGGCGATCAACGATCACCTCCTAAACTTAAATGGTGTCGCTGGAGGCATTCAGGGACACCAAACACTTACCTCAAGACGGGCTGTGAGCGCTCCGGAGAGCGGTCACAGCCGCCGCTGCCGGTGATCTTCACCATCGGCAAGATGGCAGCCGCCCTGTAAAAAAAAAAAAAAAACAATCAAGTTGAAAACGTTCGCTAGATGGTCTCCAGACCCTCTAGAGAACTCTGGCTCCACTTGCAGGTTGAATACAGGTACTGCATTCAACCATGCAAGTCAATGGAGCCCAGCTTTCTAATCACAATGTGATTAGTAAAATATTCAAAAATTACAAAAAAAAATTACAAAAAAAAATGTGCTAACATTTAAAAATAATTATGCAGTGATGTCACCAGAGGAACCATCCAGTACCAGCAAAATGTGTAAAAAATATATTAAAAAATATATAATAAAATAAAAAAATAAAGTTTATTATTTGGAGCAAGTGCTAAAATTTCTCAAAAATCTCAACATAGAAATAGTTAAAATAAAAGCACTTCAAATACCCAAGGGGTGTCTAATATATAAAAAAAATGGCTTGATGGGGTAAATTGGAGTGGGCAAGCTCAAAGATAGGGCATAGGTACAGACTGACCAAAATGGAGAAAAAAAGCGCACTTCCCAAATGTGGAATTTGAAATCTCAAACAACAAGACAAACCCATGCATGTCGGGTATCACTGCACTCAGGAGATGTTCCTGAACACACATTGGGGTGTTGTTTGACAGTGACATATACCAGAACCTGTATATCTATAACTAAAGTACAATTTGTGTGGAAAAAAAAATTACTATTTCAAAGTTTGACAATGTGTGGTTGTATAATTAGTGCATGGAAAGGGTTAAAATAACAGCATTTGAAGTACCCTGGGGTGTCTAGTTTTTAAAAATATATGGTTTGATGAGGTAAATTGCATTGGCCGGCTTCAAAGATGTCACAAATACCACATGAAGCAGAATGACGAGATTTCAGAAAAAATGGTTTTGAAATAGCAAAACACTTCTTGTAATTTTTGCCCAATAACTTGAAGAAAGAAGCAAACAAAAAAAAAATGGGTGTTTCTAAACCCAGGACAAATAGTACTAGAATCTGTTTAGCAGTTTTTTCATTTGTTTTTGCAGATGAGTAAAAAAAAAATTCAAATAAAAGTGAGAAAAAGTCATTTTTTTAACAAAACATCACCATAATGTTAAAAAGAGCCTTTGTCACAAAGTGTACTACGAGTAAGAAACAGTCTTGACATTAAGGGGTTAAAATAATAAAGATTGATTTACCAACAATAACATGCATTTCTGTAGTAGGGATGTGAGGGACATTAGACTGTTCTTTTTAAAATAATATAACAAAAATCTCCAGGGAAGAATTTTTTGTTGGTCCTTAAGTGTGTAAGGTAATTTATTTCTGCATCAAAGAAAACTTACTGGGGGCTGCAATTTTTTATTTTGGGGAATTTCCCTGCTTAAACACCTCACTTTGCTGTTTATGGCAATACTAATCAATTCCTATTTGCCTTATAAAAACCTTTCTTCTTTAGACTTTCATCAGTCAGTGCCAGTTTTGTTTACCACAGGGAGTATGATAAGAAGTCGTGGTGTTCTGTAGATTAGGCTATAATAACAGAGCTAGCTAATACATGACTAATATGGAGTTGTCTAAAACATTATACATTAAAACTCACTTTAACTTGAGGCTACTAATACAAAAAATGTCAGTTTTGCTTGAAACTCTTTACAATGATAATTTTTCATAGTCACATAACTAAAGATTCACAAAAAAGTAACCTTTAGGGATCCCAAACATATGATTGAGTCCCAGTGTAATGTCAATGTATTACCATAACCTGTCTTTTGTGCATGTATGACCTGTATTGTATGCAATTAGTTCAGTCTCATCTTTGTAATGGTCATTGTATTCCCTGTCATTTTTTTTTTACTAAATTTCAATTATTTTTCTATTTTAGGTGCAACAGAAATAGGCCATCTTAAGATGTTTTTACCGCGAAAAGGTGAGTTGATCAAAATGCATATGTTGGATATACTGGATATATAGTGGCAAGAAGACAGAAATAAACCCTGTGGAAATTCCTGGTTTTCTGCATTGTTAATAAAATGTGATATATATACGCATTTGTCTATAGACAAACACAATTTGTACTCTTTTGTGTCATTAACCATTCACAATGCTGGTGTAAAATGTAAATGAACCCTTGGTTGAACCTCCTTTGCCAGCAATAACTTAAAACAAGTGCTTTTGGTAGCTGAACATCAGATGTGCACAATGTTCAAGAGGAAGTTTAAACAATTCTTCCTTACAGAACTGCTTAAAGCCAAATTCTTAGGATGTCTGGTATGAACAGCATCTGTAATGGGTTAAGGTTTGGGCTCTGATTGGGCCACTCCAGTAGGCAGATTTTCTTTTTTTAAAACCATACTGTATTACTAAAATGTTTAAGGTCATTGTCCTGCTGCATCACCCAACGTCTACTGAGCTTCAGCTGATGAGCAACAATCCTGACATTATCCTGTATGATACCTTGATAAACCTGGGAATGTCCCCTCAATGATGGCCTGCTGTCCAAGCCCCAGAGGCAGCAAAGTGGACCCAAATAATGATGCACCCTCTACTGTACTTCACCGTTGATATTTTCATGTTGGTATCTTTGCCAAAGGTTCAACCTTAGTTTCATAAGTCCGCAAAACATTTTCTCAGTAGCGTTGTGGAGTGTCAAGGGCTCTTTGTCAAACTTCAGGCTTCCAGCAATGTTTTTTGTTTTGTGTATGGTATGCTCGTGAACTGAGATCCTCAGCCAATTCCAATTATTCCTTTCAGTCTTTAAATGTTACTGTTTTACCTAGTTGCGCATTCTGCGTTGTGCCCTTGGAGTCGTCTTGGCTGGGCACCCACTTATAAGCAATTTGCGCATGGTTCACCTCAGCTTTTCTTGAGAATAGCAAACTCCTAAATGTTTTGAGTTTTTTTTCTTACGTCAAAGTAGCTTTAAAACCTACATCCAGTCCCGTTTCATTGGTTGAACTTCAGGTTTACTAACTCCTGACTCCAATTAGCTTTTATTGAAGTGATTAGCATAGGAGTTCACATATGTTTTCCAACCCACACTGTGAATATTTGACTGATGTATTCAGTATGGACAAGAACAATGCAATCGTTTGTGTTATTAATTAAAATGGATTGTGTTTGTTCATTATTGTAACTTAGATGAAGATAGTATCAAAGTTTAATCATAAGTTTAAGAAAAATGTAAACATAAATTCCAAAGAGTTTGCTTACTGCTTCATGTCACTATAAATATTTGATAATTAAATGGATTTACTTTTCCTATGTCAAGATGACAATATGAAGCGGGCAATGTGAAGTGTATCCTTTCTTTCTTGCTAGAAAATCTATTACCGTATTTGCTCGATTATAAGACAAGGTTTTTTTCCAGAGCAAATGCTCTGAAAAATACCCCTCGTCTTATAATCGGGGTCATCTTATAATCAGACCTCAAATAGGTCTGACTATGAGACTAAGATCCAGATCCCACATTTAACCCCCCCCTCGTGTGTAGCTGGGGTAGCGGAAGTTGTGTACGCGAATCGCGTAGACGTCTACACGCTGCCCGGACAACACACCGGGGGGGGGTGTTAAATGGGGGGCATAAGGCATTTCTGTAGGCAGAGTGCTCTATGAAATGCCTTTTAACCCCCTTAATCCCACTCTACCTCCAGATTTGCCTTTTAACCCTATATATGTCACTCTGCCTCCTGAAATGCCTTATACCTCCCTATATGCCACTCTGCCCCATAATATGCCTTTTAACCCCCTAAACGCCAAGTGGCATATAGGGGTATAAGGCATTTCTGGAGGCAGAATGGCACATAGGGGGTCAAAAGGCATATCATGCGGCACAGTGGCATATAGGGGGTATAAGGCATTTCTGGGGCAGATGTGCATAACTGGGGGGTCAGGTTGGAAAATAAAAGGAAATAAAAACTAAATATTTTTCTCAATCTTAGCTTTTATTAAAAAAAATTGTTTACATGAATTAACATTTACTGGTAAAACTTTTTTCCTATAGGGTCGTCTTATATTCGGGCATATATATTTAAGTTATGGTCCTGACCTAATCAGTATTCAAATGTAAATGATGTATGGTGCATTGAACTGTACACAGATACATAAAGTGTATTTCATTATGTAAGATGGTTAAACATAACAGGTCTATGTATTCAGTTACAGTACTGTTCACTTATTTAAATTGAGTAATATGGGGCATAAATACTTCTAGCTCTAAAAATAACATATTAATAAGCCAAATACTTTGTAAGCCCATGTTTACTGTGATGTAACAGTGATTGGATCTAAAGTGAAAGCATGATGTAAGTGAAGTGCTCCAAGTTAATTCAATTTACAATGGCTAAAATGTTGGAAATTGCTGACCAGTTTGGACATTGTAATGCTACAAATATCTTGTGTTTTCATATTCTTATCACGGTAATGTCTTTGAGGAGGTTTCAATATTTGAGATTTCATATCCCTCATTATCGCTATAGTAAGACAGACTTGAGTAACGCAGTATGTCATTGTGTTATTTTCCAATGGCTGTTCCAGCTTTTTAAAGCTAACTGAATTTCAAAATGAAACATGGCAACATAGTTGCAGTAAAGCTTGGAGGTACTTCCCACAAATTAAATTAACTGAGAGCATGAGAAGTGATAGACAAAAAATAGATTTTGCAGCCTGGCTATTAAAGCTAGGTAATGGGGAACTGCTTGGTAACGAAAGTCTTTCAGAGAATTTTATTTGAAATGGATGTTTGGTAGAGAAAATATTTGCCACCTTCTTGTCACCTAATTTTTAAATACGTACAAAGTATGTTTGAAAGTTGGTGCAATAAAAATAATAATAATTCTAAACTTGAAGTTAGAGAAAGAAACACAGCTACAAGTGAAAAAAAATAGCAAAATATGTTGTATACGGGGAGGTTCTAACTGGCAGCACCAAAGAAAATGCTGTTTTTTATTCCCTGTATTGATTTAGCTTCCTCATGTTTTTTTAATAAGTTTTGCAGTGAGTCGGACTTGAACAATTTTGCAGGGTCGGACTTGAACCATCTTAGTACCCTATAGATGTGCGTGTACGTCCTTTAAAAGGCATTCAATAAAGCCCTTTAGGACGTCCATGTACGTCCTGACTTTCTTGCAGCGGCAGGGACATCTCGCTGACGCTGCACGGGCGATGAGGCTGTTGTTTGACCGAGCATTCCCTTCCAGGAGACCTCGCTTCTGACGTCAACCAGGAGGTCAGCAGAGGATAGGATATCCCCTACAGGGTCTGTCTAGACCAGGGATAGGCAAAGTGTCTTTATAAGGACACCGGTGTCCATGTGAAGGTTTATGAAGGTCCAGAGAACATCATTTAATTGTCCACCACAGACCCCGGCAAATGTCCACCATGAGAAATGTTGGTGCCTTCCCCTAGTCTAGACTCTGCTGTTATATCTTGCCCCCTGCTGGCCGTTCACGTGCATTGCAAATCCTAAATGCAAGTCTATGGAGACACGGTTGGTGATCATCTTGGTGATCTTACCGCAAGTAGAAAACAAAAATCTAAAGTCTAACAATACTGTCTGTCTTACAACCAACAGTGCCTATATTCTGTGAAGTGTAGGCCGCTTCTGTTGCAATATCTGTGTTGTGAAATACCGTAGAATAGTATCATATGATGTTGCACCTCTAGATTTGGCCGACTGTTCAAGTCTGAATCATTTTAGATGGTGTTTTAGTATAATTAAATAAAATGGAGCTAAATGTGATGAAATTAACAAAAAAAATATTTTATAATTTATAATACTAACCTTGCATATGCATTATATTTTTTTTTTACCTTTACCTTGCTTTTCTAGTATTGACAGTTTCCTTCAAAGTCATGGCATTAGTTAGTTATCATCTTTATTATTCTGCAAAGCTTTGCAGATGTAGAGGCACTACTTAGAAGTAGTCTGGGAGTTTACAATTGCCTTGTAGTACACATTTTACAATCTAAAGGTAGTGAGGGTTGAGTTAATAGTTTGGACAAAAAAACATGGCTGCAATTTTATCTACAGTTTATTTTGATACTGGTGGCTGTAGCACGTTGGCATACTTCACTTCCATAACAAAACGACTAAGAAAGCAACACAACTATGGACACGTTTGGAATTTGTGTGCTTTCTATTAAACCTTTTGTGCTTGGTAGAACATCTTTTAACAGATTATGTTTGTTTTGTTGCAGGAGAGGGGAGGAATTGCAAGAGAAGTCTTGGGTCACTTTCTGTGACCCATTAATGTGGTGAGCTCTAAAAATCAGAAATCTGTGGCAACTGATTTCCAATTCCTCCATTAACCCCTTTTCTACAGTAACTCACTTGAGTGCATCCTGGGAACCAGTTTAGTTTTCCTTTATCTCATTTGTAAACTAGACCACAGTGAGCCAGAGAACGCACATTTAATAAAACTAGACAAAAGCAGAAACAGGCAATATATCGATTTTATTCACACATGCCTTGGGATTGGACGTGGTTAAAAAAAAATACAGAATGTACATAAATCAGAGGATATATACCTAAATGCTTGCAAAAAAAACTAATACATTTTTATGAAATACTGCAGTGCTGGAGAAAATCTAGTGGCTACGGTACTTAATATGTCACCCAATTTTCTGCGCGGTTTCATGTCTTTATAGGTATTGCCATTCCTGGCTTGGGCTAGTAAATTTCTATAAGGATTTGTCCAGCCCTAGCACAATGTACATAGGGGAAAGGAAAGAGAATGCAAAACCGCAGTAAACAGTCTATAAATAATCTAGGTGTAATTTGAAGGAATTAACAAATGTAATTTTATTTAGATTTTAACGCATCTTACATTTCATGCACCTTTGGCTAACGTAGAATGTTGTCTGACATTGTCATGTATTCAAGAATGTAGAAAAAAAAGATGTTTTCTCAAAACTGGAAATGTTTGTTTTCCTCTTAGGTTATAGGTGGATGAGCAGTTGAACTAAAACCTAAATCGCCTGGTATCTTTGAACCTTATGTGGACCAATGAGAATGCGGTTCACGGTGAGGAAGGTACTGTTGGTCATATGCCTCATCATATTGGTTTCCTTGGCAGTACACCTTGGCCAGCAAATGCTAGAATGTCAGCAAATTCTTGATGAAGCCTATGGCAGGAGAAATCGTGCTGTAATGAAGCCGGAGAATGAAGAACTAGTCATGATGGACGCAGATAATGTAGAGTACAGGTACAGTAAGGACATGCCACTTATATTTATTGGTGGAGTGCCACGAAGCGGTACAACATTGATGAGAGCTATGCTGGATGCCCATCCAGATGTACGCTGTGGAGAAGAAACCCGCATTATTCCACGGATTTTAGCAATGCGTCAGGCTTGGTCAAAGTCTGGTAGCGAAAAAATGAGACTCGATGAAGCAGGTGTGACCGACCATGTGATGGATGCTGCAGTGCAGGCTTTTATACTGGAAATCATAGCCAAACATGGTGAGCCTGCAAAATTGCTCTGTAACAAAGACCCTTTTACCTTAAAATCATCTGTTTATCTTTCAAAACTGTTTCCAAATTCCAAATTTCTTTTAATGATACGCGATGGACGTGCCTCTGTACATTCCATGATCACAAGGAAGATCACCATAGCTGGCTTTGATCTAAACAGCTATAGGGACTGCCTTACTAAGTGGAACAAAGCAATAGAGATTATGCATGCTCAATGTTTAGAAATCGGGGAGCGAAAGTGCCTTCCTGTATATTACGAACAGTTGGTTCTTCATCCTAAGCAAACCATGCAGGCAATTACAGAGTTTCTGGGCATCTCATGGAATGACGCGGTGCTGCATCACGAAGAACTGATTGGAAAACCTGGTGGCGTGTCCCTCTCAAAGTGAGTAGACTTGCAGGAAAATGTGCTGTTTGACGTCTTTGGGTCATGTATTTGTAATTTTAGTGTAGAAGTGGATGGGATAGTGAAATACATGGTCCCATGTGTTATTGAGCTAAGTTTTCTATACACCCCCATCAGTCATTTGAAATTCACCAAACTCATGTCCTGCAAATAGCGGGGACCAGGGAAGGGGGGCAAAATCATATAAGGGATTCTGGTGGATTTCCTCAGCAATTCCACGTAAAAAAAAAAAGCCTTCATCTTAGTTTTCTAGAATGGAATGAAGACAAAAAATATTCTGCTTAATGAATATGGTATATTGGATAGACTTTTCCTTTAAATTAAAATTATTTTAAGTTTATGTTCACAGCAGTAGGATTTTAAATAAAATCCTAAAAAAATGGATATAGTAATCTAAAATGCCTAGCCAGTCTTGGCATTACTCATTTAGCATGCTTATTGTTTAAAATCACCTGTTTGTGTTAAACTTGCATTCCGTTTCCATGGTGAGCATACATTCTTGTCATTTAAAACTCACAATTATTGAATGTATTTATAAAAGCTGTATGAACACCTTACCTGTCATTTGACCTGTAACAAGATAAAACACATCAGAAGAGCTGAGGACTGAGGGAGAAAAGAGATGAGACAACACAGTCGTTACAGAGATTTTGGAACGTTGGACATTACATTTCAACCCCCTTTTTTTATTACCACATAGCACTAATACTACATTCTACATCTCTACTATTATGCAGAAATCACTCATTTATAAAGATTTTTTTCTGTAATATCTTTTTCTTAAAGAACGATTAAGAATCACATGTACAGGCATAGTTGCTGTATCACAATGTCGTCGTTACATCATATCATTTTATTGAGTAAACAGTGAAACAGTACATATTTGGAATAACAGGTTAGGTTTCAACACATGGTATATATGCAATGCTTTATAGGAATTAAGGTTTTAGCTCATTACTTTTACTATTCTATGGTATAGCTGGGTAAATAGGGAAAAGAGGTCTTTTTTTTATATATCGTTACTATTATATCTATTGATGGAATGCACATAGTTTTCCTTCGTAAAGTGCAAGCTGTTTATATGGCTGTAACGGAAATATAACTGTAGCAAAATTGTGCTCTGATCCCTGGAATTCAAGGATGAAAATGGTAAACAACTTTTAGCACCTTGATCAAGTACCATTTAATCCTGTCAGGTGTATGATTTAATGGTCCAGGGCTACTATCCACCAGGTTGGACAACATGTTGTGTTAAATACATGTGCATTCTATTCTGTAACATGTATTGCTAAAATATAATAAAAATTATATAAGGTAGCAAACAATGCAGAGAAGATTTTGGGTCTGAGGGTCTACCTGTTCAGTTAATGTGTATTGATATGATGCGTGGTTTGTAGAGCTCTAGCATTGACTCTAGACTGTTTTGTTAAATTTGTGGCTTGCATAGTGTATTTTTAAATTTAGTCTAGTAGTAAAGGGTTGAAATGGCATAATTTTATTTGTGTGGGACATTGTGTGCATTTGCACTTATCTTTCTAGTAGTGCATACAGTTCTCTTTATTCTTAGTTGGTGATGGTGTGAAAAGTAGCAAAGCCCATTGAGTCACACTTAGAATGTGTTTCTGTAGGCATGTTTAGCAGCCTCAGAATGGCTTTAGATGTGTTAAGTAGCACACTGTCCAAGTTTCAGGAGTGTAATTTTTAAAATTCAACTGAGCTACCTGAATCTCCCATGAAGATCTCCCCCTCTTGCTGCTTAAGGCAGGTGTGGTTAGCTGCATACTGAGGTAGGCATGGTTAAACCCTCACCCTCCTCAGAGGTCAGTGGCTTCCCCCCTGTAATGAGCTGCGATTTCCAGAGCTTCAGGAGCAAATCAAAGTTTCCAGGTATGGTCGGTAGCTGAGCATCCTAGGAGGAGTCATTCAGGAACAGAATAAGAAAGATTTGTAGACTCGAAAGTTGATGCACAGACATGCACCATACCTTGTTAAACCACCACTATAGATCCTGCAGCAGTTATGGTGCTAAGTGTAGGCCATGTGCCATGGAAGCTAAATATAATGATCTAGATGATTGCTCCACATTTGTGGTAGTGTCCATGAATTTTAATGTGCAATCAACCTGCCAGGGAGCCTTTTGTTTTAGTATGTTTTTATGGAGGAATTGGTCTGTCCTCTAGTGCACTCTCCTGGTGGAACTTGATGCAACACCACTGTTGGCAAAATGTGAACACAAAACAGATGCAGCAGTGTTAATGATTACAAAAAGGTGTGTATGTGTATGCATATGCATAACTCCAGGAGTTTTTCCGCCTGCCCCTGAATTCATGATGGCCTCTACTATAAGAAGGAAACATTAATTAATCCCTCTTTGGCTCCCATATGGATTAGAGGAAATGTAATATTTTATATTTTTCATAAAAAATCCTTCATCTGGACAAATAGATTTTGGGATAATGTTTTTTTCAAATCCTGCTAATTCACTTATGTTTTAGGATGTATAGATTGATAGTGTTAACAAACCATGCAATAATGGGTCTTGTTTTTGAAGGCTAACGTCCAAATGAAGTTGTGGTACACATGATAATATTTAGGAGGAAGGGATATATGCAAGAAGCAGCTTGGCTGCAATGATACATTCTCAATGTAATTGCAAATTAGAAGCTCTCATATGTTGAAGGACTCTTAATCATGTGCAAGTGGCAGAAATATAGAAATCATAATATATGAATATTCTGTTTCTACCAACTGTGCTTATGGTTGTAAATGATAATATTGCATGAACCCATACCAATTAAACCACCCATTAGAGGGTTACCACTCATTTATTCAGGTGTACTGCATCTAAACTATTTATTGCATCTAAATTACCCGCATTGTATATCCTAACGCGATTGTGATTAAATTGGGAATACCTTTGGTTTGATATTGTAGATGCGTATGTATAAAGTTCTAATGCTAGTCAAACTACTTGGTTCATTGAGCCACCAGATGGCGCTGTATATGATCGGGCATCACTATGTTTTTGTGTGGCGTACATGATGTAAGAAAGACTTTAGCTAAATGGGGTTATTACAACATGCCTTTGTTCCTATTTTTCTTAGTAACTGAAGTAAGACGCAGTAATTGAAAGAAAAAAATAAACATACATTTTACTTAACTCCAGACTGGATAACAGTCCAGCTTCAGTTTATTTCCTGTGGTGATTTTTATACCGTTCACACTTTGTTTTCTAACTGCCCAAGGTAATCAACAGACTTTGTATTACATTGTTTTGTACCGTGTATACTTATATACAGATCATAACGGCATGCTCAGTTCTTTTTCACATAAAAACAGCACAATTTTCAATTAGATTGCATTGCATTTGCAGAACTGAAAAATCAACAGACCAGGTAATGAAGCCTGTGAATCTAGAGGCTTTGTCAAAGTGGGTTGGAAAGCTTCCAGTGGACATAGTAGAAGATATGCCTCGAATAGCACCCATGCTTGTCAGGCTTGGGTATGATCCCTTTGCGAACCCACCAAAATATGGTAGTCCAGATGCCATGGTAGTCAACAACACCCACAGAGTGAGTATGTTTGTATAGTTTTTCTGTGCTTTGTTTGTGTGATTAAACCTTAAGAGGAAAGAATGACAGATGTACTAAGGCAGGGCTTGACAAATTTGCCAAAGATTCATTCTAATATTTATTGGGGCCTGGACTTTATAAACACTAACATATTCGGGTGCACAGCATATGAGAGAGTTTAAACATGTAATCATCATATAGATCAGTACCCACACACTTACATACACTGCTCACCTTCTCTTACCTCATGGAGATCTGTCTGGACTGTATGCAAGCTGTCTGCTGCTGTTTGTCCAATACCGTGGGGTCACATTGTCAGCACAGGCGTCTGGATGCCATGCACATATGGCACCAGCCTCAGCACTACTTGTAGCCAAGCAAGGGGGGCAGCTTCCTGGGCTTTGTCCAGCTTTGCCATACACTAACATACACTTACACACCATACAGTAAGAGACACATGCTAACATCTTATGTTCACTAACGCCTTACAGTAACACACGCATGTTAACATTCTACACACATTCTAACACTAAATGCTGACATAAACGTTCATGCTAATGCCATAGTGTAACATACACAACACCATACATGCTAAAACCACCCTCTTGCACACACTACAACAACATACACACATGCCCTGGCTAACACTATATAGAGTGACTGTTTTAAAATAACACAATGCACACAGCTGGATCTGGCACGACAATACAGTAGACATACTGACTCTGGCACTACATTTACAGACACTGGCTCCAGCATTATACATATATACACATACACATTGACTCTGGCACTACCTTATTCATACTCTCATACACTACTCCCCCTCTCACCTTGTGGAGACCTGCCATGCCTTTGCGTATCTTCTGCAATCCTGAATCTGGCACCCTAGGCATTCCTGCGGGCTCCTGTTAAGCTGGTGCTGTGAGGAGCCCAGTGGGGTCACATAACCCGCCTCACTGCGCCCCCACAGGAAAGCATTGGGTGCCGGATTCACAGTGGCAGCCCTGGTCAGTTTTCACCTCCTTGTCCGGTAAGGTTGTGAGGTTTTTTGCTTAATATTTTGGGAGCTCAGTTAATGTTTTTTTGCGGAACAGTACCTTTTGGGAGGGGTGGGACACACACACACACATCTGTTTCTGGATTCCTTTTTTTTTATGTATACATAGGTTTTCTTCTCTTTTGTTTATAGATTGTGACTCTAAATATCTTTGCTCAAAACCCTTAAAATGTTATCTTTTTTTTGTAGGTTATGAAAGGAGATTTTAAAACCCCAAACAGTCTAAAGGGACATATTCAGGTTTGTTTTGTTGGTTTGTAAATATATAATTCAAACTGGGAACACATTCTTTTTATGTCATGTAAACTCATTGCAAATGCAGTTTTAATTTGAATCCTATCAATATTCTAATGTAAAGCTTATTTTGCATAGCTCTGCATGATGATGATAGCTATTGCTTTCAGGTATTGTTGCATTCGCATGGCAGCTGTCATTGTCCATGTTTACTGATTGATGTGTATTTTTTGCAGACCCATCAGAATAATTCTTCTCACTGGTGACTTTAAATTCAGGTAAGACTACGTGATTTTAGAAGCAAAACTCTGTTATCCAACCTCATTTGGAACAAATAGTTTTCAATTAGTTTTTATTTTAAAAACCATAACTAATGTAGCAATTTGTTTCTGTTACCACAACAGTAGCCTGAAGCTTTCAGGAGCAAAAATGTTTGTCCAAATTGTTTAGAAGCCACAACTGGGTACGTAGTGATGTAGCAAAATCTGTTAAATGTATATATGCAAGAAATTAGACAGGTTAGATAATTACCAATGAGTTATACGCCCTTAAAAACAGATTATAACAATGTAGTGTAACAAAATAAACTGAGTACTTCTTTATAACCAACCTTAAAGGGTACCAGCGGCGCACACTGTGGCTGCCTAAGCTGTTTTCTTCTTTATAATTTAAAAAAAACAACCAAATTATGACCATTTCCACCTATGCAGATAGGGAAGGAAAATAAAACCCCCAGGCCCTCTTTTTTTTCCTGCCCTATTCTACGTAAGGGTGGTCATTTCCCCATTTGTTGTTTTACTGAGCATGTGAGATTCATAGGGAGAGCTTGTTTACAGGGGCATAGGCTAAAGATGTCAAGAGCTGTGGATTTGGGGGGATAAGCCCAAACACAAGGCTTGTTGCTTGTTTTTTTTCATGGGTCTTTCATGAGACACAAGACTTTGTGAGAAATGATAAAGGCAAGTTCTAAAGTGTAAAGTCATCTCGGCTCATCTCATATTCTGGAGCCTTCCACAAAGCTTGCAAAGATCTGCAGCTGTACATTCGCTCCAGGGTATCAGCTGAAAGCACACCAGTACTGGCCTTACTGGATGCTTGTCTTCACTGCACCTGGAAGGTGGATTGCCTCAAGGAATTTACAAATCCCCCTTCTTTCTGTAATTCTGGCTAAGTTCTGAAATTTCAATGCAATTCTTGGAAAAGCTGAGGTAATGGAGTCACTTGTGCATACAATAGTTTTAACTGATTGATTCCCATAAATGCATTAACGCTCTGCAAATAAGAATCTATATTATTTATTACATATTTTATTTTATACGGAGATAATAGAACCATATTACCTTATATTTGGTCTTAGTTTCTAGCTTGTTCAGTCATGTCTCCCATACAGCAAGGTCTGATGCATGGTGATTAGCCCATGTTTATCTTTAGCTGGGTTTCAAGGAACAGCACTGATCAACCATGTTGATAAATATAAATGAAACTGTAATACTTAAACCCCATGGGATATAATGAATTCCTACCCGATGCAGTTTTCCCCCAACTCTACAAATATTCTCATGTATTAGCGACATAAAAATTAAACAAATTACATCACACGGGCATTTACTTAGTTCGTTGTGACTTCTGTACAGAATGGAAACAGCTATTTGTACATTACTGTGGGTTGGAAAATGTATTTATTTTTAAGCTATTTGTAGCTTAACCATTACGTAACAATATAATATAGTGCTTAAACTATTTGTATATTTTTGGAAACTCAACTGTTTCTCTTCCTGTTGTTTCCCAGGGACCAAATTACTTGTCATTAACAAGAAAGAAGAAAATCCTTGCAGCTGTGAAAGGAAACCAGATACCCAAGCATATTGCTTGCCAAATGTTGCCAAACTGTGACTGTCCAGAGCGAATGTATTTGCACTTGTTTGTACGCTGGGATCTTTAAAATCTGCCAGTGATTGTTGACCTCTTAAATTCTTCCGAACTTGTAGTAGAAAAGGATGTAATCTGTTTTTACAAGTAATTAAATTCAGATTTGTTGTGGCCAAGTATTTTATATCGTAAGACAAAGCATTTTATACCGCATTTAATGCACTAGACCCTAAGCTAAAGACAAATTGAAAGGTTGTTTTGTTTTAATTTGTTCTACTTAGTATCTTCTGATCATCTATTTAAGGGATTAAATTGCAAGTCTAACATAAAAAAAAGCTTCCCTTCACAATTAGCATTTATTCAAATAGACGGAATGGAATAAAGGCAATAACATTTTTATTTTTAGTAACAGTAACGAGGATCCCCAGTGCTTTTAATGGCCTAATAATTGTGTCCTATATGTATTAAGCAAATTAGATAAAGAGGATGTGTATACCCTTTACCATAGAAGTGTTAAACTGAATTAATTTTGTACGTACCTTTTTAAAGTTTTATTTAAATTTTTAATATATGACTGTCATTTTGTTTTCTTTTTGGTCATTAAACAATTTTAATAAAGTGCCAACTTTGTCATGAAGCTTTATTGTCTAATTTATTAACTTGATGCATAAATGTTGATATTCTTATATTTTCTTTCCAATGTTTTTTTTTTTTGCTTTAATCCTAAATTAATATTTTCAGTATAATTCAAAAACACTGTCTCTTACAAATAAGCCTTTGTATAGCACATTATTAAAGATATAAAACCTTATATCATATGTAATTACATATAAAATCATAATTCAAACTCAAATCGTGATTTTCTCGTTTTTGCTTACCGAGCATCTCTCGGTAATGTGAATCTTGTGACATTGGTAGTAAAACACTGCTACGTCTATGGGAAGTCATCTGGTAAACAGAATGATATGTAGAGGGCTGCAGAACGAAGCAGTCCTTGTAGTATATTTTGCTGAGCGGCGTAACAAAAAACGGCTGGGCCCCCAAGCTCCTCTTACACGCAGGCACAAGTAATATGCTCACATATACCATCATACGTACACTAACATACTAGCACACACACTCATATATACACATATTTACTTGCACACACACACACACACAATGACATACTTACACACACAACCATACTTACATACACATACACACACTTCTCTCTTTGTTGGCTGAGGAGGAGTCCAGTCTGAGTTATCTAGTCTGATGACATCTTCAGAAGAAGGGTTTGGGGATCTGTCAGTTCTTGCTCTCGGGCAAGCACAACACATCATCAGTTCTTGACTGTGTGAATCTATGACCCCTCTTACATCCAGGGGAAAGTAACCAATGAACTTTTCAAAGGGTCAGGAAGCATTTTTTTTTGTTAGGCACCAGGTAGGCAATTTGTCAAAGTTTTTGTCTCATGCTTAAAACCTCCCAAAGATATATTTATATTTTAGAATGTATATTAAGGAGTTGTAACATTATACAAGACCTGCTTTGTTTTCCAACACAGAAGCCAATCCAATAAATTGTGCCGGCTGAGTCCTTCCAGGCATTAAGCTTTCTAATAAGCTCTGCAATGGGATTCAAAATCTTCTGGTCTCACTCAGACAAATCCTTTATAGATGCAACACTAATCCACATTATATAATTTGTTACACTTGCTTTTAGTTCATATAGTTAATAGACAAAGCATTCAATTCAAATCAAATTGAATTTTGATTTGAAAGTCTACTATGGTGGCAAATTGTCCACCTGATGATTTCCAGCTGAGTTCAGCCGAGTCCCCATTAAGGCTGGTGTGGACTCTGTTTAGAATCTAACAGGGTCTTCCTCGAGTTTATCAGGGTGAAGTTTAGGTTAAGACAGGTTAAGGAATGGAGCCCGGCAGGCAAAATTGTTAAAACATTCAGGACTAGTTCCTTACACTATTAAGTTCTTCCAGTATGTTCTTTGAATATTTTTTATACCTGATCTGCTCAGTAATTAACAAACAAACTCTCTCCTCTCTCTCATCAAGACAAATATCTTAGCAACCCCAAAGTTAATACATTGAATTAATCCTTAACTTTTAATAATTTTCAATAAGAGGTTTCTGTACACAGAACATTCCAAAACGCCTAAGTGGTAGTGTTCTACCTACAGAAATCAGAACACTCAAGTAAATGTATTAAGTTTTAATTCAATAAGAACAATTTCCTTTAACCCCACATGCTCCCCATAAAAACCCACCTTGTGTACTTCTCGCCTCCAGGGTCCTATAAATGACATCCCTTTCCCACGTGCACTATAGAGAGAAGGCTGCCTTTAAAAAGGCCACATTGCAGGATTAGATTAGGTCGCTGCGACGTGGCAGTCTTTAATTTTCTGGTGCCGGAATGTGGACACCTTGCCGACCACTAATCTTAATCAATCCTTGGTCTTGTCTTTGATTCAGTTTATCTTTATGCCTATATCATGCATGTTTAAATCCCCTTAGTGTATTATCCTCTATCACTTCTGATGGGAAGGTGTTCCATTTATCTACCGCCCTCAAATTGTTAAACAATTTCCTTAACAACAATACATAACTATCTGATTCGGTCTCAAAGAAATGTCGCAATTTGGGTACAGTGATTGGTTTATGCAAAATATCAAGACTGTGCTGAACGCGTTACACCAAATAAAGATACATGAAACAACCTGGAAGGTAAATCGGGAAACCAAACAGGTGCTTGAAACATAACACCTCTGAAAACAAGCATGTCCAAGCTTTCACATAAAGATGATTCTACCAAAAAGCCTTACTCACAGATATTTGCTGTTTGTGTTCAAGATATAACATGCATGGGCCAGTAACTTTCTTAGGCTCACTGACGGTTATTTCTGTTATAGATATATATATATATATTTAAATATATATATATATATATATATATATATATATATATATATATAAGCACACACACTCTCTGGTCACATTATTAGGTACGCCTTGCTAGTACCAGGTTGGACCCCCTTTTGCCTTCAGAACTGCCTTCATTCTTCGTGGTATACGTTCTACAAGGTGCTGTAAACATTCCTCAGAGATTTTGCTCCATATGGACATGATGGCATCACGCAGTTGCTGCAGATTTGCTGGCTGCACATCCATGCAAATCTCCCGTTCCACCACTTCCCAAAGGTGCTCTATTGGATTGAGATCTGGTGAGTGTGGAGGCCAATTGAGTACAGTGAACTCATTGTCATGTTCAAGAAACCAGTTTGAGATGATGTGAGTTTTGTGACATGGTGCATTATCCAGCTGAAAGTAGCTATCAGAAAATACATACACTGTGGTCATAAAGGGCTGTACATGGTCAGCAACAATACTCAGGTAGCCTGTCGTGATTAAGCAATGCTCAATTGGTCCTAAGGGGCCCAAAGTGTGCCAAGAAAATGTCCCCCACACCATTACATCACCACCAGCTTAAACCGTTGATACAAGGCAGGATGGATCCATGCTTTCGTGTTGTCTGACCCTGCCATCTGAATGTCACAGCTGAAATCGAGACTTATCAGACCAGGCAACATTTTTCCAGTCTTCTATTGTCCAATTTTGGTGAGCCTGTGCGAATTGTAGCCTCAGTTTCCTGTTCTTAGCTGAGTTTCACCCGGTGTGGTCTTCTGCTGCTGTAGCCCATCTGCTTCAAGGTTCGACGTGTTGTAGATCAGCAGCTTCTGAATTACTCAGACCAGCCCGTCTGGCACCAACAACCATGCCATGTTTAAGGCCACTTAAATTCCCCCCCCCATTCTGATGCTTGGTTTGAACTTCAGCAAGTTGTCTTGACTTCATCTACATCCCTAAAGACATTGAGTTGCTGCCATGTGATTGGTTGATTAGCTATTTGTGTTAACAAGCAATTGAACAGGTATACCTAATAAAGTGGCCAGTGAGTGTATTTCGCGACATGCATCCCTACATGCATTTACACAGAGACAATAAGGTTAATTTAAATATATTAATATATATATATAACACACATATAATTAATCTTTTTTCTCTGTGTAAATGCGTGTAGGGGGTTTGCACTAGCTACTTAGCTTACTAGCTTACTAGCAAACCAATGTGTATGTACAGAAAACCCATTGCCAGCCAGCTTCCAGCACTGGCTCGCCCGCATAAGACTTTTCTTGTGGGTGCTGTGGCAGGAAAAAGGAGCAACTTAATAATATATCTGCCACTTCTATGAATGCCTATATTTTACAAAACATTTATGCCTACTACTTGTCTGCAGAGCACAATTTGTGTATGCGCCATCATACTCCCTATCACTGTACAATAGATGGCATGAATATACTATGAAACACAAGCACACACATAATGTAAGACAGACTGCTCAAATGGCACATTGGATCTCAGGGGGTTTCATAATATTTTAATTATCATCTTTACTACATGGCACACAGTATAATTTTATTTCACAGGTAGAAACAATTTCCAGACCCTGGTTTGAAAATCACTCCAGGGCCCCTCAACTTCACCAAGCAACATGTCCCACAGTGCCACCTTTGCCACCTAACAGCTTATGAGTTCAGGGGTGTAACTAGGAACCATAGGGCCCTGGTGTAAAAATTGTGCCAGGGCCCCCCAATTTAACACCTTGTCTGTGCCATCATTGCCCCAAACAACTTGTCTGTGCCTTATTTGACCCTTGCCCCCCCCTTCCAACATGCACTCTGGCACACATGTAAACACACCTACACAAATTACACACATTTACTCACACACACACAATTACACATCCAGGCTCACACACACAAACACACAATTACACATCCATGCTCACACACACACTCAATTACATACCTATACTCCCAAACACATACAATTACACATCCATGCTCACACACACAATTACACATCCATGCTCACACACACACACTCAATTACATACCTATACTCTCAAACACATACAATTACACATCCATGCTCACATACATATATATATATATATACACATATATATATATATACACATATACCTCCCTCCTGTCCCTGCTTACCTCTCCCCGCTCCTGCAGCTTCCTGTCTAGCTGCTGGCACACTGTGACATAATATGACATGAGACAAAAACGTGACCCAATAGGTTCCTGTCCCCCCCGTGTGAACTCCACTGGTCAAGGTTGGAAGGATCCTTTCTAAACAATTTTGAACCAATACGAGGAGACCGGAACAAGGGGTGACACCGGGTGGCACCACTGTGTGAGTGCCACTTTTGCACTCCGAACCCGCACTCAGTTCCATCTGAACCCCCAAACACTCTGCGTGTGCTGTCCAAACAGCTGGTTTGTGCCATCATTGCCCTCAATCAGCTTGTTTGAGCCATCATTGCCCCCAAATAGCTTGTCTGTCTGATATCATTATCCACAAGTGGCTTGTCTGTGTCTTTACATATGTAAACACACACTTGACCCCTCCGCGGCCCTGTCTCCCATTGCCGGTTCAAACTTGTTCAGAATGGGCCCTTTCCGAACAATTCTGAACCGGCACGAGACAGGAACAAGTGGTCTCAGGGGTCGCCTGGGCCCCCTAGAGGGACGGGACATGATACAAGACGGGCCCTGTAGTTAACCCACTGTCTTTCTCTCTCTCTCATTGACATCCAGTGACTGTCTAAATAATCAAATCACTCCTGACCAATAGAAGTGATCTGATCATCAGTTGTTTGGACTTCTGCTGCGTAGAACTAACAGCAACTGACCTGAAAGCACCTTTGACTACGGGTGCTGTTGAAGATTTGTTTTTTTAACTCTTTCAATGCTGGTACTTCATAGGAGCATAGCATTGATTATTACTTGGTCCCTACAAGTATGTGGGGACTGAAAACACAAGCATTAACCCTTTCAATGTAGCATTCACTAATGCAGTATAGTTCAGTAATATACACTTCCTTTTCAGGACTCCTGAAAAAGGGGTAAGTTGTGTGTATTATACCTGAGGTTTTACAGTATGGAACCTTGTGATAAAGAATACGAAATCTATTATTTTCCCATCTGAAGAAAGGCCTTATTCGTGTTATCTGAGGCCTATAGAACATGTGAACGTGGCAGTCATAAGCATTAACTTTGCAGAGTATTGTCCTTCACATCAACAATGTGTTCTCCAAACAGTATCAAGGACATTACCTGTGTCTGTGCCATGGAGCATATGTCAACTTGTTTTTTTAACATAAGCATTTAGGGAGATTCTCTACACTCCTGTGAATTGAAGCCACTTTAAAGTTGAAAATATAAAATACAGTGTACTGTATATGCAAACTGCATACCTATCTATACATAAAGCAGTTTAATCAACAAGCAGTTTTGTTAAACAGCCTATGCATAGAGACACGTGGAAATTGCTTATAAGGTGCTGCCTTAGGTTAATGTCAAAGCATTTAGGCGGAGTGCACAACATAAGTAGGTTAAAGGAACAAAGTCATGTCTGATTTCTTAACAATACATACGAATATAAAACATATATACCGTATATCATTTTTGCCTAAAGCCGTTTATAAGAAAAACTGTGCCGCATGTCTAAAGTCATACCCTATGTGGATGCTGGTAATCTTATCTTATTTTACCTGTGCTGAGGGGTTCAGTGGTCAACCAAACCACCAGTGGAGAAATGCACCCTTGGTGACTATACATATACACTGACCTGGCAATGCTTCAATTAAGTTACTCTTCTGTTGATCTATGTCACTGTCATCAAAGCATGGAGGGAACATAGTTGTGGGAATATAGCACACATTTATCCAATCCCTATGTTTTTTGTATTTATATATTTAAGTTCATTGTGTATAATGAGCTCCTCTTCATCTATTCACTTTAGATATTCACCTTCAAAAGGCTATATCCATCTTTACACCCATCACAGCAGTGTGTACCTACTGAAGTCTCCCTGCCCTGGGTATCACTTTAATATACCTTGTCTGAAGTCCTATAGGCTTCGTGCCTTTCAATTTTTTTAGAACCTATCTCATGATTCTGGATGTTCCTCTGGTCACGAGAAATTCTGTTGGATTATTTGCCAGTGATAGCACTGTGCTGATACATCATAAATTACAAACTCTTGCACCATGAACTGTTTGCACTGTGTACTCTGCAAGTAGGTTAACTTGTTGTTCTTGATTAATCCATGATATTTTTGTGACACAGCAGGCCTTTTTTGCTCTGTTCTATTCTAATTATCATTATTTTATTTATGTAGCACCAACAGTTTA
This sequence comes from Spea bombifrons, assembly GCF_027358695.1. Lineage (NCBI taxonomy): Eukaryota > Metazoa > Chordata > Amphibia > Anura > Pelobatidae > Spea > Spea bombifrons. Next base: position 114,712,121 of record NC_071087.1, on the reverse strand, counting down.
CGCACAGCTTCTTACGATACCTACACCGATCAGCCATAATATTATGACCGCTGACAGGTGAAGTGAATAACGCTGATAATCTTGTTATCATGGCACCTGTCAGTGGTTTAGATATATTAAGCAGCAAGTGGACATTTGGCCCTCAAAGTTGATGTGTTAGAAGCTGGAAAAGTGGGCAAGCGTAAGGATCTGAGTGACTTCGACAGGGGCCAAATTGTGATGGCTAGACGACTGGGTCAGAGCATCTCCACAACTGCAGCTCTTGTGGGGTGTTTCCGGTCTGCATTGGTCAGTACCTATCAAAAGTGGTTCAAGGCAGGAAAAGTGGTGAACCGGTAACAGAGTCATGGACAGCCAAGATTCATTGATGCACCGGGAGGGGTAGAAGGCAGGCCCGTGTGGTGAAATGCCAACAGACACGCCAATGTAGCTCAAATTGCTGAAAAAGCTAATGCTGGTTCTGATAGAAAGTTGCATCACTCGAGGATCTCTCTGCCTCGACTCCGAAACTTAGGGAGGTCTACACGGCCACTTGGTTCTACTGGTTGTCCTCTGTCGTTGGGCACGGTGCATAGTTGCCTTGTACCGTCGGGCTGCTCGGCCGGCCGGTGTACTTACCTGCTACGTAAATGGCGATGTCGCGGCCCGCCCGGTCTTCTTGATCTATATCCTCCATTTCTGTTGTTGATTTATGTAACACTACTCGCTGCCTTATGCGGACCGCCCTTGTAGTCTGTACCTGGACCTGTGTTTTTGCATTCCATTGTCTCATGCCGTGTGTACCTGATTCCCCCACGTCCCTACCCCTCCACCTTTTCCTTTCTGTACCCCTACCCCTTCTCCTTCCCATATTCTTTGAAAACTGAATAAAAACTTGATTTTGAAAAAAAAGAAAGTTGCATCACATTTTTTGTGTATGGGGCTGCGTAGCCACAGACCAGTCAAGGCGCCCATGCTGACCCCTGTCTACTGCTGAAAGTCACTATAATGTGCATGTGAGCATAAGAACTGCACCACGGAGCAATGAAAGAAGGTGGCCTGGTCTGACGAATCACATTTTCTTTTACATCACCAGGATGCATGGAGGCCCCATCTCGCAACTTACAGGGCTAACAGGATCTGTTGCTAACATCTTGGTGCCAGATACCACAGCACACCTTCAGAGGTCTAGTGAAGTCCATGCATCGGAGGGGTCAGGGCTGTTTTGGTGGCGAAAAGGGGGGCCTACTCAATAGGCAGGTGGTTGTAATGTTATGGCTTATTGGTGTATATTCAAAGAGTATGACAAAACTAGACTAGGACAAACCCATAGCGGGCCCTGCTCTCAAGCTTACAATTCTACAAACTGTTCAATACACTGGACAGCTTTCATCAGATTTCCTTGACGCGAACCTTTGTTTTGGAACAATAAAGTATGGCAATATACCATATAAGGGTATACAGTAATGCAACGATAATTACATTTATAACTAAAGTGCCCTTATATACTTCATACTTCTGGTCACATGTATAGTCTGTTATTGCCTAAGCCATGACTGCTCTTTCTGCTTATTCCCCCCCTGACCTACTTTGCTTTATATTTCCGTTTGTCTGAGCTCTCGTGTCCTTGCTGCGTATTCTAAGTCACCTCTATATACCACACAGTGGCCTTCAGCTGTGAATGGAGTTGTAAAGCATGCTAGTGTGGCACACCTCCGAGCTCTCATTGGCTGAGAGAGATTTACTCTAACCATATATGGAAAGGATGGCCATATATGGAATAATGACCCTCCTCCTAGGTAGGCGGCGAAGGGCTAACCTCTGTGCATAGCTCGCTATACTGAACCCTCGCTGCATTGCAACCGGGTGCTTTTAATCTGTGCAATAGACGCCGATCGCAGCTAGAACCGACAGGCAGATCCGGTAATAATGGTCAGCGAGACAGAGGGCCAGGCAGCCGGGCTCTCACTGCAACCAGATCGGCAGACGGAAAACGCAATGGACAGTTTAGGGCAAGGTGAGAATGAGGCCCCTTTAATAATGAATTATTGATTATATGTGGACAGGTAAACCTAGCCTATACCGTAGATGGATAGCACCAATTACCCCTGCTGGAATGCTATCATTATCTCTATGTTCTGTATACCAGACTACATATCTTATCATGTGTGAATATATATACATGCGTTAGAAGTTTTGAAAGTTTCTAAATGTTCTTCATTCTTGTGCAGAATGGTCATTGACTCATTATAACTATTATAACTAATGCCGGAGAGAAGTGAGCTTCACTATCCGATGGTATCTAACCTAGTCAATAAGAGAGATTTTAAGTTACTTTAACACAATACACATATCAGATATGTACAATGGTCATGTGTAGATTAGGTAATTGTGTGATGGCTAGCGTTTGCAAGCCAAAGGCAACCTGATACATCAATCTAAAGTCTTAATGGAAACTTCAGTAAAGTTTACAGCTTGTGATCACTTAACACGTGTGTGTGTGTGTGTGTTGTGTGTACATAATCACCAAGGTCACCTTTAGACTTACTCCTTAGCCCCCTACAGTGAACCATCTATATACCATGCACCATACATACAGATGTATAGCTGCTGCAATGTACTAACATCTTTGTAATTAATCCTACAAACTTCCAAGATAATATAGAAGAACTTTTACAGTATTTTATTACTAAAATGTATTTTTGTTCTAATTTTATTATTAGATGTCATTATTATTAGATTTGTAAGAAAGCTTAATAGATATAAATGACAAGAATAACATAATAAGATATGAATGAATACTATTATAAATAAATGTACCTTCTGCGTTTTCATATAATAAAAGTGTTTTTTTGTATAAACCATATAAATGTTTTATTGTCCACCATCATTCTGGCAAAAACACATTTTATGAAGGCATGTGTATTCAGTGGCAGACTAAAGTCCTTAAAACTTTAATAGTCATATGAATATGCAGCATATTACACAACTTACCACCTTGGCACAAATTGAGTTAATTACCCAGAATAAATATATGTAAGATACGCAGGTATGTGTTCGCTTAACATGCCTATATCACATGTCCATGCCTTTTTAATGGTTGATTTACTTACCTGTCTCTTGTGATTTTGGTTATTTTCAGTAAACATAAATGTTACTTTGGGAAATGGGAAAATTGCATATTTGTTCACTATTGTTCATAGAAGTGTAACCATCCAGTACAGATTGTTCTACTAGTTGAGTAAGCCATGGAGTCATGATCTGGAGATCCAAGAGGCCATAACAATGTTTCCCTATCACTGGGTGACTAGACCCTTAATACTTCACAATAATGGACTAGATGATATTCTTCACCCTGTTATATGGTCAAGTTTAGTAATTTTATTCAACAGCCTTTTCCTGTTAAATAGGCACAGCACACTGTGAGGCTTTGTGCAAGTTTATCATCTTGAGAAGAACTCAAGGCAGGGCTGCAAAGGACCAACACTTTTCCCTAGTCTAACATTCTGGAGTTCCTTCAAGATGACGAGTCTCTCAGCGCACCTTTAGTGGAGTTAGTTTGGGTCTAGGATGCAAAACACCCCAACATGTTGTCATTCCGAGAAGGGACCCTTATAGTTAATTGGCAAGATGAAACTTTTTATCTCGTTGTAACTTTATTTATTATTTTTAAAGTTCCCAGTTCCTGAAGTTGTGTCCCTCACCTATGCTTATATAATAGTGATAGATCCACATGAGTGTCTCACTTCTAATATGGTTTTCAGAATTTTTTGACACTTAGACGTGTGTTAAACACAATGTATAAACCATTCATGATACAATCCCCTTAACAACAACTGTTGTTTTTTTATGTGACCTTTCCTATCCCCTTTGCCACTAACCATTTGACTAATTCCTTTTTGGCATGCGCTTGGTGGCTTGCTGACCTCTTCTCCATGTTAGGTCAACACCTGTCCAAACTGAACCGATGGAGAAAAAAAGCGACTATATACTTATTATTGTATCATTATATGGTTAAAATGCAAATAAATCCAGCAGCGATGAGTTCTGGTTACTTATTGGTAAAGTCAGTCGTAGAGACAAAGTGTTGTTGATCATGCTCATAAAAAGTTTATAGCGTGAAGGTAGCTGAAGTGTATCTGTGTCCGGAAAAGAAGAGCACAACAAATGTGCTGGTAATGGGGACCTGGGACCAGGTTCTCCACCAGCCCACTTGGTTCAGTGAAAAATAGCAAATAATATGTTTTAAGTCATTATGTCATGAAGTTAAAGAAAAAAATGTGCAGGTAAAAAGTCTATAACAAATATCAGTACAAACTGATGTAAAACATAACTTTAATGCAGTAATCTTTCCCATATTTTTATTTTTAGGAATAACTTGAAGATTTCAAATATCTTCGAACATTATGCCAATTGCTAAATTAAAGTGCATTGGTGACCAACCCTACAGTTCATAGTTTTAGTAAATCAACCTATATAAATAATCATAATCATCTCTGCTTATCTATATCATTGTTACAGTCTAATGTCCCATGTAGCCTCCTCAACAATAAATGCATATTGAAGTACTATGAAGGGGTTTAATATGTATACTTTGACCTGTAGGCAAAAATATACTACCTTTTAGGAGAAGCTGCAGCTTCAGAGCTGCAATGCAAGACCCCCTCCATGGTCACGTTTTTGCTTAAAGCAGCAAATCAGTGGCAGAAAAAGTGCTCCCATTGAAATATAACACAACTCTTCCAAACACAAGATCTGTGTCTCTAGTTCCAGCTCAGATGGAAGGAGATTACTAATACAGATGGTAGCCCTCCATCATGACATAACAACTACTGTTTGGTATAATGGGTTACAGTCTGATTTCATTGGGTTAAGACAGAGGTGGCCAACAAGTTGATCTTCAGCTGTCGTAGAACCACCATTCATCACGTGTATTAAAACCATTGTTGATGAAATCTCAACCTTTGTCTGCCCCTTTCCAAAATATAATATCTGCTTGTGCATGCTTCCTAAATGATGTGTTGGCTCTTTAACCTTGGAGACACAGATTAGAGCAGAAATGTAAAATAAGGAACCTTGAACAGCTGTCATCAAGTTCTAGCAAGAGAGCAAGACAAGTTTGAGTATGTAAAAATACTAGCTTCATCTAAAAAAAACCCATCATGTTTGTACTGGCAATCACATCAAATAGATAAAATATGGAATTCTCTCTGTATATATATATATATATATATATATATATATATATATATATATATATATATATTGCCGGCATATTAAAATTAAAATGAATAAATATTTACAGTTTTTGTATCCGATGGCTAACATTACTGATGTCAGAAACATGTTTGAACAGTTAGTTTCCAAGCTGTGAAACTGGATTTTGGAGGCTACCTGAGCAGAAAAGCTTTGAGTCTGCAACATACTTTGCTGCAGGTCGTTATAAGCAAGCGTTACAATATAAAGAAAATATTCACCTTAAGGGGCTAACTCCTGGAATGTGTCAAGCGTTCTGCAAACATTGATCGTGGTCATACTTTACCTTGAGGTCAAGATGTGGTTATTAAAGAAAAAAAAGTATATTTTATATTATGAATTTTCAAACTTTAAATTCCAATTTAATTGGAAAAAATATATATATATTTTTCAATTAGTTACATAGTCTGGATTCTTAGTGTGCAATATACCATTTTCTTTCATTTATACAAATGTGATCAATTTGAAGGAGACAGAATGCTTTATGATATGTATTTTAATTTATACAAACTAATACAATGTAACTACTCTATTATAACAAATGAAATAGCTTCCAGGGAAATGAATTCTTACATTTTGAGATATGCACATTTCATTAATTCCCAAACTGCTCTTTGGGGAAAAAAAAGGGTGTTTGAGCTACTACTTTTATTTTAGATCACCGTGATGTCAATGCTGTACTGCAGAAAAAAATAAAATGGCTCATTTTTTCCCATTTACTTAACAAGAAGGTCCCAAGACTAGAAAACTGGGGAGTAAAACCACTGGTTACATAAGAGCACGACTGTACTTCTACAAGTCAGTGGTTCAAACCTGCCTCTTATCACCAGTGTAATTCCCATTTGGAATCTCATATACCTAAAATAATAATAATAATAATATAAATAAATAATTTATAATTTATAATATAAATAAATAATAATAATTATTATTTATTTATATAGAATCAACAGTTTATGTAGCAACATACTTTTTTAGTATGTACATTCAAAGGACACAAAAAAACTAGAATTAAAAGACTAAGACAAACTAATAGAACTCTAGATGGCCTTTTCTATTAACAGTTCTTAGATTTCTTATCATTGCCATGACTGTGCAGTAGGCACAGTCACGGCAAATATCATGGTCACAGCCCGGTGTGTTAGCACCAGTTTAGCAGATATAAGGCTTCCAATTTGGTTTTACTACTGGGGTAATCTGTCCAGTTCTGGAGATCACATCACCAGATTTGAAATATTCCAATGGAATTCTATAGTGGAAAGTGTGCATTATTAAATGTATTAAACACACTGAAAGCTCTGCACTATTACACATCTATTACTATATCTTGTAGCTAAAGTGGCTCTCTGTTTTATTAAATTATATATATGTATATATAGAAAATGATTCAACACTTAGATGATGTCAAATGCCTTATTTCAGGTAGGCTAAACAATGTTACCGACATTTTCAGTTCCCTTCTGGACCTTTGCTTAGTTCTTACAAGACATGTGTCCATTACTAATTCTGCTGGTGTATCCATACTTTTCTAGATTTGCATTTGTACTTCAATAGAATAAAACATAAATGTATATTCTGCACTTTTGACCTACACACTACCCGTCCTGGTCATGCTGCCATCTCCTGAGTATATATACCATTTGATTACAGATGGCACAAGTGTGACTAGTGGGAAGGAGCTAGCAGAGGTCACTGCAGTGGAAGAGACCAAAGGGCACAGCGCTCCTGATGTGTTTGATCTAAAAATTCAGCTGCCTGGAGGGGATATTGTTGACATACAGGTGAGAAAGTGTGTTCTGTCCTGTATGATTCTCGATGCATTAAGATCAGAGTGAGTATTTGTTTGGAACAAACTCAAAGGCATTTTGTACATCACTTAAATAATTCATATTTACTGCTCCCAAAAAAAAAAAAAAATGCACTTTTTTTTGCACGTCATAAAACATAACACGTTTTATACTTAAGAAACCTAGTAATCCATTGTCTAAAAATGAAGCCATAGTGCAAACAGCACTAAATTCTATTCATAATGATTAGGTTTCATGTTTTTAATGTGTGTCATCTGGATTTGCTTTTGATATTTTTGCGGAGTCTGATTCTCTGCCACAAACACTGTAGGGGAGTAAAGATTTCATGGTAAAAATAATATACTGTAGTCTATGTTAGTTCCCACGTTCCAAAAATCATGTTGTGTTATGCCAGTACTGATGTGGATTAATTGTTGTTGGTTCATGTGTTGTCAATTTATGCTCACAGGTGTCTCCCAAAGAGCTGGTTCAGGAGATAATCCAGGTGCTCATGGAACATGAAGATTCATGTCACAGAACATGCTTTTCACTACAGTTTGAAGGCAATGTGCTGGATAACTTCTCTGAACTTAAATCAGTAGAAGGAATAAAAGAAGGGTCCATTTTGAAAGTGGTGGAAGGTGAGAAATGTCTGTGGAACATCTAACAAGACATGACAACCAAGATGAGATATATCTAATTCTAGACACGTTCTCTAGGACAATAAAACAAATGAGAAACACTTTAATGTGTTCTTCATGTTAAAATACTTTATTAATTTAAAATTGATCATCACCAAAATTGTTTGCTGACATTTTATGATATAGTCAGACTGGAGCCAACGGTATGATTGCTTTGTTCTCCTTAAACATATGGTTCTGCTACAGAAGTTACACTAATATATAATGCTTTGCATTTTGATGTCACCTTCTGAGTGCTATCAAAGCAACACGTTTGGGACTTATTGAGCATGCTTTTTGTTTTGTTAGAACCATACACAATCAGAGAGGCTCGAATCCATATCCGCCATTTCCGGGACCTGCTGAAAAGTTTGGATCTCACTGATGCCTATAATGGTGTGGACTGTAGCTCTTTGTCCTTCCTGAACAGCATCTCAGAGGATGATATTGGAGGTATATATAGTGCACCATGGAACTAAAACTGTCAATTCAGATACACAATCAACAGAATTGGCCTTTATATGTCAATTACTAAGTATTTCCGTATTTCAAAAATGTAGAAAAGGGTTCTTAATTATCTAATGGAAATAGACATTTAAATAGTTTATAGCAACAACCTTTTCTCTAAACATAAATCATGGCCTCTATTTAACGTAAAAGGAATAGACCCATCTGGGGGTCTTTACGTTGGCCTTGACTATACTGTTTCTCATTGACTGTTTATCTTGTTTTTTTCCAACTCCATAATTTGTGGTGGGTGTCTTCCATTCTAGATTCTCTTGGACATGAAAACAATGGCAAGAAGAAAAAACGCTCCTCGGCAGAACAAAGTCTGGAAGCCATTGATTGCTCTCCTCCAGAATATATTCTTCCTGGGAGTACAGAGCGTCCCTTACAGCCACTTCAACCACTAACTTTGGACAACAAGGTATGTCCGTGATGTCATCAGCAGAAATTCAATAATAATCGTATTGTTTTGCTTTTCTAAAGCCATTCATTAGGCTGCACTGATTAAACTTTAGTTGTTATTACGTCAAACCTCTCGATATGACTTGTAATATATGCCATTACCCTTCCAGTAGCAAAAACTTTTTAGCTCATACACACAATAGCCATGTAAAGTCAACTGCCGCGTAGAAATATCACATTGTAAATGTAAATGTCAAGGTCTTTCCATTTCACAAACATGTTACTTTCTTTCATCTGAAAGAATAATTAACATTATGCTCGCAGCCGAGATTGTAAAAAAAAGAAAAAAAAAAGCTATCCAACGAACAAACATTGCATAATAAGGCTTGCTCAACCAGTAAATCATTTTCAAAAAGCTACGGTTTTAGAATAAATAAAATGACAGTATTGCAATATTACTCACACCCCCTGTGAAGAAGAATGCATATTAAAGAACTCTGTGACTACTTTCATATGCATTCTTCCAAAACTGAAAAGAACTAAATGAAACAGAGAAGAGACTGCCCTGCTTCTGCAGCTGCCCTCTTCTGCCATGGTCCATGGTCCATTCTAGCAACTGGTTGGCATCTTGAAGCAGCAATAAGTGGCAGAAAACATTTGCAACACTGTCCATGAACACATCCCCTCTGCCACCTCTGTACATAGTTAACACTATTTAATCTTTGTTATTCACAGCCACCCCGGTGCCTGAAATCCTTGATGATGAGCGGCTGGAATCCTCCACCTGGCAATCGCAAAATGCATGGAGACCTAATGTACTTGAATGTCATAACTTTGGAAGACCACTACATAAACATCACTGCTTCCAACCGGGGGTTTTACATTAATCAGTAAGTGTTGTCCCTGCCTTGACTTGGTGTTTATGTGTCAATGGAATCTTCCTTATGTTTGAACTTTGTGTGTGATTTATAGGTCCACTGCAGAAGTGTTTAATCCCAAACCAGCTTCTCCAAGCCACTTGAGTCACAGTATTGTGGAACTGTTAAATCAGGCTAGCCCAGCCTTCAAGAAGAATTTCTCGGCGCTACAAAAGAAAAGGTAAACTATCGAAATAACGCTCATAATGTAATATCAAATAGTCAGGGCTACACACACATATATATATATATATGTGTGTGTGTGTGTATATATATATATATATATATATATATATATATATATATATAGAGCTTGTTTGCAAAATCATAAATTATAATTAATGTGTCGTCTCTGTCCATCTGACATTGTGCTGACAATCAAGTGATAATCTTTTCCATGGCTGAATAAATAAATTACAGTAGTAATATTAATATAATACATCTTCTCCAGCAATGCAATTGCTGAATGAGGTCTGAATAAATTACAATAGCGATATTAAATCTTCCCAGCAGTAATTATTAACAATGAATCTAGTCTCGCTGAATTTAGTATTTTAAAAAATCTTTTCCATCAAATAAATTAATATTGCTGGATAGAAGGGAATGGAAGATGGAACAGGGATTTAGCAATTAGTTTTAGAAAAGATTGTAGCCTTCATATGAAATGGAAATGGATGTGCAATTTTACCATGTTTACCCCATTTTTCATTTGTATACACTAAATAAGCCTATGTAATGGTGTTTACAGATTAAAATTAGCAGATTAAAAACCCACTTTTTTGGTATACTAAAAAGCCATTTTAACTTCCTGGATTTGTAGAATTATTCATTTATTTTAAGTAATCTCCCCAATTAACCTGATGATTATTATGAATTCATTCAGATATTAAGGCTAAATATCTTCAAACCATTTACAGTGATAACCGAACAGAAAGCACACGCTGTAGGTACTTTTAATACGTTAATTAAGTTATGATAAAAGCGGTTCCCTTTTATTAAACATTGACTGGAGGAGTGATGTCATTACTTCTGGAGAATTTTGGCAGCTATATTTTGATTAGTGTGGCCTTTTCTTCTTTTATTGCCATGGGCATAACAAAGTGGGACTTCTCAGTTTAACAGAACAAGAAATTAATACAAATGGGTATAGTTATTTTCATACCTGGGAACTCTCCGGGTTTGACCGGGAAACACTGGTTCTTCAGGTCAACACCCAAATCTTCCGGGTCGCGGGAGCAGGATCTTGGCACGCCCCACTTTTTTGCCCATTTCCCCCTTAAATGGGGGTGTTTCCCAAGATGTCAGCAGGTATGCCCAGAGGTCAGCAGGTATGCCCAGAGGTCAGCAGGTATGACATTGGCGGGAAAGTCCCCAGTGTCAACAGGACTGCCCCCAACATAAACGGGACCAGCCCACCAGCGTCAGCAGACAGTCCTGGCTGCATCCCGCAAGGGTAGGCTCTGGGTAGCCGGGACCCAGAAGTTCCCAGGTATGAGTTTTACTTATTGTGATCAAACTGAAAATATAAACTGATATACACAGGGTGCATAGACATCCACTGGAGAGGATAGCAACACCGTATCAGGTTTACAGTTGGGTCGCACCAAACACCAACCATATCATCGACTGTGTCAGAGCAGAGGATGCATACAACTCACGGCTTGGCTATGAAGAACACATTCCAGGACAGGTACTACAATCCTGTGTTGTGGGTCATATGCGGGACGTTGACATTTACAGAGGTGCTGGCCTCAAGTTCTATTTTAACTACTATCCTGATAGTGGCAAAGCTTCACATTTTGTGTCTTTTTTGACTCTGTATAAGTTAACAGAACATTTTTCTAAAGGGGGTTTAGTAGAGGGACAGTTCAGTTTGTGTTTGCTGATACATTACCAACTGAGTTAGCTTTGTATCATAAAGTGCCAACTCCAGCATAACGAATAGCTCAATCAATGAGATGTGTTTTAAGAAATCTCACTGATTTCATTGTTTATAATACAGGAATAAACATTATATTTTCTCTTATAAGCGTATTGAAAAACAATTAAAATGCTAGATATAGAAAACACTAAAACACTAAATCCATTCTATCCTCTGAAATGCATTGTGAATATATCTACTAGTTCGTATAACTAATTAACTGGCTAATAACAAATATCTTCTTCTATCTGAAGACCAGAGACTGGAATGAAGAGTTACAGACAACCAGAGAGCTTCCGAGAGAACTCCCTGCAGATCAACTGTTGCGCCAAAGAGCCAACTTTAAGGTAACAACATATGAGCGTGCACACACATTTTTTCTGACTTTTAAAGATACCTTGAACGCTCTTATTCATTTTCTTAACATTTAAAGCACATTTTTACAAGAAACAATTACTATAAATACAAGAAACCCACAAGTTATAAACCAAGGCAATAAAGACCAGCTTAGTTCATGCATTTTCTAGGCTCACTTAGATATCTGGCATACTGTCATCTTGTGGAAGAATGAACAAATATGTATTTTTCTTTATATTTCAGGGGTTCACAGTAACAATAATTAACATTATTTTGTCTATTTGCGGTGTTATAGATAAACTCTGATTTTGTTGGTGCATGCACAAGAGGAGCTATGGCAGTCATTGATGGTAATGTCATGGCTATTAACCCTGGCGAAGAGACCAAAATGCAGATGTACATTTGGAATAACATCTTCTTCAGCTTTGGTTTTGATGTGAGGGATCACTACAAGGACCTAGGTGGAGATCATGCCGCCCATGTTGCTGCCAGCCATGACCTCAAAGGAGTTCAAGCCTACAGTGACTTGGACATTGAGGAGCTGTATGTATTGGGAACTGTAGTTCTGGATTATAGAGGATACAGAGTAACTGCACAGTCAATCATACCAGGGATTTTAGACCGCAAGGAAGACCAAAGTGTAATCTATGGTTCAATTGACTTTGGTAAAACCGTTTCATCAAATGTTAAGTACCTCACCTTGCTTCAGAAAGCCAGTAAACCATTAAGAATTATGAGACACGTTGTGTTGAATGAAAAGGATGAAGAAGTTAATCTTTGTTCATCTGTGGAGTGCAAAGGGATCGTGGGTAACGATGGACGCTACTACATACTAGATCTCCTTCGTACCTTCCCACCTGATGATAATTTCCTTCCGCCGAAAGAAGAATGCACACAAAAGGAATCCATATTCCGATTTCCTAAACATTATCGCCACCAACTATGCAGCTTACGCCCAGAACTGATTGAATATTTTGTTCAGTACAAGTAAGTTACTCATTTCCAAACTGTACATTTTCATAGCCAAGGAATGCAGAAATATTTTTTACCCCATGCTCATATTTTGGATCTATCATTGTTATAAATCCATGCAATTATCCATTATAGAGATGTCCGGCCATACATAGTCCTGATAACATACTTGAATACATTAACAAACATTTTCACATTGAAAATTAATCTGACCAATTGTTATACAATGGATTTCAACTGAAATTGAAAATTTATGGGGACATTCATGATAAGATTATCACTAATTGCCTGTTACACAGTCTTACTTGCGTTATTATCATTTTTTTGCATTTATATTTTATCTATTAGATAAAATGTAATTAGAAACACATATTTACTGCTGTGAGCTAATATAATAAAAGATTTCTCAAAATAAAAAAAAAATAGCTCAGTGTATTCATATTATTTTTTCAGACGTCGTTGATGTGGAGCTTTAATTAAAATTGGACCACAATCTACTTTACATTTTCTATTCATTTAGGAAGAACTATCATTTATAGCCATTAATGGGTTGCCACAATACAACCTCTTAATTAGAACTCTTATAAATATTCTGTAACTCTCACAGATATGCTCAGTTTATGAAGATCATCGTGGAAAAGACGAAGAAGGGAGACGTAAAGTGGAGTGAAGAAAATGCGAATGGTGGTAAGTTTCCATTATGTGCTGATTGAAGGAAATGAAACTGTAGAAAGAAATGGCTATTGCCAGCCATAAATTGAATTGCCTCCGAATGAAAATGTATCGCTAAATTTTATCAAATTTTTTTTTGCCAACATCGCTAGAATCGGAATTTAATAAAGATGGGTAAATTTGTCTCGGATAATTGATTTTAGTGCAATATAGCTTAACCGTCCCCGAAGCCTCTGCGCTACAGAAGAATGAAAAAGTATTACTTGAATAAATTACAATATTGTTGTCAGCTTAAGCTGATAAATCTATGCATATTTTAGTAATGTACTTTATGATTTGTAAAACTGTAGGAGCGATGGCTCCCAGACTTTAACCCCTTAAGGACAATGGGCGGTCCCTAAACCCATTGAAAACAATGCATTTTGAGCCCGTACATGTATGGGCTTTGTCATTAAGGGGTTAACCATTTGCCCGCGCAGTATAACTTAGTGCTGGAACATTGGGCTTCTATTTCAAAAAGGGAGATGCTATGTGTTGTTGTGTCTGGGTTTGCAAATGGGCGCAATGGCTTCTAATATTGTAGGGTATTTCTAGTGAAAAACAACATGATTTATAAAGCTGTTGAAAATTTCTGTAATGGGTGTAAAATTATTAATGGCAGCTCACGGCTGTACCGCGCACGGTAGGTCATTACCATTGTAATTGTTGAAACAGAGCATTTGAAAACATAAATCATCGCGTGTCACTTTTCTTTTAGTTGAGCCGCAGGGAGCGGATGTTATCAGAGAAGCCTGTCGAGAAGTCGGTTCTGTCGTGGATTACATTTTTGATATCCGTTTTAATTCAGATGTCTACTCATCTGGTAAGTTCCATTTCAGATTGCGACGGCAGGAATAATAATTTATGGAAGAGTATTGTGCGTCGTTATTCTGCTATGTTGTGCGTAGCAATCAAATAATCAGATATCTATACCCAGGACCAGGGCCGGCCTTAGGGGTGTGCGATCTGTGCGGCCGCACAGGGCGCCATGGCAACAGGGGCGCCTGCCCGAGACTTAAATTAAAACCCCAATGTTTTAATTTAAGTCGCTCGTGAAGTTTTTAGCAACCGCTTGGCGCCCCTCACTCTCCGTGACTCCGTTGCGGTGCCGGCGTTTCATGCTGAGCACCGAAATATGATGTCATATTCCGGCGATCAGCTGTGAAGTGCGCATCGCGGCAGAGGGGGAAGACGGACGCCTCCCGCTCTCACTGTAAGTAAGTAAGGATAATGAGCAGTGAGAAGGGGCAGAAGGGGGGAAGGCAGTAAGAAGGGGCAGAGGTGGTAGATAGTGAGAAGGGGCAGAGGGGGGAAGGCAGTGAGAAGGGGCAGAGGTGATAGAAAGGGGCGTTTTGTGACAAGATTTTTTTTTCCTCTCTTTTTTCGGGATGGGGGGTGTGCCAGAGGAGTAGTCCGCACAGGGCGCCAGATCACCTAAGGCCGGCTCTGCCCAGGACATAGTGGATGCGTTGTAAATAGTCCTAATTTTCAGTGCACTTTCTAATGGAAGCAGGCCAGCACCCAAAACATTTCAAAAAATGACTTAGTAATCAAAATGTCCCTCAACCTATCTTGAATAGTACAAATAATGTAATATTACACTAGAGGAAGAAAGTATTTAAAACTTCACCTTTAGTGGAATATGCACTCAAGGCAGATAAAAATCTAAATAAACTGATTTTACCCTATTTTTTGCACATTACCAACGAGTTACAGCGTACATTTGTATCAGATGGTAATGAAGTGACTACAATCGATCAACTGATTAGAATTTTGGGTTAACCCAAATAAAAAAGCATGCAAAGTATTTTTATTAGTTTTACATATTGAAACAATCTCTTTCTTTTGTCTTATTTAGTTGTGAGGTTTCCAGAGTCCCAAATCCATGCCAATGAATTGCAGAAAAGATTACTGAGGGAAGCTGCCTCGTTCCTCTTGTCCGTACAAATTCCAAATTTTGTAAGTTGTTTTTTTTTTAAGTTTCAAACAAAATATCAGTTTCATGAATACGCTACTGAAAAATCATCTTTGATCCTTGAATTAGAATACCATCTTGAGTAACAAATAATACACTCTTAGTAAATGTATTATGTTCCTTGCTGAATATATATTTTATTACATCATATTTTCTAGAAAAAAAAAATATATGATAACTGTTTTACAACAGGTCACATACAGATGCCATTATTTAAAAATGATTGAATGCCCCAAAAAAATTTCTGCAGTATGTAATTTGCAATAAATGTATATTTTATTTTGTATACGGCGCTTAGTCCTAGATCTTCATTGACCTATTTTTCTCTGTCACTAACAGATAAAAAGTTGTTTGGATCATGTCGTTGTCCCCTTGGATGGTAAAACACTTACAGAGGCGATACATGCTCATGGGATTAATGTCCGGTATCTGGGGACAATTGCTGAAATGATCAGTCAGATGGAGGATCGCCAGTCCTTGGACCATGTTTATGTAAGGACCATTGTGTTTGGTGAAGTGACACATTTACATATATTATTTTTTCCCCAAACAGACTGAATACGGTGTATAACATTTTTTGTGGACAAGAAAGTGAGATACTGTATATATAAATGTCTTAGTTGTATGTATGTGATAGCTCATCTGACGTGGTTGCTTCATGTCACAAGCTGAACTTGAGGAAAATCATTTAAAGGCCTCATGGAAGAATGTTCCACCCTTTTCTGGATTTAAGAAATAATGGAAATCCAAAAGGACCTTAAAAAAAAAAATCCTAACCACACTTTATTTCCCTTACAGAGACTAGTAATCCTGGAAATAGTTACTCGTTCAACCAAACTCATTCTTCGCAACTACCTTCAGGTAAGGGCAGGGTGATCCTTAACCATTTAAACATGCCAATAGAAATCCTATTTATTTGGCATTATAATTCAGGTAGAGAGTGCGTGTTTGTTCATGGTGTTCTTGGCTTTCCAGTCCTTTGGTTTATTTTCCATTGATCCTTTCTATGACTGGCTAAGATAAATATGACATGTACTAACATGTCAATCAAACATGATGATGTGTCATGGAAATGTTCATTTATCTTTGAAGGGATAAAAATGATATACATATATACATTTTAACATTCTTTTTATTTTTATTTTTTCACTTGGGTCAGTCTCTCATTGCCTCAAATGCCTTGACATCCCAAAGTACCACTGGGTATCTTTCGAATGAATGTGGTTACATTGAACTATTTTGTTTTGGAACTTCTTGAGGTTTTGATAGGCAACCAAAATATTATCTACAATATATGTATATATAAAAGCTCGTTTGAGCAGGGCCCTCCTCACCTGTTGTCTCTGATATAAAACAATAAATAATAATAATAATAATAATAAGTGAAATGTAACAGAAGTATCTGGTGAGCAGGATTGTTATTTAACATATGAAGAATGATGCATGGGTTTCAACTGCACTGCAATATTAACTATTTTTTATCATCATTATTATTATGGCCAGGGTGTGGAAATGTCTGCCTTGTCGGCTGCAGTGAGTCATTTCCTTAATTGTTTCCTGAGCTCCTATTCTAACCCAGTGGCTCACTTGCCCCCCGATGAGCTGCATTCTCGCAGAAAGAAGGGCAAGAAGAAGGTTCGGCCGCTGGAGAATGGAGACAGCACAGCATGGACCATTATGACTCCAGCTGATCTTTGGAAACAGATCGTCCAGAAGGCCAAGGAGAATTTTGATTTCACTCTGTCATTGTAAGATACTACCCCCTCCGAGAATGCTTCTTCTTTTTATAGATAACTTATGAAGTGCTTGGTAAATGATGTATATAAACTTTTTTCAGCACGGCATAGAATCTATGAATTAATAGTCAACATGGTTTCTGGACAGAATGCATATTTAATATTTTTTTTAGATGCCGTATAGAAAACAATCAGCAATTTATTTTTGGGGTGTCATGTCAGCCTAAAATACTTGCTATAAACTTGGGAATTTGTCGATATGCTTTGGAACATTGATTTCCCACACTTTTGCCCCTTAATCCTATAGCAGCTTGATTGAGGTTGGGTTGAGGCTGTCTGCGATGAGATATGGCTTAGTTGAGAAAAAAATCATGGCATATGGCTGAGATAAACAGCATTGCCCCTGTCTAGAGAACCATGTGTATCTTTAGCAGCGTGATTTCTTTTTTTCTGTGTTATTCTGTTTAATTAGCCCAGGCGTTTCTGTATGTGTTCATTGTGTCCATCTTACTCCATTTTCCTCTGTAACATTTCTCCCTGGTCTGTGTTTCAGTGACTCTGTGGACCAACTTGCTGAGAAGTTGAATCTGCAGAAAGTTACCCTTCTCCGAGAGTTCTGCGTGAAAACTGGAACACAGGTAATTTATGGGCCTAGTAGACCAAGCACCAAAATTCTTGGCTGAGAAATGACATCCATGTGGGTGTCTGTGGGTGTGCAGACAGCGCTATGCTACATTATTGTTTCTTATGATGGTTTTCTGGTGGCCACCAATAGGACCACAGCTGAGTTTGGTAGCCACACTAGCAAATTACAGGTGCATAATATACAATTATACAACTAAGACTAAGACAATAGCATACAAATATTTGCAACAACAAGATAACCTGATGTCACGGTCTGCACAACTGGCATAATTTAAGGTGGCCACATGCTACCGAGTTGGTGGCCGCACTTGAGAAACGGTGCTATATATGAATAGTAATTTGAGACGTCAACACATTTTCTATCTAATTGCAACATCATCTGAAAGTACAGTCCGTGTATCAGAAATTCCCAACCTAGGGAAGGGAAAAAAAATGTAACTATTGCAAAAGTATCATTTTCACTATAAAGTATTCCATTACATGCTCTTTAAACTTTTAACTGTGAAAATGCTGATTTTGTTTCTTAATACAAACAATGAACAGTACAGGGTTAACGATATAGACCTTGAAAATACATTTTTAAAATGTAATTTACAGGAAATAGATAGACGTGGTCTCGGAAAGCAAAAATAAGTAGTTTATTGTGTATGTCCTTTTATATGCTTGGGCCCTGGGGCTTGAAGCTTGTGGAACGCGTCAGAAGAAACTGCAAATACAAGAAGAAATGCAATTACATTCTTGTGACTTTTATTAAAAGTACAGGGTGTTAGAAGTGCTCTCTGTTATAAACCATTAAGAAATATGCAGAATGGATTTAGTCGGTGACCAGTGATCCCTCAAATGTTTCATAGATAACATTTATATAAATGTTTTATTCACAAATTGATTAAAATCGTAATTCTGTATTCTAAAGAGCGTTATGTTATTAAACTGCATATCCCGGAGACTTTGTAATGCCATAAATTAATTATCCCCAAGGCACATGTATTCAATTTTATATTAAATTATACAGGGCCTTTCCTGCTAGAAGTATATAGGACTCTTTGAGAGGTATGCGTCATACTTTACTCTAGGTACATGTGCAAGAGCTTAGAGATATTACATATATACGGCATATGAACTTGACTTGCATATAAAAAGCATGCGCAGGTTTGTTTATATGGTCACAGCTTACTGGAGAAGAAAAAAGATATTACTTTTTGGTTCAAAGGAGAAAATTTTCTACCTTCCACAAGGTGTTATTTTGGTAAATTTATCTCGATTTTTCAAATGATTTCTCATTCCTTGCCCTTTAGATTCTTTTGCGTGAATACAATTTTGAAAGCCGTCATAAGCCGGCTCTGACAGAGGAGGATATTCTAAATATGTTTCCCGTGGTCAAACATATAAGCGTCAGGGCCAAGGAGGCGAGAGAGCTTTTTAACAAAGCCCAGGTCACCATCCAGCAAGGTAGGAACTAGGACACCGCATATTTTCCTTCACAAGTCTACACTTCCTTCTTCTACATTTTACACTTTGGTCGGGATAGAGGACGTCTAACCCTTTCAAATGTTCAATTATCAATGGAGGCACTGGGTACATGTTAAAATAACTATTATTTGTGCTATGTAGGTGGTCTGAAAGAAGGTATAGTCTTCCTGAACGAAGCTTTGCTCCAGTTTAACAGTGTATATGGTGCTATACATCCTGAGATTGCGTTATGTCTGCGTCTTCTTGCAAGAGTCAAGTTCATTTTGGGAGATGTGGCTGAGGTGAGTGACATACACGCCAGCATTAGCTACTTAGTTCCAATTTTTGCATAAAAAGGGAAGATTTACTGTTCTCTATATTAAAGTACCCAGAGAAAGTAGAATTGTAGTTATTTTAAATCAAGTATATAATAAAAAAAATATTTTTTAAAAAACTAGCTTTCCAGGCTTATTGAATGTTTTTTTATTTGTTAAATTTGTACATTGAAAAAAATCATAATTTTTAAGGCAAAATTGATCCTGAACTGTTTCTAAATATAATTGTTATATATTCATGTTTCTAAATATAAAATTGTTTCTAAATATAATCGTGATAGTGTTTCAGTGAATTATTTTTTACGATTTCTTGTTTGCATCAGGCGCTGGATAACCAGCAGAAAGCTCTCATAATGACAGAGAGGACCCTGGGATATGACAGCACAAGCACAATTCAGGATTACGTATGTCATTTTTACATTGTCAGTGAGCTTGTAGACAAGTTATTATATGATGTAATATAGCAGTGAGGGATGAAGTGAGGGATGAAGTAAAACACTGTGTTGTAAGTGTCCGTTTTAACGCAACATTGGTATCAATATAAAACCACCCATTTTTTTTTATAGAAATCTTTCTCATGAAGTTTTTGGACATCTTATTTGCCTTTGGGACATTTTTTAGCCTTAATGGTATTATTAATTTTTGAAGTATATCAATCAACACACGAGCACAATTAAAAGACTTATGTTTATTCACAACATTTTCAGTAGTTATGCATAGTAATTGAGTATAATGGTCAGTAGAGTCTTAATAATACATAATAGTTAGGGCAGTCAGAGTCTGAAGAAGAAAGAGGAAAGTTAAGATAGATCTTCCATTTTCTTGGCACACTTTGGTGAATATGCCCCCTTTAAGTCAATTCAGTTATTTCACAATTTCTTCTCTTTGAAGTGATCCATGGCCATTTTTAGTGTTATTTATGTTATCAATATCTTTAATTCATTAGGTTCTTCTTGCTCTATACTGCTTTGGCAGTGGACAGCTACCAGTAGCTTTGAAACTTCTGTACCGGGCTAGGTACTTAATGCTGATGATAGCCGGAGAGGATCACCCGACCATGGCTACCTTAGATGTAAGTAAATCACCAAAGATAGTGTTTAGAAGCTTTATATCTATATAAATATATATAAAATGAGGTATTACTGTATTGCAATGTGTTTGTGCCTTGGGTAGGTTGAACTATAATTGTAAACACAATAATATACTATTATCGTGTTCTTACAGAGCAATATTGGTGTGGTACTCCAGGCTGTACTTGAGTGTGACTTATCCCTAAGGTTTCTAGAGAAAGCCCTGGAGACCAATAAGAAGTTTTATGGAAACAAGTCACTAGATGCTGCATTAAGGTAATGAATTGTTACACTCTTTTCCCATGTTGATTTGTGGAATATCCTTCCCATGATTAGTTCTATCTGAATCGAGTTTTTGAGGGCTAATCACCTCATATTTCTCTTAAATGCACTTTGTTAGCTCACCTTTTTAAAGTCTAATCTTTTTGAGCAATTGAATAAAAACCATCAATGGTCATTAGTGGTATGTAGGCTCAGGATGGAAGTGGTGGAAAAAATAAAATGTCACATGAGTGACTAGTGAGTAGTCTGTGTTTTTGCGCTTTATTTTTATTACTATATTGGGCGACCGCATATGGTGATGCTGAATCAGCTCATGCCAAGAATTGATTAAAGTTTGAGTCTTTATATCAAGACAAATTGGCAGACTAGATGGGCTGCATGGTTCTTATCTGCTATTAAATTCTATGTTTCTATGTATGTACTATGAAGTAAAGCCCCCAAAAACCTATAAAGGGTTAAATTCTAAGTGAGCCACATTTCTCATGATCTTTACTTTTACTCTAACTTACATGTTTGTGCTCTATAAATATATATATATATATATATATATATATATATATATATATATATATATATATATATATTTACTATTAACATTGTCTAGTACTGTGTTTATCTTAATTTAAGGTGTTTTGTTATTTAAAGAACTCTAATGCAATTGAGAAATCATGTCATGTGAAAGTCTTCACCATAAAACAATGTTTCATTTAAGAGTTTAAGAATAAACATTGTAATCCTCTCTAAAAAAAAAAACCCAGAAGTTTATGATAAATTTTCTAAAAGTCATACCTATGTCATTACATAAGCTTTCAAGACCTCTGAGGTCCGTTTTCAAATAGAGAGGGCACTCATCTAAAGAAGAGAACCTAGAGGTATTGAAGGCTTATGTGACAGTTGATCCGCTATAAGGTATTACATTCCACTAAATACTTAATCTACACTGGGACCAGTACAGAAATATCCATTATCATGATACATATAGAATGTGTAGTGCCCTGCTGTTGGTAAAGGTTGGCACACACCTCTGTTGAGATAAGAATGTGCAAACAGATATGCAGCAGCAGGTGATACAAAGTCCCCACGGAAAGGTTTTGAATTACTTGGTCTGACATAACACAGCTGGCTGGGTCAGTGACCGAAGCAAAACATTTTCACGCCAGTTGGGGTTTTTATCATGCAGCTGCTCAGCTATTCTTTATATCTTTGTTTTATTTCCCATTTTATGGGCAACCTATATAATAAAACCAGTTGGTCCAGCTTTTCAGCAGCACAGCCTTCTTTTTGAGGAATAAGGTATCTTGAAAAATACGTTGCACATGGGTGTATATATGACAAAGTGGAACAATTATCGTTCAATTGGGATATACTGGAATAGAAGATGACAAAATAGTCAAAATAGTCACAAATATAGGCGATAGTCCCCATATGAGTCTGCCCAACTTAGTAGACAGACGAAGAAATCTTGTCATGATGTCATGAGATCACTGGTTTGTTTCTCTCCTGCAGTCATCACTTGATAGCCCTGGCCTACACATCTAAGGCAGAATTCAGAACGGCGATGCAGCATGAAAAGGAAACATACACCATATACAAAGCTTTGGTAGGTAGCACTATGGATGCTTTTCATTGGATAAAACAATAATATGGTTGAATTGTTATTAATTGTAGAATGTCCAACTCAAAGTTTAATTTGTTGTAATTTACTAGTAAAATAGGTTATCTGCACATATCTAGAAGATACCTTAAAAATGAGGTGAATATAACATATTTTGCTCAAATGCCTATTCCAGCTGGGTGATTCCCACGAACGTACCAAAGAGAGCTCTACATTCTTGAAGCATGTTACACAACAGGCTGTGAACCTTCAGAGGACAATGAATGAGATCTACAAAAACGGATCCATTGCCTCCTTACCTCATGTCCAGGTATCTACTACTTGTGTGATGAGATTTGGAATTTGGCTGTGTTATCCAACCTAGAATTTTCATGTAAAAAACTGAACGTTCTGCTAACTTTACTCGCATGTGTTGTACGTTTTCCTCATTTGCGAGAGAGTTCTACTGCTAACCACACCACAGTACTTTGTGGTTATTTATTGGGCAGTTACGATGTCAAGTATAATAAAAGAGTAATTCGTGCTTAGTAAATTAAAACTCTTTATTGCCTTCCTGTGGTTGAAAAATAGTACATGGTAAATGACGAGCCCAACCAAATCTGATAAACACCATATATACTTTCCATTTCTACCTAATGCACCCAAAACTGTTTCATGTGCACCGAACACTTGATGTCAAAACAAGGGCAGAAACATAAGTAATATAGCCATTTCCGAGTCATAATTTCTTATGTGGGTGTGTTGGAGCATTTAAATACGACTCAAACATAAAAAAGATTATTAAAATATAAACCTCGGTGCATAGGGAATGAATAAATAAATAATACTTTACAATAAAGTTCTACAACTTACCTTACAACACAAGACATACTTGCAATCTTTATGACACTTGTGAACAAATACATTGAATAAAAGTCATTTATATAGTCATTATATATCCCAATATCTGTCATCTGTTACTTAGTGTCAATATACTATTTGAATAAAGGATCACTGCAGTTGACTACATTGTAAACTTAGCACATTTATTAAAAAAGCAGTCCTTAACCGCAATGACAATATAAGTAAAATAATAATTCCTGAATATTGATCTTTTTTTTTTTAAAGGAGATTTTGTAATATTCAGGATAATAGAACCGGGAATATATTTGGTCAAGGTTTTTTTTTACTATGGCATGGGAGGGAGCATCGACTTTTCACAACAGGCAACAGAGAGCTGCAAAAGACAGCTTCTTCACCTAAAGGGAAAAAAAAAATAAAAACAGAAGATGCTAGGAAATAAATACACTGACGCAATGAATATGTGTCATCAATAGAAATATCAAAAGAAATTTAAAATTCTTCCAACTAGTTCTATTTGACAGTTTTGCAAACAACATAACAAATATAAATTAGCTTTGGGCCTTTTGCCTCTGACAGCGTCTTTAGTTGTAATCTCAAATGTAACACTCAGTGTCGGATGTATGGTGTATCTAAAACAATGCTGGTACATTACAGATGGTGTTGGTGTACAGATGGAACCAACACCTCCTCACTTTCAACACTTTTGATCACAGATGTTCAGGATGCCTTTAAAAGGGCAATTTCTCTCATTTAAAAAGGTTTATAATATAAATACTATTATGCTTTTAGGGTTTCTGGAAACATCAGAAACAATGTAAGGCCTAGTTAAATACAGAACACAAATGTACATATGAGAGTAAGATCTCGGCTATCTCTATCTGCCTGTCTATCTTCGTGCTGTGAATAGTGACGTGTGACTTGTTTCCATCATCTAGATTGTGCCTCCTGGAGTTGATGTATTGTTGCAGCATCTGAACCTTCTCAATGGCATTGTTCGGATCAATCTAAGGTGAGCTGAAAAGTGACTTGTGATATTAAAATATATTTTTCTATATGGCAAGCAGAAGTTGCTCATTTGACTTCTTTTTTAATTTACAGCCTTCGTGAGGTAAATGGCAGTGTCAACACAAAACAATTAGAGAACGGGGATTCTCTAGATTCTATAGAGCAACAGCTAGAACAAGACCCTGCGCTGCCAGCAGAGCAGCAGGAAGCAGATACATCAGAAGTGCAGGTAGAAGGTGATACAGCACAGAATGAGGATGCTGCTGAGGGGCAAAAGGGCATTAGCGAGGAGACAACAGAAACAGCTGCTGAGAAAGAGGATGCCTTGGAAAAGCAGAAGGAGAATATCTCTGTGGAGCAGGTAGAAGCCATAATTGAGAAGCAGAAGAAGGAAGAGGGAGAAGAACAGAAGGAGGAAACTGCTGAGGAGCATGAGAATGCTGTTGGTGAACAGGAGGACACTGCTGAAGGGCAAAAGAAAGATGTTCCAAAGGAACAATGAAAGGCTGTAGATGAGGAGCCTAAAACAAAGTGAGGTTATTTTTTAGGAGCAGATGGAGGATGCAGCTGACAAACATAAGGATTATGTATGAAAAAAGATGATGTTTCAGAGTAATAGAAGGAACATACAACTAAGAAGCAGAGAATGCATAATGATCAACATTGACATCTCCTTGAGATATTGCATTGCCAATCACAACTGCTCTTGAGTTAGTGGGACAGATTTTGCATCAAAGAGCAATGCGTTTACAATTACAATCTTGCTTACCAGGAAGGCTTCAGGAGAGCGAGCTTCCTTGTTTTTATCTTGGGATGGTTATTTGTTTAAACAGGTTTCTATATTTTAGATATTAATAGAGCTGATTGGAAAAAATATACATTTAGCACAGAACAATCAGAATTATCAGCTAGGCTTTTTAATGGTGAATTTATATGCTTTCTAAACAATAAGAAATGCTTGTTTTTATATACTTTGCTATTTTCAAGAATATTTGAAAAAAAATTATGTTTTGTAGAAAACCACAATGCGGCAACTTTTATAACTGTTGCTTCAAGGGACAGTTACAAAAGCACTTTGTTAATGACATGTATATATTGAAGTTGGTGGGGTAAATTTTTAGAAATACAGATCTTCAAGACACCAACTTGGTGTACCTGACTATTCTGGGTTTTGTAGTCCAAGTCCGATGGAATGTCGGTGATTTATGATTGGAAGTGTTTACTTTGAATTTGGAGAAGTAAGCCTTACTATTATTATTGCAGGGAGTGGCTAAGGACAGTTTATGTGTTTTCAGATCTTATTGTGATAATATAAATATCTGCTGGAAAGATGTTCCACATGTTCATAACAATGATTGTATTTATTGCATTATGAGTGATTACCTATCACAGTTCTTTACAAAGTTAGGGTCCTTTGGAGCCTCTCACCTCCATCGCACTGCATCAACAAGATAGAATAGAACTCTTGGGCAGGTTCAATGGGATGTGAGGGTATATATATATATATATATATATATATATATATATATATATATATATATATATATATATATATATATATACACATATATACACATACACACACATATATGAATCTTGTCTGGACATTAACTTGGCAGTGATCCTGCATGTAGGGCCTCTTCATAAAGTATGCACCTCTTTCTGCATGTCACAAAGTTTACTAATACATGAAAAATTACTCATATTTAATTCTCATAATTTCTCAGGAGGAAAATGAACCCCTTAAGGATAACGAGTTATCCTTAAACCCATTAATGACAATGCATTGTGAGCTTGTATTAAAGAACGCCAAATTACTTTTATAATTGTAATAGTTGCATTTGCTTGGGTTTTTATATTGTATTGTATTATATTTTCATATTTTTATTATCACACGGAGCACCTCTTAGCTAGGTAAATGCTCCATTAGCATAAACGTGGTCTCACTAATCCAGTTGGGTTTATGTATAAAAAGTGCAAAGTTTGAAAAGTAGTCTAATCACTATAGCAACCATTGGTAATATTAATGCTGATTAGACCATTTACACCACAGTCTTTCTATACATAAACACCAATGTCTTCTCACCTGTGCCTCACATGCTGCTCTGGCAAAAGAAACATCAAAACTGATCAAGAGAAATACAATAAAAAAATGGCTGCTTTACTTTTGTAGAAATGTTTCATTTAACATTATAATTCATATTTTTTTCTACTGCTTTTTTTTAAATTACTTTTTCTACGCATATTTTGGATTTTTGAGTGTCATTTAATAAATATAAAAATATGGAAATATGGTCTTCATTCATCTATTGATCCGCTATAAGGCCTGTATTAAATGATAAACCACTGATTCAGGTATTTTCTCTGGGAAACGCAATGAAGCTCTTATTTGGGATACACATGCCTAAACATTAATAGGGTACCTATCAAAGTAGGGACACATTCTGATCACCAAGAAGTTTCCAAGACGCAAGATCAAGCTTCACAAGGAGGATCGTGGTTAGATAGGTACTGATGTGAAACATACATATAAGTAATATTTCCATTAAAACCATAGCACAACTAAAGGATATAAAAAGTATTGTGGGAATTCCACTTTAATAGACACTAACATCACCTATGTTCCCTGATTGCAGCAGCTACTGAATCTCTTAATAGATTTTCCGAGCAATTTTTAGGGCCTAAAGGCGAGAAGGTCCAAGTCCATCATTTATACAGTTAATGAGGTCAAGGTTCAATTATTTCTGAACCAAAGAAATTGTCACAAATATATTTTATTACAAAGCACTTATTCAGATAACAACCACTGGGACAATTTCAGACCCATATGCGGACATACCATATAGATATATTAGGATTTCATTCCTGTTATATCGGCATAAATATAAATACCAATGTGGAGCAGTTATTTACAGTATTGTTGATGTGGATCTATTCTACATTTATTGTTTACTCTTAAAAAATAAATATGCACAGTTCATTAGGACTTTCATTTTTACTAATGCAACATATTATATTATATTTTAATTAAAAATATTGGAAATTCTCAAGATAAAATTGTATCTTTTTTTTTAAATGATAGTCCCATTTTAAAAAGTGACAGAAAAGATGCTATTTTCTCCAATAGATCAACTCTTCCTAATTATGTATATCTATATAAATAAATACGTACATACGTGTTCTGTCAGGAATCTTTACAAGAAAAATGCTATGACATTGCTCTTCACCTCAAGCAATGGCCTACCATGATGTTTATCCGACTAAGAATATGTAGTTTATTTCTACTGCTCGTAATGTGCATCAGTCTCTTGTGTACTTTGCGATACAATTTAGTAAGATAACAAATGCATACTGTACATGTGCCTTCTTATCATGATAAACTTGCTTGGCTTCTCCACATGCCTTCTTTCCTCTGCAAAGAACATTATGCTCTCAAAAAGACTTATTGTGCACCACAACCATTTTCGAGAAAAATCACGTCTTGCAGAGATATGGAATATCTTTATCTTAATACCTGGGGACTTCCAAAGTTAATACCCAGAGCTCTTCCTCCTATGGGGGACTTTATTTGTGAGGTGGTGGGGCCCAAGATAGTCTTAAATTAGCTGGACTGGGCCACTCAAGTGGGAGTAATGCCCTTCAGCTGCGGAAGACACTTTAATATTCCATAAGTGTTACATATAGAAGATATACAGTTATGTTTTTTGGTTTCTTATGATCTCTAGATCTTCACATTCATGGTACTGAGGTTCTTCTTGTAGCAGCCACACATCTGCAGGCAAAGTTCTGAGCTTTTGCATTGGGAAATAATGGATGGAAGTGTCATTAAACACATCATTGTACTGGCAGCTTTCCGGAAATGGAGTTTCTTCAACAATTTGTAAACCCTATTGTAAAAAAGGAAGGACAGATTATATCTGCTCAGTTCCATAGTGTACCCGCCATTAACAGGCATATAAGATGCCAAGTGCTTTTTCTGGGTCATCTGCTGTGCAATGCACTACTACCTAATTCCATAAACAAACCAAAAACCATCAGGAGATATTATTCAGACATAAAACCTTCTATATCATTTTCTAAGGGTAGTAAGCATTATTCTTGTCATCCTACCTGATGGATATACATGTAGTCTCTCTGTAAGATTCTGGACAATAATCTACAATACAAAAGAGTAAAAAAAAGATAAAACACATTTCATAATTTCAGTCCATACATATTTCCTAAATTGGTTATATGCTGTGTTAAAATGCATCAATTTTTGCCTGAAGATACAAAATTAACAATTAACAATTAACATTAAAATATACTAGTACAGAAGGAGAAGAGAGTTGTGCGATTATTATTGTACGTTTCAGATGGTTAGTCCGGAAATTATTATTTTGATACCATGTGCAGTTTTTAATAATTTACCTTTCTTCGATGCTTTTGAAACTATTGCCAATGATGATCATGTTGGACAAAGCCTCCTGTGACCAATTGCACCAGAGCAGATTGTTATATAGGGCCTTACCACAATGCAGCATATAGAACACAGTGGGTTTATGGACCACACGTTTCCCCTCCTAAAAACAGGATGTAGCGAGACAAGTATGAGCAGCATTCTTACAAACTCACAATAAATCTGTAAACTGTTTTAGAAGTCTATATTTGAATGTAGAGTTTTAAATATTTTTTGAAATATTCTATTTAAACAGTTTTTTTTTTACCCACTGACTTTAGCAAAGGCATTTAACACCGTGCTTTTATTTTATTTATGTACTTAGCTAAGTAGTGCAAACACAATGAAAAGACTGTTTTGTAGACTTGCACGTAGTGCGTTCGGATTCATAAGAATTTCAATTTTAATGAAAGTTTATGTTCGAAAAGTGACCACTAACAAAAGAAAATGAAGCAGAGTGAAATATCGTTTGTTGTTTTTCGTTCACTTTACTTTTCTTGTTCATATTTATTCTTTCTTTCTCTGTTTCTGCCTTTGTCTTATTCGTCCGCTTCCCCATGAAGCGAAAGGGCAGAGCCTCTGGGCACACCCTTTCCCACGATTGGAGGGAAGGAGAAGAGGCTGTCCCTGTGGCTCTGCACCTTTTGTGGGAGTGCCCCAAGAGGCAACAACAATGTAGACAGATTTGCAGGGAAAAGGATATGGGGACATGAAAGTGGTCAGTGGAGAAGGTAGGGAGATATTGAGAGAGTGAGCATGAGAGAATGAATGAGGATAACAACAAATTTAGTTTGAATGGAAAAAGGCCTTCAGAATTTTGTCCGAAATTTTGTCGGGAAAAGAATGGAACAAAAACGAAGGGAAACATTTGTTTTTGGTCTAGTCTTTAGCTTTAGCTTATCTGCCCCAAGAGGGAAAAATGGGTCTTGGTGCATAAATGGTAAGATGTTGTATGTAATTTCCTTGGACAAGTACTACATCACACTATTTAAGTACTATTTATTTACTAAGTGAAATAAAAAAAAATGTTCTACTTACTTCATTGTCTAAAAGGACAGTCAAACCAAGCTGCTGAAGTACAGATACTTCCATTTGAGAAAATAAAGGATCAAAAACATAAGACTGGCTTCTTGGAATCTAATTAAAAACAAACAGAAAATTCATCAAAAGTGTGTCTTACAGTTGGGATCTCTAAGAACATTTTGCTTTCTTTCCATGTGCCACCTCTTATTTAAAGGGACAGTTTAGTGTCCCTGACAAGCCCACCATAGAAGAACGCATATTAAAGTACTATGTGAGTTATCAAGTGCATATGATATCAAGTGCTTCTCTAAGCAAACAATGGGGTTTCCTTTAGACTTATTCTATAGTAAACAGATTATTTGTGTATTTTTTACCTTAAACTGTTCCAGGAACAAAAGTAAAAAAGCCAGCTGGTGCCGAGATATTATACAGGAACTGAAGTTTCCAAGGCCATAACACACACAGTCAAAACTCTGGATGACTCCTTCCTGGATAATGTCAGGAGACAGGCTGCACACTACACCTCGGTTGGAATCATATTCTTCAGAAGCCAAAGGTGGTACACGCTGAACACACTCTAAAGGAAGTAAGGTTTAAAAATGAAACTTGCAGGACTTTGCTAATAGTTATAACTTTTTGAACAATTCAAGTGTTCTTTTTTTATATGCTATCTATACTTTATAACACTAGAGGGCAGCACGAAACAGACGTTAACAACTAAGATCACACAGCTATATACTAAGTATCCAAAATCCATTCCATATTTTCAAAGAGAGATAATAAAAAGCATACTTAACCATTTAAAATAGGTTTTACATCCTACTTTACATTCGGAGCAAACACCTCCCATATTCTTAGAAAAGTTAAATACAGAGTAACTTCGGTTTAAATGAGGGGGCAGGAATGAATATATATATCCAAAAAGAAACATTCTACAGCATCTGCGAAATCTTACATTTATTTTCAATTTTCATTCATATAAAAACTGTAATACATTTTATATGGAGGCTTTCACTTTGTGGGACAGGGTACAGTGCTCCTGATTTATCATACATGCTATGAAGTCCGTCTGAAAGAGAAGCTGACAGACCGGAAACATTAATCTCCCCTACAAACATCCATGTTAGTGAATACACCACCAAAGCCTGGTTCTAGTTTAGAAATGTTTCCCATCTGTCCTCGCCGTCAACCCTGTACACCATAAATCTGCTAATTTCAAATACTTCAGAAAAAGAATATAAACTAAGGCAAACACGGTATAAAATCATGTTTGTGTTAAGCCAGACCACAATATCACAAATTCATTCAGTTCTTTATAACAATCAGAACTATGTCACCACAGTAACAATACTTAAAATGCATTGTGGGACTTTCAATCTCTTAACTTATGTTTTTACTTTATAAAAAGATCTAAAACAAAACGGCACAAATAGAATCTTTAATTAACTTACCTTTTTTTTCTTCTGTTGTTATAATTATATTCTCATAATTGATTCAGCTTTATTACATGTATTTTTAGCAGCTCATACCATACAAGAAAAGATGGAAAAACCACACAAACTGGTCATCTTTGTACTCACCTTGACAAGTCTTCCAAAATTCAGACAGTCGCAGGTCCTCCCTGTTGTAGATGGCACAGAATATGGTTTCATTTGATAAGTAAAACATTTCATGTTAAAACATAAAAAAGCCCCAGTGGCCAAGACTCTGTATGTTACTTTGTTTCCATGTCATAAATATGTACACTTTGCTTGTTATGCAGCGCTATGCAATCTGTTCAGACGTTATAAGCAGTAATAACAAAATTTAAATAAACATATGCCATTGCCTGTTTATATAGCTAATATGTTCCATGATTTCATAAACCCAAATAACCTTCCCTGTGGTTATAATTGGTCTGGTGCTCTGAGGGGTCTCTGTGGTGAGCAGATTTTTGGTTCTAGATTTATAGCCAAGGTACTAGAACGCACCTTGGCTACAACTTTTACTTTACTGGGAAGTCGGTAAATAACTGGAACAGCTTCACGGCAGAAGCGGTAGAGGCTAATATTGAAAGACAATTGAATAAATATGCATGGGATTGGCATTTGCTATCCTAAATCTAAGACAAGAACAATAACTGATTGTTTGAGTCTTTAAAGCAGAAAAAGAAACAGTGAGATTAAATGGGCAAGATGGATCTTATCTGCTGTCAAATGATATGTTTCTAACCACTGGTGGATTGGGGACTGCCAACCACTTTTGGAGTATTTTTTACAGTTATCATGTTAAGCTCTGTAACATTGCAGGTAACATGTCATATGAAAATTGACTGAGCTGTGGTAGCAAATGTGTTCCTTAAGTAACCTGAAAACAATTAAAATATGAAAGTCTCCAGCGGCAAAATGGTAAATGCCCTTATCTATGCAATGGTATTAAAAAGTCCTTGTAAACCCAAAGGAATATTGAAAGGTGTCACTTTTCATGAGAGGGGAGATGGCATTATTTCTGTTATCATTCCTGAGACAAATCAATGATAGTTAATGACAGCCCTAGGGGCTGCTGGCAATGAGTATACTCACATTGTGGAATACAGTTTCTGAATCACGTTTTTCCTCTCTTGAACTGTATCACAAAGATATATTTCTGTCTTCAAAACGGTCTGCTCTTTTGGATTCACTTTTTGATTTTTTGTTGATTTTTTCTTTCTGACCACTTGCCATTCAGCCTGTTCCATCCTGCAAGAACACAGAAGTTAAATATATGGATTCTACAACCACAAGAGAAGTGATCTAGGCTATAAGTAACAATAGTAATGTTATGTGAGCAAAAACAAACAAAAAAACAGTATTGATGTTTATTTACACTGGGAATAAACTTTATTCACACTAGGGCTCAGCAAAATTGGGTTTATTCAATTCACTTTACATAAAAAGAAGAGGCAACCCTAGCGACCTTCTGCTGCAGGAAGAGCTGGGATGGCCCTGCATAATGCATAGTTAAATCAATGACAAAGTGTAATTCTCAAAGTCAAAATCAAATGTACCCTTTTATTTTGTTTGGGGGGGGGTTCCCCCTACTAAATTATACGATATTTAAATGAGAAAAGCACTTATTCTCCTAAAAAAAAATAAAACAATATTTGGTTTGTATGGATGAAATAAATGAATTTAAGTTACAGTTAACCCCTTGCGTCCTGAAGAGTAAAATAGCATAAAATGCCTGCCTCCTTTAGGGGTGACTGTACCAGTTTATCTTAGTCTGTTTGTTCTAGTTTTGGCGCACCCCTTGAATACACGTATAGAAAGAAGTGCTGCACAACTTTATTAATAATAATAAAGCTAATATTACCTGGAACAAACCAAAAAAGCATTTTTCTTATGAGTATATGAAAAAGTGAGACTTGTTCTAGGTGTGCGGTTGAGACGTTGCTATGGGGGAAGGTGGTTTATCTTGCCTTTTTATGTAACTTAGTGGCCAATGATATGTACTTATATTATTCAAGTTGTACTGTTTATATGTTTAACTGGGTAAGGCATATAGAACGGGAATACTGTATTTTATTTAGAGACTGTAATATATAAAACCAGAAAAGAGGGACATATAAGGAGGAAAGAGGGATTTGGAAGCCGATTAGGGACTGTCCCTCCTGACGTGGGACGTTTGGGAGGTTAGGATAAGACAGCAAAGGAAAATGATTCCATTACTGACCTCTCAGAGGATTTATCGCTCATAAAAGTCTATTTCAACCGGGCCCGGAGCTCTATTTACTTATCGGTTCCAAAAGAATTCTCACATGGTCGTTTTTGTGCGCTTTAAATACTTCCGAGGCGCTGTATGCGTTCCACGCCTCTATTCCACGTACTTGTATTTTTTTAAATAAAATAAAAAAAATAACTTGGAAAGCTTTATTACCCCACGAGCATTCGCATGCCTTACGTCATCGGTGGCAGACGTACGTATATTTCATGCGCTCTTTGTTTTGAATGTGCGAAAGGCGGAAGTAGGTAGTTTCGCTTATCAGCTGCAAAGACAGGTACGGCAGTGACGTGTTAACCTCCATGGTAGGAGGCACGGCCAATACTCAACCAGCGGGTAATCATACCGTATGTTACCCACGTGGGTGCTAGTGTTATACATGTATACAGTGCTGTATACAATGCCTTTGAAGCGAGTATGTGTTTACTGAGTGGGAGAGGGATCAGTAACACTAAATGTTTACCCGATGAGCAGCTATGAGGATCTTCTTTAGCTATATTCTCCCCTTCTCCATCAAGTACTTCATATAAAGTAGTGTTTCCTCAAAAAAACATCTTGCCATCCTGTTTTTTTTTTGTTTTCATATTGGTATTACATTTATGTTGCTGCATGTATATATGTGTGTATGTATATAATATATATATATATATATATATATATATATATATATATATATATATATAACTGTTCAGTGCATTAAAGGGAACTATTTGTTTCTATGATTGCTCCAGTCTTATAGCGACAAGCCAGACTCAGCATATATTGTTTTGTATCTAAATATGTCGTCTAGGGGTTTATTCACTAAGTTGTGTTTCGTCTCCTTACTGTCACCCTACATTATGAAGGGGAGCTTCTGCTGCAGGAAGAACTTGTTGGCCCTGTATAATGTATAGTTTTAAATCAGTGCGATTTCTTTGAAACCTCCCCGCTCATTGGATAATTCAGCCCTTCTTACTAAAGAAATGTGCCCGTGTCTGCCCTTCAGAATGAATAGTAAAGTGAGGGAGTTCAAACCACAACTCCAAGTAGCCAGGCTGTGTAGGGTCAGTTTATTTAGATATACTGCACGTAACTAAACACAATGAACACAATTCAGCATGTGCTGTATATGTTACTCTATTTAGGTACACATGCGCCACCTAGTGGATAAAATCAGACACTACATACATTGGCAGAAATATGTGGGGGGAGGGTAACTATCACGAGAAATGTCTTGTGATTGTTTTGTGATCCTCTTCTTGTTTCTGACCTCACTCGCAAGAAGCAATTGCATTTAGGAAATACATTTGACAAAGGATTTCTTTTGGACAATTTAAGTAGGTAATGTCTTTTATAGCAACTGACTTGGTATATGTCTGATCTATTACCATAGTTTCTATATAAATCATCATCAACTGTCTCTCTCTCACTCTTTCTTTTTCACTCCCTTTCTTCTTTGCGCTCTCTCTCTCTCTCTCGGTAGGCACCATTGTGCCATGATTATCACCTGACAAAGTGACAAACTAATGTTGATGTAGTTATGTGCTTGTGTAACACATAAGAGGAATGTATTTGCTGCACATGTAGCACTAAAATAGTTTGAAGCCATTACCAAGATGAAAATGTTGGCGAATAAGTGTTTCCCCTCCACTTCTTTGCTCTGCAAGGTGTGGCTATCTGCTAAATTATTATTGCCATTATCAAATTAAGAATTAACTTTATAATCCCTACATTATCTTTCTTGCCAACAAAACCCGTGAACAATGACCGATAATTTAAAATGCACATGTTTTATGTTTATGGTAACCATTACCACTGACGTGTTTATTCTTGTTTTGTATTGTGTTAAGTTTTCCAGGTGATTGCGTAACAAGGATGAAGTTGCTGTGAGGCTATACATCAGCTATAAAAATGAATCCTCAATAAGGACTTTATGGATGTGATATTTTCGGAGAGATTCACAGTGTGGTAATCCCATGGCATCTGCAGCTTCTGCTGAGCTCAGACCATCATCATGGTATGTCTTCGTGCTACGTAAATACTTTTTTCCACATGGCCAATGTTTGTCGCAAAAAAAAAAGAACTATTTAATTATTCTTTTTATTATTTATTTTGTTTTTAAATAATTGCATTAACTGGCGAGAGTAATTTCAGCGTATTCTTTGTCCAACAGTAATTTTCTTATCAGTGCACATTCATCCAAAGCATATAAGACCCAGAGGTTTCTTGAGTAGGGACTGCTCTTATCCACCATTTATTATATATAATGGTAGGTGCCTGCATATAACGCTAATGGTAGATGACTTCATTAGCCCCTTTTTTGCAGACCAAATATTCCCATTTTTAGGTTGTGCTGAAGTTAGATCTTCAAGTCGTATTCACTGCTATATTATTAGAAGGTGGAATTGTTTTTAATTTATAAAATTATTTGGTTTTCCTCACTTAACCGCTCGCATAAAACATTATAATGAGATTGTCTATGTAGTATCAATGAAATGCTTATTATTTTAATACTTGTGGTGTTACAT
This sequence comes from Spea bombifrons, assembly GCF_027358695.1. Taxonomy (NCBI): domain Eukaryota; kingdom Metazoa; phylum Chordata; class Amphibia; order Anura; family Pelobatidae; genus Spea; species Spea bombifrons. Next base: position 114,675,971 of record NC_071087.1, on the reverse strand, counting down.
TTGATTTACCGTGCTTGTTGTTAGATGTATTTGTTATATATAGCAAACAACGCTAATTGTTAAAAAGTTTTATGTTTTAATATTTTTGGCAATAATCACTAACCTAATTTCAGGGGTATTCCCTTTGTATGAGTGATTGGGTTGATCCAAAGTCTCGTAGGACTTTACCTTTAATATTGCTGCCACTTTACAGCTAGATGCATTACTTTCTTTTGTTAAGACATCTATATGTTCTTTGGATTGTGCATTCACTGGAATGCGCGACGCGACAAACTAATGGCTTAATCGTATACTAGCTAGCAAATGGTGAAATTCGGTATATTCAAGCCAATTGCGCAACATAAAACAAATGAGAAAACACAATATGTGGTGGTATTTTGTGGAACAGACAACAGAATGTTAATAATTTCGTCCCCTCAATGCAACAAATGATATAGTCTGCTCAGTTTCAGAATTTTTTGCCCCAGAGTTTTTCCTGTTCTTTTGAACTTTTGAAACCTGTTTAAATATTTTTCTTTTCTAGGTTGAACTATTTTTTTCTCTACGATGGTTCAAAAGTTAAGGGGGAAAGTGATCGCACTAGAGCTGGAATTAATTATTTTCACCCTCCACAGGTAAAAAAAAAAAAAAAAAAAGGATCTACCGTTAAATAAGTGACTAAAACTGTAATTTGAAAAATCCTTTGTGCACCAGACTATTATTTCAAATGTAAAGCCTCCATGGCCTTATATGCAGTGGCTCAAGTCTTGCATGAGGTGGACGAGTCTTGCTTGTGTGCCTCTACAGAGGTCCTTGTAGTCATTTTGAAGACTTAAACTCACATTTTCTCAAACCACTTCTTCTTGACTTGCTTATTACTCTTATACTGGTATTTGTTTTAAATATAACCCCTTGACCTCTATATTGTAGACCATCATCGACCAGCAAGAGTTACTGTGTGGCCAAATCGCAGGCGTTGTCCGTTGCATGACTGAGATCACCAACTCTCCCCCCAGACTTATGCGACTGAGGAAACTGAAATTTGCTATTCAGGTGCACGGGGACTACCTGTGGGTAAGTGTTTTACTGGCTGCTGCCATTACGTAATATAGATATGTCCTTCACGTCCTCGTTTTTGTTTTACAATGTCATCTTTTCTATTCAAGGCTCTCGGATGTTCTGTAGACATCAGTGACATCAGCTGCAAACGCTATTTGGAGGATCTAATTGGCCTTTTCCGGTTTTATAATGGACCTTTATGGAGAGCTTACAGGGTACTTAATATCAGAGTTGGCTAGTAATGTGGTATATTATAATATATATTATAATATAGTGCTGGTTACAAACCAAATGAGTGACGAGAACTTGTGATATTTTGCATTCTGGTTTGAATTTAGCTGCTTTAGTGTGTGTGTGGCCCTCAAATGTTTACATAAGATTGGTAAACTGTCCTAGAAACCCAGATGTACAAGAAAACATGGTGACTTGAACTGTAACGGGTTTTTATTCAGTTACATTTTGATTCTCTGCAAAGAAATGTAAAGTTTTTACAAAAAATGCAGTAAAAGGAGCCAGACGAGTAATTTTTATATATTATTTAACATATTAGTATAGGTCAAAAGTACTCAGAGGGTGGGTGTTATATTACTTCATATGTAAAAATATTAATATGCTTTTAACTAGCCCCTGCGTAACATGATCCTTTATCGCATATATTATATTATGTTTTAGATGGATATACATATCTGCATTACGCATTATTTTAGAAAAACTTATTTTGTTGTTCTGCTTGTAAAATCTCTTATGTCTGTTCAATGTTCCTTGCCACTGTGGCATATTGCATTACTGGAAGGCAGTTTGCGTGTAGTAAAAAATGAGTCCATACGTTTTAACCATTGCCTCCCCAGATATATCCTCACAGCGACTTAAGCGAGGAATGGAACATTTACATAGACCACATTCAGAGCAACACCACTGACCTGCACAGAATCTTCAACTCTTTGATTCACGTAGACAAAACCAAGGTATGACCACGTATCCTCTGTGAAGCAAACACTGTCCGATTTACTCCACTGCACACGCTGTACTTCGGTCCGAACGTGGGAAGCTAGTATACGACAGTCCTTTACTTCATTATCTCATTAATTAACACAACTACATTTTACTAATGTGCTACTTTTATGGAATTTCCCTGTTAGAACCTCATTGGCTGTTATGCAAACAATGCAGGGTTTTGAGAGGGTAGTAGATAAGTGGAATAGCCTAGCAGAAGTGGTAGCGGTTAACACCGCAAAGTGATTTAACCTTGCGTTGGATAGGCATAAAGCTATCCTGAATTTAAGACAAGACCAAGGACTCATTAAGTTTGAAGTCTTTACATCAGGAAAAATGGGCAAACTAGATGGGCCGTGTGGTTCTCATTGGCGGTCAAATTCTATGTCAAAAATGGAAATATGTATACACACTTCTGAATGTCAGATATGTTTTCATTATTATATTTTTGACGCATAAGTAGTATACAGTATATATACCTTTTTCTGTTGTTTTTTCTTGTTTTCAGGTAGATCCATTACTTTTGTTAAAGGCAACACTTATTTTGCAAACCTGTCAACGCTTTCCTCATGTACTTGCTGGTTGTATTTTGTATAAAAATCGGTAAGTTTGCCAGAAGATTTTTTTTTTTCATTAATGTCTCTAAATGTGTTTTCATACCCATTTTGTTTAGTGGTTATGTGAAAGCTGTCATCTGCAGGTTCAGTGTCACTCTGTAAAAGGGCACCTCATTCAGTAAAGATAGAGTTTTCGACCTCTGTGTCAGTGAGTTGCCAAGTAGCCCCATGGAGAAGTGGCTGGTCTATCCCAGCAAGCCACGCAGCATCCCTGCAGGTGATCGTACAAGGGTTTTGACAATTGTCATCAACCCCCCCTAAAATAAAAAAAAAGTAAAAATAGGAACACGATGAACGTTGATATGGATTTCTGGCCGCTGCTGTTAATTTACAGTTCGGAGTTGATGGATGAGGTTGTGGTCTGTACCCAGCACTGTTACAGCAGCTCTCACAGCACGTATTTTGATTTATTATTGAGTGTCTGAAGCTTGTGGCCATATTCTTGGCCATCTGCACACCCCAAAGGGAACTTTTTGTACAACACGTCCTTAAAGTGATCTCACAGTTTATCTTAAATTCAATATATATTTATAACTTTATTCTTGTTGTTATCAGATTTTAACTAGTCTTTATATGCATCGTCTGTGTTCCTTGTTAGAAAGTAAATATACCAAAGCTTCTGCCTCCGGTTTAACACTTTTGTAACCCGCATTCCCATTCTAAAACATGGACACCAGGCATGTGATCATGACATTTTGCCACTAAGCTGTTTCCCCATAATTAGACTGCTCTGAATGCTGTAAGCTTGAGCGGTCCCAGCTGGATGTACCGACTTGTTATGTTCACTTTGATAATCTCTACAACTATCTAGTTTCAAATCACATTTTTGTAATGCTTCTTTTCTGTTTTCTGGCTAATCCCTTGTCATCCTTCCACATTAGTATTAGCCTTTTTTAAACTCTTTACCATGCGCTCAAGTTTCACCTTCATGCTTTTTTCTTCCGTGAAAACATGTGGTCTCAAGTATTTACCTTTTCATTAACTCTAGGATAGTGAGTACACAGCTGCCCCCCACGCTTACATCCAAGATTCTAATTCAGAGGATTGGCTACGTCCGAAGGGTGAGTATTAAACAGATTTGTTTAAAAGCTCAGCTATTAAGCTATTATTAACCCACAGAACATCAAAATAATACACTCTTTTATAACCTCTTCCCGTGTATTACATTTACAGCTCTCTATGCTAAATTAGCCTGTGTGCTATTGCTTCCAGATAATTTATTATTTTTTTTTAATAGAATTAATAATTATAAAATTAAAAAAGTAAACGTTCAAAAATAACCAAAAAGCAGTGTGGTATGTTAAATTGACATACATAACTTGCACACTAGGGGTTAAGTCAAGCAACATATATTTAGGGTGTCACCTTATATTAATCTTAATTAAGTTCACGTATTAAAATACAGAACACAATTAAACTGTACCATTTTTTATGTATTTTAATTTTATGATGCCCGAGGTGCAAGTGCATCCATTTCTCATAAAGAAGCAGAAGGGATAAAAGTGTTCAGAGGAACTGTAGTATATCACCAGACCAATCTTCATATTTAGGACCACACTCCCCAAAAGAAAATGCAGCCCCCCTGCGGGAGTGATGAATCTTCTTGGCCTCTCTTGAACAGAGGAACCTCTGAAGTATTCAAGGAGATTCAAGAGTACTGAAGGCCAACCAAAAGAATCAATTCTTTGGTGTTCCAGCTCCACTGAGGTCTTTTTAGTTCCTGAAGAAAAAGGTCCATCAAGATACATATTTTTCAGTTAAAAAGTCATAAAAAAACAGACATGCAACCCCCCCAAAAAAAATGAGAACACACAAGAAAAATGTTATACTTATTAATATGACAGTTGGTTAGGGGAATACTATCGCAGGGCACTGTATATTTAGGTGGTACTCCCCATCGTGCATTTGAATATGTTTTACAAAGAGTGGCATTGCCAGGTTCAAAGTGCAGAAAGCCTCATAATGAAATCTCCCATCCTTTTTATCTTGGTAACGTCTTCACATCTTTGATGTGTATTTCACGGCTAATGGAATTACCACCCTTTCATTTGCATCTCCTTTCTTGTCATTGTGCTGTTTTCTCTTTGGGCTTTGTGCGCTCTCTATAAATCTGATCACCTCATTACTGGCCTATATCCGTGATTACTGAGCCACCTTCAGAGAGGCATTGTTCTAAACTGAAAACAACATTTGGGACATCTCTGTGCAGTTTCATTGTTGCCCTATTCAATTAGTTTAGAAAGAGTAATCCCATCAACCTTTTTGGCAAGCCATGTGGCTGTGTACATCTCAACTCAAACAGTGGCACAAAAAATGCATGAAAGAACATTGAGATAGCAGCAGTATTTCGTTTGCTTTGATATCACTCAATAATACATTTTTAACAGTAGCCAATGCAAAAATTTTACACGCTAATATTAGTGGTTCTTCAACAAAGAACTTTCAGGACTCATGGGTCGAATGCAAATGATAACCATGCAGACCTGGTGTGGCTTATTTTGTGTGTTTTGTTTTTCCGCTTAATGTTTTTGCTGCAATATAATTTATTTCCGTTCTTTTTTTCAGCCACCTTCAGTCGCCAGTTTCCAAAGTAGCGGTAAGATCATAGCTTATGCAAGTATCTTGTTAATCCATTTGCACATTAAAGGAAGGCTATGCAAGGATTTAAAACAAATAATAACTTTTAAAATGCTTTTTCAGGGGGTAATTTCTAAATTCGTATTTGTGTTCAACAGTTTAGGTTGATGCCAAACCTTGTCATGAGATAAGATAATATGTTCTACGCCCCAAAATATATATGTGCTGTTATGTCATAATTATAGAATTTAATCTGTCATCACTGCTTTGCAACTTTCATGTCCAGTGTAGGTCTTTTGAGGCTGGGTTAGACACATTATAGATAATGATTTTCTACAACATTTGGAAAACTACATAAAAGCATCGTGGTTTACATTGTAAAAGTTGTCAGAAACAAACGAATGGTCTAGAACATGTAGAGCCTCGAGGAAAGAGATAAACAGAAACAAAATAAATGAAGTGATTAATATACAGGAGGGAAGTTATTTCGAAAGCTGTGGTGTGTGTGCATGTAATGTAATTTTACCATGAGGATAGTTAATAAATTGAAACTGCCCTTCAGCATAAGTGGTAGAGGTTAACACGTATCTTATGCTTCTCTGTATCCCATTTCCTCTAGTCTGTCAATTCCAGTTTAGTCTAGCCCCTTAAAAAATAAAAAATAAAAAAAATATATATATATATAATATATTAAAAATTCATAGAAGGATCTTAAGCTGTAGGGGCATAAGGCTATTCTGCACATAAGACAATGCAAATGACTGAGTCATGTTAGAGTTCTTGAATGGACTATGATGTAGCAGGATACTAGCATTCTCGAAGTGTTCACTGCTCCTTACAATGACCGGCTGTTTTGTTATCAGATCCCGTTTTGCCAGATAATGTCTGCATGCTCCCTGTATACATAATGGAGAAGGAAGCAGTTGCGCTTCGCCAATACCCTACCCAGTGGATGACGAGGTAATGCAGGCAGATCACCCCTGTCACCATCCTATTCTCCTCATTACAGGATTTCAATTAATATGGTGTCCCTTTGGTACTAGAATGCTTCTATCTGAATAAACAAAGCAAACGGCTCCAGCAAAAGTTAAAATATTATATGATGTAGGAGTTACATAGTGGTGCATATGCAATTTCCCTGATCAGTCTGTTGAAAAAGGGGTTCGAATTCTCTCTTCTTTGTCCCTCATTCTTGTAGCCAGTCAGACACCCATGTTCCTGCTCATGTGATCAGTACGTTATTGTTTACTCACAAATTCTACAATATATTCTTGTGGGTGCCCTGTTTAATCAGTTAAATGTGATATTGCAGTTGTTTACGTGCACACATATTGCTAATATGTATCGTGTGGTCATAGGTTACCTACTTCTTCAAGAAAGACTTCAAGTGCCTCTCATTGTCTCAGTGAAGAAGGACACAATAATCAGTCTAATGGCTCTGACGACATGGCACTAGAGAAGGAAAGAGGGAAGGTGGCTTCTCAAAAGTCCGAATTTTCAGCAGAACCAGCTTTGGCTTGTGTCACAAGGCAAGAGTTGGATACTGGAGGTGTGCCTCTAGAAGAGTCGTTAGTCGGGCCTTTGCCAGACACTCCTTTACGAAGTTCATCATTGAACGCTTTAAGTAAATGTGATCCTGCCGATGAAGTTGATCAAGTTACCTTAACTGAGGACAGTCCTCCGAAGGTTTTCCCCGATGATACCTCTGATAATTTGTTACTCCAAGCTTTGGAGCAGAATGAAGGTCTACCCATTACCGAGAGTGATTATGAAATAAGAAGTGAGCGTCAGTCCACTGGGAGTTTTGTAACATGCGATTCCACAACAGAATTAAAGAAAGGCAGCCAAGGTTCTTTGTGCTCTAGCATGGACATCAGTGAAGACAGCTACCATCAATTTGCTGCCATGTGCCCAGATATCTCTTATACGATCACTCCTGAAAAACAGTTAGAATGTGACTATAACACACGATTTAAAGATAATATTAGTGATTTAACAGATGCTACAGATGCAGAATCAGAATCCAATGAGAAGGATACCAGAACCTCAGAACTAATACCTCCCTCCTCAGAAAGCACTAATGTTAATCTCACCGCTAAGGCATCCAGCATCACAGATTGGACGCTAACCCTTGACCCTTCCCCTTCAGCTAGCAGTGCCAAACTGGTACAGATGGTTTTATACGTCCACAATATTAAAGGCTTGGTGCTTTCTCTAATGGCAGAATGGCCTTTCAAGTACAACAAAGAATCCATTCAGGATGTGGTAAGTCGAAACTTTTTTTTTAATAATCCCGCTCCTCGTTGTTGCATGCAACCCCTAAAATTCATTTCAGGTCTGACCACAATTCATCAGGCTGTTGCAGAAGTTGGCACCTAACAATGTATTTTTTTAGGGGTTCTGCCCTATGGTTAATGTAGCACAATGCCCCCGGCTCTCCCTTGTGCAGAGGGCTTCTGTAGTATTCTTGCTCCATGACATCTGGCTACTCTACTGCGAGGAAACCTCATACTTTATATCCTATAACCATTGTGCATGGAACAAAGACTGAGACTAACAAATCTCCCTTTTTTAATGTCTGTGTTTTTGGTTACCTTTAGTATGACAGCACCTTGGCTTCACTCAATGGACTGGAAGTTCATCTAAAAGAAACCATGCCTGCAGAAAATAACAATGTCGCAAAGACGGCCTACAGCTTCACTCATTATGACTCAATTCAGAATATTCTTACTGGTACTATTTGCATTGGATTCCCTTTTTACATTATGTTTATTTGTAGAGCAACACTAGGTTCTGTAGCAATAATAACATATACATATGTTGTATATAAAGGGTCCTGCTCTTGCAAGTTTATGATCTATAAAGAGGTTGAGGGGGGGGATAAATATATATCACCCACAGTCTTTGAAGTATCACTTGCGATTGTGGCTCTGACTGTATTAAAATTGAAGTTAAGGCAAATGCATATTTATGGCATTGTCTTATTTGTTTTATTACATACTGTGTATTTTCATGTTACACTAGGTGGCAGCAAATCAAATACTCTATCTTGGTTATTGCCAAATGTGGGAATTATATCTGATTCAATGAGGTTTTTTGTGTTTTTTTTTTTTATTTTTTTGTTCAGTTGTCCTTTAATGCGTTTCTCCCAGAGTGCCAAATAAATAAATACGTTAGTTTTCTTTTTCAGTTAATAGAAATATCATCTCCCCGTGTGAGTTAACACTTGTAAATGGCAGACAATTTCTTAAAAAAAAAAAAAAAATGAACCTTTTTGAACCATTGGTCTTTTATGAATCTCTGAAATTCACTTTTATTGTAAAAAGTGTATGTATATATATATATATATATATATATATATATATATATATATATATATATATATATATATATATATATATATATATATATAGCGGCGGATTATAATATCCGTTACGTTGTTTTTTGGTTCATGTCGGCATGTTTTCCTGACCAAATGTCTGTACTCATATTGTCACCCTCTTTTTCACCAGATAACCTGCCGTCTGTCTCAAACACACATGACCGGCTTTTCCTTCGAGCTGCTACCCTAATCCACTCTGACTTCAGTTGTCATCAATCTCTTCAGGAAATGACTGTAAGGTGAGTGCGTACTCCTAGAAAACCAATATTAAAGAAATAAAACTGACATTTCCTCAGTGACGTGACTAGTGATTTTTTCATTTTTTGGCTGTTCTTGGGAATGTTCTGTAGCTGGATCTGATTTATAACAGTTAATATTAAGCGTTTCTCCTTGTTTCTATTTGAAAGGCGTTCATGATTATATGGTGGTCATTGTGTTTAGAACTAGAGTGACTTATCCATTTTAAACATTACTGTAAACAGTATGTGTTAAATGTTACATTCAAAAGTTAAAAAAGTTCCAAAAGCTTTTAGTAAAATGGGTGTCATAGTCCCGGTGTAACTGTAGGAGGAGAATCTATTGTAAAGAACAAAGAAAAAAAAGGTGTTTATTTTTAATTAACAAAAATAATACAGAGTTTTGCTTTGGTCGTCTTTTTCTACGTCTAAGAGTGTTTCACGTTACATGATTTCACATTCTTTTCCCAAAGTCAAGAGCGCGGTCTCACTCGGGATCCTTTTAAGCGCTGATTAAGATCTCCTTGATCCTGTAACGAGATCAGCATCCTTCTACAGCAGCTGAAGCATTCACCGAAAGAAGAAACACATAAGCAAATAATTTGTTCAGCACATCTAGTCTGCCCATTCTTCTAGCGGTTGCAGTAAAAAAAACTCAACCTTTACTGGTACTTAATTTATGTAGTTAGTTTATTATGGTTTTAAAATATTATACTTATTATGCAAATGCACTTAAATAAAATTCTGACGTTTTCCTTTTGCTCTGGCAACCTTCCCAGAAACGCCTCGTCTGCCCTCTATGCCTGTCAGAGTGTGGTCCATCAAACGTACTTTCAGCAACTGGGGCCTCCGTTTAGGAATTCTGGGATTCCAGACCCGCAGGACACGGCCTTCCTTCTACCCGGCAGAGCAAAACAGAAACTCCTCAAGCACGGCTTTAACTTATTGTAACCCCCTGCCTCGTCTGCATGTATTATGGCTGCATGTCTATAGACTTTAAGGTATAGGGACCTACTGACTTGGCTGGAATATAAAAATCTATAAACATGGGGCTGGACTATCTATAAATCATCTGTGCTTCTTTTGTGCTGTTTATCCACAACAACAAAAAGTCTTGGTGGACTCTATAGTTATCTATTTTTTTTTTTTAATCGATGGACCAATTTGTGCCTTAAGTGCTTGTTCAAATGTCATCATTGCTGCTGTCATTAAAATAACAACATCATGAACGCTTTGTTTGGCGTTTAATGTCCAGGAGGCAGATTAAGGTATATGTGCATTCATCCATCTTTGCTTAAAGTGAAACTGTCACCGTTACAACTTTTAGGCATAACTAAGCTTTGTTCATTTTGGTTAGCCTGTGTATTGTTTGGGACACCTGAGATTGAGGCATTATTTCATCAAACATCTCCACCTCCTCCTCACCTGTCTTAACAAAGCATACCTGAACCAATCGGAAACTTAACAATTGGATTTGGATAAGTTCCTGGGAAAGGATAATCATGCAGGTCCCGAGAACATGGTAAACACATATGGTGCATGTGTTCTAATTCAAACGATAACATAACATGAAATCCTAAACCCCCCTTAAGCTGTGTTGGTGGACCCAGCGTCACAAATATATCCTTGTTTTTAAATGTAAATACTCATCTTTTGGAACATGTTTTTGAACGTGTGAAATTTCTGCTTATTGATGTGTGCTTTTTTTGCAACTTCTACACCAAAAAGCCTGGCTTTATTTGAGTATGTTTTGCCTGATGTCTCTGCAAGATGAGCTGAGAGGGTCCTTCGTAATGTAGAGTGAAGTCAGTGACCTGAAACGCAACTCACCTGAAAACTCCTCCTTTAGTGAATAAACCCCATGGTGAAGCAGTATTTAAGAGAAATAATAAGTTATTTGGCTGTGATGCTAACTTGATAAATAAGAATATAAAGTGAGCTTTTCCTGACAGAAGTGATCCGTTTCTCTTCTTTTAGGGGTTTGAAAATGCTCAGCTCTTGAACCCAGTCTCTTGTTTTATCTGTGGAGATATAGATTTTATCTCAGAATCGCAGAAGCTGGCATTTTCATAATTGGATTACATGATATACAAACATAAAAGCCACAAGTGTCACAAAATTATCAAACTTCTCCAAAATAACCCAATAAATCAAATGTTTTTATCTTCCCCAAAAACTAAACACTGTGTATGATTGTTGTACCTGATTGTCCATTACACAGCCTCAAAGAACTTTTGATTGCAAACTCCAAAAAAGTTAGCGCTCTCTGTCATTTTGATGTTACAGAGATGGACCATGTGTATGAAATAAATATAGGACATAGCTCATGATTGTAAAAAAAAAAAATAGTGTAAATGATTGATTTTAGGGATTTTTGTAAAAGTTTAAATATTAGATGTGTCATGGCAGAATTTATTATAACCTATGTAAATCCCACTCATTATCGTTTATACAATATATGATGACATAAGATGTTACCCCTAATAGTCTTCCCCTCCTTTAATTATTTGAAGATGATAAATTAATACAGTAGATGTGATTAAGGTTAACTGTATATGATGCCCGTGATGTTTTTATGTAAAAGAACATTTTTTAAGTGTGTTATAGAGAGTACAACGCAATGGTGCTAGAAAGGCTTGTTCCATAAGATGGTATTTATTTTAAATGGTAAGATGTTTTCCTCCAGCAAGTACTTTGATGCTCACAATCCTCCATCGGTTGACATATTATCATTAGAAGTGGATTCCACTGAGATTAAGAGAAATCCCAACTCAAATCAATTTTTTCTTGCCCTTTCTTAACTTTGACCGGCATTGTAACTGTGACAGGATTACAAAGTAGGTGTAAATGGTGACACGTTCACCTTCAAACTTAATCACTTGGACATTAAGAGCATCTATTGTTTGCTAATTTATTCCCTGCCTCTCTTGATCAAAACTAATTGCGACTCCCCACCGAAATCTATTAAAATGCACATTTGCCATGTTTAACCACTTCCGTCCCTGAGAGGTCAAAGCAGCATTGCCTTTATGAATACATTGTTCACACCTCTCCCACATTAAAGGAAAGATTAAGATGTTTGATGTCAATTTGTTGATAGTATCAAGATCTCCAAGTAGTAATTGCATGCTTCTGAAGTACACAAACACAAGGGGGCTTATTAACTAAAGAGGTAATTGGCAGACGGGATGCAGTTTCATCTACCTGGTATCTCCCTTGTATATGATGGTCCAACCCCAGCAAGCTTCTCCTCCAAGAACATCTTAGATGAATCTGTATACGGAATGTAAGAAAAATTAAACCAAGATTTCTCAAGCAACCTCACTGAATGAACAATGCATTACTCAGGGCCAGCTCTGTCATCCTTGCAGGGAAATTTAGGGATGGCTATTTTACAACACAGAGCGAATGTATGGATCTGAAATCCTACATATCCTGCAAACTTCCTCTTTAATGATTAAAACAAAAGAGAAAATACTAGAAAATAGCCAATTTCATGAGAAAAGTGAGGATTTGATCTGGTTGTCTCTCGCTAATTTTTGACCTGAAACACTGCTTACTCTAGCAATACAGAAGTCATTCGCAGTCATTAGCCTACTTGTCCACCAAGAAGCTGTAGACAATGCCCCCAGTGCCTACCCCTAATTGGAAATGGATCCTTGAACTCTAGAAAAGGTATATTTATTCAATATGAGTTTCATATAAACGTGTTGTGGCATAATTAAGACTGGTTTTCCGTTCTAGACAATTAGGCAGGGAAACTGCAAGCTAAGCAGGTCGTGAAGCCTACTGTAGTGAATACAGCTGCATCCAGTCCATGGCACGCATCAGATCATCGTAAGAACATGTGTAAGGGTCCCGCAAGGGAATGTGAATATATTAATCAAAGAGAGAATAATCAAAGCCTTAAATCGTTTCAGTGTCTAAATATTTAAAAATGGGTGAGTGGAATCCACACTTTTACCGAAAAGAATCCGTGCCATGGCATCTAAACAATATGTATACATGTGTAAATCAATTCGGGTTCAAACAGCTAAATGGAGCAGTCTCCATAGCAACTGACAGGATGTTATTGCTGAATGCTCCACTTTAGCCACCTTGCGCCAGATGTGCTAGGAACCTAACAGAACCCTATCCCCCCCCTTTTATCTTGTAAGCTAAACATTTATTTGAATGCTGATTAATAGCATGTACCACTGCTATTAAAATATGTGATATTAAACCAAATATTTGGAATATTGATGTTGAATAATGTTCTGAGTGTCATTTAGCTTTATTTTGATCTCTTTCATGTATTGTGGCTTTAGTAAATAGCTTAGGATTCTCATTAACATAATGGTCTCTGTGCAAACAGAGGTCATTATCTCAGCAGGAGGGAAACACATTGTTCAGAGATTTGACACCATCATCTCCTACAACATGAAAGGACATTTTTTCCATTCAATGGATTCTGAAACATTCTGAGAAGGGGGCTTTTGAAGGGGAAATGTGGTTTGGGGTATTTAAAGCCAGACCGTTGAAGCTCAAATCACTAAGGTTTATTCGCAAGAAGAGGAGAGATGAGTACAGTTTGGCTATGGGTATGCCTGTTTTTTCAGGTCTCTTGGACTTTGAATTCTAGAATCAACATACACACGTCAGCAAGGAACAACCCAGAGAGGACAGATGACGCAATCAATTTAATCAAGAAGATCAAGAATGAGAGTCAACCTTTAGAAAAGGTGGAAAGTCTATCTGAGACCCTCGGGGCTGGCAAGTGGCCAAATGAACAAAATCCTCCAAAGCACCAAAGATCCCGGTGCAATCACCTGAGCCAAGCATGGACAAGGGGGCAAGACACAATTTACAGCCAGGAACCCTCCACCACATACCAGTTCAAAGTCTTCACAGGTCCTCTGAGGCCAATATCTCCTCACTACAACCTAGTTCAATACATGAACAGGGTCTACAAGTGCTGTAAACTTGGCTTCAATTGCAACCTTGTAAGAGGACTCCAAGGGACACTGGATGTAGGTAAGTGAATGTTGGCTTTTATAATTATTACAATAAAAATGACATCCCTGCAACAACAAAAAACACGGATTTTAGACAAATAAAGGTTTAATTTATTTTTTAAATAATTAAATGATAAACATAGCAGGCATTATTAGGAGGGAGAGATAATACTAAGTTCAACTGGAGTTTTTAAAGGCCTCTGGCAACCTATGGTTGCTGAAAAAGCAAAAATCCCTTTCAAGTGTTTGTTCATATTAAAGACTTTAAATGTAGGTGATATTGAAGACATGTGGCCGTTTTTTCTTACATACCTACATAGTTCACCAGGTAATATATTGTTATAAATAACTATAGATTTTCGGTGGCTAAAAACATAAGAATGCAAAATTTAAAGCCACGGTCATTTTTTTTTAACATGACAGTTCTTCCCGGTGGACAGTACCACAAATATATATATATATGTATGCAGGGGAAACGTGCTGCTAAGTGTAGTTCTATGTTACAGTATGTGTATTCTGTTTGCTTTGGTGCAGGTGATGAAGGATACATGGTGGAATTTTTCTTGGACCCTGAAGTCCTCACTGCTACCGTTGTCCAAGCTGAACTGCACTTGGAGGTTCCTGCCTCGGACCAGCTCACCGTGATTCCTGTCTTGACGACTGATGGTGTCCAACACTTCAGGTATAACATTTTCAATTAGGTTCTTTTGTATTATTGTTTTAAAACAACCGACTTACCTCTATTCTATGATCTGAAGAGAGAAGACAGGCGCATAAAAGTAACAGTAATCTTGGTTGAAAAAAGACACAAGTCCATAAAGTTCAACCCTGCTTTGATCCAGAAGAAAGTATAACACACATATTGAATCAATTTTCTATTGTGCCTCAAAAAGGGGAAAGCATCATTCTTGACTCCAAAATGTCCTTATAACCACTTATGTCCCTGGTTATTCTTCTTTGCTAAAATAAAACATAACCCATTCCATATTTAAATGCATCCATTGGATTTTATAACACAGCGTATGCGGGTAGTGGATTCCGCATCTTTACTGTGTGTACTGTAATGAATGTATTTGCTGCTTTACCTTTTGTTCTTTGTACGGTCCCATTATTCAGAATGTGTATTTGTAGAATTATAATGTATCCCATCTAATACACCTTTTTGTCTAGAGCACAAATGTTTTAAAACTACTGCCAAAAGTGAGTGAGTGATTGCTCATCCCCTCTCCAAATCTAAATACGTTAAAATAAAAGCATTCCATTTTTTTTGTATAGATCAGTCGTGCTATCGGGGGTCACAATTCTTAATTTGTATTTTATTTTTTTTCAGTTTTATACCGTTGAGGAGGGATAAAATCACCGATCTTGTACTAGATGTAAGGTTCCTATTGCCAATGCTGAAGGAGGTAGAGACCGGAAACATGATACATGAAGAAGAAGTGACAGAGTTAACCCTTGGGTTGTACTGCATCCAGAATGGGTACCACGTACCGTGTGATCTACATGGGATCTCTCTTCTTCGCTACCCTTTTATAGTGCTTCACTATAAATAAAAATTGACTTTGGGTACTGGAATAATGTCAGAAAAGCAGTACCACCTACTGATCACAGGTAGAACGGGACTGTGTAACATTTGGGGAAGTTGTATAATATAATGCCCACCATATTTTTCCCAGGAAAACTGTATATATATATATATATATATATATATATATATATATATATATATATATATATATATATATATATATCAAAATTAGGTTTCTGTTGCATTTCCACTTCAACTTGAACCTCTGTTGGTTGATTATTTCATATGTCAACTGCACTTTCAATAAAATAGTGCTTGACTACTTCTATCGTTAGTTCTTCGGAACAAGGCTTCACGTTCTAGCTCCTGTGTTCTGACATAAAATGTTAATTTAACAGTGAACGTGTGAAGGCGCAACTTTAGTGAAAGAGTAGTACATCTACGGTATAAGCCTCCAGTAGAGGCAAGACTCCTTACCTTTAAAGAGGGAGTAATGGAATATTTAGTTAGGACGGAGTTAAAAATGTTCTATATTACACGGGAAGAGGCTGTTGCTTTATGTTACCAGAAATAAATCTTGCATTTCAGCCCAAAAAAGTCACTACATGCTGTATTTTTAAGGATGTAAATATTGTGTCAGGTGGTACCTGAAAAACAATGTATAACTGTGCACTTTTTGAAAAACTGTAAATATTTATGTAGATTATTTTGTATTTTTAATTGAGGTGGAAATTAATAAAATGTTTTAATACTATTAATGTGCATTGTCATTTTAACAAATCCTTTTTTTTACAATAATGTAAAGTCTAGACCAATTGTCTTTATGTTCCATTTTTTTGTTATATACTTTGGATACTTTTTGAACTTTTAAATACTGGATCAAGAATCCAAATAAAGGAATTCTTATTTATGAACTGTTTGATTATTTCAGCGTTTCACTTTTTGATTTGCTTTATGGTTGGACTGGATGCTCCACTTGAGCTTGAGCACCCCCGTCATACAACTTATTAATATACGGTCTGAGCTGGTGTTTAATTTGCGCTACTTCATTTTTTTAAATACAAATTTGTGCAATTAAGTAAAAGAATTGCAATATAAATTGTTCTCATTAATCAGTGTCATAAGTGATATATAGAAATGCCTTGTGTGAGTTTTTATTTTTGTGCTGGTAACTTCATATGCAAGTACACCGTGCAATTTTTGATGCATGTTCCAAAGACAATAATAATAATAAACATCTCATAAATTAAGCTAATGCATCCTTAAAGGGACACTCCAGCTATTATTTGCTAATGCTAAGTGTCAGCTTTAAATTAATGTTTTTTTCCCCCCAGTGCATATGGATGGATGGGTTTATCAAACTCCCCTAATTGTATTTGCATTATTTATCCACCTCAAGCTCATTGTGAGCTATACTCTCCGCCAGCTAGCTCCAGCACCGGCTGGCATGAGCTTTCCAAGGGGTCTAGAGAGACACACTGAGCATATCCACAGAAAGTACTCCCATTGGATTTAAAGTACTTGCTTGACAAATACCGGTATCGTAGTCTTGGCATAAGAGTGCAGTTAGCACAGAAGTGGGGTCTCCAAAATATCACAGTTTAATGAAACTGGACTTAAGACATATTGATGACCTCAATATATTAGTCTACCAACTATCGTGACTCTCCATCTTTTTCTGGTTTGGCCCAATGCATAGTCTGAAGATTGCACACATATATATATACAAATAGCTATACTTGTCTATGCTAAGTGCTTAGCTAAGCAGCAGGATTTGATAATTTTGCATTTGCTTGCACAAACTTTATCTACCATAAAATCTTGAGCATAATGCACATAATGCCCAAGTTAATGAAAAAATATTAGCCTAGCATGTTAAACAGACAAAAACGCAAACATACGCATTTCACAAAACATCTCCACGGTAAAACTAACGTATTTTAGGTAGATCTACATATCTAGCTAAGGAGATTGAACAGGGAGAGTTGTAGTTTCACCTCTCATCATCATTCATTATGAAGGGCCAACACTGCAGGAAGAGCTGAGCTGAGCTGAACTTGATGGTCTTTTTCCCTCCAACCTAAATGACTGCTACTACGTGTGTCTGTCTTCTCTGGTATCAGATGGTAGAGGTAAGTCAATTGTTTTAAAATATAAAATAAGAAAGGACCTAATCAAAACGTTATAGCTGAAGTGCTGGATGCCACTCTCCCATTAATGAATAGACCACATAGACTGATGGTGGTTAACGGTTAAGCCCATCTAGTCTGCCTGTTTTTCCAGCTGTAAAGACTAAAAAGGTAATCAGTCCTTGGTCTCGTCTTACACCTATTCCACGCATGCTTAAATTCCATCACTTTATCAATCAGCCTCAAACACTTACACTATCTACTGACAGGGCTTGATGAGGTGGCCCTGGCACTTTAAGGCAAGCAGCTAGCTGATGAGGTAGGTGTAGTTTTTATGCTCACATAGCATGCGGCCAGGCATATCCAGCTGCTGACTGCATGCTGCAGCACCTGATCTGCTACTACAGTGGCAGATCCCATAGCCAGTGGCCAGTGGCCCACTGAGCATTTGCCCAGTGTGCCAGATGGCCAGTCTGGGTCTGTCTACTGCCTTCTCAGTAAAAATTTTTACACTACATCTAGTACTCGATCTTCTAGGTTTAGATTATGATCTATTGTTTAATTTTTCTCCTCTCCTTTGAAAATTAAACCTCTCCTGCACTTTAAATCATGTAAGATAACTCGCATATTTACAATCTTTACAGTCATTTACTCTTTTAGCAAAACCATGTAGCATCCTTAACATTTTCGCCCTACATAAATCTATTGTGGTATATATATATACCTCAACTCCAAAAATACTTAAATGTTTACAAATAAAAAATACACATTGTTTGTTGTAGACATATTTTTTCTTTTATTACAGAACAAAATGGGGTCTATTGCACTGAGAAAGTACAAGACAACAAAAGGGATTTATTTCCACATTAAAGACAAAATGGCTGCTTTACAACCACCAAAAACAGAGTTCCTTAAATTTGGAGCCCGAACAGACAAATTGGAAATGTCCCCTTAAACAAACAAAACAGAATTTATAATAATAATAATAATAAAAAAAATAAAAGACAAAGCTTTGGTCAGATAAATATATCTCTGAAATTCCTTAAAAAGTAACCTTGACCAAGCCCTTCCAATGCCCACAAATACAGAGTGAGTACTTATGCATCTAAAGATAAACCTAAAGACCTGTTTAGAAGTGTTCCTATACATCAGTTCAAAAAAGAAGTCTCCTTAGAAAGCTGGACTACTGAAGAACGTTCCAAAACGTTTTTATATTTTTTTCTGCAGCAAATGCATTCAAGAGACATGGCTAAACCCAGTACAGGTCAGTGTACTTATACATATGTCATAGAATACAATAGGGAAGCTTGCTTGGTAAAAGACTTGACTGAAAGTCTTGATTAAGTGAAGCTTCTCCAATATGACTCCCATGTATAACTAAGGCATAACCACCTCAAGTATGACCAAGCCAGAACGTGATTCTGTATGGGTGATCAGGTGTTGACATGAACTTAATGAAGAAGACATCATATTGTGCAAGTCAATAATACATTGCTTTCTGTCACTTCCTTTTTTAATTTCAGAGTATTGTAAATATACTGTAGCAATATGACACATACTATATAATAGGGTTGCATTTCAGTTAAGAATGGGTATTAAGAATATGGCATTAGCTGTAACATGAGATAATACAATCCTCATTATTTTTTTTATGAAAGGAAGAACAAAAAAGAGAGAAGTGTGGTGGAAAGCCAGCCATTCCCTGAATTAGCCTTCTGCATCCTTATTTCTCAGAGGGCCATCTCATTATTAAGCCTTTGAGCTGAAGACTGGTTTGTGCTGTTTATAGTTGATATGGTGCTATAGGTCCTCAGCTTCCACATCACATGCTCCCCTCTGTAGAGTGCAAGAGGATTTTAAGTTGATGAATATTCTCCCCGTTCACATCAAATCTACAATATAAACCTATGGAGAAGCCAATGATTAAATAGATAAAGTAAGATGTGATTCATATACAGAGAATGGGTTTTGTTAGAGACAAGCTTTTTCTTTTGAGGCAATTTTCAATGAACATTGATGTTTCGCTGAAAGAGTGGCTCAGCGTCCAGGAGCAAATATGAAATCCAAGGCTTGGCGTTCGGCTGCTGCCACATTGGGGTGCCACAGGTCAACCATGAATATCACTCGAGGACCATCTTCTTGTGAACCTAAGAAATAAAGGACGCAAATAAGCATTTAAACCCGCAGGATAGTGTATTCATAATTCACAGTTCAATAAGGTTGCGCAAGCCAATCATAATTTTAAGATTCAATAAATCTCAAAGCGTTCTGCAAATGCATGGAAAGAAAAGAATAAACAGATTTTTCTCAATATTGCTTTTGGTTTGTCTTGACACATCTGCTTTTTAATTACACTTTAAAAAAAATCAATCTGTGCAATATTGTAATGTTTATGTTTTTGATAAAAAAAGAATGACTAAGTACTACAGTCAGATTCCTTGAGGGGATGTCTAATTGAAAATCATCCTGTCATTTCTTGGACAGCACTGTCACAGAGTGGTATCTTCTTATAGGAATGTCAACCTACCTTCATGAAAAGCAGTGTGCAGGAAGGAGTCATCAAACAGAAGACACTGTCCTTCAGCCCAACATTGAGGTTCTCCACCCACCACCAGCTCACAATTTCCTGGAATTTTTAAACCTTAAATTGAAACACAATCGGATATGGTTACTACAGGTTATGTGCAAATAGGCTACTACTGGGTCTAGCCATATAGATTGCTGTTAAAGTTTTCCTTCTTAGATCTGGTGCTACAAACACATACTGATACTGACTGCTTAGGTAAGTATAAAGTTGAATCTTCACAAAATGCATTTTACAGGTGGAATTATATAAAACAATAAAAAGTTTAGATGTCAGCCTAGGATACCATTCATGTTACATTTTAATAATACACATGTAGCCTTGCCTAGGTATCTCCTATTTATAATGTATTATATTGTAACCAGTCCAGTGAATCATCAGTCTGTTAAAATACAGGCAACTCAATTAAAAATTATATGTCTTCAGGCAAAGATCACAGTATTCCTGTATGTGATAGTTGCCCCCTGCTGGCTGGTCATCGGTATGGGAACCAGCAGAGTTTCTCCTTCTTAAAAATATTTAAAAGTAGTAAAGAAATAAAAATAAACAATAACATTTAAATAACTATACAGACCACAGTGAGGTCCATGACAAGGCATCAACAATCGCATAAGGATCTCTAGTAAAAAAAAAACTGTTAAAGTTACACATTTATACATAAAGTCATCATGTGAAAATTAAAGTACACGCCTCTTTGAATTCTATGGTTTTACATATCAGGACACAACAATCTTCTGTCCCTTAGAAGGTCTAAAAATTAGGAAAACACAATCTCAGATGAACAACAATACATGACATATTACACAGTGTCATGATTTATTCAACAAAAATAAAGCCAAAATGGAGAAGCCATGTGTCACTTGCTAAGGAACAGATGATTATTATGTCCTGATATCTAAAACCTTAGAATTCAAAGAGGGTGTACTTTCTTTTTCACACGACTGTAAGTGCAAAAAATATTCCTAAAGACCTTATATCATTCCCACTAGAAATATAAAATTAAAAAAGAAAACCTTTAGCTGACACTAAGCCAAAGTTTTGAAAATAAAAAAAATCGGTGTCATTTGTGCCAACCCCCCCCCCCAAAAAAAACTATGTATTTATGTACACAAAAAAATCTGATAAAATTACCTCCTGTCATTAGGGCATTAAATATCTTTGGCATGAAGGGGTTAATAAACATTGAAATGTGTGGGATGTGTATTGGGAATTTCAGTGGGGCACAGGCGTGATTGAGTTCAATATTTCACAAATGTTTTCGGAGTATATGCCTTTGTTTATTGAACAAAAACAGGAAGGCACGATCTAATGACCTTTGTGTCTCCTAATATCCTGGCATACATGATATAATAGAATTAGCATCTGTTATTGATCCAGCCAATGGCAAGGTAGCATTGACTCGGTCTGATAGTTTGTTGAACTCTGATATAGAACACTGCCCAAATATTATACATTTGCAGTGGAAAAAAAAAAAAAAGCTGGGAGTTGGGTGCCAATAGTGAGTAGAAAAATCTACTAGTGCTGAACAAAAGGATTTGTTTAACGCTTTTTTTTTTAACCATTCGGTGCCAACCTGTTCCAAACATTGAAATAAATTGTTTGTTTTTTTTTAATCATTTTTACACAGTATTTCAGTAGAACTTTTTCCCAGGGTAAATACAAGTACAGAAACACATGATTTGTATTCAGCAACATCTCTCTAAGTACAGCAATATCCCACATGCAAGAATATGCAATCACAAATGTAACAGGAACACAGGAGTTTGCGTTTTGTGTTGTTTTTTGCTCTACCGTTTCACCTCAGGCACATTTTGGGATGACTGCTTCACATTGGGCTATCTGGAATAATAAAGTAAACACAGCAAAACACTTCCTCAGCCAATAGTACAACATATTTGTGGTATGTCAGCGTTACACCATAACAAGAGACCCCCAAATCATTAGACTGCAAAGTTTAATGGAAAAGGGTGCATCTCGTGCTTCTGGGGGTAAACTACCCCTAAACACCAAAATAAGCCCAACAAACTATATGTTCCCTGGAATCACCCGAGGTTTTCTAAGACACTATACTTACCTTTCCATGTGGCTTACTGCAGCCACACATCTAATGGTAACACAGAATTATTATTTTTTCCCCCCCCATTTTCAAGTCAGGCACATTTTGGGATGGATGCTGCATGCTGGGCTACCTGAAACAAGAGGGAAAACAGAAAAAAAATAATCTTCCAATTTTCTTGAGCACATAGATACCACATCAGTGGTATGTCAGGATTAAACGGTCACAAGAGGCCCCAAATTATGAGTGCAAGGAGATTTCAGCTTTTTTTTCTTTTACAGTTAAACCAGAAAGAGGTAAAACCACCCCTAAACATAAAATAACCCCATAAACTATATTTTCCCTGAAACCATAAAAACACTCCACTTACCTTCCTAAATGGACCAACCACAACTCTAACAGGAACACATGATATGGGGGGGTGTCTTCTACCTCTTCACATTTCTTCTATTCATCTGGATGAATATCAGTCTTCTGTTTTGCACACACGGCATGGTTTTTGGTGACGTTCCTTCCTTGGGTTTTGTGGAAAAATTTCAAATGCTTTTTTGGTGTCTCTCCTTCCCTGGGTTTTGGGCTAATTTGTCAAATGTGTTTTTAGTGTCTCAGAATCAACTAGCATGCAACTAACTAACCTAACAGCTTAGTGAGGATTGGTACCAGGTACATCACTGGTCCTCTAGGGACATTTTCTCTTGATGTACCTTGTATGTTAGTCGTCACAAAGGGATTAAAGGGAGACTTCAGTCATCATATACAAATTACTAGTTTGTATGTTGCAAATGCCATTGGAGGTAGTGTGAACGTGCATGGAGGTAGTATGAATGTGCCTCCTTCCCTAGCCCCAAGTTTCTTTTCCCCCACCTCTAGATTGATAAAACCATTTTTTTTTAAAGCATACTTCCGAAGGAGTGATAAGGACCAAAATCTCCCTGTGTCCATTTTTCCTCCCCCTACCTCTTTTCTAGAAGCTCTGAAAGTTTGCAGAGTATGAGTGCAGCACAGTATTTTATAGTACCAAAAGCCACAATAATGTGTGTATTATCTAGAGCTTAATCTGTTTAAAAGTTAAATCGAGTACATAAAATACATTGTTTTTGCAAATGTCATCCTCGGTTACATAAAAAAGCTGTCAATAGGTAAGCCATGGATATTGCTGTGCTCCCGGGCCAAACCTCTAAGCACACCTCTTAAATAAGCATGAGGTATGGATTAGCATGGCATGAGGGTCTGTTCCCTGTTCTTGCCAGTCCTATTTGTCAATCACAGATTGCAGGTTCATTAAAAATCTAAACCAAAATACCTTTGTATTTTCTGTAACACAAACTTTACAAAACTATGCCTGTATTCACAAAGTTATTAGTAGTTCTAGAAAATGCTTTGCGGACATACCCAGATGGCATCTTATCCTGATGTTAGTAGGCCCATAGTGCTCTGTGACGACCGCCCCTGGAGTTAGCACAGACACACAAGCATTCCCAAACACATTGTTGCCAATGAAGGTGCGAAGACTTCCAAGCAAACGGTACGTCCGTGGGCATTTCTTGCAATTGGAGGGAATGCACACACCTTGGTTGACCAAATAAAATGTGAACCACTCCCCAGTAGGGGTACTGTTTAATTTCCAACCTTGGGGCAAACTGCAGTTTGAAAAGCCTTTGTAGATTGCTTCAAATTCACGAAGGATGGTGGCAAAGTTCTGCTCTAACAATTCCACATCATGCTTTTGGGCATCCCTAGAGAAGTAGGGCATGGTGGGTAAATCGGGAAGGAAGAAAACCTCAGGTTTCTGTATGGATGGCCGGTCATTTAGATAGCGATTTTGATCACGGATGCCCTTATGGATTCTGCCCATGCCTGACCAGGAGTACCTCTTGGCATATTCTTGTAGGTTGTGATAGAGTTTTTGGTTTAGTCCGTCATTATGGGTACAGCGCACACACTCGCGGGAATGGCAATAAGCAAACCCGTTCTGCAAGCCTTTGGCTTCTGAACTCTGGATGAGCAAATTCACAGTGGCAAAGGGAGAACGGGGTTGATCCTTACCAACTCTGTAACAGTACCATGCAAACAAGAGCAAGAGGCAGATAATGGTGGTTAGTGCGAGGGTGTTGCAGTCACGTACAGCTTGTATGCAACCGGCAATGAAATCACGAAGTCCATTCAGCAAACAGCTCCAGTCAGTCAACCACTCTACAGACATTTTTGTCCTGCCACTGTTCGGTTTAGAAGACGATGCAATGGAGCAGGAGGTTCTAGGGGGGGCCCAGACCATGCGGGTTAATATGGATGAGTTGGCGAACGAGACAACATGATTCTGATTGTTCTCTTTAGACATCTAAGCAGTTTGTTAGTAGCCACTGGGTGTTTGATGCTGAAATCTAGAAGCACATAGAAAGACGTGGGACCGTACAGATTTCCGGGGTCTGGTTTTGTACAGCACGTAACAATGTGTCATCACGGGTTTTACTGCTATCCACTGAGGAGAGGTCATTCTGAAGAAGACCACAGGCTGTGTAGATCTGTTGAGGGGAAAAACAAACAAACAAAATGACTTAATATTTCACTTTTCCCCCAAGCCTAGACAATTTTAGCTGTCGTTCACCTTACTCTTTACTTAATTCAATACTTTTATAAATAAATAAGCACAGCATTACGACACAATATACAGTACTGTTGAATGCCCAAACAGAAATAATTCTGTACTCATGTAGAAGTTTGTATGGGGGGGGGGGGGGATCTGTAGAATCTGTAGAGACTGTGTATAGGTTTTAACATTTTCATTTTATGCAGTGATGTCTCTTTTTGCCTTTTATATTTCATACAATACCTGCATTTGAGAGACATCAATTGAAAACCGCTGACCGACCTATACACGCTCGAATTTAAGTATTTTAAGGTTACTTTATAATCTATAGAGTCAATATTTTATAAGCACTTGGTTAGAGAAATACTATTTTTTACTGTTTTATATAAAGATAATGCCTTTACTAGCTAATTGCATTAGATTGCAAGTTTGCAAATATCACAAATTTTTTTTGTATATATATATATTTTTTTATTATTATTATTTTTTTTTTTTATTTAACTAAAATTCAATTATTGTATTGTGCCATTTGGCTTTATTATGTTAAAAAATATATATATATATCAATAAAGATAAGAAAATAATTTATACTTAGTAGAGCCACTGTAACAGGAAGATTGGGATCCTGCAGTTTTCACTGTATAAAATACAGCTCATATACACACGTTTTATTACATGGCACTTACATACTAATCGGCTACTGGGTTTATATACGTACATAGGATGTAAGCATGGTTCATTCTCTCTTAATGTATTTCCCTTTCCAGTCCCCTGTTACAAGACTAAGAGTTATATCTGGGAGTACCAGAGGAAATCGCATTAGTATGCAATCCAGACCTCCAAGCCATTTGTATGCATGATAATTATACCACATTGCATTATTAACTACCAATTGCTTAGTAGGTTTACAGACATCTGCGCCTTACGACAGCATACATCAGCAGCCTCAAAATACCCTAGCGAATAAAATGATTATATGCACCCCAAAAGACAAGAATGAAGAAGAATGAAGAAGAATGAAAAAGGCTGCAATGAGATTTCAAAGCTGGATGATGAATTAAGTAGTCAAACGCCTGATAGTCGAAAACATGGGTGCATTTTACACAGGGCATGGATCCTCTGACCTTCAATTCCCAAAAGGAAAATAAAAACAGAAAATAGACGTGCTGGAAGCCGAGGCTGAAAGTATCTTTGTCATCATACTGCGGCTGGGGCTCCCTAAGCTGCAGTCCTGGGTATCACACGCTAACATCTACTGATGCAGAAATCTAGTATGTCTGATACATTTAAAAAGCCTTGATTGTGGACCGATGAGTCCAGGCTGATAGTGTTAATTAACACTAACCACGGTATATGGTTATAGCTATTTATACATAGTTCTCTCTCTCTCTCTCTCTCTCTCTCTCTCTCTCTATATATTTTTATATCTCAATAAAAAGACGCGCACTGTTACCTCTTCAGTGGGAAACATCTGACGTCACCCTCTAACACCCTCTCACAGTATTACAAACAATAGTTTGTCTTATCATGAAGAATGCTATCCAACCGATACCATTTTACCTTTTAGACAACATGCCCGTTCCTTTTCCAAACTTGAAATTTTACAATTGTATTTTTTTTATGCCTATGTTTTATTAAGGACTGTTTAGCAGCCCACCAGCTCAAGAACCCCACCACAAAAGTCTATATTTTTTGGAGAGACAATTATCATGCAACCAGTCGGTCATTACAGAAATACTCCACATGCATTAGATAACAAAAGACACTGATTTCAGAAGTATGCCAGCCTTTTGCTTTGCTTGTGCACCCCCTTTTAAGGTTCATCATCCTTACCAGCTTGGCTGAGGGTGATGAGATCTGTAATCCACAAAAGTCGGTGCACGAGAAAAGCAAAAAGCTAACATCAGCCCATTTCTATTAAAAAAATATGCGTATGTAGGGTATTTATTTATTTTTAATATTTGTTTTGTGTGTAAATGTTATTGATTTTATTTGCAGGTGGGGGAGGATGGCTGGCTGTGCCATAATGTCAGGGGTCAGGCAGTTTTATCAGTGTTCTAGCAACATGATCTAGCACATTGTATTTTTTTTTACGTTTTTTTTTTTTAATAAATTATTATTATTTTTACTTTTCTGAGGCACCCGAGTGGTCTCTGACTTAAGCAATCACCTAACATGAACAGAGCATCATGTTATCATCCTATGGTGATGATAACATCAGTATCAAAGCTTATACATTAAAAAAAAAAAAATCATCGTTAAGAGTTAGGAAACAACCATAAAAATATCTTAAAATTTTCCCAGGTAAACCCAACTACAAAAATGGGCCCAGTTTTCCAGGGTTTTCCAGATCCCAGGGCAAGCAAAGTATTAAAAGAGGTTGCCAAAACATAGCGACAGAATTGCATAGAAAGAACATTTGGAGCAACTCAGTTCTCTTTGACTGGCTGTTTTCTGCCAATAATAATACACAATAAAAGCCTCACATTTTCAGTTTATATATCTTTGGTAAAAAAAAAAAATATATAGAACAATTATTTGACTTTTGAAACAAATCCACGGATCGATACTTTCAGACAAAGCTGAAGATCAATGTGTGCCTTAAGGCAGCAGATAAGAGGTCTGTGAATTATTTATTAGGCTCTTAGAACAAACTAAAACAAATCAACACTGTTATGTCTTATTTCTACTTCTCAAGCATATAGGAAAGAAATAAGCCATATGCTCGATATGCGCACGCTGTAAAAAAAAGAAAGAAAAACTGGAGGAAAACCTTGTTGGTCCAGTGAGAAATCAGATTGCCATTTTGGAATTATAACGGGATTTTACTCTTCTTGATGAACAATTTCAAATTGCTTCAATGCAAGCTTTTTAACCCATGTCTGGATCAATAGCAAGGTGAAACTTTGTTTCCAACCTCAGTTATTATCTTACTATGTATGTTAACTGTTTCTTACACCTTTAATGGTTCAGATTAGCAAAAATCTATTTGGTGTGCCTCTAAGTGGATATGTCTATTTCTTCATAACCCCAAAGAATTTTAAATTAAAAAAAGACATATTAGTTTTAAGACGTGCTGTTAGGCGGCAGGCTTTATGGAAATAACTAAAGTAACAGACATGTCAGCGCAAAACACATGCACTGTAAGAGCTGAGGAGAAGACAATTATGGAGAAGACCCGTCTTAACAGGAGGAATTTCCCAAAGGATTCACATGCACTGGATACTAAATGTCATTAATAAAGCCATTGTGTGAGAGTGCATGAGAACACACATCTGAATGAGGCGTTTACATGTGTTCATGAATGTTCAGTCACCTTTAGTTGGATTCTTAGCCCACCGTCTAGCTTAGCACGGCTCAAACTTATTCTCTACTTTCCTACTTTAGCTATAAATGTTCATTCTGTTTCTGAATCAGTGTCACTGGTTTAGAGGCATTTAGCTCATTTCACATCTCATTGTTAACAATTTAAGATGAAGTTGAAGATGTGGGGTTTAACTGATAACAGGAAAGACACAACAGACCCAGCACAGTGCCTAGACCCAGCAGCGTTTCTGGATTTTAATTCCATAACAGAGAAATAGCTGTTTCTGAAGCCTTGAGGAACACCAAGCAAATCTGAAACCTTGCCTGCCACTGTTATGGAATAGAAATCCCTGAAAAGTTGTACTGGGTATTTTGAGTGTTCCTAGATGAGATGCACTAAGAGGACTAAGTGCATTATCAGAGTTTCCACCAATATATACCGGTATATATATATATATACTACTTGTGGGTGCTTCAAACAGTTAAGTACTACTTGGTTTCGTCTTTCGATCCACCTGGAACTCTGGACTGAAAAATCAGCTACATGGAGAGACTCTTCCTGGGGTCTGTCAATATTCCATTAGGAATCGCTCTTTCTTTGTAATTGAACTATTCTGGAGCCATTAAATATAAAATCATGTATTTCCACGATCTCCTGGCATCTTGCGGTAAAAGCATCCATTTGTGTCATCTTAGACACAAATTACTTCTGTGAGTACAACTTCCAATGTCTTTAATTGGTTGCAACTGAGGGCAACGGAGTATAATATACCATGACACTTTCATTCACTGTTAACGTTGAAGGTCAAAAGGAGTTGAGCAGGAGAGGTATACCTCTGATGACTAACATCTCTCCTCATCTCCAGTACACCCCAGGGAATGAAGAATGATGTCATCCTTCCCGTGCCATAAGTCACAGTGGCTGTTGGAAGGTTACAGACTAAAACACAGTATTAAAAAAAGTTATTTCTACTCTTACAAAGAAAATATAATTTATAAAGTGAGGAATACATAACATTATGTACAAATAATAGGAGAAACGGGAGTATCATTACTTAAATCTAGAAGAGAGTTCAGAAAGACTGAATTAAACAGTAGAATAGAGATCGGTATTTTAACTTTACAGGGTTAATTGTTGGATGGAAGATTTACAAAATATTCATGTAATTCAGTCTATTTTGACAAACAACTAAAATTTCTTCTGATATTAGGGTTTCTTTATCAGTAACGGCTTGAATTGACAAAATAAGCTAGCAAGTGGAAAGACTGTTTCTGTGATCCACCCACTCAGGACCAGCTGCTGGGACTACAAATATTTAATGCAAGAGCAGACAGCAACCCCTCGCTCGTTGGCATCACTTTCTGGGATTTTTCAGGAACAAGAAAGAAAAAAAAGAGCATGCAGCAAAATATCTATTTATAAACAGACATACAAAAAACGTTGGTCATTATTATTCTAGCAGCAACCCGAGAACCTGAACTTTTATGTCTTTTATGCTTTTTAGTTTGTGCTCTCCTCCATTGCTGTATATTTTTTGTGCTATAAACAGACATACAATTAGAATGGAGGTAATGGGTAATTACCGAAATGCAATACTTTCATTGCAGTGTAAAGCCAATGTGATACACATGGTGAAATCCCTGCTATACTTCAGCACTAACTAAAATATTTTTAGAAAAAAACCCTAAATCTATCAAATTGATGGGGGGGGGTCTTAGAGCTAGAATAAAACCTTGGTGTAAAAAATTTTTTTTTAAAAAAATACATTTTCGTGTCCATGGACCTGGGAACATGCCCTCTCCCTTAAACATGATTAGGAGTTATTTTGTGATTGGCTTTAAATTCATTGAGTGTGGAGTTTGGGACAGTTTATGGGATAGCACACTCTCTTCAGCCTTGTACATATAGGCAATACTTTCACATCACATATGAAAGCATTGAGTCGGGCACCGAGAAAATTCAAATACAATGCGTACAGAATTTTAAGGCATATAAAAGGACATCTGGAGAGCGCACATAGTCTTTTATTATTCACTACGCTCCAGAAATCACATGTACTTTAATGATAGCATATTGTAGTACTCCCCTCGCAAATGTATGGAGGGATTCTAAAGTATCTCCTATACGGATTTGCCCCTTTCCTACACCGTCAGCTCCAGTGATGGCTCAGCGAGGGTTCTATTGAGACCAACTGTTCTTATGCACAGAAAGAGCTTCCACCGTTTTCATTAAGGGCGAATAGACCACATCTTCTACCCGTTGGACTTATGGTGGGATGAAGTGCTTTTTATGTTCAGGAAAAGTGAACATTTCTATTATGGACTTCAAAAAAGGGGTTACACAGTATATTCCAGATTGGGCCATCTGACCTTTGTCTATGGTGCAAAGTTTCCTTTCAAGTTGGAAGCCCCATTTGTATTCTAGCAATGAGTTATTGGTCCCATTTACCATAATTTGGTTCCAGGGTTAAGTTGGGGAACAGTTGGTCCTTCAGGAGTTATATCAAAAGGCTCATTCTTTTGACCACCGGAGCTTTATGCCTCAGGCTAGGGGACCACAAAATTTAGATGGCAGTCCAGATAATTGAAATATTTACATCATGAAATTTACATCATCCTCTATTTCCAGCTCTTTGTTTCTAGGATTTTGGCCACTTTTGGATTTTTTGGACCAAGAAGAAGGTGGGATCTCATAATTAGGATCCAATTTAAAGTTGGATAATGGGAGGGTTTTTCTGTGCTGAAGTTATCTGCTTTCTCCTTCCACTGTTACAAAAGCTGCCTCAACCAATCAATAATCATCAATTCATCAATAGGGGGATGATATCAATGGTGAGGAATAATCATGCTTTAAATGTATCTTTTTAAGCAAAGCCCTGGGAAGCAGCGTGCCGGAAAAGACTACTAGTAACCACAGACAGTTCTTTTGACAAATTAGTTTATAACCGGCAAGGCAAGATTTGAAGCACGATTCATTTCCTCCGGCTATATCTCTTAGCCTCATGTTATTCCACAAGAGGTTTACCAATGCAAATTATGATGTATAGGAGAAGGCGCAGTAAAAATAATTAATTGCAGCTTGTGCGAACAATTTCATGATGCCACCATCTTATCAACGCATTTTATTCATAAACCTCCAATGGATTCCTCAGCACTGTTCAAGTGGTTTAATCACTAAAGTAGTTCTTCCTATGCATTAAGAAGGGCCACTCCGGTGAGCTTCTCCCGTAAGAAGAGCTGGGTTAGCCTTGCGAGATGGAGGGTTTAATTGGTTGGGTGACCTAAGAAGTCTTACTGTTTGAAGCTAGAGTTCATAATCTAAAATCAAATGATTTGAGACTCGATGTGGTTTTGCACTCT
The DNA here is from genome assembly GCF_027358695.1 of Spea bombifrons. Taxonomy (NCBI): domain Eukaryota; kingdom Metazoa; phylum Chordata; class Amphibia; order Anura; family Pelobatidae; genus Spea; species Spea bombifrons. Next base: position 114,644,584 of record NC_071087.1, on the reverse strand, counting down.
AATACGCATTTTAAAAAAAAAGGGCTTGAATGGCCCTTTAAATTGAAATACGGTATTCTGAGCTATATATTGAAACATACTTAATCTAAAGAAATCCTGAGTTTTTATTTTAACTCTTATAGTGTTTTGGTCTCAGAGAGTATCATTGCCTTTTATTTATTTAGTTATTTTTTTACTGCAGGAGAACGTACACTAATTTTACCTAATCGTGTATAAAAGGGATTAAGCAACCACATGTCTGCATACACTTAGCTGCTTGGCTTAATACCAATTAATCTACAATTTCATAGAGGTCACAGTTTTCCAGATTCAGCGCTCTAACACATTTTTTTTTCCGGTTTAGTAACAGAGTATTTAATTAGAATTAGTCAGAGCAAGACAGTTTAACCTTAAGACGCTGAGTTTAAAAAAAATAAATCCCTAGGAAAGGATTCCAACCAAATTTCATTTTCAGCAATTATTTCAGTGGGACATGAATATGGATTAAATTAAAGAATACAGAGTCAGACTAACAGAAATGGTAGTTAACATAAGTATTCCATATATATAACATAATTGTCTTTTATTTATATAGCGTCAACAATTAATATAGCACTTCATACAATACATATATTCAAGGAGTATGACAAGACTAGAATAGACAGACTAAGAGAAACCGATACATTAGGTGGAGAGAGCCCTGCTCGCAAGCTTACAATCTAGAAGGAGAGGGGGACAGAGAAACATAAGATATGGAGAATGGGAGAGATAATGGCGTAGATGAATGTGGGGGACCAGGATTAGGAGAGATGATCACAGAAATTAAGTACAGAAAGAGAGGTGGAGAAAGATTTGGACTAGTCCAATTGAGCATAGTGGTAGTGAAGGGATATCAAGGGTTTGTAAACTCTACTTATTACGAGATTAAATCTTAAATGGGTCAGGTGAAGAACTGTCTCTACATGAAGACAGCACAGGGGTGGGCAGAATTGTGGGAAGATGGAGGGATGTGGACTGTGGGAGAGAGAGTGTTAAATATACTGTTAACGTGGACAGGGGCGGTAAGAGGGCATATAGAGTAGATAAGGGGCTACTGGAGCAGAAAAAAAGAAAATAAACTAAAACAAACATAAGAGATGACAGGTATCACCTAATTTTGCCATATAAAAACAAACAATCATTAAGAGAATACCACACAGATCAGGAATGCCCATACTGGATACATAAGGGTCAAAGAAATGGGAAAAAATAATAATACTCAAAATGGTTATAGATGAATATGGAGACCTCCCGGTCAAGTCTGTATACCATTTTGAAGAGGGTTTCTTGGGATTCAGTTACTGGGTTGTTGTAGGAAAATGGAGGAATGAGTTGCAGGCTTTATGACAGCTTTTTATTAGACTTGTGCAAATGGAAAATCGTTTTCGGATAACAAATTTAGTTTCCTGTCCTTTTGGGTTGGATGAAATTCTGAGGACTTTTTTGATTCGGAGAGGAATTCGTTGTCACTCACTCTCACACTCTCATTGTCTCCATACCATCTCCGATAATCGCTTCAATGTCTCTGCTTTTTCCATCTCCTTCTCTGTAGCTTGTTCTATTTCTTCTTCTCCAGGCTCTACGCTGTTCCCATCTCACCCCCCATTACCTCTTTTTTCTTCCACAACAGGGCAGAGCCTGTGCATACATCTTCTCCCCATATCTCTAATCAGGTGAGAGTGTGTGCACCAAGGCTCTGCCCTATCGCGGAAGGACCACACCATAACACGGTGGACACCAGAAGAAGACATAAGAAATAAGAACAAGAAACAGAGCAAAGTAGATAAAGAAGGAAAGACAAAGAGATGGTAGGGAGAGATTGACAGAGTGAGAGAATGGGGAGCTCTCTGTTTCATTTTCGTTTGTTTCATTGGGGCCCCTCCTTGCTTTTCGGATATTCATACAAGTTGACAAATTTAACAAATTTCATAGCTCTAAAAGTTTCTAAAGTAATTGAATCAGAAACTTTGTTCTACCCTTGGCTGACAAACTCTGCCACTAGTAGATAAAATGAAGGTGAAAACGTACCTTGACCAGATGGCATAAGCCCTTAGGAGAATCTCAGAAATGCTCTGGTTTTTCATTTTCAAGGATGCTGTTTCACCAGCAACAACTCAATTTGATTTGTGGAAGGAATCTATGTTCCCTCAAGTGAAAATCGACATTTAATCTACACCCTAGGAAAAGCAACAAACACAGAAATGTGTGGATAAGAGATGTACACATTTCTGTATATGATTGCCATATACGTGAATACTAAAATATAATTTTCTTAAAATAATAAACATGATCATTTATATAGATGATTTTTTGCACTGAAAGTTATTAACCTCTTTGCGACCATGTGGATGAACTGGTACATCCATAAAAGGTAACTCAAGATGTCCTTTTGGACATACCAATACGTCCATCTGGCCGGTTCTCTTTTTAGGCTACTGTCTGACCTTTCTGAATAAACCTCTGGGCAGGTTAGATACACTGGGAAAAAGAAGGATGTGGATGTTCTCACGACCTTACACAAGGAGCGTATTGAGAGGAGAGGCAAAAAAAATAAGCTTCTATGGAAGGGTGTCTGCTAAAATGCTTCAAACACAGCACAGGCCTAGCAAAACATCCTTACTCAATATACAGGCATATGCAAAATGCATGTGGGGTATTTTCGTAATCTGGTGATGTAGCTAAATACGTTTGGCTGGATTTCTCCGCCATAAACACATAAATAAAATAATAATATTCTAAGCAACACAGAAGTGTTGGTGAAAAAAAGTGCAGGAAACTTTGGCAGTGACTGGTGGCCAAACCAGATGGAAAAGAAAATGACAGATCTACTATCTGGATTGACTTTGGAGGCACTAAAAAGGAAGTTTACAAAGGGATTGATTACACTACATACTGTGCTGATACTCATCCCCTGTGCTTATGCCCAGCAACATTATCACTGGGTAACACTTACATGGCTGGTCTACCACGGCAAATGGCTCTTTTGCCTTCCATGTAATATACCCTAACTCCTTCTAGATTGCAAGCTTGTTTGACCAGGGTCCTCCTTAACTACTTTTTCTGTAAGTGAAAATCATTATGACCTGTTTACCCATTGTACAGGTGTATAATAATAATAATAATGTTTACTTGCTTGACATGCTAGATGGTACAAGTAATGTTTTTGTTGGAACAGCACCTTCAACAACAAGGTCATAAACTGTATAAAAAAGAAAATGATTTTCTGATCTCAACAAACAACTGGGAAAAACTGTAATGTCAGTTTTCAGCATAGTTATTTCTTGACAAATAAGTTTTCTTATATAAGGCCTTTTAAAGGTTTGTGCTATACGGATTCAAATAATAGTAATAATAATAATATCACAAATTGGATTGATTCACAGTATCCATGACTACAACCAATAGCAAATACCCAAAGAAAGCAGAATCTTTCAAAAATTATTTGGTCAAATCCACACTAGTAATGTTCAAACGGAAATATATTATATACGGAAACATTAAAAGTATAAAACCACAGGCCACGTTGTTTAAGGATACACACATTATATATATATATATATTTTTTTTATTTAGGTAATTTAGGAATATGGCCACTCTTCTCCATAATAATGTATGTCACATTTGAATCATAGAAGAGGCCCGTACTGCAATAAGATTAAAAGAGATCACGTAGCTTTGTGTTGAATTTGCTATTAACTTTCTTACATATGTTATTTCTTGAAAGGTGCATTCAGCTGCCTTGACATGAAGATATCATATTATAAGGGAGGGGGTGCTGGTGTAGGGGATACACATGGGTCCCTAAACTGATCCCATCGCTATGTCAAGTACTGTTCAGCAGGGCAGCCTAGAAGAACCCTCTGCAAACTGCTCATGGACTGCTGCAGATTTCTCTGCTTACCATATTTATTACTCTAGATCACACACACATATATATACACACACACACGTACATACATACACACATACATACATACGTACACAATTACCATCCTATAGATGTAAGCCACTCGCTGGCGGAAATGCCCCTTTATTTATTTTACTGGTTGGGGCACAAAATGCAGCAGTTCTTAATGATCAGGATCGTGAATGTTGCCAGATTCAGCAATGCTGTGCCCTTATTCCCAAACATTATACAACCATTCCATATGTTACCATTTAAATGACCCAATGCAGCTTGTGTGAAGAATGCTCAAACCATGATCATTCATGAAAATAAGGAATACTATGACACAATCTTAATTGTATATAAAAGTGCCTGCAGAGGCCCATCGTGCAATACATAGATCTATAATGGGTTGTAGGTAGAACAGCATACAAGATCCTCATAACCCGTAAATTAAGATTTCATTGTGACAGCATTCAAATATCATGCATTTTATTCACTAGAAGGCTTGCAATTACTATACCTTCTATCAGATTGCTTTGGGATGATGGGTTGATCTTCTCACTCTTGTCATGTCTCAAAGTGTCATTCGGGTTTTTTTTCAACACACTCATTTAAATACGTACGTATATTGCAGTAAAAAATCCCCTAACCAACCTGCTGCATTATCTCCGGCTCATACAGAGCCTTCAAATCCAGCCTTGCCTTTGATTCGCAAAGAGCGATGGGAATTGTAGTTGCCACACACCTTGCGGCGTGGGGCTCATTACGTCGAACTAAAACTCTACACCACATTATATCACAGCAATGTAAAGAAACATTTCATGTTTGCATTCCGTGGGCTGCTTTCCACATGAGCGCACCAATTACATGATATAAGTGAGAGTAAGGATGTCGAAAACTACAACTTCCGTGATGCCCAACGACTGGCATTTAACAATGTGCTGGTGAGCTGGCAATGGGATGTTCTTTACGACCTCCCTCTACATCGCCACCTGCTGGAGTCAAATGGTAACGCACAGCAAGCACTACATAAGATATAAGTTGAGATAGATATTGATCTGTGTGAGTAAGGAGGATGATTTGAAATGCAGCCAAGCTCAAGAACAGTCAATAAAAATGTCATCATCATAATATATTTCATGGAGTAGAGGCCCTTTGTCTCACTGGTCTCCATTTTAAATGATAATCTCTCCCTCATTTTAGTAGTATTGGCTAGACACAGTAACTAGTCAGTGAGGTTTATTCACTAAAGTGTGAGTGCTTGCAAGTTGGACAAATTCACTAAAGCGCATTAGGGGGGGGACTGGCCTATGCTCACATGCAGGAGACTCAAGTGCATGGGAGTTGAAAAAAAATCAGGCAACTCAGTGAGTACCTCAAGGGAGCTGCAGAAGAGAGAAGACCGCTGTTACTGGCTGGTGGATGAGTTTTTCCTGAAAAATGTAGGCAGATGTGTGTATGTGTGACTGTGTGTGTGTCCAGGGCCACCACCAGAAATCTTGGGGCCCAGTATAGGCTTAAGCCTGGCCCCCCATGCCCCTCCTATCAGCCTGCCCCCATGCCCCTCCCATCCGCATGCATCATGTCTATCCTATTCTTCCCCCTTTTGCTCCATCACTCCGCGTCACAAGCTTAGAGTTGGTAGTTCCTGGGTGCGGTATTTCTTTAGGCCCCCCCATAACTAACACGCATACATACTAACATGTAGACCGGCTCTAACAGCCACTCACTCTTAACACCGGACACAAAAAAGGTAGTAGGGAGAAGTCGGCCAACTCTAGGCCAGTAAGTCTCACATCAGTAGTAGGGAAATGAATGGAAATTGTGTTAAAGGATAGCATTGTTGAATATATAAAATCACAAGAATTTCAAGATCAGAAACAACATGGCTTTACTTTAGGGAGTTCATGCCAAACTAATCTTATTGATCTTTTTGATTGTGTGACTAAAATAAAAGATGGTGGTGGTGCAGTAGACATTGCTTACCTAGATTTCAGTAAGACTTTTGACACTGTGCCACATAGAAGACATAAATAAACCGCAATCTTTGCGTCCCAGTATTGTTGAATGGATTAGGCAGTAACTGAGTCACAAACAACAGAGGGTTGGAATCAATACGGAGAAAGGTCTTGTCACAAATGGGGTACCTCAGGGATCTGTAGTTGGACCTATTCTCTTTAATATTTTTATTTGCAACATAGTTGATGTTCCTGGATGGTGATTTAGGTAAATTAGAAAAATGGTCAGAGCTGTGGCTACGAAGATTAATGTGGACAAGTGAAAGTTAGGAGAGTATATTTAAAAGAAGAAAAACTATCAAGAGGACATAATCTTAAATTAGAAGGACAAAGGTTTAAAAGCAATATCAATAAATATTACTTCACTGAGAGGGTAGTGGATGCTTGGAATACCCTTCAATCAGATGTGGTAGAGGTTAGTACAGTTAAGGTGTTTAAGCATGCATGGGATAGGCAGAAGACTATCCCAGATATAAGGAACTAAAAGAAAATATTCAGATATTGGGCAGACTGGATGGGCCGAAAGGTTTTTATCTGCAAACTATGTTTCTATATACACACACAATCTTTCTCCTGCTCCTCCTCTCCAAGATGCCATTAACCCTAGGCTCATCCTGAAACTCCAACACCATGCTCTGGCACACACACTCATGATATCACCATACGCTGACACCCACTCACACATATGCATGCCCCCCAACTGTCCCGATTGCCTTGTTGATGTGAGAGGTCAGAGGAGAATGGGCAGACTGGTTCGAGATGACAGAAAGGCAACAGTAACTCAAATAATCACTCGTTACAACCGAGGTATGCAGAATACCATCTCTGAACGCACAACAAACCTTGAAGCAGGTGGTCAACAGCAGCAGAAGACCACACCGGGTGCCAGAACAGCTAAGAACATGAAACTGAGGCTACAATTTGCACAGGCTCACCAAAATTGGACAGTTGAAGACTAGAAGAATGTTGCCTGGTCTGATGAGTCTCAAGAAATGTTTCCAGCACCTTGTAGAAGGTATGCCATGAAGAATGAAGGCACTTTTGAAGGCAAAAGGGGGTACTAGCAAGGTGTTCCTAATAAAGTGGCCAGTGAGTGTTTATACACACTCACATACCCAGGAAACAAAAAGTCAAGCCCCCATGGCAATGCCCCTACTTTAGCAACACCCTATAAAAACCACACTACTCCCTCTCTCTTGTGGTTACATGCCTACATATCTAATTAGTCAGTATTTGTAGTAATAAAGAACTTATAAACAGTGTAAAATTTTACTTTCACACATCACAAAAATATATTTCTTATAAAATATATAATAATATGACTAGCAATGGAAAAATACAACAATATTGCACATATAATCTTAAAAACATAAATATATAAATACAGAATGTCAATCTGAAAAATATAAAAGTAAGTATATTATTTACTATCACTGTAAACAAGAACAAAAACTAGGTCAAATTGGTCCTCAAGGCGAAACACAGGGGAGAATATTTTTCACTGGAGTATTGCATTTGGACTATGTGTTTTTATTTGTTATATTGTGTTGGAAATAAATACAGCAGTTTGTCTATTTTGCACATTTGGCATTACTGGCACATACTGCATCCTTTGCACATATTGCTCAGTTTTGCACACTACCATCTAAAGATTCATCCCCTACTGGATCCATTATTTTTTCCTGCTGCTATCTATATTCTCGCTGGTGTTAAAGGAGAAGTGCTGTCCTCAGTCAGCACAGCGTAATCCACACCAGAGCCCGTCTAGCCCATGACTTTTATTGCATTAATTTGTGTTGCACACAGGTTGCACTATTATCTGTTTATTTTATCTTTTATGTACATCCCGGATCTTGATCGATTTTAACCCCAAAGGGGTAAGCTATATCTCTTTATTTGCTTATTTGCTCCACTCACTGTGATGGGTTACACCACCACTATTCTCTTTTGCATTATTGTTTTTTTGTGTGGGACAGCGGGATTCCCACAGAGTGTTGTAGCGATTTGTACACATCTTAGACCCTGCCTTTTTACTTTTGCTTAACTCCCATCACTTTAAAAAAAGTTAAATGCCTCAAGGCATTTAAGCAACACTGGCCAACATATTCAATATAATTCCATCCCTGAGAGCGATCACATGGCACTCGTGAAACTTTTTTTGTGTGTTGCTGAATGCCTCAATATGGAGGTATTGCAGCAACACAGTTTGAGCAAAGATATTGATCATGCAAAAAAAATGTACACAGTGCTATCTTGGTGTCAAAAATAATAAGGGAGGACAAAATAAAACAATACATTAAACTATAGAAACGTCTTGCTCACAGCACAACATAGGAGAGATATAACCATATCTGCATAGCACTGCTTCTCAAGACCCAAATTCTTAACACGCCCTGCTCCCCGCCATTTTCCTTTAAATGGGGCTGTTTCCACCTTACGTTGGTGGGCGGTACCGCTGGCGTTAATGGGAGTTCCCGCTGACGTCGGGGGAGTTCCCACTGCCATCAGCGGGAACTCCCCCGACAGCAGCGGGAACTCCCATTAAGGCATTGGGGGTACTAGTGGGAGCAGTTGCAACATACCGGAGCAGGGAGCACAATATGTGCAAATAAGAAAAATAAAAACATAATCAGACAAAAACGCCAACAAAAATAAAAAAGGGCAGATGATTAAACAGCAAAAACTATTAGGACTGTTATAAATGAATTATTTGTTAACAAATTTTTTGCACATGATTACCTCCAACAAATAATTTGCACTGTTTTCCAGACATTTTTAGCTCTATTTGTCAAGGAGTGCTGCAAGTTTATTTGCCTGTTTATCATCTACTGTGAAAGTGATTTCTGTGTTTTAAAGAAGTTTTTTCACTATTTATTAAGAATAGTTCATTTCATACTTAAAATATTTACCAGTGCCCAAGCTAGAAGGCCCCAAGCCATTGAATGATGCGATGGGCCAGAGTGATATTAAGAACTGTGTTTTCATATGCATTTTATTTATGACTAATTTGTTTTAAGCCCAATGTGTTTCCTTGTGGCTGTCATTAGGCAAAGAACCAAATGCCTATTTTATCTGTTGTAAAGGTGCAAACATTAGATCAGATGGACTGAATGGGTATTATCTGTTTTCAAATTTTTTTTTTTTGTTTGTTTTTTTGTTATGTTATATATACAATATATGGTACTATTGTTTTATTTTTCACATCTTTCCATAATACAGGGCACTGGAACTAAATATACTGCACACTTTATGGGCAGGGGAACAATGTGAACAAGCTAATACATCTTATAAAAACCACCTAACCGAGCAGTATTACGGTGATATGCAAATGATAATGAATCATGTCAGTGCCAGTAAGGAAAGCTGTGCATTAATTTACCTCTGCATATAAGCAAGGATTATATTATAATTTAGGGCAGCTTCTATTGAATGCACTGTGTACACTACACATCTCCTGTCAGTTTCTTTTCTGCAACTGCACACTCTGACAAAATGACTCCCTCACTCCCCATTTCTCCTCTGCAGCTTCACAGTCTCTCACACCCTGGGACCCCTCACTTTTCTTGCTCCTCCTGTCTGTGTGTTCTCTGCAGCTGCTATAGAAGGTAAGTGACCAGTGGGGGCACAGACAGGGCAAGAAGAGCAGAGAAAGCTGTGTGGAATGGGTAGTGCTAGGAGGATGAGGGCAAGCAGCAGAGAGAGACCTAGGGAGAGAGATCAGGGGGCACAGACAGGGCTCTCAAAGAGAGAGAGAGAGAGACTTTTTTGGGCAACAAATTTCATTTTGAAATAAAAAAGTCTGTCACCCTATCTGCTTGACCTTAGGACTGTAGCATGTGTCCCTATGTACATAGCCATTTAGCCTTTCTTCCACAGTCTAACCTTGGGAAAACAACTCAATCATAGGATAACTCTAAATCACAAGCTTCCAACCGTTACAAACAAATTCCAACAATTTTAAAGGGTTTTTTTTAAATGGCTAAACGTCTATAGCTACATTGGCTTAATACAATTTATGTGGAAATAATAGAGTTTGCACTTATTTGGTAGAGCTGGACGAGGTAGTCTAGAGCCCAACACCTGGTTGTTGAGTGACCCAGAGCCAAGCTAGCTAAAACATGTTCCCCCCCTTTCCGCCTTTGGGTCCTGTAATTAGTTGCATACACAGGTAAGTCATTGTAAAAACCTTTCATTGGATTAACCATTTCTTTCAACTTTTCTTTTGTTTGAATGAGCCTCTCGCTCAACATGTGTTCCTTAATTGACAAAATGTTGTGGTAATATATGAAGATTTCAAACGATTTCTCTATAATCTTTAATGTGATATTTTCCATAAAATGGTTGTACACATAGTCACAACATCTATTAAAAATGCAATATCATTGTAACATATAGTATTACAAAGCTGTGTTGTGGTAAATCTAAAGTTAAAGTAAGATATATATATATTATCTATATTTGATACTCTGTTTTGTCTTTCAGGTCAGAGAGAGGGTATCCTGGTACTCGTTGGTACTTGAGCACCACCTACTGATAATGTGTTAGACACACAGAATTTCACTACAGGTACTTCATTACATTTTTCACACACATTATTTTGCTGTGTGTGTACTGTTTGAAGGGTTGGAGCTCCTGCCGTGAGCCTGAGGCATAGTGGTATCACAACCTTGTATGTTTTTCCCTGTCTATGTTCAGATTCGTTGGAGGATCCCAGCTCTCCAGTCCTTTATCTTTTTTTCTGATTTTGCATAGCTCTTTTAATACGTTCAATGATCCCCCATCTTCCTGTCAATACTTGGTGTCACTGTGTGGCAATCGTCAGCCTACTTTTGTCTAATTCCTTTTGCTAACAGAAACATAAATTTGATGGCAGATTAGATCCACTTAAAACATCTGAGCACGTTATATATATATATATATATATATATATATATATATATATATTGTAAAGCATGAAAACTTATTTAATTGTTATGTACAGTGTCATGGAACCAGGGCTGCAGAGGACTTTTAACCCATTTCTCAGTTGTGTTTACCTATTTTGTTTGTGTGGTTGTGGCTATGGAGCCTCTGCCCAGTTGCTTTGCGTACCGTCAAACTGCTACTGCAAGTGGTCCGGTCCACGTATCAAGTCGCTCTTTGGACCTAATCATCTAGGGACCCCGTGCTATCCATTGATACCCCGGAACCGCTGCTGCTCCCCTGGGATCACCCCGAAAGCAACGATGTATGGTCATACGGGCACTGCTGTGATAGGTGGCCTGATTGTGGCGCCGGGCTGTCTGGGCAGGCTATTGTTTGTGGTGATGGGATTATCTCCGTATCTGATAGAGTTTGTATAAAAGGCTGTGTCTTTTCACAATAAAGTGTTCTTTTGTTTTCACCTCAACATTGGTTCTGTCTGATGCTTGGGGTGGGCTGCTGTAATCACTTACTGTCCAGCGCTGCAGCTAGATTTCGGTCAGCTACAGTGCCAACACAGCTCCTGTCCGACAAAGTCCTGCTTCCACTCTCTAGTGCTAGTTCTGTCTTGCACTGAGAGGGTTATTCGCCGAAGTCTCGAGAAGGAAGCAACAATCTGGTGGGATTTATGTGTGGGATTATTTAACCTCTTTAAAACTGCGTACTACTACAAGCGAAACATTGTCAGTTTCTATGCAATGTTTAATTGTATAATGTATACATAGAATAGATTGCAAGCTCATATGGCATGGGTCTTTTTTTATGTGTCTAGACAGGCAGGGCCGGCCCGACAATGGAGCCGAGTGGGGCAACTGCTCCAGGCGGCACTTTTGAAGGGGCGGCACTTTTTTTAAAATTTAAAGCGGAAGAGAGAGGGGCGCCGAGTGGTTTTCGCTTACCAAGCTGTCAGTACCCGCTCAGTGCCCCTCTCTCTCTCCTCTGCGGCGAGTCTCCCTGTTCGGTCTCGGTGCCGGCTTGTAATGCTGAGCGCCGGAAGATGACGTCATTTCCGGCACTTAGCATTACAAGCCGGCACCGAGACTGAACAGGGAGACTCGCCGCAGGACTGCTGAAAGGTAAGTACAAGGGGGGGGTAGAGTAAGGGTAGATAATGGGGGGGCGGCATTTTAAACTTTGCCCTAGGCGGCATTTTGTCTTGGGCCGGCCCTGTAGACAGGCATGGCTTGGAGAAATTAAAACTTTTGCTGTTACATGAGCATGTTGAATAGAAATGAATTGCTCTCTGTACACTTAATTACACTTAAGTTTTATAAAATGTGGTGCTAAGGGATATACGTATATATACTCAGCTATGTCATGTTATACATCTGGGATGGATAGAATGAAGATGAAATGACTGTAACTGGCAAATTAAGTGCGGCGTTGCTGAGATGTTTGAATTATATGTTTAAAAATGTGCCATTTGTGTGTGTTAGCGATGTGCCTGAGATTGAGTTGTCATCATTGAGTTTGAGTAAGCATCAGTGTAGCTGATAATGTGTGTTTACAACAGTGTGTTGAATCGTGGTGTGCAAGTGAGTAGCTTATTTAGAGGTTAAGGGGTATATTTACGGCAGTGGAGTATTTATTAACGGGCTGAACATAACAATTATGTGTCTTGGACCCCCCAAATATGTGCTGAGAAATAATGGCGTTAAGTCTTAATGGCTTACTCTGCTGATCAGACTCAACTCATGCCCCAAGCCCGTTACATGCCAATGTCTCACAAAACAACCTGCTGATTCACTTACCTTACGTTGTTTGTGAGGACACGTGACTTTAAATGTTGTGAGTTACAGTAGTGGGCATACAACAGTATACAAATATTTTTCTTTTTTGTGAGCTTTTCTGCAAGTTGGCATCAGTGGATTTGGGAGCTGAACTTGTGTTATTTTTGCCGCAAACTCGCATTTCTAGCCTCAGAGGTGAAATGTCATAGAGGTGAATAGACATATGGCGGCATAAACACCAACAATATATTTTTCTTCTGAACTAGTGTAAGAGTTGTTCTCGTGGAGTGAAACATATACCTGACATAAGGATTTATTCATAAAATTGTGAGATGAAACATTTCCTCGTTATCGTTTATACATTATGAAACGTGAAACCCAGCTGCTTTCCCCTACAGAATGGTAAATTACACCATTACATATTGGAAAGTCAGTCAATGAGATTATCTTGCCAAGGTTGGCCCTTTGGGATGCGTGAGGAAGTCATTGAGATAGATTGTTTCACATGCAACTCACAAGGATTCTTTGGGAAGTTACTTTTTATTATATAATTTATATAGCATATTCTACAGCACTGTGCAGTGAAATACATAATTAATGGTACAGTTAAATATATCAGTGAGACCCCTTTACTTGTCAAAAGGCTGCCCAGTGCCCCACCAACTAAACATGGACTAGGATGGCCACCAGGTCAGCATTTGCAGGGACCTGGGACTCGCCTCAACTGAAACCTTAGCAGATGGCAGACCTATTTGGGTGAGAAATGTAGAATGTTTTAGAAATCTACCGATCCAGTAGATTATATAACCTTTAAAACCGCATAAACCAAGCATTCAATTATTATAGGAGGGACAATAATCCCTCCTAGCCAGTTAAGATCTCTTGATTGCCAAAACTGCCTTCAGCATCTATGTTTTATATAAAAAAAATAGATTTTTCTAACTTTCTCTCTGGGAAAAAAAACATTTCATGCTTGAGAAATGTCCACAACAACAGCAGTAAGCATTTTATTGTTTTGTTTTATTAAAAGTTTTTTTTTTCCAGGAATAAATCCAATGCACTTTTTATCCTTTGAAACAAACGGAAACTGTTAAAATATTTGCCACATTTTTCCAAAATGTCTAAGACAGGAGACATCAAAAAACAACAAAAATCATAATCAAATAAACACAACAATGGGCAGTCCTTCCAAATATAATTTGTGGTTGGCTGATTTGCCCATGTAGGAATAAGTAATGACCATTTCATTTTTATATGAGTCTTTTCTCGTAAAACATTTAGACATTATTCTTCTCATAAAAATATGTCTCACAAAAAGATGGAATGAGTTGACTGTTGCAACCACCAGCACTAAAATACATCATTCATTAAGGAGTTATCCATGAACAATTTAAGCAGAACTGGAGATATGTTATGCAATATTTTTTATTTAGTTCTAATGCTACAGAAATAAAGGGTTTTTGTATAAAAAAAATTAACTTATTAACTATAGCAACCAATGGAATGTTCCAGTCCATAGGAGCATTTAACAAACCAACGTCAACTACAATGAATTAAGTTTATGAATTTAAATAAGTTCTATGTTCACTTGTGCACTGATATTTAAGGTTAGGAAGTACCCACAATCATCAGCACGTACATAATGGGAATTGATCCTCACAGCTTACGAACCACAGAGACCAACAGCACTTTATTCTCAAGGTAAATCATTTCCACCAACTGTTTAATACCAAGTCAAATCACAAGGATATACAGAATTTCATAAGTTGCTTTTTTGGCGGTCTGAATGGGTCTCTCACCAGTAGCAGGTTTTTTTTTTTAATGAAAATCCCATTAATACATAATTTGTACATTTTTAGGCACTACCCATAAACCATTTCCATTTTCTTTAATAGTTATCAAATATGTGACAAATGTGGTTTGATTTGAATGCAGGCAACTCTTGCAAGACATAAAATGAATTACCAACCTTTATGCAAACTTTACAGTTTAGATGTCATGTTTAATTGCATCTTTTTTTTTTGGCACAACAGAAATGACAAAGCTCTACTTTTTAAAGGCATGAGTATGTACTTTTCTCATTCACCGACTTGCTTGTGCCACATAACTGAAATGTATTTTGCAAAACCATTTAGACTTTGGCGCAATTGGAATTTTTGAGAGATCCCCCTCCTTTTTTTTTACATATTTGATATTTTTATAAATCACCATTTATGTAGGAGTATGCCATAAAGCTTTACAATAACAAAACTCAGTGTTTAGATATTAGTTTGATTAAATTAAATACTTTAATTTAAATAGGCTATGAAATAAAGCCTATATAAAACAATTGGAGACAGGCGGGCTGGTAACATTTAAGAACATATATTATTAATCCTTTTTTGTTGTAAGTGGCATAAGCCTGATCCCTTTACAGAATAATTTAAAAAAGCAAGTCTCCTCCTTTAAATTTGTCTAGAAAAATACTAACATTTCTACTGAATGAGAGGGCCTCATATACACAGGAAAAATAAGAATTGTAAATGCTAAAATCAATATCTAGCACAAATGTTACTGATGTAACTGTTCAATAAAACAGCAGAATGAAATGAGTATTAACAGAAGGTCTTACATACTTGAGAACTTGCCTTGAAGACCTTAGTCCTCTAAGACATTTCTATAGTTTCTGTGGGATTTTGTTAAGTTTTGTTAAGTGCGTACATTTGTTTTAGGTTTTTTAGATCCTAATTAACAGCATTAGAACCAGAGAAAAATCTTATCTTGTGTAATTACAGCATTTTTGCCAGGGTGATGTTAAGGGTGAAATGCTCTCAGATGTGATACATTGCACAGGCCGTGCTCATGTGCTATTTTACAATGATGTCAAAATGATCATAGAACTTCTGGCTGGTCATATCATACCATGATACTATATATAGGACAACTAGAAAGTGTTTGCTATAAGGCATGTGGCTGCAAAGCTGAATTTTCCACCATTACAAATAACTTTGTCATCAGAATGTAGTAGAAACCATGTTCCCAACTACCTTTCCCATGATCTGCTCCTGTCCTACAGGAATTCATTTTAAAACTTTGTTGTTTATCTTTTTGCCTCTGCACTTCCATGTTTTTATATGACCTCTGGTCTAACAGAAAATCAAGTTGTTTCATTATATCATTTCATTAATGTGGTGGTACCCGCCCACGAGCTTATGCTTTTGATGGCTACATTGTGCACCACTTTACCAAGAAGGACCACGTTGCTCTAAAATAATACATTTTGTACACACGGGTACAAAACCATCTCAGACCGAAGAGAAAGCTAATGTTTTCCCCCCAGTGATTAGGGTTTTAGGAACGTATAATGACTTGATTGGCTCTGCTCTTAGCGATACACATTTAACCAAATTTTTGATACTGGTTTATTTTTGAGCCATGGAGAAACCAAAACCCTGTTAAAAATGTTATGTAGCATGAGTATCAACATAGAACACTATGGAGTATATAAACATTATGTACAAAAGAGCAGGAGTTATACATTTCACTGTAAACCTCTATACTAACAGCTGTATGACACTAAAGTGCATCAAATGTGTTTCTCAAGAAAAGTATTAATATTATTTGTTAAATTACGATTCCGTGGTGAGAGTGACACAATTTAGTCTTGGATACATCTGGGGCACGAAAGCATTTAAGCAGCTAAATTTTAAAATCCGCTTTAAAATATACATTTCGAAGAGTGTCACTTTATTGCAGTTCTGCAGAACTCTTGATAGAACAACCTTTGTAGTGCCCCCAGTCCATTTTTATAAAGCATTTATTCACACTTTGTCCTGCAACATCACAGTTTGTTTTTTTTTTCTTATTTTTTCCTCTTTTTTTTTTAACCACAGATATTTAAATGTAAATGTTATAAATACAGGGATGGAAATCTTCAAGAAAGAGTTGAAAGGAAATACAGCTAAAAAAATCTAAAAGGTTCAATTCCACATAGTCTCTGGATTAAGCACTGAGGAAGTTCTATCACTTGTCACGAGTGACATCTTGAATCTTGAATGAAGGTGTCGGGCACCTGCTTTGATACTAAAATCTTTCCTATATAGAAACTTCATATTCTCTTGTGTCCTAAAAGTAAAGAAAACAAGTTGAGTTATCTAGAACGATGGTCTTTTTTATTTTATTGTGTCAGTCCAATTAGGAGGCTACCCCCTTGATTCTTGGGACATACCTCATGGGTCTACAGAGTAACAATAGTGGTAAATTTGGAAAATTAAACCAAACTGCAAAGCCTATTTAATCTACAGACTTTAGGTAAAGGCTATAAATCATTTTTATTGAATGTAAACTGACGGATCGGCAACTTTTTTCTTTTTAATTTGTGTGCTTTGTTACTTTTTATCTTTGCGCGAGTAGAAAACACTTGAAGTGAAAAAAAGATACATACCCCAGTCTCATAGATTGGATTGTCAAACTCTGTCTCTACAGTGATCTGGCTGTAAGGGTGAGAGTACATAAGAGGAAGGCGGAGACTAGAATAGTACCTGCATCTGAAAGGACAATGGAAACCAGACAAAAGGGATTAGATTGATACTTGAACATCAAATACAATTCAACTTGCAAATCAGCTTCATAAGAAACTTAAATAATATATTAAATGATTTGTCACAGATGTTACAGAAACCTTTAAAAAGATCCTTTCCAAAGAAATAAAAAAAGATCATATCTCATGGTGGTGCATACTGTCAATCAAAGATGCTGTTCCACATTTTTGGATGAATTTTACCTAAATGCAGCATCAGAAGCATCATTCGTAATACATTCATAGAACTCTTTACAAAAAATTATGTCAAATTTTGCCTGATACAATCATTTTTGCCAGGAAAACCTGTACACCCAAGACTCTGTAAATATCAGAAAATCAATGACATTAAACATGGAGATTCTGATCATGGGGCAGAGAAAGTGCCCGCATGTCGCAAGCTGATCTATTGTAAGATCAGCTGGGCAGTATGCAGGAAAAATGTCTTATCTCCACTAACATGCAGGGTTGAAAAGCAAAGCAAAAATGGTTGGAGTATTTTCTTATAAATTTTATTATTTTACTATACTTCTGTCCAGAGTATTTCTCCTCTCTTTCTGCACCCATAGGACTTGCTTACTTGTTCCCTCGTGATCTAGCAGTGCACTTGAAGGACATGCTGAGCGCTGGAGACATCACAGATTCTCAGCAAGTTACTCAGGGTGCTCAGTGCTCACTGCTCCTGCCACATGGACTGAGTTCAGCTTGCTACAGTGTACAGACAGACCTGCGAGTCTGCAACGCAGCAGCAAGACTGGAGGTCACTGTCTCAAAGCTAGAGGTCAGGGGCGTAACCTCTAGCTTCTGGCATTTAACACTACCTTATGTGTATCATATTATGTTACACTAATAAGGAACAACTGTACAAATGATTATGTACACAGAAAGCAACAATTTTATTAATGCTCAATATGCTTACTGACAAGCAGATAGAATTAGCCTTGACTCTACTTATGTTATTGTTTATGTATGTGCAGTTGCCGCCTGTCGGATGAAAATTTACATTATGCTAGACAAGAAAAACCTTGCCTTAAGAAAAATGTGTTTAAAGGACTAGCTTCAGCTGGGTATACATATTCAAAAATTAATTCAGGTTCATAATTTACAAATTTGGGGCACAAAAAAGAACAATGACAAAACATACACACGATAGGTAATCTTAATTTAACATTTAGTTCTGCTAAGCATTGTGACAGTGATAGTTCCCAATTAAAAGGGACACTCTAGCCAAAAGCTCATGAAGATGATTATGTCTTTTTTTTAATGAAATAATTTATATGCCCCTACTTTCATACGCCCTTAAGAGCTGATGGAAAAGGCTAATTTGGCCCACAGCAATACTTTTTGTAGATAAAAATATTGTTTATTTTTACCAATACATACAGCAAACTCATTTTTTTGTCTTTGATATGAGTACTGAAATCCGGTATTATATCTTCAAGCCTATCCCTGCATTTCACACAATACCTATTGTACTGTTCTCATTCATCATATCATGGCACATAGTGGTTAAGCTCCAGGCACAGAGTTTGGGAAGAGACATGCAATTAAGTACACAGGGTACGTAACTTTTTAGATTCCAAGTCATATATTATATGTCTTCCTTAGGGCATTTTTTCCTGCTGCAGTGCACGCTATGTATACATTGATAAATGGCATTTAGAAATAGGTAATACAGAAGAATGTCCACCAGATGTCACTGTTTGAACAGAATCGGAAACTGCATTTAACACAAATATGCAAAGAAATCTGTAGTTTTAATGTTTTGAAAGCAATTTGGAGGTAAATAAAATCAATTTATTGAAAATTCTTTCGGATTTTACGGTGGACGATTATATTGTGTTTTGCTTCAATGCACTGGTGGGTTGCGGATACGCCTAGGACAATATTAAAACCCTCACAATACACATTACTAAAATCTTAACTACTCATACTAAAAACTAACATTCAGCCAAATTATTTGGAGGAATCATATGTTATAAAAGACTCTTTCCTATTTTGTCATGTGTTTGGATTGCGTAACTGAATAACTTCATAAAGAAAAGAATATCCCAGTACTAAACTTCACATAGACTTCCGATTTACAGATTTATCCATGTTTGACTTTGTACATCAAGGTCTAATGATTTGTGACTGTCAAGACGGTCAGCCTTGTGACAACCAACTTGATTCAAGGTGTTTTGTCCTTTAGTTCTATATATCCCCCAAGCGTCATCTTGCCTTCTTATATACTTGTCTATTAGTCTACATTTCCTCAGTGGATGAATATCCCATGGATATAAAAAAAAATCAGTATGTGCTATGTGTCTAGTATTCATAATCCATGATCCCTTATATTCTACTTTGATGAGGCTGATTCATGGCACAGTAAGTTCAATGTGAGTTGCATCAAATGAAAACATTTCATCATCATCAACAAATCAGTATAATTGCAGAGAGTTTCTGAGCACTGCACATGATGATTCCCAACAATTTCAAAGTAAAAAAAAAGTAGCTAATTTAATTAAAACCAGAATTCATGTTCTGGTCTGACATCTGAGATGTGCAAGAGTTCTCTATGTTTTGGTAGCAGCAAATCATGATTAAAAGGCATGTAACTGCAGTGGTATAGCCATCCTGCACCTGCTGCTTCTCCAGAGTGGAAGGGGCAACACAACAGGTGTAAACCAGGTCATCGTCATTGACAGTGACATTGTTAATGGCCATATCCTTTTTCACTTGGTGCACAAGGCAGAGTTAGATCAACTACTGCAGTATTTCTACAACTAGAACACACTGCGTGTAGTGTAATTAGTTGGTAATTAGTTACCAATACTTATCAATGATGAATATAATAATTATTGTTTTAGTTTGTTCAGAAATTATCGGTTTAGCTGGTAGCATACAATGGGCAACTGTCTTAATAAACTCTACTCAGGAACATTATTTCAACAGTGCAAATTGCACAGTACCCTGCCCTTTTGTAACCAATGTTTGATCAATGAATTCTTGTTTTGTGTTGTCCACAGACTAGAGGTTTTGCTGGTGATGTAAATAGGCAACTGTCTTCATCAATACTACTCAGGAACACTATTTCAACAACTGAAACCACAGCCTCAGTCAAAAGCCTAATTCATATGCCTATAATTTAATACCTGAGTTATTATGTTGTCCTCAAACTAGAGGTTTTGCCTATGTTAATTTTTAAATAAAAAAAGAACAGCCCTAAAATAACTGGAAAAAAATATCTGCTGAAGTCGCTGTATATCAATAATGAACTAATACTATATACACTACAGTTTCTCAGTACCCAGTACATTTTCAGCACTACAGTATTGCATTGACTAGCAGTCTACTAGCTGTCACTGTCACTGACTGTCTCACACTCTCAGCTATATTCCATAAAACAGTCTAATATATATATATATATATATATATATATATATACACACCCATTCACATACCTTGTGATATAAATGTAGGCTCCGCCGAGCAGCACAGAAATAATGACGACAGGAATAAATATGGCTAAAGCCATGTTTCCACCTTCTAAAGAAGTCTCTGCCGCTGCTTCTGCCACTACAAGAAAAGATTTAAAGAAATAAGTTTCATTCTTTTCTTCACCACAATGATACGGAATGTATGGCTCTAAAAGGGTATTCTAACACAAACACCTGACACATGTAAGAAGGTTATAAAGAACCTAAGAATGAGTGTGACAGCGGCAGAGGAGTGTAATATTCTGTAGGAGATAGTTATCAATTTGTATATGGGTGATAAAGTGTATGTACACGTTGCTAAGGGTTGCTAAGCAGTTCTTTGCAAGTACATGCAATCCTTACTTTTGCAAGTTGCAGAAATAGTACTCAAATAATACCCCGAGGCTATAAAGCCCACCTATGCAGAGGTCAAGGATGTGCGCTATTGAGCTATGATGAGGGCAGAGGGTATACGTTGGTTCTCTACCCCTGAGGGTGTGTGTGTCTATAAGTATGAATGCATCAATATTTTTTGGTACGTCTGAATGCATAGTTGCATGAAAGTACAAAAGCTATGGAAGTGGTATATGGGCAAAACCATGGGAAGGTTACTCTAAGCATACTGTTATTGTGTAAATCTTGGTCGCTAATTGCTTTATTTTTCTCCAAAGTAATATGTATTATCACTTAGTATGACGTATTGATCTGTAATATTACTGACAGATATTGCATGGGCTTCTGCTCAAAGCAAGTCACCCACCTTGTAACGCATGTTCAAAACGTTCTTGTGTGGCTGTGAGAGGAGAAAAAAAATCAATATTCAATTACATTTTAATGATATTTTTGTCTTACTCAATAATAACTAAAATAAAAATACAGCAAGAAAAGCTAAAAGGTACAAGGAGATGATAATTTAGCTGGATTGTGATTGTATTCTTAGCATACATCCCCCCTACAGAGATAAATAAAAAAAGAGATGGCAGTCTTCTCTAAATTCCCTCATAATTTGCGACTAAAAGGTATATTTTGTATACTGCAGAAATCCTCGTTGAGGGTTTGTGATAAGTATGTGGTTAGAAAATACATGTTTATAGAAACTATCATTTTCTTTTGTTTACAGGTTACAGATGAGGGAGTTTGAGTGACTGCTTTCTTTAGTGGTGCCATTACCACTAATCATACTATAGGTAAGCATTGACGCAAATGCTATTACAAACACTCCTGGTTACATTACTTTTAAAACAATGATATCACAAGGATATCGCAGACGGTCTGCCAAGAAAGCAAGATGGCTAATACCATAAAGAGGGAATGGAGAGAGAGAACATGTTTACTTGTGGAACCCAAATGATGATCCTCTGGATAAGGATGGACTACAGGTTTGCTAACTATAACTGTCATCAATGCCAGATGAATAAGAAGTCGTTTAATCCACTCATTTAATCCAGACATAAATCGTAAAGTGAACACATAAATTATAAATGTGTAAATAATAAGTCCTGCCTCATGCTACGTAGAACATGTTATCTAGATGTCGAGCCAGCATAATCGCCATCAAACATATAGATAAAATGATGCGTTGTAACAGTTTTCTTTCCATACCACCACATTACAAATTTGCAAAGTGCCATGGGAATCTATCACAAACTACAGCAATCTGTATTTGTCCGGTGCAATAGAACCACCAATACCTCAAACCCTGGACAAACCATTTTTTAACAAAAAAACACTAACTGCTGATGGCCCTGCTGTTCCGCCCGTGGAATATGGAAGCTCCTAGAATATAGTGGGTGCCATTCATCAAACTGTTACAGATTAATGTGGCTGTTCGGTGCAGGTTCAATCTATTTGCATGAGATCTGCAGAGAGAGCAGTCCCATTAAAAAGTAATGGAGTTTGATGGTTTGTAACTCCTCCTATTACTCGATATGAACACTCCATAAAGTGCTCAGCAGGGCCAGTCACACAGAGAAACTGATGAGAAACGGCACAAGGAAAATACAGAGTTATGTGAAAAACCTACACAATTTAGGATTACAAAATTGATAGGTTTCTGCAAGACATGAATTTCCAATTTCCCCCTTTATGTATACACACAGCCTGATTGTAAACGGCAGTCATTTTGCTAGTGAATATATCTTAGCACAATAACTTTTTAGGGAGATGATGATTTTGGGGGAAAAAATCTAACATAAATGATACGTCTCCCATGTAGGTTTAAGCTTGACAAACATGACAACATACAAAGGCTAATGTAAAATGGAGCCACAAATTACTGCAACTACCCCCTCAAGTAGGGTACATCAAACACAGAATGCAGTTTTAGGTCAAGAGAACTTTCAAGTCCCTTTTATTTTGGAGGTCCAAGAGAAATTTGTAGATCAATGCGGTAAACAAGCCAGATATGCTTTTCTACCAAATCAGATAAAATCTGCATCTCTCAGGAGATTTCTCAATGGCATTTGCCAAGCCCACCTTAAGAATGTGAATACCTTTGCAGACTGGAAGAGGTCCACTCCACTGAGACGGCTGGCCCAATATGCATTTAATGGTTACTTCTCCCATCAGTTCATATCCTTCATAACACATGAATGTGAGAGATTCGCCAGGCAGATAGAGTCTCTTGTAAAGTATTTGATATCCATTTTCAGGTAAACCCGGGTTATCACATGCCAGGGACTCCTCAGCTGTAACACATAATACAAGCTATAAGAAACCTAGAATTTGAATAAGGACCCCCTTATTGGCTATAAGATTGTTTAGGGCTAAATTGAAAAAAATGTATAAAGATGTAAAATGTAAAATTTTTTGCATCTTAAAAAGCATCTAAAAAATGGCAGATTGACGCTGCCATGAAGAATCACTGTAACCTGCATCAAACCTATGGTTTTATGTTTTCACAGTGGTGATAACTGACAATATTCACATTAAACAGTAGGTGGAGATATACAGTCAGATGTTCTATCAAATATTTTTCCGGACAGTTTTGTGACGCTATAATGTAATTTTAAGGTTGGAAACACAGTTTTTTTGAAAACTGGACTAAATTACAAGGACAAAGAAACTGTCAGATATGCTGACTTTTTGACAAAAAGGCTTTATGTAATTCTGTGGGTGTTTCCTCACATTGATCTCTTGACTATCTCTTTGATGCAGCAAACACATTTTGACAGTTACAATCAATGTGTTCAATAGATGTGTTGAAATGAAGCAGAACTTGGGCGAGTCACCTCCAAACAAACAGGTCATTTTCCATGGGCATTATTTTTGCCTCTCAATTGCAAAGCAGCTTCATTGTAACTATTAAAGGATGATAAAAGTTAAATTTTCCATAAGAGGATCACCTATAGACACATTGTGAACCTATACCTTTAAAGTGCCATTTCGGAATAGGTGTCCCTATATAAATATGCATTCATTTATGCATTCTATCTAAATACCGTATCTATTAGCTTCTTTTATACTTCTATCCCCTAGTCAACAGAAATGATGCACCAAGAACTTACATTTTTTAAATTCTAAATCTTTGAGTTTTTCATTTTTTATTGCAAGTGTTCATTAAGACGGGTATGACTGGTATTTTAGCTTATGAAGTATTTTAGCTTATGAAGCAACTGATCTGTTGCGAAGGTTCTCATGGCCAATCGTAACGGACCACTCATTGGTACCAAGTACGCTCAGCCACAAACAAGCAGTGGTTCTTAATACACTCATCTAGCCTAATGGCACACGATTTTATGAGCTGTTTCTGAGCACAACTAGTGAATTCCTAAATGATCCATTTTAAAGCACGATTGTAACTAAAAAGATTTCATAAACCATTGTGGTGCATACATTCCCTACAATTTGATTTTATAGTAGTTTTAAACAATTCAGCAGTATACTGATAGATAATTGATAATCATATTTAGCATCTTGAAGCTCTTCTCTTGTTCGATTTAAAAATGTGTATCTTTTTGTGGTTTTATGAAACTTATTTTATAACTGGAACAAAAAATCTCTAAGAGTTAATCTATGGACTATTCAATCTATGCAATTGTTCCTTTTTTCAACCCTCAGGTTAAAACAGCACTGATCTCAAAATTGATCCACCTGCCCCCATCTGAAGTTGAAAATACTGAAGGTCCTTCAACATCATTACCGAAGAACGACGCTGTACACTTACGGGCTTTCTTTAAATGTTTTATATTGTGACATTTTAGTGTTCCCTTTACTGACCACTGAGGAATGGATTAAGATGTTTGTTTTAAGTAAAGGGCAGATAAAGAGTTAGACCATTAGTGAGAGCGTATGGACAATGCTTAATGAAAGCAGGCACATTTTGTATTTGCTATACGACTCAATCCATAAATGAGATGGAAAATCAGTACATGAAAAGATTTCTTATTGAAGGTCTCAAGTGCATTGGATAGTGCAGGCTTTCATGTCCTCCACCTGATCACATGCAACCTTTTCATTAGCTTGGGTTAACCCTCGAAGGAACCTATATATTGACTGATCTACCTGTGTTTACATGAGGATTATTTCGGAAGCCTGCACTGTTGCAGTTACCTGAGGACCAACGTCTCTCACTGTAAGGTAAAAGCAGTAACCCAATTCAAATCAAGGAATTATTAAACATTGAAGTGGAGGTGAGTTGTGGTGAGATTAACAATTAAAACTACTTTACAAAGGGCCAATTTGGCCAGAAAACACTGTTCATTCTAAAATTCCATGCCTTTGGATTTCGGATGTACAGGCTGACAAACAACAAAGTCTCAAGACTGGGTGAACATACAAACACAATGGGGGATTCTTGATGTCCAGATGGGGGTCCCGGTCTCTCTACTATAGCATGTCAGGAGAGAGCTTCCCTCCAGCACAAATCCTGTGTTACAGGTGTACTGAATAGTAGTTCCAACAAGGAGAACTGGATCTGAGATTAATCTTGTTGAATGCTCTACCTCCCCAGGGTCTGTGCAATACATAACTGAAAAATGAAAAAAAGAGAGTTATCTCAACAACATGCAGACTTACCAAGAAACATTACTCTACATAGTATATGAATTGTACATTAAACCAAAGTGTATATAAACAGCAACAGTAATGCAACCTACAGAGAGCATAAGCTATTGATTCATAAAATCTGTGCATATAACTGGAGCAATGTGACGCAGTTAGAAGAGATGGAACATTGGCTTTCAATGATGGTTATTCCACATATAGATTGCAAAGATTTTTTGGTTTTTAGCCCCATATGTTAAGATCACAATGTAATGGCTGGCATATGAAGATTACTAATGATGAGCAATCTGTTCTTCTAACATATATCATTTAACCATTTTGTGTCACATACCACATATAATCAAATCTGATCTTCAATAAAATGCAATGAGGGATACTTACTTTTCTCACAAAATGGAGGATCACTGCTCCAACTGAGATCCCATTGGCATGTCAAGGTTTCACTCCCAACAATATCATAACCTGGATCACATTGGTAAGTGATTTTTGCTCCTCTTACAAGATCTGTGTGAGATGTCGTCTTCCATCCATTTTGGATCTCAGGTAGGTCTGAGCAAGAGTCGTTTCTAGACACTTCTACAAATGGAATAACACCGTTATTAGGACTGTATAAAGTGTGATTATGTGTGCAAAAATGTCGCTTTTAGGCTACATTGGCAAATTACAGATTTTTTCAAAATACCCGACAAAGAACAGGGAGGCTGGGAAACGGCTTCAGTTTTTAGGTAAAGTGGACAGCAATGTCCAAAAAAAAAAAAGATGATTGCTTTTATTTTACATAGCTTTTACCTTTCATTTTTTATGGCTTCACACGTTTCTCACATCTACTGTAATGTACAACTGCATAGAGCTGGTGTATATGCTGGTACTTTATAAATCAAGGATAACCACTAAATATTATCCCATCAGCAACAGCTAAGCATATACGAGTTGTATATTTGTATTCATAGTCAGTGCTACCATCTTCCTATGGTTTCATGAATCTAATTTTGCTCCTGTAGCAAATAATAGGACAAAACCATTGCATTATACTTTCCTGATCATGCCTGATGCAATATTGGATGGTCAGGCTTTCTGGTACACTTTTACTTAAAGAGACAATTACACAAGAGATCACTAATCTCTTTAACTGGCCCGATTACACTATATAGGTCTATTTAAATTTAACACGGACAATCAAAGACAATGGTGTGTTGGACTTATATACTGCCTGTCATGATTAACTCATATAATGTAGTGGATGCATGGAAGGGTAACCCAGCAGAGGTGGTTAGTTTCTTTGTTTAAGCACTCAATGAGTTAATCTGAGGTTGATTTAATGTGTTTCTTTGTGAATGCCCTCTGTATCTGTTCTGGCTAGAGGTGTCATCTTCCCAAAGGACCCCTGTGGTGATTCATGGCCTAACTGATAAGGATCCTTAGTTATAGGAATTCCATTCCTCTCTTAAGTGGGGGGGGGGTTCCATCACCTTTACCCCACCATAACTTATTGGCACATCAAAGACCCGATTCTTGGGGATGGTGTCATATAATCAGCCATGTGGTGAGAGGGGCGTTTGCTTGCAAAAGTCTGATTTAGGGACAATGCAGCGACCTCAAAGCAGAACTCCATGATATACTCTGATCGGAACAACATCATAAGAACCATCTGGACTTAAGGAGTTCCCACAGGCCTACTTATTGGAGAAACTCGTGGGTGAGGGTCCTGTGTTTAAGTCCTATTGCTTTTAAGAACTGTTTGCTGTTTTATTTTTATTTTGTATGTCTTGTTTTTTGTAATTCTGGCACTGTGTAATCTTTGTATTTTTTGTTATTAAAATATTCATAATCCAAGTCTGTCTTTGGGCTCTAGTATCGATATCCACGAACCCTAAGAGAGGATAACACGTTACCGTATTGTTATTGAGTTCTACAGAATATATATATATGTTGTGTGCCCGGGGTGGGTTGATATATATATAGAGATAAAGGTTCTAATTCGGATTTCTCACGAATCCGGTATCAAAATCGTGAGTGGTGGCAGACTACCTGGGGGGATACAGGCAGGATTTGGGGGTTAATTTGGTATAACTGATGCCTTGTTAAGGGGTCTAGTTAGTAAATCCAGAGGCCTGGTGCTATTAACCCCTTCATGCCCATGCCCTCCACACAGTCACGGCTTGGCAAGTAGTCCTGACCGTGACAAACTTGGTGGCAGCGGTGGGATATCTAGAGTTTTTTAGTGCTATTTGTATTGCCCGGTTTGGTGATTTTAGTACTAGAAGAAATTACATGGGTTTTGTGTAATTTCCCAAAGACATTACTCAGTGCCTAATTACAGACATACAGTGCAAAAACAGTTCGTTCCTCTCCTTTTTTGTTTTCTCTACCATACTGCATTATGGAGGCATATCGACGACAGCCCAAAGAATCTCTGGAGCTGGTTTGCCAAGAGAGGAATATACTAATTTATGGCAAAAGCAAAGAGCAGCTGATTTTGGATCTCCTGGAACACGATAAACTCAGTGCGGAGCAAGACACAGGAGCAGATGTGGTTTTGGAGGAGCTTGTGGATCAAGGATTGTTGCCTGATAAAGTTAACCCCTTGAGTGTAATGGACTCTGAGTTACAAGTGGCACTAAAACATCTGGGGGATGTGGATCCTCAGCTAAAGCTCCAACTGATTCTGCAGTACAAGGCTGGGGAAAGAGAGAGGGAGGCTGCTGAACGAGAAGCAGAGCGAAAGTATCAGCTGGAACTTCTACGGTTAAAACAATCTAGTCCGTCTCCCCAAAGCATTGTTAACGGGGATAGATGTGCTAACAGACCCCGCCTGGAACACTTTCCAATGCTGGAAAAGGACACTGACCTGGATGTGTTTTTGAGGGGGTTTGAGAAAGTGTGCAGGCAGTACCAGCTGCCCAAGGAAGAGTGGGGAAAGTATTTAACCCCACGTCTGAAGGGGAAAGCCCTGGATGTGTTTGCTTCCTTACCAATGGAAGTTGACCAGGACTATGAGGCCATAAAATCTGCCTTGTTAAAAAGTTTTAACCTCACCCCTGAATTCTACAGGAAAAAGTTTCGAGAAATGCAGCAAGCTACATCGGACAGTTGCACTGAATATGCGGGACAGCTTCGGACTGTTTTCCGGCAATGGACTGCAGGCCTACAAGTTACTACATATGAGGCCCTGGAGGATCTGATGATTCTGGAGCAGTTCCTGAGGACACGAAGTCCGGAGGCCCGAGAGTGGATTCTGGACAGAAAACCCAAGACCACGGCAGAGGCGGCAGATCTGGCTAATGATTATGCCAACAACCGTACTCCAACAACCAAGCGGGTACAAGCATCACAAGGACCATCTACCTGGAAAGGAGCAGCCTACCAGCCACCCACTCCTAAGCCAGCAGGGAGATTATCACCAACACTTTTTCTAGCCAACAGAGCAGGGGCCACATCGGGCCAGGGGGATACCCGCCGGTGTTATCGGTGTAACCAGATTGGGCACCTGAGTGCCACCTGCCCTTCTAAGAGACCATCTCCACGGACAAATGAAAATGGAGGTGCAGCTGGGGGAGCTGCGCCTGTTTTGTTTGTGGCTAGACCAAAGGAGGCGCAAGGAGACAATTTGCAGTGTGTAGCAGTTGAGGAACACCCAGCTGTCTTGTTTGTTTCCAGGGTTCAGGGGAATGAAGAGGAGAACCTACAAAGAGTAACTGTAGGTGGCCGTGTGACTATGGGACTCAGGGATACGGGGGCTGCTTGCACTCTGGTGCGGCCTGAGATGGTAAGATTGGAGGATCTTATCCCTGGGAAGACCATGTCCATCCAAGGAATTGGCGGGGTACGCCCTGCGGTGCCAGTGGCACGTGTGTACCTTGATTGGGGTGTGGGCAAGGGTTTGCGGGAGGTGGGGATATCCGAGGATATTCCTGTTAATGTTTTGCTGGGCAAGGATCTGGGTCGACTTGTTTGCCAGTATGCACCAGTTGAGGAAACCTGCAAACCTGGAGGGCTGGTAGAGGGCCCTGTCCAACCTAAGGTACTGTCTGAAACTTTGGGAGTAGTGGGTAGCTGGGAGGGAGCCCAGAAGGCAGAGGTATGCCTGTCTGAACCAGCACCCAGGATCATGTCTCCTGAAGAGATGAAGGGGGATGTGCACCAAGGGACCAGACCTAGCGAGCAAGCTCTAGGGGAAAAGTATGGTTTGACCTTTGGAGGGGCAGAGTTTCAGGAACAGGGAGTCTGTAGTGGCTCTTCTGGTTCAATGCCCCCTGATACGGAAAAGCATAGTGTGACTATGGGTGATCAGGTAGCCAAGGGATTCAGGGATGCTGGGGATACTTCTGTAAAAGTGCCTTTAGAAGTTGTATGCCCTGAAGGTATTATCCCTGGAAAACTAAAAGGGATTGGGGATGTGTGCTCAACTGTGTCTACAGCACCCGAGCACTTAGATTTGGGTGCAGGAGAAAGTATGCATGATGTTGGGATGTCTGAGGATATTCATATTACTGACTTTTCTCAAAGGGTAAACAAGGGATATATGGACTGTGATGTTTCTGTGTGTCAGCCAAACCCCTGCTTTCATGCTCCAGATGAAATGCTTAATGTAACTCCTAAAGTGCTGGAGGTTAAGAAGCAGGAAGGGGATAGTTTCTCAACTGTGCTTAAGACCCCTAAAGCTGTAAAGTCTGGAGATAAGGAGGAGGGGGAGGAAAATTCACACCTTGTTATACCTTTTGTGTTTTCACTGAGTGGGCAGTGTGAGGGGCAGAATATTTCCCCTGTAGCTGTAGTGGCATACCAGCAAGATGCTGGGGCAACAGCTACAGAGGATAATATAGAATGGGTTGATGAAAAGACAGCTACATTTACCAGTCAGCGAGAAACCCCTCGCCCTGTGGGTGTAGGTGAAGCCAAGAGCCTGGGATCCACACCGGATGCCCAGGACAATGGACACCCGTTTGCTGTCTTGCTTGGGAATGGGCAGCGTTTAGCTATCCGAAGCAGGGCAGAGAAACAAATGGATGAGGCCTTAAAACATCGGAGTAACCTATCGCCAAAGGAAGAGGCTTATTCAAGGGTTAGCAGAGAGTGCTTAGCTATGGTGTGTGCTTTGCAGGAGTTACAGCCATGCTTGTATGGTTGTGACTTCACTATTATAATCTATCACAACTCTTCTCTTCAGGCGGATAGATTAGATGGGAAGTTTAGCAAGTTGCTCAGATGGAGTCCGGTGCTACAGCAGTATAGTTTTACTGGGCGGTGTGACAAGTCAGCTTCTATGGGAACGCTGACTGTTTGTCTTGTCAGGGGGAGACTAGATTTAGGCAGACATAGTAGATCAGCGTGTGCTGACCTCCTCTGTCCACCATCTTAAAGGGGGAGGTGTCATGATTAACTCATATAATGTAGTGGATGCATGGAAGGGTAACCCAGCAGAGGTGGTTAGTTTCTTTGTTTAAGCACTCAATGAGTTAATCTGAGGTTGATTTAATGTGTTTCTTTGTGAATGCCCTCTGTATCTGTTCTGGCTAGAGGTGTCATCTTCCCAAAGGACCCCTGTGGTGATTCATGGCCTAACTGATAAGGATCCTTAGTTATAGGAATTCCATTCCTCTCTTAAGTGGGGGGGGGTTCCATCACCTTTACCCCACCATAACTTATTGGCACATCAAAGACCCGATTCTTGGGGATGGTGTCATATAATCAGCCATGTGGTGAGAGGGGCGTTTGCTTGCAAAAGTCTGATTTAGGGACAATGCAGCGACCTCAAAGCAGAACTCCATGATATACTCTGATCGGAACAACATCATAAGAACCATCTGGACTTAAGGAGTTCCCACAGGCCTACTTATTGGAGAAACTCGTGGGTGAGGGTCCTGTGTTTAAGTCCTATTGCTTTTAAGAACTGTTTGCTGTTTTATTTTTATTTTGTATGTCTTGTTTTTTGTAATTCTGGCACTGTGTAATCTTTGTATTTTTTGTTATTAAAATATTCATAATCCAAGTCTGTCTTTGGGCTCTAGTATCGATATCCACGAACCCTAAGAGAGGATAACACGTTACCGTATTGTTATTGAGTTCTACAGAATATATATATATGTTGTGTGCCCGGGGTGGGTTGATATATATATAGAGATAAAGGTTCTAATTCGGATTTCTCACGAATCCGGTATCAAAATCGTGAGTGGTGGCAGACTACCTGGGGGGATACAGGCAGGATTTGGGGGTTAATTTGGTATAACTGATGCCTTGTTAAGGGGTCTAGTTAGTAAATCCAGAGGCCTGGTGCTATTAACCCCTTCATGCCCATGCCCTCCACACAGTCACGGCTTGGCAAGTAGTCCTGACCGTGACACTGCCTTTTTTTGTAATTCATAAAATGTTGTACTTCCCTAAATCTACTTAAAGCATTCCATATGTTAATTTAAAACTATTATATTTTTTATATAGTTTTTTTATATAGTTTTTTTTATACTTAAAACTATTATACTTGGCATCTTCTGTTGGTGTTGGATTTCATTTTTGCAGTTGGCAATATAGGATTCTGCTGATGTTATTGATGAGCCAGGTCATCATCCCAAATCCACTAAGTGTAAATGTGGATTGACCCATTAAATATTTTTTTTTACTGTTTTAAATCTTGTGTCTTGCTAAGTAAGCAATTGCAAAAGCATTTTTCTTTTACACTTCATTTTGTAGCCACCGTGTGGTCACTCATGTAACATGTCTGAACCTTGCTACCGAGAAAAACAAAACTGTTGGTCTGATTTTGTTAATGTCATCATGTACCCCCCAATAGTGCTGGTTTCTTAACCTTCTCGTGTGAATACAGATTTCTCTTTCGGTAGCTCGGGTGTAGAAAATAGACAGAACTATCTGTGCTCATATGGGGTGTGATTTTTCGAAACAAAGGAGTACCAGATCATGGAAAGAATCTGGATGAATGGCACAGTTGTTTCGAAAGAGGTCAGTTAGAGTTTGTACTTCTGAATAGACTCTTTCTACCAAAAAATAACTCATTCAAACAAGCAATTTGTAAGCAGTATAATCACCATATTAGAACACTATATTATTTTAATGCCGGTTTATATGCAAATTGATGCGCTTTGTCATGTTTACTTACTGTACTGCAGACTATATCGGAGCTATATAAATCAATATAAAATAAATAGGCTATTAACATTTGATTCAGTCCCTTTAAGCACCTCACATCTGTTCTTTTTGTCATTTGTAGCCACAATTTGCTTGGGAAAGTTGGCAATTTTCTTGGGAAAGTTGGCAGTATCAGTTCTTGCTTAGTGGAATGCCTGCGTTGTGTCAAATAATTTTTTAAACTCATTTGTTTTACTGAAAATAGGTTACACCATTCCTTTTAGAATACTGCTTGTTTAGCGGTAGCTGTGTAATCTATTAGCAAATGATAATAAACAAACTCTTATCCAGCTGAGATGATAATAACTCCATTTAAAATACTCTTTTAGCAATAGTCAGCTCAAGTCCTTTATTACTGATAACAAGACAGATTTTATATTCCACACTGAGCCAAGTAACACACCTGAACTAAAGAAGTGACATCAGAAAAAAAAAGTTTAATCTCAATAATGTTCCAATATGTGGACAGGCACCCCTAGCCTTAGTCTTTAAATATCAAAAAAATAACAATGAGAATGACAGTAGTAAGAAGCAACAATTCTGTGTTACATATAGGATAGGTGAGACTTTAACTCATATTTCCCATAAGTTAAAATAGCCACAAGCCTATGCACCACCCTTTTAGGGACACCACGTCATGAAAAAAGATCAATGCTGAAGATGTAACACTGACCCAGAGAGACACTGCATTTGTTTTCCTATGGTTTTAAAGCAGTTTTAGGGAAATCCATGTCTAGGAGATCAGTACTTGCTGTGTCTGACAAAATCAATGTGGTACACAGCGAGTAAGAGACTTGCTCACAAGCCTGTAGTGTGTGTTGGAATGGTACATATAGGTGCCTAACTTATGCATGTGAGTGATATATCATTATCATCATATACTATTAGTTATTATTAGTGATATCATAATATCGTATGAATTCACATATCACCAACATGTTTATAGACTATAAGGCAGTACTTTGATGGTTTGTGTATTGGCACACGTCACACGTCAAAGCATATAGTAATACTCCATTGGATAACTATTTCATAACACAACACCGTTTTACAACACATAAAAGAAGATAACTTCAAAACGGATGTTACAAGAGTTTAAAACCAAACACTTACCTATATAGTTTAATATAAATCCTTGTCCCTTCCCAAAGATCAACCCAGCTGGATCAGAGTGAAACTGTATGGACAGGTCTGGTGAGGATGAGTAGAGTTTTTGAGGTCCAGTGCTTCCAACAAACTGGCCTAAAATCTTTGATGTGATTTCATCTCCGTCATAGATGGTCAGGATGTCATTATTGCTCAGATTCAATCTGAAAAGGGAGCGCATAAAGATTAAAGTTTCATTTTTACTGGCGAACCCGCTCATGCATTACAAAATGATGTCATTAAGGGTATTTAATTAAAATGATGAGGTAAAACCCAGCGAATTGGGATTCCTCTGATTGATTGGCAGATTATTTGAGGATAGCTGGAAAAGGGAACCTATATTAGTGTCCAAATAGTTAAGGTAATAAAAAAGACTTGATATCTTAAATAATGAAATACTGTTCAAGGGTTTTAAAACACTAATATATATTCTACCCTTTTCTTCGCTGCACAACCTTTCACGAACACAATGAAAATTTAATCACAGCCTATTTGACGCCAAAATAATAAACAAAACCGTTTGTGAAAAATCCACTATAGATTCTGTTATTTACGCTCGTCTCTCTTTATTACACTTCCCTCTCAGTTGGGTAATTGTTAATTATTCTGTTATCGTTTAGCAAGAGATTTATTTTCTAATTTGCAGAAGAAGGCAGAAGAATATAAGTGAAATATAGCTTAATATGCTGAGTGATGTATTTTTTTTTCTGAGATTGGACAAAGTGACAAATTGAATTTGCCTCAGAATAATGATGGAAGTTTGGTATAAAAATAGCCTTACATTTTAATCAAAATCAGCAGCGACCCATACAACCTAAGCAAAGAGTATATGTATATATATATATATATATATATATATATATATATATATATATATATATATATATATAACAGTTCCTAGCAAAAGTTGCTGCTCATTCCGAATTTTTTAGGGAATGCTTAAATGTCATGGGACACAAACACAGATTTTGATAAATGTAAATGAAACCCCCAAAAAACATGCATGAATAGGAACCAGATTAATCATATAGGAAACCCAAGTTATTGCTTAGAGATGGAGATTCTCGCACTAGTTGACAGTAAGCTGTATAGCATTGTTCTTAAATGAATTGCATCCGCAAGGGCAATGCTATAAAAAAATACTTTGTGGTGATTATTCATTTTCCAGAGCATAAAAATGCAACAACTCAAATTAGACTTTCTTTGTATTAGGAAGTTTCCAAGAAAAATACTCAGTGACCCTGATCAGCCCGAAAGATGGCATAGCGATTGTGGGCTAAGAAAAAAGCTAGAAATCTTATGACATCTAGACAAATATGTTTTTAATTAAACATATCCCACACAAACTACTAGATTACCTTCAATAAATTATGAGAATTGCTTCTAACCTCAGAGACCTTAACTGTTGCTTTAAATAGTATACTTTATTTCAAACATTCCTCTTAATTCATCAGTTTTTAATTATATGCTATAATAACACATGGAGAAAAAAAAGCTATATTTCTTCCGCTCCCATATTGCCAATAAAGTTGTTCATATAGTAACTGAATTATTAATGGAAGCTATAACGTGTTTTCTTCAGCATAGCGCATTTTAAAATGATCTGGGGTTGTGTTGTTTAATGGGGCACAATACGCTAAAATAAAATAATGTTACTCATAATCAGATTTTTATATGATACTATAACATATTTCTAAAGGAAAATCAACTTGTGCGCTTCTTCTATGGTGTACCTTTGTGTGGAAAAACCAAACAAAACAACGATATGAACACACAATGCATTTTAAGACAAAATTACAGTAATTTGGTGGAGATGTACTTAGTTGGGAATAATCTCCTCAGTAGCCAATGATATGTTTATGCTGATTGCTCAACATGAAGCTCTTTACACCAGAATTACATTTTAAATGGCTCCTACTTTAAAAACAGATTGATTGCGCGACTCTGTTTCTCTTAGGTATATTGACTAAACAGCGCAATGAAGTCGCATCACTATCATTATCTACAGTATGTTTCATGCATGTTATATTTCCTCATACCTCAGCTTTCTTTTATTTAATATAGCCGACATATTTCAAAAAAAAAAAAAAAACCTAATGTTAAACATTTGTGTTTAGTTTGTTAGACGGTGGTAATTGTAGTCATTACTTACAGCTGAATATCAAGAAATATTCTTCTGTCATCACCCACATGGATCCTCCATATGCAGTCTTCTCCCTCTGTGTACAGGTCTGGCCAGTTTGGAGACAGAATGACTCCTGCTGGTGTAGAGAGTTCACCCCCACACATGGCTAAGATGAGAAGATATGTATTATATACATATATATACACAAGTATTTTTATTTTTTAATTTAACAAAATGCAAATTAAGTGAACTGAAGACTAATCTAAATCAAATCGATATTTGATGTGACCACTCGCTGCCTTCAAAACACGATAAATTCTTCTAGGTACACTCACACACGGTCAGGGAGATTGTAGGTATATAGTCAGGTGAATGATTAGACAATTATGCCAAACAGGTGCTAATGATCATCAATTTAATATGTAGGTTGATGAACACAATAATTAACTGAAATGGAAGCAGCTGTGTGACAGGAATAAAAACTATGTGAGAAACAGACAAAATTAAAACAAGGTAAGATGGTTTTACTGCATCAGCAAGGTCTCTCACAGGCAAAAAACTTCAAAGCAGACAGGGGTTTCCAGGTGTTCCTCCCAAGCTCTTTTGAAGAAGCACAAAGAAACGGGCAATGCTGAGGACTGTAGACGCAGTGGTAGGCCAAGGAAACTTGGCACACATCATGCTTACTTCCCTTCGCATTTGGGAGATGTCCAGCAGTACCATCTTGTTCAGCATTGGCAAAAAAACAATAGGACCCCAGTACACTTATCTACTGTCTGGAGACGTCTGGTCAGATGTGGTCTTCATTGATGACTTGCAGACAAAAAGACATACATCTGACATGGAAACAAGGCCAAGCCACTCAACTATCCATCGAAACTCAGGAACTGAGGTGCAGAAAAATGGCAGCAGGTGCTCTGGACTGATGAGTCAAAATTTAAAATATTTGGCTGTAGCAGAAGTAAGTTTGTTCACCAAAGGGTTGGAGAGTAGTACAAGAATGAGTGTTTGCAGGCAACAGTGAAGCATGGTGGAGGTTCTGCAAGTTTGATGCTACATTTCTGCAAATGGAGTTGGGGATTTAGTCAGAATTAATGGTCTCCTCAATGCTGAGAACTAGTACTGGCAGATACTTATCCATTATGCAATATCATCAAGTAGGCATTGGATTGGCTCCAAATGTATCTTGCAGCTTGAGTCCTGGAAGTGATAGTATGGCCCCACAAAGCCCTGATCTCAACATCATCAAGTCTGTCTGGGATGACATAAAGATAGAAAAGCAACTGGGGCTGCCTAAATCCACAGAAGAATTTAGTGCCAAGAACTTAGTTCCAAAATCTTGGAAATATTAATGTTATTTTAAAGGCAAAGGGTGGTCACATAAAATACTGCTTTGATTTAGATTTCTCTTTTGTTCGCTCACTTTGCGTTTGTTGTTAAAAATAAACTATTAACTTGTTTATTTTTGGAAGCCTTCTTACATTAAAGCATTTTTTCCACCCGACTAAAACTTTTGCACATTACTGTATATTTCTAAACAATTTCGAAAAAATGGATCTTAATTAATGGCAAAAAAACATGTTTAGATAAAAACTGTCATCAAATCTAAAGATACAACCAAATGAGAACTTATCTAAAAAAATGCAAATCAAATGTATGTACATTAGATGGGAAGCGTGTTTAATGGAACATGCATTCACACAAATATTTACTAAACTAAATTGCTAAATTACTAACAGCTGGAAGGGGGTGGGGGTTCTCAGAACCAAAAGGTGGAGGTTGAATGGCACCAGGCAATTCAACAAAATTCCCCTTTCACTGCTGGAATTTGGTGTGGGACAAATTGTCATTGGATGGT
Organism: Spea bombifrons; assembly: GCF_027358695.1. Classification (NCBI taxonomy): domain Eukaryota; kingdom Metazoa; phylum Chordata; class Amphibia; order Anura; family Pelobatidae; genus Spea; species Spea bombifrons. The sequence goes on along the minus strand of NC_071087.1, from coordinate 114,606,681 downwards.
TAATTAGACAACCTAATATTCAGTCGAACATTTCCTCATTGTAATCATTGTGTAAAGAGGGCTAGTGGCTCTTAAGAATTATCAATAACTTGATGGAGGCTGCAGAGAAACATCTTAATGACAAGTTTATCACTGTGGTCTGTGAATCAGGGTGGTGTGCCTCAATTGCCTGCAGGCAAGACTTATTCACATATCTGTCTCGAATAGAGACAATCATTTTGTTGATTACATGTCCATACGCATTCCAAGAAGCCACACTTACCTCGACAGAGTGGTTCTGTATCATTCCAGTATGGATCTTTTATGTTGATACACTCAATTACTGCTGGTCCTTGTTCCAGAGAGTGACCAGGATCACAAGTAAACTCAATCACTGCCCCAATGCTGTAAGTAGGGTCTGTGGTTGTAAAGTTACCATTCTGGATATAAGGTTCATAGCAATGTCCTCGTTCAAATGCTAGAAAAAAAGAATTTCACAGAAAAGTGAAGATCATATTCTCATATCTTTAATTGGAGTAAAAGAGTAATTTCACAGCAACAAGCCCTTTATATGTTTTTTTTTTCCAGTATGTCTTAGGTATGTTCATGTTATTGTTAATTTTGTTTGGTTGATGTTAATTGTTTTAGTGTTATTTTCAGTTCTTTATTCTACCTTAAGCATTAGATGCTCTATAAATAAAATGTAATAATAATATAAATAAACAATAATTAGAAAGGGAGTTAAACAATCTTACACACAGTATTGGGCAAATGGCCTATGTTAGTGTTCTATAGAAAACTAGCACAACAACCTTTCCTTCCTTGCCAGTGGAACTCAGTGATACAAACAATAATTTGACAGAACTTCTCCGGTATTCTGTTTAATGGAACTAATTGATTTTTGGATCAAATGAAAGTGATTTAAAGTTCATTTGAAATAAATCAAAACATCAATTTAGCCTTAGGCTGCAATTACAACAGTAAAATAAGTAAAATAAGCGAATGTATTTTAAACATTTTTTTGAAATGCAGTCACTTTCTGCACAAGCACATACAGCACTACATATCTTGGAGACAGAAACTTCACAAAGAGCCATTCTGTTCAAAAAATCGTCAATTCTTCTCTTCTCGCGGAGCAAGAGAAGCATTTCTGCAGGTCTTTGCAAATCTGTCTTCTTTATTTTAACCTCTTCGAGCGCATCTGTAAAAGGGCGGAGCCATGGGGACAGCCCTTCCCCTGTTCCTCCAGTCAGGGGAGGGGGTGTGCCTGGAGGCTCCGGCCTTTTGTATAAGTGCCCTGGGAGGTATGGTTCATGGAGAATCGAATGAAGAAAGAAGACACAGGCATAAGAAGACAAAGAAAGAAGACAGAAGAACAAGAAGAGGCAAGAGAAGAGCTGCAGGAAAGGAGACAGGGACACGGAAGAGGTCGTGGAGACATTGAGAGAGAGAGTGTGAGAGAGCGTGAATGAGAGCGTTAGGGAGTATGAGAGAGAGTGTGAAAAAACAACACAATGCAAACAAAAATTCATAGCTTAATTTTGATTTGTTTCGTTGGGGTCCCTCTTGTTTGCAAATTGACAAAATCAGCAAGTTTAAGGTTTGTTAAACTTAAAATTTGTACGAATCTGAATTCACAAGTCTAATATATATGTTCTAAGAAGGGAAATATATAAAAACTCATTTTTTTTTATTTCCCTCTTTAAATCTTCATTTACCTTCAAAGCGAACATTAAACCCAGGAGCAGTTTTGGACTCATCTGTAGAAAATTCAATTCTTACACAAGATCCTTCACTAATCAGACCCTCAAACGGCACAGTTTCTGTCTTGGTAGAATCAAAGAGAACTTTTCCACTACTGTAAACAGCCAGCCTAAAAAAAGGATTAAAAGTAAACAATGTTCAAGTCCTTTAAATGTTTAAAAAAGGATTTACCAGTGGACAATAGTCCTAAGGACTCTACTACTAACAACAGTTAAAATTATATGAAATTCCAAATTTGTAATGATAAAGGCATTCAAAAAATATTAAAACGTGGGCATTGCAATTTTAAATCTCCTCATAACCCAGAACACTGATTGTGGTGAACAAGCTAGAAAAGCATTCCTAATTGTGACTTTGCCCTATGAGATGCAAAACTGGTCTGCATGCTGATTTTAACCCATTAATATTGGGCAATCGTTATGCAGTGTAGTACTTCCTGTTTTAAGCAAATATTCAAATTGGCAGGGGTAGATGACCAAATCAGAATTCTTTAGACCAACACAAGCCATGTCACTTTGTATGATGAAGAAACGTGAATTGTCCAAACATTAATTGACATTAAAGACATCCATCGACTTACTTAATAACCACTGACCTAACAAATTACTCATATGAAGGTTGGTCTTTGAATCATGAAGACCTTTGTGTAATGCTGCTGAGCAATTACCTTATTAATGCATAAAATCTTATATTTTTCAATGATTTCAAGATGGACCAGGGCTGTGCTTATAACTAACAGGACCTAGGTCAAGCTTCTCCCATTGCCCCCAGTCTAATCCTATTCTGGTGAACTACAGCAGGGAACAAGGTCAACGTGGTGGAGATGTCTGTGCGGGCAGTTGCACACCTCCAGGCTATTGTGCCTGCTGATGGACCAAGAGGCAACAATCTTTGTAACCAATGTTATTTCTAACCTGTCGTTTTCACCCAGGATAAATTTTTCAAAATGCAGATGTAGTTTCTGTCCTTTGGGAGCATCTACAGTCCACGCACAGAAGAGATTGTTGCTGTAGTTACTGGGGAAATTTGGAGAAAGTACTCTTCCAACAGTAGCATTTTTTACTCTGCCTCCGCATGGAGCTGTGGATAAAAACATACAACATACAATTTCAGCACAAGAAGCAGACTCTACTAAAGAAGACATTAATGTAACAGCCATAGGCAGCTCTTTTGCAACTACAGGTGCCTGGGTGATCCCAATACAGTTACATACACCTACAAACCTTATTAGAGGAAATTCTACCTTTACCAAAAGCAATTATGCCTACTATACTTGTATTGCAATTCTTAGTCTTAGTGGCTATTTTACCCAGGGTCATTTAGGTCTATGATACCACTGGGTCCTGGCATTTAAGGCACATTAGCCATGATTTTATGGTCTGTGTGACTGTAAAGTAGACACTAGCTGCAGGCTTATAAAGTGTTGGCCTGCTTTGTAGTGTTATATAATTATGAAGTAGTCTCAACTCTATCTAGTGTAACAGCCTTGGGAAGAAGACAATCTTTAGTCCAAGGTACACCTGCCATTCTACTGGGTTAAAAAAAACAATTGTTCTTAAGTAAATAGAAAAAATGTTGAACAAAATGTCCGTCTTAAAAATATCACACATTTTTACCCCCTTCAAGTCAAACAGTTCCAAACCCATTTCATCTCCCCACACCTAAGCTGCAACTCTATTAAAATACTGGTGAAAACAGTGTTTATAATGATATCAGGCACCACGGGTATTGGGGAGACCCATTAAAATATATCTTTTTTTACATTACCATACCTTTACAGATAGGCTCTTTGCTACTCCAGTGTGGTTTAGAAGCATTGATACATGAAAGGTTTTGGGATCCCTCCAGTTCATATCCCATATTACAGTGGAAATGGGCTTTTCCACCTGCGTGCAGGCCCACAACATTCACTTCTCCATAATCAGGTCTCCGAGGGAAAGTGCAGCTCAGCATGAAAACTAGCAAAAACAAACACATTTCACTCAACAGGATCTGTGAGGGCCTTTTCAAAAAACCTTCTCCAGGTAGCGTTAAATATAAAGACATCCCTGATAATGAAGTTAAGTGAGTTAAAAAGTGTCCACATAGTTTTGGGGTTCTGTCGATACCCTATACATATTCGTCATTGTTTTTGCAAGGGTTTTGTAGTGGGAAAACTTTCTGTCTTTTGGAACTTCCGTGGATCCAAACAGTTATTATTTTTTAAGCAGGTAAGGGTCGACAGCTATATTTGTGTCTACTTATGCAGTGCTAAGGAAATACATTTACCACTAGACCTGTCCATTTATCCATAGATTTTATGCGTATATACCGAGGCTGATGCAAGAGGACCTTCAGTATCCCCAGATTACAGGATCCTTAACATATAAGTTCTTAAAACACCACATGTGATTGGCTAGGATCGGTCATGTGGTCCTGAAAATATACTGCTAACTGGTATATTTGCTTGTATTATCCTGAATTTACATTTCCTTGTAAAGTGTTAGACAAAGAAAAAATATGCAAGTCTACACAGCATCTCTTTTGCGTCGAAAACAATCTATCCTTTAAAATTGTAGTCCAAAAAAACAATCTCTTAGGTCTTGAAAGACAAATGTTTAAAAGCAATTCACTTCAGAGAAAAAAATGATGCCTTCATCTAATCAAACAGATCAACTCATGGAAGAAGGCTGTATACAGATGGTTTTATTTTCAAAATGAAAATGCTCTTGCTTCTCCAGGGCTTTGATAAATATCAAATTTCAGTTGTACATCTTCATACACGGCAATAAAGCACAGCAGGGTGTGTGCTGGAAATGGGTTTTTGTTTTGGATATAAATTGGGATATCACTCAATGTTAATGTCATTTTTTTTTTGTGATGCACATTTTTGGTTGATATAAAACATACAGAGACTGAATATGTTTCTATTTCCATTAATTCTCTGAAAATCCAATAGTCTGATGAACTATTTTCTCTGAAAGTAGAATAAGAGGCTTTAAGAGACTCACAATGGTTTTAGGGAAAATAAAAACGGTCCTCATAAGAAAACATATCTACGTGACGTTACAAACCACTCAGCATTTACTACAACATAGACTCGGAAAATACGCAAATAAGGAGCGTACTCCCTAAGTCACAGTCTGTGTTTGTGATGCAGTCATAGCTTCTAATTTTTGTTGATAAGATCCTCTGCTATTGATATAATACATAGGTACTTTATGATAATGAATAATTATAGACAGGGACAGACAAATGTCCTTAATTAATATAATAGTGAATTCAATTACCATACCTTTTTTCTACACCTCAAATTGTTTTTATGCTTTTCTGTTTTTTTTTTTTATATATTAATCCATCCCTATTTGTAGAATGCTAACGGGGGCTATGCTGCTACAAAATGATGTGGAAAATGTTTCTGAAATGTTAACGCACATGTTGCATAGTATATGGTTCGTCGTTTAGAATGTTATTGAATACTGCTACCTAATATTGAGATTCATCGTAATAAGTGAATATAACGCTTCCGCAACAAACTTACTTTGATAATGAAGTTGGAAGGTTCCAATTGCATCATCTTGGAATGTCTTGAAATAAACTGAGAGGCTGTTGGTTGGACTACGGATGACTTGACCTTCAACCAGAAGTGTTTCGTTTGCTAAAACTACCAGGCCATTTTGTCCTTCTCCGCGAATGGCAAGCTGTTCTCCCTGAGACAAATTTACGCTTTTCACCTGCAAGAATCAAATATAATGCATCTTAAAGTTATATATATATATATATACATATATATATATATATCTGGTAAAAAAGAACAGCATATAAAATAAAATAGAACATATAAAATACACTAACTGCGTTTGTCGTCCATTTTTATATGGTCAGGGAAATTACGTTATCAAAATCCTGGTCAGCTGCCAGTATATCAATTACTACAACAAAACATAATTCCACAATGATAAGAAAGAAAAAAAAGTCAGTGAATTACACATTTGAAGAACTGGTTTTTAGTAAGGTGATCCCATGCTCTGTGTCATGGTGTCTCATGCTTAAGCACAAGACCAATGCCTGACTACAGAGGTGCATTAAGGTGGGTGCCACCCAGGCGCCTAAATAACCATTACATGATGTGTTACAGAGAGCACAAGCTGCAGTGAAGACAGGGCTCTGCATGAAGTAAGAGAAGGGAGAGGTGGCGAATAGCTGCATGGATTGTATAATATTGAGTGAGTGCATGTATGCATGTTTCTGTGTATGGTGTTTGAGTAAATGTGTGTTATTGTATGGTGTTGGAGAGTGCATGTGTAACTGTATGGAGTCAGTGTGTGCCAGTATATAGTGTTTGAGTGTCAGCGGTGATATATATCTATATATATATATATATATATATATATATATATATATACATGTGTGTATGATGTTAGAGTGTGTTTGTACTGTGGGGCAGGGGGCACTGCACCCAGACACCACTAACTTTAAACTTAACAACAGTTTACTCTTTAACATGTTATTTTCTTTGGAAACTAAGTTAGTTCAAAACATTCAGCATCACCGTAGGTATCAGAGTTGCACAAAGTTTTGCTAATTAACTTTGGGAAATTGAAGATAGATGGAATAATAATGCTCTTGAAGCCCTACTGTGGTACAAAATTGTTGGCATAATCTTAATTTGGAAAGCCTCCACTGAGATTTTGCTTCATTATCATCATATAATGATTTAAACTAAAAATCTACTTTTGATTCAGAAATTCATGCTGAGAATGGTGAGATCCATAAATATTAATATTATCAACGTGTCAGATCCAACAGATAAAATAAAAAGTCGATTTTAAATGTTCAGTTCAAATTGAATGTAAATACAAATAAAATGTTCCTATATAATGTATTTTAAAAAGAATGTATGGATGTATCAAAATAGCAAATTGTAAACAGATCTTACAGACATATATTTTTTATAATAATGAAATATGAAATAATTTAATATCAATACACTTCAACACCTAATTTTACCTATTTTTATATGAAACACTCTGAATTTTCAACTGTTATTGTACTGTACTAATCATAATTCTTCCTAACTATGCCCTTTGGAGGTCAAATCTATTCTTGCCTCTTAGTCCTTTTCTTGAGAAAAGGAGATCCTGGAGGTAATAAAACCATAGATCCACATAAAACTTCCCCTAATCAGCATTCCTGGTCATATTACAAATTATTTTGTTATACATTAGCAACACTGTATTATTGATTATATTTATTTCAATTACATGTAATGGACATTCACAAAATAGTCCAAATTGGTAAAATGAGTAAAATGAAGGCAATAACCTTTTAAATAAAATTCTTAAAAAAATAAAAGACAGAAAAGTGATGCGTGCATGTGTATTTACCTTGTTTGCTATGAAGACCTTGGTGCAACCAATTACCATCAGAAGTCACATAATTAGTTTAATAAAGTCCACCTATGTGCAATTTAAGTGTCACATGATCTCTCACATGATCTCAGTATACACACCTGTTCAGAAAGGCCTACAATACCACTGAGCAAAGGGGAACCACCAAGCAAGCGTCACCATGAAGACCAAGGAGCTCTCCAAACATGTCAAGGACAAAGTTGTGGAGAAGTACAGATCAGGGTTGGGTTATTAAAAAACGTTGAACATCCCACGGGGCACCATTAAATCCATTATCAAGAAAGGGAAAGACAAGGAAAGACAAGAATATGGCACCACAACAAACCTGCCAAGAGAGGGCCGCCCATCAAAACTCACAGAACAGACAAGGAGGACATTAATCAGAGAGGCAACAAAGAGACCAAAACAACCCAGAAGGAGCTGCAAAGCTCCACAGCGGAGATAAAAGTATCTGTTCATCTGACCAGTTTAAGCTTTTGAGTATTGGGCATTAAAGAAAACGCTATGTCTGACACAAATCCAACACCTCACATCCCCCCAAGAACACCATCCCCAAAGAGAAGCACGGTGGTGGCAGCATCATACCCTGGGGATGTTTTTAATTGGCAGGGACTGGGAAACTGGTCAGGATTAAAAGAATGATGGATTGTACTAAATACAGGGAAATTCCTTAGGGAAACCTGTTTTAGTCTTCCAAAGATTTGAGACATGTGGGACAGAGGGTCACCTTCCAGCAGGACTCTGTGTATACTGCTAAAGCAACATTCGAGTGGTTTAAGGGGAAACATTTAAATGTCTTGGAATGGCCTAGTCAAAGCCCAGACCTCAATCCCATTGAGAATCTGTGGTATGATTTAAAGATTGCTGTACACTAGCGGAACCCATCCAACGTAAAGGAGCTGGAGCAGTTCTGCCTTGACGGATGGACAAAAATCCCAGTGGCTAGATGTCAAAAGCTTATAGAGACGTACCTCAAGAGACTTGCAGGTGGCTCTACAAAGTATTGACTTTGGAGGGGTGAATAGTTGTGCATGCTCAAGTTTCACAATAAAAAATATTTTGCATCTTCAAAGTGGTAGGCATGTTGTGTAAATCAAATGATAGAAACCCCCCAAAAATCCTTTTTAATTCCAGATGCAACAATATAGGAAAAAATGACAAGGGGGTGAATACTTTTGCAAGAAACTGTATATGTCTTAGTATGTCAATTCTAGTCATACCCCTTGAATTTTTGTATTGTAAGAAGCGCTGCATAAATTGTTGACATTATATAAATAAAAGATAATAATAAACTAATAACATTAATAATAATATCTGTAAAATCTGTTTACAATTTGCCTTTGAGATCCCTTTGGAATATCTTCCATATATATATATATATATATATATATATATAGGAAGAAAAACACCAAACCTATATATCCAAAGATAAAACTAAAGCTAGCCATGCATTGTTCAGCACACTCCATATGGTGCATTTATTTTTAGACGTATCAATGACGCATGTCAGAAAATAACAAGACCAATTGTCACGCAAACAATTGCCTTGTAACATTTCGTTTCATTCATCCTTTTTGCTGGGAACATTTGTCATGTCACACAAAATTGGGCACTGATTGTTGTCATAAAAAAACTGAGATAAGGTTCATACAAATGTGTGTATTTTTAGGTAACAAGCCCACAGCTAAATTGCCAGCCCTGTAAAGGTTTATTTGCTTAGCGTGCAATTAATGGAACAGCAATGAGATTAATATGTTGAATATAGGTATAAGAATTAGGATTGGGTATAAAGACTCCATGCGCCTTTCACATGTTAATTTGTATCAACAGAAACTTTGTATTGCAACAACACAATCACAACCCCATTTTACACAAACACATGTGTGTTTGACAGATACTGTATTTCAACACCATAGATCACTTCTTTCGATGCGTCATAAGCGAACCATTTTATTTTTTCCTCTAATTAAATGCTTCATCTCTATTGATTAAAAATGTCATAAAATGGAAAAATCCCAAGACTGGATCAGCGCTGTAAAAGAATATTGCAGCTTGTCCTCTTTCAGTACACCACGCAGTAAATAACATTTTAACTGCTCCCAGGAAAACAATCTTTAAAAACAGAAACCCTTTTAACGGATTCCACTTAAAATTAGAAATTTATGGAGCTTTATATCACCAGGCAACATCAAGTTAAACAGTGAGACAAAATAAGCTATTAAACCACCAGGTCTCTCCCAACAATCAATAAATGCATTTCCATTTAGAAATTACCTTTATTTATTTAATCGTTCAGTAGTTAATGCCATATCCTTTAGGATCACATTTAATTGTAAGTGAATGCAAGCCCACTTTACATATTGGTGAAAAACTATAACTATGCTTCATGTCTGAATTTTTCATAGCGTGTCCTTGATCTTTCCTCTTTTCTCCAGAATCTAAAGCTTTGCAACTATGCAGTCAGTCTTAGATTTTGTGCACTGGAAACAATTAGCTTTGAAGGTAATTAATTCTTTGCAGGGCTAAGTTGTAAGTCCTTTAAAGTTGATTTTCCTAGATTTCAAAAGTGCATGCATCAATTTATCTGGTAGGAGGCCAAGGCTGGAAAATGATTGTCCTATCCAAGGGTTGGGGTGTATTCTACCATCCTATATTGGGTCCCCAAATGAACAACCGTGGAAGCTCTGCACCAAACACTTTCTGGTCCTGATTTCCACATCGGAAATCGAGTCTTAGGGCTGCACCCTGTCATGCTACTTACTGGTGCTGATAAGCAATAGAGCTGGTACCATTATGGAGGGGTGGATGGGCTCTCATGTGAAAAAAGGGTGTAGAGCCAGCATATTTATAGCATTCCCAGTTTTGTGGTTTCCCTTAGCATGTGCCTAGTGGATAAATGTTCAGGTTTGTGTACTCCTTGTAGATGCCTTCTTGAGGCCACATGACCTGTGTTATGAATTGCATTATCATCTGCCTTACAATGATTAGACTGGATTTGATTTCATATGAGTAAATCCATACTCAAGAGCATTTTATTTTGCAGAGAAAGAGAGAGAGAGAGAGAGAGAGGGATACGTGTGAGGAGAGAGAGAGAGGACAGTCATTTCTAACTAAGGTAACAAGAAGTCAAAAAGTTAAAGGAACAAAACAGTGTGTCTTCTGTGTGCGAATAAAAAGGACTTTTTTTGTGTGAAAATCGCCATCATTATGGGTGCATTATAACAGCAGCCACGTCATTACAGCCTGACATGCACAATTACCTCCATAATAAGTGCTGGATAAGACATTTCCAACACCAGAATAGTGAAGAAATACTACATAAAACCATCTGCTATTCCCCCAGAGAGAAAAAAATGCATTCAAGGAAGTGTAACAACAAATTTATAACAATACTATGATTGTGTTATTATTATAACAACTCATATAACTGCAGATATATGAGCAGAAAATCTCTTTTTATTCGATTTGGGCACCGATAAATCTGCCATCAGAATGTAAGCACTTCAGAGCGAAAGTAATAAATGATTTTGAAATATCAGCTACATTCCACATCTGTTTTTCTATTGGGACAAACTCTTGACTTCACTTGAGTGCCTATCTCTGGCTTGTGTAGATAAATGATGGTTTGAAGTGCAGTACTGTAAATACAACATTGTGTAACAGGTAATATTAGATTGTCTTCCAGTTCCTGGTACGCACAGGAGTAACCCAAACTGTTGCCCACCCCATGCAAACTGTGCTTGGGGGTATCCCTCTGTTCATATGTGTTGTAGATCCAAATGCCCAAGGCCACTGATTGCAGTGAGTGGGTATAGGTAGAGATGGATTTCTAGTTTATTTCTGTGGTTTAAAGCATATATAATTATGTCTGAATGGAAATCTTCCATACAAAATGGTATCAAATATAACCTTTTGCTTTTCATAGGGTAGCATGAACATTTAAAGTCCAAGACAGGGGGTGACAGTGACCGAGTTCGGAAAAGAAATTCAAACACAAATTCTGAGCTTTCAGCTTCATTTTCATTTGGTTCCATTTGTTTTCATTTGTTTCATTGGGAAACTTCCAAAGTAAAAATGCATCTGGATCCAAATGCACAAGGTGGTCTCCCTTCTGACAGCTGGGTCCAGGATTTGTGGGCCTTAGCTGGCGTATTGTAATGGCACTCTACGGCTGTAGAAGGGAACCCCTCAGAGAAACCCCCTGCTGTACAGGGGAGCCCCCTGATTGCTGTGCTGAGGAACTCTAACAGGTGATTTCACCCGTGACATCACAGGGGTTACCCAGTACTAATAGAGACTCCAAAGTAGATCTTTATACATTACATCTGAGCAGTGCAAAAAACCTTACAAAAGTTAAAAACATGAAAAATTTAAACATGTTTAAAAAGTAAAGAAATATGCTGTATTTTTTTAAAAAAGTACAAATATTCCTAGTAAAATACCCTGACATGTTTTTTCATTGACATACGGGTTTATGGGGTGGTTTGAAAAAAATGGCTTTTTAAAAAAATGATTGTAAAATTGTAATATTTGTCCTATAACAGCCAATGGATAAAAAACCTGGGCATAGTATGGGCTCTAATTCAGGGCAAGTTAATGAATATATGTGGGCTATTTTTTCCTTAATGGTTCTAGCTAAAACTGTGAAAAAATGTTGAACATAGTAAAAAAAAAACTGTTGTTGGCATGTAGTGTAAAAATCTTTAATGGGTTACATGTACTTCCAGCTCCTTCCACAATTCCTTAACCCTGCTAAGTTTCCAAGGAAGTTCATTTACATCAACTCAATTCTATTTGCTCAAGGCAACTTAGGGAGCAAATCACTAGTATTTATTTATTCCAGATTTTTTTAAACAATGACAAAGATGATGTAAAAACACAACTTGGTTGGCAATAGCAACATATATACCTAATTTATGATGATAACCGAGAAATATACACTTTAGTATTCACATAGTCTAGCCAATGTCAAAAAATCTCAGTGGTTAAATTCGTCATGAACACCGATATTCTGGCAAACGTATTTGCTGTCTCTGGTTCCCTTTAAAAACAGGATTTACACCGACCAGCCATAACATTATGACCACTGACAGGTGAAGTGAAGAACGCTGATAATCTTGTTATCATGGCACCTGTCAGTTGGTGGGATACATCAGGCAGCAAGCAAACATTTTGTCCTGAAAGTTGATGTGTTAGAAGCGGGAAAAATGGGCAAGCGTAAGGATCTGAGTGACTTTGACAAGGGCCAAATTGTGATGGCGAGACCACTGGGTCAGAGCATCTGAAGCTCTTGTGGGGTACAGTGGTTAGTACCTATCAAAAATGGTCCAGTGAAGGAAAAGCGGTGAACTGGCAAGAGGGTCATGGGCGGCCAATGCTCATTGATGTATGTGGGAGGCGAACGCTGGCCCGTGTGGTCAAATCCAACAGACGAGCAACTGTAGCTCAAATTGCTGAAAAAGTTAATGCTGGTTCTGATAGAAAGGTGTCAGGACACACAATGCATCACCATTTGGTGCGTATGGGGCTCCGTAGCCGAGACCAATCAAGATAGTAATCCTGTCCACTGCTGAAAGTATGTCTGCGTCGCTTAACTGTTGAACAAATGGCACCAGGATGCCTTGGTCTTGGTGCCAGATGCCACAGCACACCTTCAGAGGTCTAGTGGAGTCAGGGCTGTTTTGGCGGCAAAAGGGGGACCTACACAATATTAGGAAGGGGGTCATAATGTTATGGCTGATCAGTGTATGTCAGCTGAACTTCTAAAAATGATTTTATGAGGGACTAAAACTCAATATTTTAACTATTTAGCTGATTGAAAGAAAAAATAAAATCACGGTGCTCAGTAATCACCCCCTTCAGTCAGTTGCTTCATTAATAGAAATCTATTCATGCACATCAGAAAGACTGGAGGCGTGTGACATTGTACTCTTTTAAAGCTAATGATGCCTAACTTAAATTTTAGGTATAATTTCCCTTCACAGATCAATTTTCTATGCACAGGTAAGCATGAGTTCATACATTTAATTATGATCTCTTATGAAACAGTTTGTCATCTCCTTCTACTGAAAGATATTGTATACCTACATCACAATAGAGAAAGTCTATTGTGTGAAGCATTTAGTTCATGAAATTTGCTCTAACGAGGACATCTATGTTACATCTTTCTAAATGTCAAGGCTGCTTATTTCATTTTTTAAAACTATGCACATTCCACTTATAACACTCATCAATTTTCCAATCATGCCGGGTTCCTTTTTTGAACATACATTATGTTTTAAAAAAAAGTTATTCCTTGTAATTTAAAAAAAGATGCACTCGGTATCTCATGGGTTTATTTGTCAAGGTAACACTGAAGTAATTCTAGCACAAAGAGCTACATTTTGAACAATCAGATGTAATATTCCATCACCTGCGAACGAATGTTCTGTTGAGCCTTCCAAAATTATAATGTGTAAATTCTCCAGCTTTGACCCGATAAATGTGGTCTAATTACTTGACATGAACTTTTGTTTTAATGGATGATACAATAGCTTTTAACATATTTAGGGTGAGAGAGGTGACTGATTGTCAATACTCAACACCTACCAATCAACAAGAACACAAGAACTTTCTGCGCAGCATTTTAAAGTAATTAATATAATCTAATAATTAATATTATAATTAGCTTGGTATCATTTGTCGAAGTGGCGCATTTTCTAAATGTATTTGAAGATAATCTGGAGAATATTTGTTTCCAGCTTTCCCTCTTCTCTACCACAGGTAAGATTCTCGTTTTTGAGATTCTGCTGAAGACAAGTGACGCGTTGATTAGAATTCTTGATTAGATTAATATAGCTTGGAGGAAAGAAGAGAGGTGGGAGCTATGATGGAAACATTTAAATACTTAAAGAGATTTAGCAGAGTACAGGAGGGAAGTTTATTTCAAAGGACAAGAAAAGTTAGAACAATAGCGCATAATCTAAACCTAGAGGGTCAGAGGTTTAGCGATAATGTAAGGAAGTTTAACTTTACACAGAGGGCGGTAGATAAAGGTAACTGCAGTCGAATTCTGTTTTTCTATATGTCAGCCACTTCTGTCAGTTACAGAGGTGAGATTCAAAGCTGTTAGGTAATACAAGGAATTGTGTAAATCAATTAGAGTTGTCATGATGAGCTAGGGCAAATCTGAGGTGTAATACTGCATTCTAATGTTCTAACACCTGCCTTCATTTATCTTGGTGCGTAATAACTTAATTAGTTTGGCAATTAGTGGTGTTAAAAAAAACGATACTCACATGGGATGCTTTAACTCAGATTCAAATGCCTGCAAAATCAGCTCTGTTCTGCATTTAGCAAAATTGATTTTTTATGTTTTCCTTCACATAAACGTGTTATAGTAATACATTGCATTAATACGCATTAAAGGTACAACAAGCTGAAATAAAACGTGGTTTAGTTTACTGATTCCATAAATATACTTAATATATATCTATGTAAAATGGAATGTTTGCAGCTTCGTTACATCTAACATAAATTTCATAGCATTTGGAATTATACTTTTGGGGAACAAATTCCAATGCCAACAACAAAATGCATCGTATAATCCTTAACTTGGATTATGTGATGTGTACCTATTGATAAGGCTATCACGGGGCTTATTCACTAAACTGTAAATTGAAGGTCTTTAAAGGTGGCACAAAACACTAAATCTCATAAAAAGATTATTTCTCATGACCCACACAGTCTTTATCATGGAACAATCTTATTATGCCCCTTAATAATGTAATATTTAAGTTTAGTGTGTTCAACAAGAGGGATGCAGGAGAGTGGAACGTTTCGTCTTTTTTTAATAGTATTATTATTATGTACAATTGATATATACATTACAAGGGTCTAACCCCAGTGAGCTTCTAATGCAAATAAGGCTGAGCAAGACCTCATAATGTATAATTATTGTGTAAAGAATTATTGGAATGCATCTCACTGACTACAGCTGTCTGTGTTACTCTGTGTTTGACCCTCTGCTAGCAGCGCTCTGTGTGGATCCCTGTTTGGCACCTGATCTGGCCTTCTGTCTGTGATCTTCTGGTACTGACACGGCTTGCTCGCCCACATCTCCTTGCCTGAGTGTTCTCCCAGTGGGCTACCCTGCCGTGTGCTCTGCCAGTGGGCAATTCTACCGTAAGTCCACTGCCCTGCCAGTGGTCTTCCAGTCGTTTTCCCTGCCAGAGGGCGACCAGCTGTGCCCTGTCTAGTGTTCTGCCAGAGGGATTCCAGCTGTGCAAGAGCTTTCCAGTCGTGTATCCACCATGTCCGAGGATCTTCCAAGCTGCGCCCCCTGTTGAGAGTTGTCCCCCGCCAGTTCGGCTTCAGCGTCCTATCAGTGGGCTTGTTGCGTGCCGGGCCAGTGGGTTATGGTGCAGTGTGCATCTGCCTTTGTCTCTGTGGCCTATTCAGTTGTGTTGACCTGTTCAGTTTTGTACTTACCTGTCTTGCCAGCTTACTCCAATACAGACTTATCATATATCAACAGGACTTGCCTCTTTATCTCCCTAATGTCCAGGAGGCAGGTTGAGCAGGTTCATGTAACATTGCATTGAGTGACCCCACAGGAGAGTTAAATTAAATACCAGGCTTTGCTGGGTAAGTGATGTATGTGTGTCTGTCTGGGTATGTTAGTGCATGTCTGTGTATTTGGGTATGTTAGTGAGTGAGTATGTATCTTTGTCTGGGTATGTTAGTGTGAATGCCTGGGTACGTTAGTAGTTGTGTGTGTCTGCGTATGTTAGTGTGTATGTGTGTCTGGTTATGTTAGCATGTACATGTGCCTTAGTGTGTGTGTGTCTGGCTATGTTAGCTTGTGTACCTGTGTCTTTGGGTATGTTAGTGTTAGTGTGTGTGTCTGGTTGTGTTTGAGAGTCTGGATATGTGTGTTAGTGCGAGTGTCTGGATGTAAGTGTGTGATGTAAATAACAATAATTTATACGCACATCCATACACGTACATATATAAATATAAAATGCTACTCTATTTACTATGTAGTGTAATAGTTAACTTATTATTAACGCAGGGGTAAATTGCTGTGTTCCATTTCATTGTTCTGCACTGTACATTTGCAAAACACGAACATGTAAAGTATGATTTTGAAGCAATCACCTCTTAAGCTCTATCCCTATAATTTATGTTGTAAGATTACCATCTGTTATGCTACAGAAAACAACAGACACACAATTCCACTTAGCACCCTGCTGCAACATGTGAATATAGAGTTTCTGTAACAATAAATGTTTATTCTATTCTTCATTAACTCTATCTTACTTTTATCTAGAAGAGAACAAATTAAACCTGTTTCCGTTTGAATTCCGACTGTGCTTTCAAGTCTGTGAATACTCCCAGTAACTAGAGTCATTTTCCAATCAAGAGTCCCAGGCAAATGCTACTCGCCTAAACTAATTGTGATCCATCTGCATTTATTATTCAACATTATCACACAATAAGGAACACTAAAGAACTGTATAAAATATTCACAGCAGGCATGGTTTGTTAGACTTTAGACATAACAATGTTTATAAAGGGAGCACAAATATTTTAGCCAAGCTACCATATATATATGCAAAAGAAGGCGACTGCCTATGGCGCTGAGCCGGTAGGATAGTGAGGTTCTCTTCTAAGTCCTATGCAACTCTTATTCTAAATTTTTAACAATTAAGCAACTTTAAGCCTTAAAATTGTGTTAAAATGTCTCTAAGCATATGCTGGGTATTAGTTTTACCTTTTTTGCAGTGTGTTAACTTAGTGTAAACCTTTTTGAAGAAAAATATAGACAGTTTTTAAATGTCTACAAATTCTTATTAAATTATATAATTTTAAGAAACATCAATTCTTTATACTTCCCACCATTTACATGAAGTTTTTCCTTTTGATGTGGCCTTATAGTGGGCACAGTAGATTTTATAACTGCAAACCTATAGTTCAATTACAAATCATGCTTTGTGACCGCCGCTAAAGGGACACTGTTCCCGGTAATCTTCAAGCCAGCACTCGAGCTAACTGGCAGTAAGTATATCACCTCCAAGGAGATGTGGTTATTGGTGTTAACACCAATTAACATTTAGATGGCTTACTAAAGTAAGCCCAAGGTGACCAGATCCGCCTTGTAAATATGTGCACTTAAAACAAAATTCCAAAATACACTGGGAAGCATAGCAACTAAATGCATAAAATTCCATATTCCAATTAGATATTAAAATATTCATTTAAAAATGAAAATGAGACTCTACCCCATGAAATACAATGTGTAAGTACAGTCATCCATCAAACAATAAACCCAAAAAGGCAAAGTTGCTGTTCCACCTACTCTGCTCAATTTAGTGCATTTATAACTAGATATGATACTAGAATCTTTGTTCCTAGTGCTGCTAAATCATCTGAACCTTTCCCAGATCACATAAAATGTTTGCTGTATTATAAAAGTGTCTATGTTTTTTCCATGTGATTACATTTTCTGATGAATTAATGAAATGACCTGCAAGGACTTATTTACTTAACGTATTAAGGAGTACAATGGAAAAATTAGAAAAGTTAAAAATTGGGACCAGTCTCAGCCTAAATTTATAGGTCTAATTTCTAAGTTGGGTACACACCAATGAAAGGAGAAGTCAATAGAGACTTGACTGGTTCAATAAGCTTGTAGGCAGTGACATTGGTGACCAAGCTCAACTAGATACATTTGAGTTGCTCTTAGCTTTATCTACCTTTGGTTGGTGGAAAACAAACTGAGGTTTGGTGAATGGACCATCCCAAATATCCTTTAATAAAATGCTATTTGCTAACAGTTCTCTATGCATCAACCACCAGAATATGCTCCTGATAAAGACTTGTTGGCAGATGTTTCAGCAACTATACTCAGTTTAATGTGGGGGTCACTGTAGGAAATGCAGAGATTAATTCCCTGGAGCATTATTTGCCCTTCTTCTAACGAGACACTATTCAAACATATCCTAATTAGGCATTTCACAGCATGTTACTGCTTTGCAAAGCAAAACTAGTTTTGCATTTTTGTTGTTACTGAGAAAGTAGAACAAGAACATGACTTTCCATAATATGAAACACAAAATTAAATAGGCAACATCAGAATTGTTTAAATGACACCTTCAGTGTCAGTAGTTTATGTTATCACATTAATTCGCCGCATTCTTCTGCTACTAGCAGTAGGATTTAACTCAATCAGGTTATTTCCTTCACCATCACTGCTCCATGGACTCTGTGACAGACTGTGATTGATTATGTATGACTGAATTTGATATGATTGTGCAACTTTCCAGAAGTAATTACTACAAGTACTGTTTTTTTTTACACTACTAATTTTTGCACAGCATATTTCCGTTATAAGAAACCATACAGTAAGATGAGAGAATGGCTGTATTGGTTACTAGGGGGAAGGAAATATGGAATTATTGGTACTGCAAAGCTGATTCTAGAAAACCAGGAATAGCGGGTGCCTAGAATTCTTCTGCATGTGCGCAATCAGGTCACATTCAATCAATAAGCCACATGGAAGAGAAGAAGACTTAGGAAACAGCAGTGGAGGTAGGTCGTACTGAGTTTTGCATATGGCCTTGGTGGTTACTAGTCGCGCTAGACCACCAGGAGTCCATGTAGCTGAAAGATAACAAGTGTGAGCTATTGTAGCTTTGTGTCTTCTTATTGCCTCATGAAGGGTATACAAAACTGATGCGCCCCTGAGACTAAGGAGACTTGTTGTTGATGTAGCTAGAGCTCATTAATTCAGACTAGCGCTTGATGTATAGTAACATAATGAAACAAAAGGTTTCAACGAATAGTTTAGGCATTTCAGTCCACCTTGCAGGACCTTTACAATTCTGTTTTTGTTTAATGTTCAAGCAAGATCCCAACATAATAATGCTTCATTCTCCTTATCTCTTGACAGATGTGAGAGATTATATGTATTAATCATCATCACCTGGGACATCCACAGGCAGTCACAAAGGAGATTTATGCATCCAAACCCTCAGTGCTTTCTGACGTTTCTCCCAGATTCCTCTTAGTGAATGGTAAGAGGTGGGAGACAGATAGTGATCAATGGTTTGGCAGAAAATATACCATTATGCTACAAACAAAGAGATGTGCAAGCAGAATGCTTGGGACAGAATGCTGTAAAAAAAAAAAAACAGAATGCTCTAAAAAAAAAAACAGAATGCTGTAAAAAAAACAACATGATTTACAGCTATTGAAATGATAAATAAATACAAGAACATTGAATAATGTATTTTTAACCTGTTCTAAACAGCCTAATCGGATCCACAGATAAAATGAGGTTTAATTAGACAAATGTTCAATAGTTAGAATAGTTAGAAACATTAAAGATGCAATTCAATGAGCAGCTTTGTTGTCATTGACATTTCTAATACAAAATGCAACTAGATAACAATAGGTACACAAAGTGCGGAAAGAACAATAAATCCGAGAGTACAGAAAACAGAACAGTAGATGAAATCGTGTTGTACATGGCAAACAAGCCTCTTTACACCTTTTAATGTAGTGAACATAACAGACAAACATGGGTGGCTATGAATAAAGGTTTCTAGGTTAAAACCCATAAGCTTGGCAGAACAAGAGTCGGTATTGAATACCGCAAATAGAAACCACAGAGCTCATAGCCAAAGCACCGATCATTAACCTGAGCTCAGATCATGACCTGGAAACTGGCACTTGGAATTCTGGTATATAAATTTTAAAATCACCATAAGCACATCAGCAAGAACATTTCACTGACTGGCATTGTTATTAAGAACACTTTTTCTAGTAATCACTTTTCTCCTATCAAATTTGCAATGAAAACAAGTAAATTGTGACAAGCAGTTATGAAGTGGGGAATTTTTCACTGCTGCATATAATTTATAAGATAAGAAACTTAAACGGTATTCAACATACTTCTATATTTCATTACAAATAATTCCTAGTCTAGTTTCATAGTAATTATAGAAATCAATCCATTTACAGGTGCACTTATTTGATACAAGCAGAGACAAATCTATAAAAACTGTAAGGGGGGTGCTGCTAATCTCTGAAATAAGTGCCTTTTCTTGGATTACAAAAAAATAAAATATGTTAATAAATGTTTTACATTCTATTTTACTGAGTTGATGTACAGTATATCAAACACTGTTTGTGGACACAAAGTCATCCTATGGTCCATCGGTAAAGGGAGTTATACAATATGTAACGGAAACTGTTCCATGGACCATGCAAGTTCCTGCTTAAAATCTTCAAGCTTTCTTGTGTGTTACGTCAGACATAGTGATTTTCTTTTCCATTTTGAGATTATATTGCAATGCTAGGTCATAATGAATTATTATTATGACCACGTGTGTCCTTTTTATCTTTATTACACATTACATCTTTCAAAGCAAATTAAAAAAAATTATTAAGATTAGTTTAAATGAGGTCTAATTGTTAGGGTTGTCTAAGGTATAGCTAGCAATAGAAATGTCGATCAGACCATTTCTGAAATCTTACGGCAAAATCACTTTTATACATAATGTCATTGTGTATTATACAGAACTGGCCCAATTACTCGTTGCTCCTTTAAAGAAATCTGCTTCTAACTACTTCTCACAAAGAAGGAATATTCTTGAATTACTAGGAAATATCTGTATCGATTGGACAACAAGACAATCATTTTTTGAGCAGCAGATAAACTGCAGCAGTATGTTACACCACTACTTTTATGTTCTCCTTTGCTTTAACCTATTCCTTCTGTTATTTCATTTTACCTTTGCTCACATTTTTAACTTAACTTCTTTAAACTTCCCTGTTGATGCCTACGCATGCATGTACCTTAGAATCTACCACCATCTAATACTGTAGGCCTAGTAGACCAAGAGTTACCCATAATGTTGTAATAGACTAGATCAAAGCCATCATTTGTAGCAGTGGGAAAAAAATGTCAGATCTTAGACATACTTAACAATATTTGACACAGACAACCCATTCTCTGTTTCTAACAGCAATATATTTTTGATGTTCAATTACAGCAAATTTGTCACTTACGTTCATAAAGTGTGTTCCTGTCACACTGAACTGTTTATAAAGAAATGACTAACTGGCCGGACAACATTGTGCTTTCTACTGTATTATTGACAAAATACCTGGGGATCTTTCAGATGGTATTTCATTATGAAAAGTAAACTTTACATCTACATTACAAAATATATGCAATAGAAAGTTTTCTTAAAAATATATGCAACAATCATGTTTTCCAGATTAGACTTAAATTAGCCTTTAATATTTGGGAGGTCACAACTCTAATGTCACAATTTTAATAACTAGGAAATTATTTTATTCTTCAATGAGGATAATTGCACAGGGGTTAGAAGTCCTTATGCTTACTTCACATATGGATTTGTGTCCCTGCTGCAGAGTGCTTCATATTAAGAATTCACCCGAGGATTCCAGATTCCCATGGAAGCAATCTGGGCTACCTTGTTGATGCTCCTCCTACAAAGGGCGTTTTGAAGCATCTCCTAAGGACTGCATGTTATTGTTAAACCCAGCCATTACATAATTTTCCCAATTGTATACATATACCGTATTTGCTCAATTATAAGACAAGGTTTTTTCAGAAAATACATGAAACATAATAGTCTTATAATCAAGGTCGTCTTCTAATCAGACCTCAAATAGAGGTCTGACTATGAGGCTAAGATCCAGATCCTCCTGTCTGGTAACCTCAGCTGCTGCCGGCACTTCCACCAGGGCTTCTATCACCGGGCGCTGGCAAAAGCGCAGGCAGCAACGGAGGTTGTCTACGCGCATCGCACATACCTTCCCCGGCTGCCAGAGAGGAGAATATCCCGCAGCACTGCGGGGAATTCTCTTCTCTGGCAGCCGGCAAAGTTTTTGTTCGATGGACGCAGACAACCCCCGCTACTGCTGGCACTTCCGCCGGGGCTGCTACTACGGAGCACCGGCGTCACATGACCTTCTGGTGCTCAGTCATAGACGCGCCGGCCTCCACCAGACACCAGGAAGTCAGAAGCACTGGTAACTATGGGGGAGGAGTGTTATATGGAGGGCATAAGGCTTTTCTGGAGGCAGAGTGTCCCATGGTATGCCTTTTAACCCCCTTTATGCCACTCTGCCTTCAGAAATGCTTATATAAGGCATATCATGGGGCAGAGTGGCATATAGGAGGGTATAAGGCATTTCTGGTAGGAAATGAAAACAAAAAAAATATTTTTCTCAATCATAGCTTTTATTAAATATGAAAAAATAATTTACATGGATTAAAACTTTTTTCCTATAGGGTCGTCTTATATTCAGGTTTTTTTTTCTAAAGTAATATTCAGCTTTTGGAGGGTTGTCTTATAATCAAGCAAATACAGTAATTGTAGTTTCACAGAAATGATATCCCTCAAGCAAAATAAAATAGACTCTAAATACCCTATCCTAAATCCAAAATTATACATAGTCTACAACGCACTTCTAGGAAGAGCAATACCGAAAAAGAATAGCATGTTTCTTTTTGACCCATGCCCACTGTTACATTGGCTCCCATGCTGGCACATACCAGTTGCATTATACAAAGCTGTGAGTATACCACGGGAATTTACAGAAGCCAAATGATTAGAAAACGTTGTTTCAACTGGACTTTCATACATTCATATGCGTTTAGTAATTATACACAATGTGCCGAGATATTAAATTATTATGATTATTTACAGAATTAACTTCAGACTAGGTGAACATAGAACATCAGGATTTACTACTGTGTCTAGTTTTTACCTCTAACATGTAAAAGTAAAATATATAAATGTAAAAAAAAAATGAATATCAAATTCAACCGCTTCTTATCTGGATAGATAAATAATTGGATGTATTGTTACAGTTTGTACAAGCTGTAATTGTTATTAAAATATGCATTTAGCAGACAAGAATAACATATGCACATGAAAAGGTAAATTATATAAATTAGCATCTACCAAGCTTATCTTTTTTTCCTCTCGCACTGCATATGTACTCAATAATAATTATTTTTAAAATTCAGTTTGCATAAGGAAAGGCGAAAGAAGCAGCCATCATCACAGATTGCATATATCTACACAAACACAAAGCGACAGCTTGATCTGTTATTGGTTACAATCAGATTAAGGGGTCAACATTTCATTGCTTTGGGCTGTGTAGGAGAAGGAGATATCACAAGGATGTCATGGATAGATATGTTCAATGAACTGATGAAATTCTTCTCATTAATTAGTTCCTCCAGGCAAGAGTATTTTCCTTTCCCTTACCCCTTCTACAATCTATGTGCTCTCTATTTCATTTGTCACTCTGTTTATTATGGGGTGGGTAATGCAAAGGAAGGAGGACACAAGGTTGACATTCACTTCAAATCTCCCAGCTTCCAAAAATAGTAACCATATTGAAATCTGAAGTGTTCTGAATACAATGAATGGCGCAGCACCTGTCTGGATTAAAGGGACAATAATGCAGCATAGTAAATCTTTGGAGTGCACGCCAATATTAAATATAATGCCCTAACATCTCACGATGCGCATTTCACCAGCTTTTCCCAACGAAGCCAGCATGAGGCTGGTGAAATGTGTGTCGGGACATGTTCCTGACTAGATCTTTTACTTAATTTAACTCCATTCACTAATAACTATTCCAACTGACAGCGTAGAAGGGAACATTTGGGCTAGAATGCAGCATTGACCTAACTTAGAAATGAGTTTATGCATGCAAGATCAATGTTAACTGGCGTATATGCATAGTATATGAATGAGTCGGTGAATAATGTCCTTAGTATTAGATCTAGACAACAGCTGGTACATGGTATGCAAGTCTACAGCTAAAGTATATTCTATATGGTAGTTTATGCATAAGCGGACTAAATGAATTGTTGCGGTTGCTTTATATTTACAGATTGCAACAGTTGTTAAGTTTTGTGCAGTCTGCTGATACCAATAAATTAAATACTACAACCAAATACTATATTATTTATTATGGCTTTTGCTTGAGTGCATTAATTAATTGTTAAATTGCTGTGAGTCATGTCACAAGGCTACTCTGCTTTTAAGCTGGTTTGAATTATATTTTCTAGCCTTGACATCACATCTGCTAAGACTGCATTGGAATCATGCTGTCAGGCCAAGTAGGCAGTTCTAATATGGTTCAAAAACTCTTGTTTTTACCCTTGTAAAAGTATCTAAATATCTTAGATAGGGCGTCGACTCAACAGCTTCCACATACAGAAGAATAACAGAGGTACTTGTAATATGTAAATGAAAAGCATACTAAAACAGGATTAATTGTTACACATTGGTGTAACAATTAGGATTGGGGATAATCTGAAATGCTAAAATTATCATAGATCTGCTGCATTTATCTGACGGTGCCTGCCCATCTTTACCCTTGGAAGTACTAGAAGTGCTTGCAGGTTGTGGTAGCACCAGAGGCTGTTGTGGTGGCACTGGTTTTATTCTGTGCTTCACCATAGAATAGTTTACAAGACATCTTTGCCTTGAATTCCACCAAGTCAGCAGCACGTGATCCCTCAATGTGTCCTTGGTTGTAGCTAAAATCTTGCCTTACTTTGGTAGGTAGGGTGGATCAGATTTAAGCACTACTAGATCGAGGATGTTCAGAACTACTGCTGTTGCTTCATGCGGCTCATGGTAGTCCACACACAAAAACTCCTTCTCACAGACATCTCCAAATGTTTTGTAATCACCAGTAAAAATGAAGAAACAAAAGGGTAACCCTACTCAGAATTTTAACACAGTCAATTGCCTGATTTTGTCCCCAATATTTATCAATATGATAAGATAAAGATAATAATATTTGCTGTGAGTGTTAGCTGGTAGTGAAAATTGAGCAACTGTCTTAATAAACTCTACTTAGGAACAGTATTTACATTTTAAACAACTAAAACAAAGACACCCATGCGCAAGCACTGTTTAATGCCTGATTTTGTCACCAATATTTATCAATGAATATAATAGTTTTGTGTTGTCCACAAATTAGAGGTTTGACTGGTAGCGTAAATTGACTACTTTTAATAAACTCTACTTAGGAACAATATTTATTTTGTAAACAACTAAAGGTATCATTCAAACTAAAGGTATCATTCACTTGTCTCCTGTAAACAACTAAAACACACTGTGTGCAAGTAGTTAAATGCCTAATTTTGTCACAGATATTTTTGTTTTGTGGCGACCAAAAACTAGAGTTTTCTAAAGATAAAAAAGCCCTAAAATAAATCGGAAAAAATGTCTGCTGTCATCCCCGTAGAACAATAATTAACTTATATACAGTACACTACCAATTCTCAAATCTACTACACACCAGTACATTTTCTTCACTAAACTATTGAATTAAATTGCAGTAATTAGCACCTCTGCTAAATTAACTGTCACGGTCACTGACTGCTTCACACATCCAACTCTCATCAGTCTGTAACTGAAATTGTGTCATTATACTAATATATGTACTGCTTGTACCTTCCCCTTGTAAATTCTGATTGGCCAGAGTGAAAAAAGTAAGGAAAAACACCAATCAAAGCCATAACCATGAATGAGACCATCCCCCATTTTTGTTTACTACACACAGTCATCTCCCACCTTACCTCATCAAAGAGCACAAAAATGCTTGTAATGGTACCAAAATGGCTTTTAATGGTACCAACATGGCTTGCAATTGCAACGGCTAAACGTGGCAAGGAATGCTAACATTTTGTTGCTTTTCTCATTCCTTTTTGGTTGTTTTGACAGGGACTCTCCAGAGATTCGTATCAAAACAGGTACATTTCTTTAAAAATAACATTCATACAAATCTGAACGTGCAAGTCTACTGGACAAAATAAAAGCAGATCCAGTTATGAATGTCTCATGTTTTCTGCTGCAATGGAAAGATCAAAATCATCGTACTTCTGGAAAGGCTGTTGTGACTGCTCTATTCAACTGCATCATAGATAATGTGATTTAAACCTTAGATAATAACAGCAACATCTTAGATAAAGAGTACAAAGTTATGAACACTAAGTACAAAAATAGAAATAAGTAAACCTTAAACCCTTAAGGACAATGGGCGGTCCTTAAACCCATTGAAAACAATGTATGTTGTCATTAAGGGGTTAAAATACTTAAAAACTTATTTTGTGTAGAACTATTGACTCATATAGTTAGAGCAACAGGTGATGATCCCTCCCACTCAGAGCTATGCTACATAGCTACATAATAACTAAAGCCAGAAGCGCCACCAGAAGTGGTTGGCAGAGAAGGTAGGAACATTTAGAGAGTGGGAGAGAACGAGAATAAGCATGAGAGAGAGACTGTCTGAGTGAATCTGAGCTCAAAAGCTTTGGGCTTTTTGCTTTGGATTTTCATCCAACACGTTGAGGGTTCTGGCCTCGTTTTCGTGGCTTTGTACAAATCGCCAAATTTACCAAAATTCGGTAAATTTGCAAAACGTGCAAGCCTAACAGATGGAATCTGTAGTGGTTTATAATAATTGGTTCATGCATGATCAGAAAGCATCATTGGAGAAAAATTACATAAGAAAATATTAAAAGAAAGCAAAATTGCCAAAAGCAATTTGTTGACTTTGTGCTTAAATGTCCTATCTCATTATATTCATATTGTGTGTGTTATACATAAAAAGAAACCCAATGAACTAAACTGACCAGATTCTTAACATGAATGTTTTTAATGTCTTATTTACATGATTCCAAAAAAGATTAGGCAAATGTGCAGAATGCATATACTGTGTATGGAATGAAAATGTACCCATAATAAAAGGAAGTGGAATCAGATTATTATTTTTTTGTTGTTGCTTAAGTTATTTTTGACACATTCAATATGACTTATTTTATTTTGAAAGGCAGTATTTGACAAAATTAATTGTGTAGAGGATATTATTATAAAGTCATGGACTACGGTAAATACATTTAATAATAAAAAGGTTGTTTTAAAATATGAGTTCTCTTTCGAATCCAGAGTGATTCAGGGACAATACCTAAGAAGATGAAAGTATGGCACAGGGGTTTCGGAGGACTACACCTTGATATTAATGTAAACAGTGAGACATCATTTAAGGTTGTTAGTGATTAACCCCTTAATGACAAAGCCCATACATGTACGGGCTCAAAATGCATTGTTTTCAATGGGTTTAGGGACCGCCCATTGTCCTTAAGGGGTTAATAACTCTACACTAAATCATCTCTTAGCTCTCCAAACCTTCAATATCATAACAAGGACGGGCAGGCTGGCTGGCCTAGGGGCAACTGGACTGGCCCATGCACAAAGGCAGGAACTGTGAATGTATGAATATACAGTAGAAGTGTGTATGTGTGTGTTAGTGTGAATGTGTATGTAGTGAGAATTCTCTGTTAAAATCCGGTACAATTTCAGTGTCAATATATTATTCCGGTAAACATAGAATCATAGAATTTGATTGCAGATAAGAACCTGTGGGCTCATCTAGTCTGGGGGCTGATTCGCTATAGACCGAGTTATGGTGAGTTTGTCTATGAAAACAGACATTTGCAAATATTATACGTTATTATACTGCCAGAGCACAAACATAAAATGCAACCTACGCATCACTTAGAATTGTCGGGTTATATTACAAACTGCAGTTAGTTAAATATGGATCTACTATTGTCATTCACTGAACAATAAGGTCTGGAACCCATCACTAGAGCCAAGCCACTTTCTTTGGGTTTGGCAAGCTCTGAGGACAAGAGTTTTCTTTGCTTGTAAATACTCCTGACATGAATATAAAATATATTGTACATATCTTTTCTACTTTTATTTTTAGGCTCTAAAAAAAAGGACTGAGACACAGGAGATGCAAACCCGATTAGAGAGATTAAGTTAATCTTTCTTTTTAATTTGGATCTTGTTAGCATTTCTTATTTGGAAGAATATTACCTGGATATATCCTGTGTTGCTTATGATTATCAGCTAATTGAATGGTTTTATAACATTATGACCTGATGTGTGCCTGTATTACCAAAAAAAAACAAAATAATTTACTGTTATTGCTTTTCGGTGCTAAATATAGGTTCCGTCTAGATCAAGAAATTGATTAGTTGATACATAATCTATATGGTTCATCTAACCATTAATACTTATTGACAACATTTATGAAAAATTCATATGAGAAGTATGATATAAAATAAATGTTTTTTCTATTAATAAGTCTCTCCCTTCAAGACATTTCTTTACAGAGTCTTGATTTGACAGCCGAAACGGTTAGCATATACTGTACAGTAGTAGATCACTCGCCCAGTCACAATTCCATTTTCCTTTTTTATCTAGTGGATAGATTCAGATATGTATGCAGAATAATTAAGATTGTGGAGATTTGGATTCATTTTATATCAGAAAAACAAAACCCTATCTATATCATGTCAGCGTCTATGAATTACAGCTCCCATCATGCTTAGCCAGAATTGTAATGTAATTTATAAGAAGCTTTTTTGAGCTAGAACACAGAACATCCAGGGTTGTATAAGGTTACTTTTCTGCAGCTAAAAGATGAAAATAGCGTACACAAAGTGAGTATGTGCATAAAATATGATACATATGAGGTCAAGGAAGAACCTCTCCAGTAAAACGCAGAGATGCAGCTTGTTGCAAAATATTTGGGAAATGTTATGTCACCATCTTAGGAGCCGATATCTGTGACGCTAACACAGGTAAGTTAATGACATATAGATGCTACGCTTCCATATATCTTCGGCGCTACAATAGGTAACAGTATTCTTATACATCTGTCTAGTTGCAGATAAACATTTTCATATATATATATATATATATATATATATCTATAAAAACCTATCCGAACTGTGCACGAGATAACAAATAGCATAGCTTATTAACATTAATAAAGTGCTAAGAGGCGGAATAAAAATTGAAAAAGCTTGACAAGTGCTCTCAGGTGGATTAAACCTGTCATTTTTCATCTCCAGCGTTTCTTGAAAATGGAAATTCCTATTTGGAAAATGAGTCATTGCTGTGCTTTATCTATAAGTCACATCGTCTCACCTCATTATTGCCATCTTTTGTTCAGTCTGCATGTGCTTGGAAATATACAATGTGCTCCAATGTCTTAATGTAATTTTCCCCCCAAAAAATATACCACCATTCAGATTACTATGGTGTGTTAGAAATATATATATTTATTGGGTCCTTAAAGATCCATATAGACATGGTTGGATGAGTTTGATGTGGAAGAATTTCAGAGCCCTGACCTCAACCCTATTGAACAACTTTGGGATAAACTGGAGTGGAGATCTTCTCGTCCAACATCAGCACCTGACCTACTGGATGAATCCCACAGAAACACTCCAACATCTTGTGGAAAGCCTCCCCAGAAGAGTGGAAGCTGTTATAGCTGGGAGGGGGCACCAACTACATATTAATGTCTATGCATTTAAAATACAATGTTATAAAAGTCCCTGTTGGTGTAATTGTCAGGTGTCCCAATACTTTTGTCCATATAGTGTTTATACACACATGTCCACAAACATGTTTTATATGTATGCATATATTATAAGGATATATTATAAGAATCAGAGAATCAAACAATTCAAGTTAAGATTCCCATGCGCCTTAGTTTTAGAGTTGTAGTTCAGCAACAGATGCATGATATATTTTTTGGAAACACTATAAAAAAACTGCTCCCAAGAGTATTCTCCTCTTGCATTTGATCTGTTTGCTGAAGTCTGGAGCTGTATAAACAATTCCCTTTAAATCACTGCTCCGACGATTTGAATCCAAAGACTTGTGACCCTTTAATACTGCAGGATCAAGATACTCAAAAATGTTATCATATTTCTTACCGTGAAACATTTTATAACTCAGTACACTACATAATTATATGTAAAGGCATTTACTCCTAAAATAAACATCATAAGTGTATTAGAAATGCACCTTACATGTATACCAGCTATCTTAACGTTGCATTAATCCCCTCCTCTACTGCTACGGTTTGGTCAATGTTACAGAAAACCTTTGTGTAGGCGAGTAAAAAGAACGAGTGTTTTCAGAACATAAAATTAAAGGGAAACTAGAGCCATGACGTGTCCTTTAATGCATATGATAGCCAAGATTCCCGTTTAGATTTACAAGGTGTCTCTGTTGAATCCCCCATTTGCATTTGCCCCTTTGCCTGCCACAGGCTACTTTCTGCGCAGGAGATGTGTTCAGTCTGCTCCAGCACTGGCTCAGAAAACCCTATTCGGACGAAGCCTAATGAGACCCCCCCATGCCCATGGGCCTAAAACTCTCCCTTTGATTTCCGTTGTAGAAAGTACATTCCTTTGCATGGATGGTTTAGGGGGCTCCCTGGGGCACCTGACTGTCATGCGCTAGGTTAGCCACCATAGATCTCATCTTCAAAATAAAAATCATATAAATAAAAACATAGAGTATAATAAGTATAATAAGTATAAAAATAGAGTTATTTATGTTAAAAGCTATTTTCCCTTTATCAATAGGGTTAACTTATCACCACTTTAATAATAGCCTCTTATAAAAGATGTACCCTACACAGTAGGTATTCATCTTCTTAAGTATCCTTTCCAAAACAAATATAAAAGGATGGATCGCTGTTCTAAGCAAGAAGAAAAAAGTAACAGCTGCAATGCATCACAAAGTTTATAATTTTACATCTGTTGATACTTTTGCTTAGGCCCTTCATTTAAGAAATGCTACATTAGTGTTTCCCGACTTTCCGTAATCAAGAAGATATTAGGAAATGTTTAGACAATCATAAGTTAAGAGAATCCACAGAAAATATTTTTACATGACTAGTTTTCCAAATTAGAAACTAGCGGTGGATTTCAAAATGAGCTATGTGATCAGCATACAAACGGGAGCCCAAATACAAAATGTTCTTAGTCTGAAAATCAGCTTATCCCTATATTATGATTTCCTTTTAATTGGGAAGAATATGGGAAATATATAGTGAGGGGTTGTACTAAAACCACTGGAGCCTTATATTTATTTATTTGCTATAGTTATATTTAAGTGAAGACTTAATAACTTACACTTTACCTAGGTAAAACATTTTTCGGGACCAGTTATGCTAGTTTAAGGCTGTACATCACATGACATGATATCAAATTCAACAAATATTTGTGGTTCAACGTACTTGAACATTGCGCATAAGCCTATGAAGGGGATAGTACAAAACAAATTGCAGGGTAGGCACACACCCAAGAATGGGGATAAATACCATAATTATACAGTAGAGACAATAATCTACTCATTTCTACAAGCATGACACCCCTTTTTGCATATTTGATACCTGTATGGTAGCAGGGATCAGAATTTTTGGCAATATGATTGTACATCCCGATAAAGCATTATTTGATTAACAGTTGTTGCCATGGTAGCGACCAAATATTCAACACTGCCTGCTCCATTCATCAAGGGCATCTTTGTTTTATTCTTTTTCTTACACTAAAGGAATTTGCTGATTAGTCACTGACCAACTGGGCAAAGCTCCATACTTCATTTAATATGTTGATCATCTCCTTCTAACAATTAATTGGTGAGGGTGAGGCTTGTTTATCATGAAAGAGTGAGCACTTTGTTACATTTTGTACTTCTTG
The DNA here is from genome assembly GCF_027358695.1 of Spea bombifrons. NCBI lineage: Eukaryota > Metazoa > Chordata > Amphibia > Anura > Pelobatidae > Spea > Spea bombifrons. Next base: position 114,574,920 of record NC_071087.1, on the reverse strand, counting down.
GACCGCTATAAAAAACTTTCCCCCGGTTTATTCTGGGGATCCACCAGTTTATTCAGTCTTGTGCTATCTATATCTAGGTGTGTAAACATTAATAGGTCAATAAGCAGGAGCCTATCTCTTACCTGTAACTCCACGCCATATCCCATGTAAACTGTAATATTGTAGGTACATTCCAGAAAATTCCGCAGAGGAAGTGGAGGGTAATCTGTTGAGTCAATGTACCCTTCTGGTTCATAGAAGTTCACACTACATTGAACTGGATACAAACCCTCGTTAGTATTTAAAAAAAACCATACCAGATAACGTTATAAAATCAAACAATTTAAATAAATCACTGTTGCATTTCTATAACCAAAATATTTACCATTGCTTTCAGAAGAGACAAAATAAATTGTCATATATATAACAGATAACTTAAGAGTGTTATAGGAGGGGTGATTTTTATTTAATGTTTTGAGTACCGAGACATCACCTGTGTTCTCTGAGGATCATAAAAGTAAACAGGTTTTCTAAGATGAGACAGAACACATTGCCTAGTAATGTCTAAAGTTTGATTAATTAGTAAAATCTTATATACTGTATAGCAACATTGCCGGTTTCCATTAGTGGAAAGGGACATAAACTGGGATGGATCGAGGTAGGGTTTGGAGAAGGGAGAAGTGTATTTTAAACAGACAGACCCAGAAGACCCTAAGTAACTTTCAAACTAAGTAATTAGAAAGAAAATGTTACACTTGCAGGAACATACTGTGTAGAGACATGAAAAATATAAGATAAAGAATGCACACGTCCCTGAATTCTTAATATATTTATTACCAAGATGTTAAATACACAGTTACTCAAATTAAGATTCACGGTGTTATCATTGTTACCAGGATGACTTATCTGCTCAATGTACCTGGGTTCTGCTCTGTAGTAATCACCGTTGTTGTAATTATTGTAGAAGTCGTTGTCTCTTGGTTTTCTTCCCCTGCACTCAAATCATTGGCTAGAAATTGTTTCCTAATAGGCTCATCTGCCTGCAGAGAGGTGTTTATGTCTGGAGCTGGTAATTTTACGTCATCATGACTATGTGGGGCAGATGGTAGAGATGTGTATGGATTGAGCTGGAGGGGGTGTTGGGAGATTGCACCATTGTGTCTTCTTCTGTTTATCCACAATGGAAACTCTGGAATAGGTCCCCTTGTTTCTCTAGTTTCAGTAGATGGCTCCTTTAAGGCAGGGGCTTTTGCTGTTGATGGGGGGAAGCTAGAACTTGAATCCATAGGTTTTTCAGAGACTGTCATACTGAGAGGTCTCAAACGTTTCCTAGCTGTGTTCAGTTGTTTTAACGATGGAGGTTTTTTCCTGGTGGGTAGAGTTTGGTTTCCAGCAAAGTTAGGAGCTGTGCTTGGGCTTGCAGAGTCTTCTTTCTGGGAAACCAAGCCTTCATTTACAGAATCAGACTCAAGAAGTTCTTCTCTAGAATGGGCAACACTTTTAGATGCCGTCTCTTTAAGCTGTGAGTTTTCCTTTCCAATTCTATTATTGGCAAGTTCAGGTGGAACCAGTTCCAATGCACTTGTTGGGATGGGCATCTGCTTCCTATTGCCATCTACAAAACAAAAAATAGAAGACAATAATACAACACTGCAACTATGCTTTAACAATTTTTCGCAGAACATTTCTAAGTTTTCATCATTTACAAAATGATCATACCTATTTCATGAAAGCTAAGACTATGTCTAAGGTGTTTTCCTATTGTATTAATACTGTACTGTATACATGCAAAAACATATGATTGGTAACCCATGCACCATAGGAAGAGGGGCAAATAAGGCCCATTAATGCTTATACAGTATATTTATACTTTAAAATAACATTATTTGCTACATTCACAGGGTGGGCATGCCACATGTTTGCGTCTGGGGACACCTGTCTACTGTCCTTTTGTTTATACTCTTAATAATGCTTGTTTGTTATGAAGATGAAAATTAAAACATGTCATTTAGGTACAATTAATAACTGTGTTGGTGTAATAATATTATTATAATTAATATTATTTTAGTATTGCAGGCAATGTTAGCTTTTATTACAAGCAATACGATCGTAATTCAGAACATCATACAGATTTAACAACGATTTGGTGATGAAATGCTCTGTTCTACAATACATTACAGAACTAGACCACACAACGCTTTTTATTACATTTCTCTTTTATTCAGGGGCAGTGAAGGATAATAGAAGATGGTACCACTGCACTTTAGTTAATTGGTTTTATGATTCTGTATAATATCTCATCTTGTGAACACAGCTGTTGTTGTAGTTGTACTTATTATGTGTCAAATAGACAAATAGTAAACTTTGTTATCTCAAATGAAGATTTAAAAAAGTAGAAGCAAAAGTTTTATACTGCACTGTTTTCTCGGTTCTCTAAACTGGAGATGGTAGACTTTATAGCTTGATAATGTATATCTATTTACAAAACAAGTATTTGAAAATTCTGCCCCAATCAGTTGTACCAGTTCTATTTTCTACCTTAACATTGCTTCCCCACCATTCCTTTTCAACTCTTTCCCCAGTACCATTCCCTCATTTTTTCCCTTAATCTGTGTGTGAACTCTATCCCATTTTTGGTCACCCTTCCATCACTGGAAGGGTCTAATCCTTTGTGTCATATGCTGGCACTTTTCATTGCAATCAGACAAAATCAATGAGAGATATGTCCCTGGGGAGAGAGCACATACTCCAACTAACTCAGTCTTCGTAAAAGTTACAGTGATCCTATGATGCCTATAAAGCAGGTTTTGTGTATAGGTGCAGTAAAATAAGAGGATCATATGGAATGTACTCGATGCACCCGCTTAATACAGGCTCTGCAACTATGTACCTGTAGCAGTACTGCACTTCTGCATGCATGACGCTTAAACCAAGAGGCGCATATGTGCAGAGGTGGCGGAATGGTAACGATTAGGGTTTAATCAAAATAATTAATAAAGTATCGATGCCATTGCTTTCCTTGAAAGGTGCCCCAGTCCCGACATGGGACATCTACCCTAGTCGACCCTTTCACGGCTACAGCCCTCAATGCTGAGAGTTGGGATATGTTGTTATATCCCAGCAATCCACGTCTTATAGTTGTGGAGCTCCTTTTGCATACTATAGGGGGCTGTCACAGTCCTTCATAGTATAAATCAGAGATTTCCTTTGTAGCCAACCCATGAATCAGAGGCACATTGGGGGACCTGATGACTCAAGAAGGCAATCTGCCCCTAGTTAGGTGGCCGAGGGACTGCTTCACAGGCCAGAATACACAACTGTGTGCCATACATTGTATTTGTCTACCTATCAATACAAATGTGTATTTACATATATAACTTGCATGACAGGCTTTATAATGCCCTAGCAAGTAATTAACAACATCACACTGTGCAATTATCAAGAAGCACTCCCAGAGTTTACCAGTAAAGTTCCAACCAGAGTAATTACAAACCTAGCTATTTGTTATTACATCTTGGATAACTAACGTATTGTGAGGGGCATTTATTTACAAGTAACAAAAACATGGGATGTTTCAGTTTATACTCAAACAGTAGTAAAAAGCACAAATATAATTTGTATATAAAACAGTTTCAAAAGCTGTTAAGCAGAAGTACCAGCTATCACACATCGCATCAGCAAATTCACCCCATGCTGTGTAGTAATTCTCTTTTTATTGGGCAGATTACTTTTTGTTTTCCTAATAAGAAATACATTTGAAACATTTGGTTGAACCCACACTACACAGAGTAGAGGTACAATCAACATTTTCATATCAACGAAAATCCTGAATATACTCTATTTATCTTGACAATACTTTTTTGCATTGATATAGAATGATTTTGATGCATGTCATAGTTTGTCATGCACAGTAAGCCCTAGCCAACCATGTGTACATAAATTGGGGCACCTAAAGCTCTGATTGGGTAGCCTCAGTTTCATACACGCATATAATCATAGCTGGAACTTTCCACGGCTGCCCACTAGAGGGTCATTGGTAAGATAATGAGTGAGTCTTGTCTCAAATAGTCCCATGTAGATTTGAAAGGGGCAGGGAGTGTGATGTTGCCCTGTAATAAGCCGTGATTTACAGAGCCTACAGGTGAAATATGGATGCATATTGTAATGGGAAACATTTTGAAGCCAATTTAGTACTTCAAACACCAACTATGAGAGGCTGGTGTCCATATGATCATGTCTGGAGATGTAGAATAATTTTATTTCTGTAGGATAAGTAAAGATTCTCAGTATGAATTTCTCACTGCAAGTCAGTGTTGACCAGTTTTTACCAGAGCGACCAATTGAATGTTCCTTTTGACTGAACCCCTACATGAGTTATAACTAACCCATATGGTGTGGCAAATATATTTTGGTGTAGTACATCACTAGTCAATTTGGCCAGGCTCCACAAGCCTACACGTTACTGCCTACTATTGTCTCTCTCTCACCAATATCGGCTTGTATTTGTACCACTTAAAGCACAGTCAAAGCTGGATTTTTTCCCCAGGGATGATTGAAGCAAAACTGTTTTTGCCACACGTGCATAATTGGGTTTGTACCACCGACATGTTCTCCTTAACCGTGGACTGTTATCCTTTAAAATTGTGTATTGTAAAGCTTGTTCACCAAAGTCACGTGTGTTGGATTTATTGACACCTGTGAATCCTGGCACTCAGGGTTGCCATTTTGCCCATGGATCCATCTGCATGATGCTGAACTAATCTGATTCACTGTACTAATTGACAATGTCAAGGAGCCAAGCATAGCTTAATGTGTAGTGTCTGCATATTTTCAAAATGATTCCCTTGGTGAATTCAGTTTTACTGTCTGATAAATGGAGATTCATCCTTTATAGCTTTTCTCTCAAGAAGCCTATGTCTTTTGTTCCTTTTACTTCTATGTAATGCATTCTGGCATCAGCTTACAGTTGTATTTGCTTTATATAGATGTAATTGCATCCTTTAGCATTCCGTTCTGTTCGATGCTATAGTAGTAAAGGAAACACCATATATTTGATGGGCTATATATAGGAACATAAACTGCACCAGCAGCAAAACCTTAGCTCTGTTTTAAGGCTATGTTTGGGTTTCAAGAAATAAAACAAGCTCAGCATTTCTTGGAAGTCTCTGCAGTTCTCTACCTGTGTCATATAAAATATGCATTTAGGTCACCACTGCCTGCATCCTGTTCAGCTGCAAGCCCTGACTTGGGATACACAGGGAACTTACAAGATTCAAACGCTGAAATCAAGCGGCACCATAAAGGTTAACAAAGATTTACCTATATACGTATAAAGTGCAAATAGATTTGTGTTCTTGGATTTTATATGGAGGGTCATATACAGATGTAAACAAGTGGGGCTTATTACCCAAATAGAAGAATATCTGTGAAGCTTAACCAACCAACCATCTTAAAGTTCATCTGTTATAAGCAATTTGAGATAAGATCCAGTGCCACATTTAATGCCGAATAACTGAATCCAGCCTGGTATCAGATGAAATGCCAGTAAAACTGGTTGGAATTTAGCTTTTACTATTCTAATTATTAATATTATACCAAACTGAAATATATTGTACAGTATATATATTTATATATATATATATATATATATATATATATATATATAAAACTGAATTCACATAGTCTCATTAAAAGCTGACTCAGTCCCTAGTGGTATTTGTTGAGCCTATAACCGATTTGTCCGTGGGCAAAAGATCGACTTATTAGAACCCAGCGAATGCATGGTTCCATGCTCATTCTACCTCTTTTGAGTGTTTCATCTTTGGGCTTCCTTTACTTTAATTTCCTCGTATGTTGTTACTTAAGTCTTCGTGGCAGTGAAAACAAAACATAGCTTTCCTTTAGACGATTTGTAATATCATTAAAGAAAATTCCCAGTCAGGATAAATGCTTGCCACATATTACATTAACGTTTAGAAAAAAATAAATCAAGCTACAGGTGGTCCATATGGAAAAGAATAAAAGGGAAAAGAGAGCCTTCTATTTTTCCTTGCTCCTGCCACGTATGCATAGTTTGTGTATGAAGGAGGCAACTGATGCTCTAATGTGTTTTTGTTTTACTTTACTGAGACATTGGTAGATAAGTGGAACAGCCTCCTGGGAGAAGTGGTAGCAGTTACTAGAGAAAGTGAATGTAAATGCGCATGGGGTAGGCATATGGCTATCCTGACTCTAAGACAAGAACAAGGAATGATGTCGGTTTGAGTATTTACAACAGAAAATGGGCAAACTATGTTGCATCCCAAAGCTTTAAAAATATGAGGCCTAAAAAAGCAAACTAAAAATGTAATCCAAATGTGTTAAAACGATAGGCAACAATCTAAGACAGATGATAATTTAAAATCAAGCATATTTTTCATTTGCTGAATGATTCTATAAAAAAAATATTACAAATGGCTTAATTAGGAAACAGTCTGACTGGCGCATTAACACATTTTTAAAAATGATCCTCTTTCATTAAACTAATATTAGAATAAAATGAATGTCTCCGGCACTTTTAAATCCTGTCCTGCTAAGTCTGCTATCCTAGACGTTTGCCCCCATTGTACAGAATAGCTGTTGGACATATCAATTTTTGGCCTGACTACTACTTTAACTATTTCAGCTGAAATTTTATTTACAAATGTGTTTCTTTAAGGCAGACTGTACTTATGTTCCTACGAAGATTGTTGGCATGGGAGTAACCTTTCCTCCCAGCCATGGAAGTTGTTAGAGTTGGGATAATGGGACTGAAAAGTATTTTGGTGGGCAACCCTGACGTATACTTCTGGACCCTGAATTGGACTGGACCCACCTGTCTTACACCCAGGCACCCCCCTAACTGAGGCCAGGGATGGACTAGGGATCCTGGCAACAGCCGCCAAGTGATGTAAGCTGGATACATGTCAATAGCTCTTTATGCTCAGGCAGCTTGCAGCCAGGCATATCCAGCTGGCAACTGCATTCTGCAGCACCTGATCTGCTACTGGAGTATGGAGTGCTGTCAGCCAAAGGCACGCTGGGCATTAAGTGAGTTTACTCTACATTTGCTATAGCGAGCGGTATTCTTCTTTGTACACAGGATTCATGAAATATAATAGATAATTGTAATAATGGATGACAAACTAGTTCCAAATAGCTGATTGACCTTTAGATGTCTCTTTCCTAAGTGGGTAAAGCTTACCAATCAGTTCATCATTTAACTCCCCTAATTCAAAGTTTAGACATTGGGATTTGTTTTGTTTGCTTCAGCCAGTTTTCACATTCTGTTATTTTTGCTCCTTTTTATACTCCGTAGCCTTCACACATTTATTCAGTAATTTTATTTTGGACAGAATCTTCATCCTTTTGTTTCGCATCACAGAGCAGCCAATGTTCAAAAGTGTTAACATGAGAATAGATGATGAAATAATAAGACCTCTGTGTTTTGCTCCAGGACTTACTGGTGTTATGAACAGATGGTTCTTTCATGTTACTTTTTAACACTTTAGAACTATGCAATGCAGATAAAAACTATTAACAATCAATTTGCGTTATATACATTTTAGGGATATAAGAATCTTTGAACCAGGGCCTGTCCTAGACCAAAAGACACCCTAGACAAGAATATTCACTGGCATCCCTCATTTTTTTCATTTTAGATTATCATGTTCTTACGGAATTATTACGGAATAAAATAAATTTTATGCTTTCCCTTCTGAGCTGTTAGAAAGAGTGGTTGTGCAGATCTCAATAAGGTGATTTGGTGCTAATAAAATGTCCCAGAAGACTTGAAGAATATTCAGGGCCGGCCCTACAATGGAGCCGACTGGGGCAATTGCCCCAGGCGGCACTTTTGAAGGGGCGGCACTTTGCTTTTTTTTAAGCGGAAGAGAGAGAGGGGCGCCGAGTGGTTTTCGCTTACCCGCTCGGCGCCCCTCTCTCTCTCCTCTGCGGCAAGTCTCCGCTTGTAATGTTGAGCGCCGGAAGTGACGTCAATTTACGGCGCTCAGCATTACAAGCCGGCACCGTGGCAGAGCAGGGAGACTCGCCGCAGGACTGTTTAAAGGTAAGTACCGGGGGGGGGGTTAGGGTAGATAATTGCGTCGGCGAAGTTTAAAATGCCGCCCCCCCGGCGGGGGGGCGTCATTTTAAACTTCGTCCCAGGCGGCATTAAGCCTTGGGCCGGCCCTGAGAATATTGCCTGACACTCTTCATGATTAAGGCACTCCAGGCAATTTTTCTCACACTTCTTTGCTCATATTTACCAAGGGTGCCAATATTAGTGGTGGGCACTGTAAATATATATTTATGCCAAGTAAGAACTCTAGCTGCTGTTGAACTAAACATGATATCATCCCCATTAATCAAAGGATAATAGAGGATTTTGTCAGTTATAAGAATTTCTGGAGAGCAACCTTTTGGACCCTGATAACCAGCTTGGTGATATACATGTTGACTGCTTAAGAACATGAGACAAGAATTTGGGTTATTACAGGACTCTGACCATGACTCTAACTTGAAGTTCTCCTTTTAAATAGTACAAGCAACGTTTTGACTGTGATAAGCAATGGCGGCTTGTGAAAATCTATGTAGTGCAAAATCTACAGACACTTTAAAGTGTCTTGGATTACGATTGATGAATTACATTTCAAAAGATGTTTTAGAGTGCTAAGTGTGTAACTGATCTTCAGTGTTACAAATAGGATTTTGGTAGTTACCAAAGTTTTATCCTTTGCCTCTCTTAGATCTACCTACCATATATCATTGAGAAATGATTTCTTAAACTTGTTGGGGGGAATACTCTCATGACCAAAGTGCAACTACAATATTCAATATTTCAATTAAATGTACATCTTCTAAGATGCCTGCTTCATTTAATTATATACAGCATTTTAAATGTCTGACATCAAAGCCTAGTTCAAACTGCTTTTCTATAGTATGTTTAGTATAAAACTAGGCCCATTTCATTTTTATTAAGCAAATTTGGCTTTTCAGATGGAATGTGACTCCATGACTTTTGGCCCTGGCCCTGTATCCTGACCCTATCTATCCAATGCTGTGCTTTATGTATGTTGTTCCTAGACTAGCTTGTATGATCTGAGCACCAGACTGACATCGGTTTCTATACACTACTCATAACAAAGGTTATGGTGGGTAAAGGTGATGGAAAACTGTTCCACCTAAAATTAAGGGGTAGTAGAAGCATTATTAAACACTACATCTACCAGACAAGCCAGAAGGCTTGTTTTTTCCCTAGAAATCCCATGGTGTTGCCATAACCACAAGGAATTCTGGGTAGGCGAATGCAAATATACACTACTCACTTTGGTTGAATCCTATGAATTCTATCCTGGTATTCTCCCTTAGGGGCATCACTATGGCCTGCATAAATTAAATAATTCCTTACCACCTAAGGACAAATGGTGATGATATTATGATGATTCAAAATATACAAAATAAGTTTTAGAACCACCGCTTTAAAAACACTTCACAACAACCTTCTTCGCTCACTCAAAATTTAACTTAAAATTATATGACGCAGCTTTGCTGAGTCATTGAATATGTGCATGTGATGAACATTACTTCTCTATTTATCGTCATTACTGCTTTGAGATACATTTCAATTAAAGGACTATTAGAGAATCTGATTTCTGAAGGAACTGATAAGCTTCTATGACCAGTTATAATGTTATCTATTGTATAATAATTAACCATATTGCCCTATTCTCCTCTTTCCCTTTTATGTACTTGGCAATTAAAGGGGTTACATCTTGGAGGTGCTACATTAAACTTAAATTACTGTATATTTTTCTTCAAGGTCTAAAAGAAAATGTTTTCATACTGTACTGAATAGGTATCCTTCTGCAGAGGCTGCAAGCAGAATGGCAATAAAACATAAATTCTCCAAAAGCACAATTTCAGTGAAATTCCCTTTTTAGTGGTTCATTTCTCTGCAGAGAGTGGTACTTAAACTTAAATGTACTTCTTCACACCTGCATGTTCCCTTACTTTATGGTCCACTTTGTTCCTGTAAATAGCCATTTTTCTGAAAGGTCATTTAGTGGAATATTACACATAATCTGCTTATTCTGAGCCAAAAAGCAAAAGAATTTAAAAACGCTCTCAGTTTTCCTCTGTAAAGGGTAGTTGCACCAACCTCTGGAAAAAAAAAGGTAGTAATTTATTTTAACCACAAGCTAGCAGAATTGGATTTCTTAAACAAATGTGTTTATCTACCAAAGACTTGTTTACTCTTTTAGAGAGCTCCACATTTCCTGCATAAAATGGAAATAGCTGTGAAAGGAGGTTCACATAGAACAGAAATGGTTCAACGGAAGCTTTGCAGACTATAGGTAGGTGTACTGCCTAAAAAGAGTCCATAGTTTCTATTGTTTTGCATAATGGTTTTAATAATGTTAATGTTTACACATTATAAATGAAAAAATGGACTGTAGTTTTCTAAAAGAACTCTAGAGTTGGGTTGGAAATTAGTGTGCAGAATTCACTGGTTTTAACTCTTAGGACTCCTGGCTATACTACAGTTGGTTCAATTTAGGACACTACTTTAAACAAAAAAGCAGTTGCATTTTTTTATTATATATGAAAAGTCTAGTTGACAATGCTTGCTTTGTAATTATTGAGTAATAGACCAGACATGCAAACTGTCCCTTGGAAAAAATGACTCTGGTAGGTTCAACTCAGTGGGAAGTCCTTCTTAACAGTAAGAGTTAATGAAACTTTGCTATGATAGGGGTGGTCTCTGTTGCTTCAAAGTGCATGTGAAGAAGCTGGAGTGGTAAGCATGGCCACCAAGCAACGTGTGAATGTATCCACCGACCAATCAGGTTTTTCCTCTTTGTTTTTTAAGTTTCTTGCGCCCTATAGTGCTGTCTTTCATGTTTCCACTAATAAAACCGGAGTGAACCGGTGACGCACATGCCAGGATTATCTAGTTCTGAGCTTCCTTATACATTATACCTACTGTTTGGATTAGACTTTGGTTATATCTAGTTATTACAGACTAGACAGATTTAAATTGAATTTTACACAGGGATATAATCAAATAGGTCCCTGTTAATGATTTGTTGAAGACAGAAACTGCTTTACTGATTTATCAAGAGGAAGTCATCCTCTTGTGATTTAGTTAAAGTTAACTTTTATCCTTATTAGGAGTTGTTCAGGTGTGTAGTTAGGGATTTACTTCTTTGGATCTGCTGGTAGTGCAGATTTGTGGCATGATTATCTAGAAAGTGCTTCAAAAACTGCAAACTACTGATGTTCCAGGGAATTACATGTTTCCAATGTATTCTCGAAAAGGCAAAATGTCTGCACATTGACACTAGTGTCCCTGATGAGGTTTGTTAAGAACCATGGCAAACATGAGCCATTATGCCCTATTGAGCTTGGCTGCAGATAAGCTCTGTTCAGGATGAAATGAGAGTTTGCCGTTGAACTTGGCCAACCCCAGTGAACGTCTGCTGCACGAAGAAGAGCTTAGCTGGCCATGTACTATAGTCTACTATAGTCCAATCAGTGACATTTTTCCAAATTCTCCTTACACATTGAATTATGCATCATACAGTGTCAACTCAGTCCTTATTGCTTTTGCAACTAGCCAGTGTTGGCCCTTCGTAATGAATAGTGAAACAAGAGAGTTTGAACCGAGACATTCCTGCAAACTCTCCCTTTAGCGAATAAGCTCCAATGGGTATTGTATTAGTTGTTCTGTTGAAGCTAACTCAAGCCCTGGATCTTGAATTAGCACACCTGCTGTTGCCAGCGTAGGCATGGTAACTAGGACAACTACTGAGAAAGTATATAAATATGTTTGGTCATTAGTTCTTTAAAAACAATGGGCAAGAAAACCCTTCAAATAAACATCACTTTCATGTAGCCCCACATACAGGAAGAACATTGTGTCTTTATTTCTCTCTCAATTAATCACAGAAAGGTTTCCTTTTATTGCCTTGCTTACCAACAGTGATTGAATAATGTACTTCAAATGACTTGGTTCTAAAAGTAATAGAAAGGTTCCCTCAAACTGACCATTGTTTGCACGGACAGAGAATTAGTGTACCAAGTGACTATATTTTTCCTCTTTTTTCGGGGAATTTTTATCCCTGTAGATCACACGCTACATGGATAAACTACATGCTGCCTTTTATCCTTTTTAGGTTGTGCACTTCCCCCTTTTCCGTATATCTTTTTTTAGAGTATATTTGGACATACCAGTTCTTTACTGTAGCAGCTTACAGTGTTAAGATACTACAAGACCCAAAACAATTGTTGTAATATATATAAAAATAAATACATACATTATTTAATAATAAAATAAATGAAAAAATAAAATGTAACAGGACTAATGCTGGCTACCGGGATGTGGTCCCATCTACCATTGATATAATTACTGCAACTTTGTGAAAGAGTCTGACCTCCTCCATCACAATGCTAATAGATTGTCTTGAAATGCCAACTCTCTTTACGTACCAGATCTCCTCATTTACAATTCTTTCATATAGATCTGACACTGTAATGCACCTGATCTTAGACAGAAAACATAGGGATTGTAAAGAATACCTATTTTCGACGCTCTTTAAAACATTCGACGGAGTAACTTATCTTCCTATTTCTGCTTACCATGTACATATACTGTTAGGATTGATATAAGAAGCAAGACATTTTGCATTCAACCAGTTCCTGCTTCATCATCGTGTAAAGTGCTTAATGCATTCACAAGTGAGTGAGTATGACTCAGAAAAGAATGGCCAATGCTTAAATGCCACTCAGGACAGTCTCAAATTTTAGCTCAGTTGTGCTAATGCAGAGCCAAATCTTCAATAGATCAGACTAATCTCACCCCAGAGCGCGTGCTAGAACCGAAATGTGAACCCCAACTAAATGTTTTAATTTTGGACTTTCCTTGTAGGCAGAATCAGATTTTTATATCAACAGAGACTTTTCTTCTGTAATAGCCTGTGAGCTAAAACTTGAGACTCTCCCAAGTAGGGACTTACCATAAGTCAAGCTGTTTAAGTGATGTCTCTTGTAGGTTGAGATAATTTGTCTCTTTTATATGAAGAGATTAAAGGAATAAATAGGATTCTTCTCATACTTTATTCCAATATTACAATGTATATGTTATCATAAGTCAATTTTACTAGTAATGTTACCATTACATCTATTTTATGGCTCCAACATTTTGACTAATACCTCATTTGACTGTTGTGCAAGAAACATTAAAAACGGTCTCCTCTTTAACAAAGCATAAAATGTATTCTATGTAGTGAACTTGAAAATATACTTGACTACTCCCCCACCTACTGAATTTTATAATATATATTATTCTAATTACTTAACAAGCAATTTCATGCTTTGTGAAGTGCATATTGTTGATCTTCTTATTAAACTGCACTCCAGTATTGTACCATAATTACATTGAATATAAAATTAGGCATTCAATATAGTATGGCTCATTGTATAAGTGTTCAAAGAACCCATAATTGTTTATGACAGAGTACAGAAATGTAATTATACTAGTAACTATCTCTAGGAATCAGGAAGCTTAGGGGCCGGGCTTAAGCAACTCCAAGGCGTATGCTAACTGTAGGGCCAATGTACATTACAGTCTGGCGTCATATTTATATCCTTTTTCTGACATTAGTTTTCCTGGGTTTATTATTTTTGGTTGCGTCCATTTACAAAGCTGAAGATGAGGGCTCGGAGGCATCACTCTCTTAATTGTGGTTAAGAGTGCATGGTTTGGTATTCAACAGCATATCTAAAAATAATTTTGTAGTAGTGACTCTAGACTGTGATTGCTTAAATACAAAGCTACATAGAAGTCAATGGAAAGCAACTTTGTTTAAGCAATTGGATATTTAGGCAGATCTAACTTGAATAACTTATACTAAGTATTTCACACATGGGATATAACATAATAGGTCCCTATTAATGATTTGTTCAAGTCAGAAACTACTTTACTAATTTATCAAGAGAAAGTAACCCTTTATAGTTCTCCCTAAACTATCTCTCATGCGCCATAAATGTTTTAACCAAGTGATTTAGTAAAAGTTAAGTTTATCATTGTTGTTGGAGTTGTTCAGGTGTGAAGTAAGGGATTTCATTTATGTCTTTGGATCTGCTGGTAGTGCAGATTTGTGGCATGATTATTTAGGAAGTCCTTCAAAAACTGCAAACTACTGATGTTCCAGGGAATTGCAGGTTTCCAATGTATTCTTAGAAGGCAAAATGTCTGCACATTGACACTAGTGTCCTTGATGAGGTTTGTTAAAAACCATGGCGAACATGAGCCATTATGCTCTATTGTGCTTGGCTGCAGATAAGCTCTGTTCATGATGAAAGGAGAGTTTGCCGTAGAACTGGGCCAAACCCAGTGTGCTTCTGCTGCAGGAAGGAGAAATTGATTGGCCATATACTATAGTCTAGTATAGTCCAATCAGTGACATTTATCCAAATTACACATTGAATTATGCATTATAGAGGGTCAACTTAGCCCTGATTTCTTTTGAAACCTGCCAGTCTGTGCCCTTCATAATCATTAGCGCAACAAACAATTCTGCAAACTGTCCTGCCAACTCTCCCTTTAGTGAATAAGCTCCAATGGGAAATGTATTAGTTGTTCCGTTGAGGCTAATAAAAACTCAAGCCCTGGATCTTGAAATAGCACACCTGCTGTTGCCAGTGTTGGCATGGTAACTAAAATAACTACTGTGAAAGTATATAAAATATGTTTTGTCCTTAGTTCTGATTTTTAACCCTTCAAATAAACAACACTTCCGTCTAGCCCCACTTAGGTCAAGAACATTGTGTCTTAATTTCTCCCTGTCACTTAATCACAGAAATGTTCCCTTTTATTGTCATGTTTACCAACAGTGATTGAGTAATGTACTTCAAATGACTTGGTGCTAAAAGTAATAGAAAGGTTCTCTCAAACTGACCATCGTCAAACGACAAAATATTTTGTGTTATGTGTCTGCATGTGGACCCGCCAGATAAAATGCTTTAAGAGCTAGTGAGAACATTTATCCTCTGCCAAGAAATCTGAAAAGCAGATCCGCCGCCCTTATTTGCAGTGACATTGAGTAGGCTGATGAGGACTTTGTAAGTATGTTATGATAATATCATGTAATGCTGAGGGTTATAAAGAGCATTATGGAGAAGCTATTCATGGATAATGTGACTATTCAACAATGTGCCATTACACTAATATGTTTTTTCACAGAAACAAACCATAGTGATAAAGCCATTAAAAATATGATCTTATTTTAACAGTTTAGTGGTAGCTATATACTCTGAGCCAGCTACTTCTTTCTCAATATCACAAGCTTACTGGAGCACTGTATAGTGACTGCCACCCATTAACAGGCATCTGATGACCCCCCCCCAGTTAATCTTATTTCACTGTGTATTTCAAATGAATATTAAATTGCATTGATGCTATAATTTTGAAATAGTCAGATTCTACCCCATTGCAATGGACTGCAGGCTGTATTCTGACATTCACGGTGGTGTATTTGGTATCCATTATTCACAATGTTTTAAAATGCACTACTACCTAGGCTGCATTCTCTTCACAATACTGAGGAATATCATCACTCATCATAATGAAAGCAGTTAGTTCTGTTATGTATTAAAAAACAGCCTCCATAATGTTAATTATTGAGAAATTACATTTTCTAAGTCCCACTTGTCTTTTCTAAGTCACGGTGAATTGTAAGCTTATTTGAACAGGGCCCTTCTTAAGTTTTATTTCAAATTGTTGTGTGCAGTGCTTGTTATGTCCTTTTTACAGCGCTGTCAAATATGATGGTGCTATACAAATTCATGAATAATAAATCTACGGTCACATCATTGCCAAGACTTCATAGTGACAGATATCCCTTCTAATTGTATGTTCAGCATGCTGTCCCTCCTTGATGGATTATTTAAGTGAAACCTCCTTCACATAGTCTGGATGGGTCTCAGTTCGTTCAAGTATCCTTTCAGAATTTTTGAGGTACATTGTTTTTCTAGCAGACTATAGCAGTCAATGTGAATTTCAAACTATGGTTGTTTTGGGTACAAATACATGAAAATCATAATAGAACTGAAGTCCCTTTACTGGCCGTCTAAATTGATTCTGGCTTTGCCTCCTGCATGTACATGGGAAAAAGACACACCGTGGTAATGCCCCCTACCAGGTAGGAGCCATAGGCAGCTGCCCACATTGCCCATACGGTAGGGCTGGCCCTGATCAGTATGTGTCTTAACCTGTTAAGTGTGTTGTGGTATAATTTGCCTTTAACAAAAACATTCTCTGAAAGGTACAGAAATGGGTTAAAAAACCCCCACAGAATAATGAAACCAGAATGTATCGGTTTGTCTTAGTCTGTCAATTCTCGTCTTGTCATACCCCTTCAATATATAGATTGTATTAAGCGCTGCGTAAATTGTTGGTGCTATATAAAGAAAACATAATAATAATAACCCCCCCATCAATACAAAAATAAATTACATTAAAAGGTCAAAGTATAAATCAAGACAAGTCATCACCTTACATGTGTTTTGTACTTCTGTATGACAATACATAACACATAAAGTAAGTAAGTAAGGATAAGTTAAGAAGGATAAGACCAAAAAATGTTTTGTTATTATTTAAACTGAGCCTTAAAACTTCAACAGTGGTTGTAAGCCTAAGGGTTATGTTCTTCGGATGACTTAAGAGTAGATATTAAATGTAGTTAGCAGAAATGATAGAAGCTATAAGAAAGGTGTTTTATCTGAACATGGCCAATAGAGAAGAGGATTTGGTTTATTATCCACTGATCAATAGCTTTTAAACCAAATGTTGTTCTCTTACTTTACAGTTTAATGATCCTTGTTATTGCAGGGAAAAAGGAATATACCGTTTTACCAGCATGGCTACCAAATAAAAATCTTATCTTTAATCTATGAGTTTGCTAGTACAATGTGTAGATACAATGTGTTATTCCATTTTAAAAAGCACACATTTCTATGGAGTTAAAAAGTGACTTATAAGTATTTTGTGGCACGATTTGCGTTTAGTCATACTTATTATACTTTTATTCACCTTCTCGTTTGTTACAGGAATGTTTTCAATACTGGGACGCTTATTCTGCAAAATGGTTTCATTATTCTTACATTTGTGCTAAAAAGCAATAACATTTTAAGAGAAATATATAATTTCCTGGCATATATTGCAACATCCATCACTTACTAAATATATAATTAACAGGCGATCTGACATTTCGCTGTCACAATGGTGCAGGCTTCGCTTTGTACTGTATGTCCATGCGCTAGGATATGTTAAAAGAGGATCTAATGACTGTGTGAGATTGTCCATATATTATGTATGCAATTACTACTTTCCAAATAGCACAACATGTTCTGGTTGTGGAAGATTGGCTCTGCTTTGAAGTCAATAGATTCCACTTTGAGTCCTCTTATGACTTGTGTTTCTCTCAAGATTGGCTATTTAAATTTGTTCTCTCCCCGTTCTACCCTATTAATTTACTCATTTACCCTCCCATGCTCCTCTGTAAACAGACTTTAGTAGAACACACAGAGATTCTCATCTGAGTTACTGTTTGGAACTAAAGCTTCATTTAGTGTAATAGGATGTGTGCAGTGACATTGTGGCCATTATATGTAGCACCTATCATGCATTTTATTATAGGATGTGTAAAGTGTATGCTGCCCGTACTGAAATATTAAAACAAACCAAGGACTCAATTAGATTTTAGTGTGGTCTACATGGTTTGCCAATTTCTATATTCTATCCAGCCCAAAATATCTATATATTTTAGTTGAACTAAAGATTAATTTTGCTACCCTAAAGTTATATAGAAAAGGGAACAAGTGGATGATTAGTTATCTTAAATTATGATTATTTTTATGTTTGTAAACATACATTAACTTGTCCTTTCCTTTTATATTTGCTCTGCATGCAAGTTCACCAAAATAAATTAGAATAGAGTTCCAAGGGTTAAATCCTGCCTTTATGTCAGAGGCTCACCTATAAGTGATCGGCTTGCTTTACTTGTATGTGTAGACATTACAAATGATCCTTTACATGAAAACCTCTATAGTTCCCCTGTAGGGACTGCTTATTCACTAAGCTACAGGCTTGTAGGTGAGTTGTGGGAAGCTGAAGCATTTCAGCTCTCTGTCTTCACTTTGTATAATGATACATGATACATGATAATGATAAATACATAGTTTTGCATTCAAGAAAAATTACTAATTTATCTACTGCTTACACATGACCATCTTATCCCTTTGTAGGGGACAAAACTCATACAACCTCAACATGATCATCATTAGCACTTCCAAATTACCTGAATTATCTCTAAATGTCTGATATCAAACCTCCAATCATTTTAAATTACAATTTTATCAAGGGGAGGGATGGCTATTCCACACTTTATTGTGACTTTGTAAACTATTGATAGCTATTTGTGTAACTAAGGCATTTAGAAGAAGACATTTGTTAAGATATAAACACATTTTCTGTTGTTTCTATACCCATTATTGTGACTTTTATGGCTGTAGAACACTGCGATACAATGTTATCTAGCGGACACTCTGAGTTCCTAAAAGGGACACCAGAAGAGGAGGAGAGGCAGAGGGATTTTGTTTCCCCTTTAAATAGGGACATCGGGGAGGTAGCTATTATTTCTATCTGCAGTTTTTCATTATAATTCATAATTTACCTGTAGAAGTAAATAAAATATGCTGATTAGCATAAACAGGCGAGGCAATTTATTGCGTAAAAATATGTTGCGTGCAAATTTCTGATCAAGATGGTATATATTACAAAAGCCAGTGTCACATAGTTAGAGCTTGAGTTTTGCTTGGCAAATTGCAGTAAAACAAACATTACAAGAAGCAAGGAGTTATATCTAACCAAAGAAGTTTTGAATTGCGTGCGCCTAAGGAAAATATTATTTTTGTATTAACCTAATAGCAGAAAACAGCCATATTTCTTCCTATTATGCATAATCCCTGTCATTTTTTTCTACGAAGCACATTGCTATTTCACTAACAGCAGCGTTTTCTCTACATCTATGGATAAATGTCTCCTTATAGCACAGATTACTGGTCATTAGAGATAGAGAGGCCTTCATCGTTTTGCTGAATTAACAAGGCTACAATTTTCTCGCTTTGATAGTAAGATGCATATTTGTTTCTTATTCAGGAGAACAAACATGCTATTACAGAAAACATCTTTAATATCCTGTTTCTTCACATCTTATTTTTTGTCATTCCTTATATCTTATCATTAAGAAAGGAATATCCATGAGATATACAATAGCAGCACATTTTCAATGTTTTTACAGAATATAATTATATAGAGAGAAAATACATGCTTTATGATCCCTAAGTAATCCCTGGTAACGTGGTCAGCTCTATCCCTCCCTATCACTTGTGTGGAGACTCTGGACAGTACGTTATAACATTGTAAACTGCCACACTCAATCTCTACTTAAGGTAAATTTAGGATGGATGGAACCAACAGAAAATGACACATTTGCACATACACACTCAGGCTAACACACATACATTTGCACTTACTCACACTTGCTAACACACATACGCATTCATGCTAACACATATTACTCTGTAACAAACACTTACATCTTAATGTTCATACACACTCTCTTTAACACACACTCATACCAACACACGCACTATGATTAAGCCTGCTAAGGTGAAACACGTGAAACTGTGTTCTCCTCATGGTTTTATGTACTTTTATTTAGGTGCTGAAAAATCTGCTCACACTCACTCTGACTTTCATTCATAGTCCTCATTCATTTACTCACTGACCGCCTTACCTTGTTTGGAACGTTTTTTTTTAATGGCTGCTGGCACACTGTGCGAGCGGCCGCGCTTTTACCACACGGTCATGTAACATCACATTCTGTGCCCTCACCTCATTCCCGCCTCTGCTAGTGGGCTAATCGGCCCTGTTTGAGGAATTTTGGACCAACCTAAAGGCAATTTTCCCATGTTTCCCAATCTAGCCAGCCCCTGCTTCTCGTTATTTGATTGAAGGACTAACCCCAGTGAGATCTCTTCACAGAATAGCTTGGGTGCTCCTATATAAAGCATATTTAAATTGGTTGGATTTCCTGAAAGTAACTCAACTGGATTGAAATATTAGATTATTCATCAACTCTTTTTATGGGATGGAAATATATAAAATGAAACATAAACTAACATACCTAGTACAACCTTTTAGAATACATTTTGTGGAGGTTCTGATTTAACACTTTAATTGTAACTAGAATGTTTTGTGGCCACTTGGGATTGTATTCATTCACAGCATGGCTTTGACCTCACTAGTCAAAATGTGGCATGGTGTGATGGATAGGTATAGTACATCAATGAAAAAATATACATTAAACTTGGCTAGTGACTTTTAGAAATTGAGCCAAAGCTGCAATTCTTTTAATACAGTATGTCTTTAAAATGAAGTATTACAAGTGCTCCTAGTTTTGATACAGAGGCTACAATGTTATTGCTATCCAAGTGATTTATTGGAATCACCCCTTGGCTTCCTCCTTGAAGATAACCTTAACACAAGCTAATGTATGGTATAATTCATAGCAAGTGCGACTTGTTTCATCCCAGATGCATGGTAGACTGATATCCTTAATTATCAATGCTAGCAGTCGCATTTCATTGTTTTCAATAGGGCCCAGAGGAGAAAAGACAAACAGATTAGGTCTGATATCAAGGTGAATCTTGTGAAGTCTAGCAATGTCACCTTTGGCTTGTAGGAAATAAGTCATATCAAGTCTAGCAATGTCACCCTTGGGGTCGTAGGAAGTCTTATATCTCCTTATTAATTTTATGTACACTAAGCAGGTGCAACTTAAATTATTTAAATTATTGCCTTGCCCATTCAATCTCTCTACCGAAATGCTAAAAGGTTAAAATAGTCCAAAAACCTATTGTTTCACAGAGAAAATTAACAGATACTTTCCACAGTGAATGCAGGATACCATGCAGCTCTGTATGTTTTAATATCAGGAAGGGATTATCTATACCGTAATGGCTCGGATATAGGCCACCCCCGTATATAGGCCGCACCCTAAAAGTTTGGTGCTTTTTTAAAGAAAACGTTTTTTTCTTTAAAAAAGCACCAAAAAAACATGCTGCCACTCTGTCTCCCCCCCCCCGAGATATGCTGCCACTGTCCTCTTCCTCCCACCCCCGAGATATGCTGCCACTCCCCTCCGACTTAACAGAGCAGACTCCCGGGTGTCTTGCGGAACCGGCAGGGGACATCTACGCAATACGCGTATACAACTTCCGGTGCCGGCACTCAGCGGATGTGCCGGCACTGGAAGTTGTATACGCGTATTGCGTAGATATCCCCCGCCGGCCCCACAAGACACTCGGGAGTCTGCTCTGGTAAGTCTTGGGGGCAGAGGTAAAACGCATCGTGCGGACGGTCACCGGCTGCGGCGATGCGGGTAAACAACCTCCGCTGCCGGGACATCTGCACGGTGCGCTTAGACAACTTCCCATGCCGGCACCCCCCCGTGGAAAGTGCTGGCAGGGGAGGCTGTCTGAGCGTATCAGAGAGTAGGATGCAGGTCCCCTGCACCGTCGCAGGGGATCTGTATCCTAACCCCGCTGCCTGTCCGGCGCCCGGAACTGCATGTCCCGGGCGTCGGGCGCTAGACCCCGAATATAGGCCGCACCCCCACTTTAAAGACTTAAAGTGGGGGGGAAAAGTGCGGCCTATATTCGAGCCAATACGGTGTATATATATATATATATATATATATATATACATACATACACACACACATTATATGGACAAAAGTATTGGGACACACCTCTTAATTATAAAATGGAGTCGTTTTAATCAAGCACCTAGGCATTGCAGTCTGCAATTGGCGTCGGCGGGGGGAGGCCAGAGGGGGCCATGGCCCCCCTACATCATGCTGTGCCCCCGGTGTGCCCCCCCAATTGAAACGCCGTCTTTTTTTATTTTTTTAATAGATCCGGAGGAGAGAGTGAGAGGTGCCGAGCGGTTGCTGAGGAATAAGTTCTCAGCGACCGTTCGGCGCCTCTCACTCTTCTCCGCGACCGCGAGGCCTCTGCCTTGGTCGCAGTGCCGGCATTTCAAGCCGAGCGCCGGTATATGATGTCATATCCGGCGCTCAGCAATGAAGCCGCGCACACTGCGGCAGAACCAGGAAGACAGAGACCTCGCAATCTCGCCGCTGGACTTCTACAAGCCCAAGGTAAGTGAACTTCAAAGGGAAGGGGGGGAGGGTAGAAAGTTAGGAGGGGGTTAGAGAGTGAAAAGAGGTAGCTAGGAAGTGAGAAGAGGTAGATAGGGATAGATTGGGAGGGAGAGAGGGGTAGATAGGATAGATTGGGAGGGAGAGGGGATAGATAGGATAGATTGGGAGGGAGAGGGGGTAGATAGGATAGATTGGGAGGGAGAGGGGATGGATAGGATAGATTGGGAGGGAGAGGGGATAGATAGGGAGGGAGATGGAGATATTAACATATATTGGCAGCAGGGGCTAATATTAATATTTATTGGCAGCAGGGTCTAGTATTTATATTCATATTGGCAGCAGGGTCTAGTATTTATATATATATATCGGCAGCAGGGGCTAATATTAATATATATTGGCTGCAGGGGCTAATTTTATATATATTGGCTGCAGGGACTAATAATATATATTGGCAATAGGGGCTAATATTAATATATACTGGTAGCAGGGTCAAATATTAATATATATCGGCAGCAGGGTATAATTTTTATGTATATCGGCAGCAGGGGCTAATATCAATATATATCTGGAGCAGGGGTTAATATTAATATATATCAGAAGCAGGGTGTAATATTTCTATATATCGGCAGCAGGGTCTAATATTTATATATATTGTCAGCAGGGGCTAATATTAAAGAATGAGAAATAACTGCCTAACGTGTGTGTATATGTGTATATATATATATATATATATCTAGTGTATATGTACCGTTTTATAATTGGCCCCCCTACTTTGGTCCCTGGCCCCCCATGTGCCCCCCTAAATATGAAAGCTGGAGACGCCACTGCTAACATTTGTGAAAAAAATGAGTTGTTCTGAAGAGCTTAGTGAATTCAGGCGTGGTACTGTCATAGGATACCACTTTTGCAGTAAGTCAGTTCTAGATATTCCACGGGCAACTGTAAGTGGTAATAATGGAAAGTTGAACTATTTAGGAACATCAGCAACCCAGCGATGAAGCAGAAGACTGTTGATCCCGTATTAACCCTTGCTAGAAAACCAGCAGAAAACGAAGAGAAAAATGAACACAAAGAACATATAAGAATATTTGCCTGAAACGAACATGGGAACGGTAGAATATTCGTGGAATACAAAGGTTTTTTCCCTGAAGATGAACATGAAGACAAATATGAAGACTTGGCTGTAGTAACTACATGATTGAGGTCTATACTGGACATACAGGTGTTTTGCTTTAGCGTGGTGTATATTCCTGACCTCCACATCCAGAGGAGACTCTGTGACATTGCTACCAATTTTATGTTTCAACCTCAAGTTGCCCTAACCTGTTGTGTAGGCCATTCATAGTGTGATAGCTGTGCAATATGTGCAGAATTGATGTAACATCCATATAACATTATGCAGTCCTGGTAAAGACAACTTAAAAATTGGTAATTATTCAAATTCTAAGTGCACCAGGATGTGGTGTATGCTAATTTGAGGTCTTATAAACCACAAAGTAAAGACCATACATGATATCTTTAGGGGCAATATTGGACATATAGTGTAATTTATAGTTAGATAATTTTTGTCTAATTGAATTTCTGCAAAAGTCCAACATAACCCGTAAAGGTATTATCTATGATCTTTATCCTGCCTAAAAAAAGCCCAGAAGTTGTTATATGTGATTGCATTCAATTGGTCCCATCATCTATGATTCTGAATAGTAGTCAACATTCAAACCATGAAAAGAATTGCCTCAAATACCCGTGTAATATCTGCACTGTCTATACGAGGATATATTGTCATCATATTCATGAATAGCCAAAAGCTTTATCCCTAATGAAAGTGACATTTTCTTTAGAAATGATATAATTCTGTTTTTTATCTTTTATAAACCTCTTGCTTTTCTGCCAGAGTATAATCTAAAGTCTGAAATAACATTTAAATAGATAAATGAGCTGACTGCAGTATTAGAATTACCAATTACTGCCAGAGCAATGAATGAGTATACACAGCCACTTTCATTTGTTGTAATGGACAATATCAGATTATTTCTGCACAGGGAAATGTTTGAACATGCAAATACACTGTGTTACGGGCTGGGGCCTTAAGTATAGCATGGTTAAATGGGACAAATGATCACATTTATTTGGATTCATTCTAAATTCCCTTTTAAGGGATTTACATGTTGGCATAGCATATCATAATCAAATACTATATTTCTGATGTTTGAGGCCAGGCAGTTGTGTTAACCCTTCAAATAAATATTTAAAACTAGAGGGTTAGAAGTAACATAAGAAAGTATAAGTAGAGGGTTGTGGAACAGCCTCCCAATAGAAGTAAGAGAGGTTAATAAAGTACAAGAATTTCAGCAATCATGGGATTGGCATATAGCTATAGTAAATCTAAGACAAGACAAACAACTGATTAAGGTTTGCGTCTTTACAGCAGGAAATATGGGCAGATTCGACAGGCTGAAATGTTCTTATCAGCTATTGAATCTTCTATGTTGTAAAAACAATAAACATGTAACTGAAAATGCTCACATTCCTTATGTTTTAAGGACAGAGGTTTCGGGGGAAGAAACAAACTCATTATGTTTCAACATGATTGTAGAAATACCGTATTTGCTTGATTATAAGACGACCCCGATTATAAGACGACCCCCCAAAATTAAAATATTAATTTAGGAAAAAAACAAAAAGCCTGAATATAAGACGACCCTATA
Organism: Spea bombifrons; assembly: GCF_027358695.1. Lineage (NCBI taxonomy): Eukaryota > Metazoa > Chordata > Amphibia > Anura > Pelobatidae > Spea > Spea bombifrons. The sequence goes on along the minus strand of NC_071087.1, from coordinate 114,549,926 downwards.
GGAAAAAAAGTTTTACCAGTAAATATTAATTCATGTAAATATATTTTTTAAATTTCCTTTTATTTGCCAACCTGCCCCCCCCAGTTATGCCACTCTGCCCCCAGAAATGCTTTATACCCCCCCTATTTGCCACTCTGCCCCATGATATGCCTTATACCCCTATATGCCACTCTGGCATATAGGGGGTTAAAAGGCATATCATGGGGCTGAGTGGCATATAGGGGGTTAAAATGCATTTCTGGAGGTATATATGCATATCATGGGGCTGAGTGGCATATAGGGGGTTAAAATGCATTTCTGGAGGTCCAGAAATGCATTTTAACCCCCTATATGCCACTCAGCCCCATGATATGCCTTTTAACCCAGCATGTACTGGCTGCCTTGGCTTGATAGGAGTGTGATTGCTGCTAACAGCAATCAAACTCCTATCAAGCCAAGGCAGCCAGTACATGCTGGAACCTGGGGATGATAGTAGTGGGATTACAGCCTCCCTATGCCATGCTACAACCCCCACCCCCCTTACACATCCATGCTATCACACACAAACACACATTCACAAACATTTAAATACTCATTCATTCCATTAATCACACATACTTCACACATTAATCACACATACTTACCCAAAAACCCTCCCCCACCCCCTTACCTGAACTCCAGATCTCTCACTCGAAGACTTCTGCAGGGGACCGGCTGTACCAGCAACTTCTCTGGCCCCGCCCCCAGAGGAGGGAGGGGAGATAGAGTTCTGTGAGGAAGCTACAAGCTTCCTGTCCTCCTGCTTCTAACGGAAGAGACGCTGCTCGCGACCGGTAAGCAGCATGGCCCCAGCCATTTTTTTGGGGTCTGATTAGAAGACGATCCCGATTATAAGACGAGGGGTATTTTTCAGAGCATTTGCTCTGGAAAAAACCTCGTCTTATAATCGAGCAAATACGGTAATAAAACATAAAATTGGTACCAGTTACAACCAAAACCTGCTGTACACATTAATGTGTGTATTGCAGACACTAAATCTGGCATTTACTCTCTAGTAGAACATTTCAACTAATTGTTTTTATTATACATTAGAAAGAGGTAATCCCAATGAGCTTTACCAACAAGAAGGACTAATGTGGCGAGATTTCTTGAACATAATGTCCAAGTTTAACAATGCATTATACATTAAATACGCCTGAAATTAAGAAGCTTAGTTGGACTGATCATCAGTTTTTAGGAAATAGGTGTCTTTTTTGTGTGTAGCATGGAAATATGGACACAAAATAACACTTTAGATTGGAAAAATGCAAGTCCATCAGGTTAAATCCAATGAAGATCCTCACAAATTGTTGACCACCCTTCTCCACCCCTTAACAACACAAAAAGGTGAGCTGTAGCTTTGCTCTTCTGCATCATTTGGGATAATACCTTTAAAAAAATCTTGTTTCTGACTTTTACAGTATTGTAGGATTGACTTGGAGTAACCATAGTAACATCCCTGCTGTGATTTCAAAGATAGAATAAAAATAACAGGGGTTTAAAAATAAAATTACTTTTATGAGCTGTATGGATCATAGTATTTCACATTTATCATCAATGCATATTAGTATCTGAAAGTAATTCTGCTAATGGAAGGTTGGCAACATGTTAATGAGGCCTGGGTGTTTTATCTGACTCCCAAAAAAGGAAAGCCACGTTGTTATATATTAACTACGTAATGAACGAAAAACACAAAATTCCATTTTGTCTTTAATGATTTACCTATAACAAAAATACAGTTGCATAAAAGTTTCTTCTGTTGTTGTTCAACCATCTATGTCTGTCTGTCTGTGCTTGTCTGTGTCTTCTCTTGCATTGTGGTTGTGAATGTCAGTGGTCTATTTTGTAATGAATGCTTCTGTTATTCTCGGATGTCTTTTCATCAAATATTGAGTGAAGTAGAGTTAGATTTGCAGGGTAAAGTGTCTAATTTGGGGCCACTTCGACAACATATCTGAATGAGTTCACCTTATTTCAACTTTACCAACTGCTTGACAGCTACATGAGTACCAAATATGAGCAAATAAGTCATGGCACAGGTTGCCATGCTGAAAATGTGCATGCCACTGCAGAATTCATGTGAATTCAAATTGAACTTGACTTGGCACCTTGCTTCAACACAATTGGAGCTTGCAAAAACAATTGGAGGCTCTGTGGTCACAGGGATTTCTCCCTGCTATCCTTGTTCAGGTTCCCTGACACACCTGTGGCCAATCATGTCATCAATGCCCTTTAAATACCAGTGCTCCTAGCAGCTTCCCTTGTTGGAACATTGCTCTTCCTAGCCCTGCAGTATTTGTGTCCAAATACTTGATCCATGCATTCTGGTTTGACCTCTGGAACTGGGCTCAGTTTTTTCCCTGTCTGCTATTTTGGCACTCCGTTTGGATTTTTGATCATCTGGTTATATGATCTTGAACTGTTCTTAGTTTATGCCTTCATCTCATCACAGTATTCCATGATTTAATCTTACTGCATTTGATCAAATTTGGCTTGCCTGGCCTCATCTGCATACCTGAGGACTTCTGAGCTTTGGCTACCTGGAGCCTTTCCTTGTAGGACGCGGCCAGGACTGCCCACTGATATCAGTGGACATTCCAGCCGATGTTAGTAAGTGTTCCCGCTGACATCATGGGACACATCCCCATTTAAAGACGAAATGGGAGGGGAGCGGGGAGTGTCAATACCCGTAGGATTTGGGTCAAACTTGGAGTGGTTCCCAGGTATGCTCATTTGCCTGTCTACCCAGACTCGTCTGCCAGTCTCCCAAGACTTGTCTGCCAGTCTCCCCACACTCTACTGCCAGTCTCCAGACTCTGCCATCTGCCAGTTCCTCAGTCCGTCAGTCCTGTTTCTGTAGATGATGCCAAGGAAGAAGCCTAAAGCTGCAGTAGACAGCTGTCTGCAACCAGGTGCATCTATACCTGACAGCCTCACACAGGGTTCTGAGCCCAAACCTGTGCCTGCACAGAGACGCTCACCTAATCCAGTACCTACAGCTGTGACAGGTCACTAGTAATAGACCCCACAGCCTTGTTGGAGGTGTACAGTTTTCAGTACCTATTCCTGCTCCATTTATTAGAATGGGATGTTCTTCCACAAAATCTATTCACAAAAAATCTGAACTTCAACATGGTTTAGCAATTACATCACAATCTTGAATTCAATGTATTGCTGCCTACTGAGAATTCTTGTGAATTCCAGAAGCTGTGATACTGCCATGGTAAAGTAAGACTAAAGTAAGTCTAAATTTTAGACCACAGGTGATGGGTTAAATAAAACCAAATACCGATCCTGTTATTATGTTTTTCCTGCCAGCAACATTATAAGTGAAATATCCCTTTGTGATTTCTCCAGGGTTTCTACCCATCCATAATTTATATGGAAAAAATGAGAGTGCAACTCTAACACGGTGTATTGTATTCTTCAAATTGTTTAGTCAATTTCAGCTTAAAGGATAGAAAAATGTGTGGATTTAAAATCAGAATGACATGTTTCAAGGACAAACATAGCAGTAACAACGCTGTCCCTTTTTGAAAGTAGGCTGTATGCACTTAAGGTTTGTGTGCCTTTGTAATATACAATATTAAGAAATGGAATATAATAACAGGAGTTTTTCAAACGGAAGGCAGCACACAACTCCTTATGAGTAGGCTGTATGATAATTAGATGCAAACTTGTGAAATACTGGGAAAGCAGGCAGTTCATTACTGCTTGCATTGTGTTCTAGTCAAATATGCTCTTTTAGGTTTACATAAAAATTGTCATAAATGAAAATTTCTCAGGGGTGGTCCCTCAGTGTTTTCCTTCTCCTGCTCCTTATAAGAGATGGGAAGGTAGTGTGTCTGGGTTGAAGATAACAGAATGATAGGTCAAGGCAATTGGGGTATACGGCTAGGCAATGAGTGTATCTGGGAAGGCAGTTGTCACGAACCGGGGGAGCAGGTCTGATAGGAGCCCAGGTGCAGGGGATACGAGGGGCTCTGTCTGTACCCCACGATGCATGATGGCTTGGGGTAGGTACAGACAGGCGCAGGAAATAACTCAAAGACAGAAGATGCGGATTAAGAGTTGTATTGCATATGATGGTACAATATATATACAAAGAAAGTCACTTGGCAGGAAGCCCTCTCGTTGGGGCACACACGGCAGGAAGCCCTCTCGTTGGGGCACACACGGCAGGAAGCCCTCTCGTTGGGGCACACACGGCAGGAAGCCCTCTCGTTGGGGCACACACGGCAGGAAGCCCTCTCGTTGGGGTACACACGGCAGGAAGCCCTCTCGTTGGGGCACACACGGCAGGAAGCCCACTTGCAGGGCACACGGCAGGAAGCCCACTTGCAGGGCACACGGCAGGTTGCCCACTTGCAGGGCACTCGACTTGGGAGTCCACTTAGTGGGGCGCTGGCCGCAACTCAGGAACAAATCAGGAAACAAAGCAGGAACAAATCAGGAACCAAAGCAGGTGGTCCTCAAACGTCAATGTCAAGGCCCAGACTGCAGGGCTGGGCAGGCTTATAAAGGTTGTCTTGATCATGTAATCAACTGCAGCTGGACCTGATAATCAGCCAGAGTGGTTCTGAGTGGCAAGGGCGGCCACTAGTGGTTGAAAACGGACATGACCGCGAAATGATTATGCATGGTCCAGGTAAGCAGAGTGGAATCATGACAGCAGTAAGCAGGGCCAAACACTAACCCAGAAGCCTGGTAATAAGCCCTAGTTTCCAGAGCGCTTGTGAAAAATGCTTCTAATTTCCAGATATGCCGTAATGTGCTAGGGATATCTCAAAATGGCAGTATATGCTTTCCATGGTGTGGCCATTTTTCACAAATATATCCATATGTGGAAAATGTATAGCATCTTCTACCACTCTCCTTGTCACATCTGGGAACAATAAGTCAGGCTTGTCACTAGTGGCTCAGAAAAGGGGCATAGAGAGCAGGGTATGGGGGCAGAAACAAGCAGGGATTGGGCAGGGTTGAGAGTCCTATTCACCTCTTATACGTAAAAATACTTTCCCAGAGGCCCAACAATCAGATGCCAAATACAACCCAGCTAAGGCTATATCCGTGACTGTGTATGACAGACCAGACAATGCCCTCCCCAAACAACCTTAGCACTAAGGAATTTGCTCCATTGGCCTTTGTGAATATTTCAATAATGTACCTGAGGATAATCCTCTGTGTGTGTTTATGTAATACTGATTTAACAATATTTCCGTTCCATGATCAACCATGATCTTCACACAGTGTGACTGCATATAAGGCTTTGTAGCATGTGTTAGTTGACATGGCCCTGTAAGTTTGGTGTATATTGCAAAGCACCTCAATCAATATATCCTTGTCTGATTTAAATCATCCTTGTTTTCCCCACTTCAAAGGAAATGTAATAACATTACAGATTCACACAATACAGCAGAACAGACTGTAGTCTTGTAGTCATAAGTTGCAAGGCAGCCAAACGCAGGTTACCATGGAAACTATAATTTAAGGCCTTTCCAGATTCACTTTTAGAATGTTTGCTTATCGTAGCTTTAGTTTATTGCTAATCAGAAGCACTAGCAAATTTATAAACCCATGTTACATTAGGCGTAGTTGACCCCTAATACAATTCATAAATCATGAATGCAGCTCCATTTTTAACTCCAGAAACTAATTTTGGAAAGATATGAAGTTCTAGTTTTAGCTGAAAACTAGATCACACAAGCAATCCCACTTACAAGTGAAATATGGTACTGCTATTATGTAGGCCAGGTATGCATTATATAGAACTAGCTTCATATTATCGTTCAAAGAAATTTTTATTTAAAAACAAAAACTGTATTAGAAAGTTGTAGTTTAAAATGTAGAACCATATAACAAATGAATTACGACCACAAGCTCCCCAAAATGAATCTTTGTCAGTGTTTATTTCTAGTTAAGCAAGCGCACAGAAAGAAGTGGTTATTTCAAAGGAGGGGGCTCCAGGCCGTACACAGATACACACCTTTGTCTTCTGCTTAAGAGCTCTCTTACTTTTTCTACCCTGCTCTTGGCTTCGTCTTCTGTTCAGACATATTTCTCTGTCATTCTGATCATTGGTAATTCTATTTTTTTAATAGGATCAAGGTACTTCATGTGATCTGGCTGTCCAAGTGATAACAACCAGTGATATTCTGCTGACAGATTCGTATTGTTATGGTGAATGATCCAAACCAGTTGCACTAATGCAGACATCAACGTATTGTTTCCAGTATCAGCCAAGCAATAAGAGCCTATATCATGTTAGTAAATTTAAATGGCTGCTTGGATCATATGAATATAAATAAACCTATGTTTTGATGCATTACAATAGCCTACTCCAGTGATGCGTAACATAACTTGCATGGCCCCCATATGATGCGCAAGCTTAGGTTGTTGGGTCAGACGGTACTGATAATGCAATTCAGTAGATAATGACTTTTCAGCCAGAAGCAGAACAAAATCAGTCAGAAGCAATTTAATATATTTGGAGCACAATCTTCACAGATGCACTATTCACACTCACCAGTTCTTGTTAATAAAGTGAGCAAGTACTTCATATCAAAAAATGTAATTGGTACATTGGTACCTATTGATGTATTAATATTGGGCACCACCCTAGGGTTGATTCAGTGTAACAGCTAGGTCAGACCCAGCCACTGCCAGGACTAATGTCCACCATTTGTTATTGCTGAGCACTGGGATGTGACATCATAATCCAGTGCTCCACTTCTTGAGAACACATAGTGACAGGTATAGCATGCTAAGGAGGCAGTGGCAGTTAGGCATTGTCCTCCAATATGCAAATGAGCCAGACAGAAGATCTGCCCCCCCCAGACCTGTTACCCTAAGCCAGAATATGCAGCAATTGTAACCTACTCCCTACCTTCCTTCCTCAAGTTATGACTCACGCTTCCATAATATTCTTTTATTGGTACACCTTAACTTTTCTTCTTCTCTAGGGAATCATTGTGCTTATTTTTCTTTACCTTGATAGCCTCTAGCATGCTTGCACCCTGTTTATATATATTTTTGAGTAAATATTTTGTCCTTTGCAGCCTACAGGCACAATTATGCCCATGGGGTGGATCTAACTCCGGCAAGTCTTTAGCAGTGCAAAGTGAGCAGGAAGCAGGAGCAATGTGAGTGGTGAAGTAAGCATGACCACATAGCGCTCCCCTGTTTGGAGAAAGAAGAAATTAATCCAGATACACCCAGATATGAACATGTCCATAGAAGTCCCACAATTCTTCTAGCAAAGGGACATCACACTGGTTTCATCAAATGGCCAGCGGCTATAAATGCATTACCTTTGTAGCATTCATTTCATCAATGTTATCTTTGACAGCTGATCATAGAGGGCATATTTCATTTATTTTAAAGGTACATTGCTCTTAATATAAAATCTATGGTTTTTAAAAGTGTTTACTAGCTACATTATTAAAATATATTTTTGTTTCTAATTAAGCGATTGCTTTGATTTTTTCATGCTGTAATAAAGAAATAAGGATCAATGAAGCTTTCACTCAAACAAAAACTACTGATAATATTAACCATTTCATCGGTTGAGGATTTAAACACAAAAAATATATATGCTTATTGTGGTAAATCCTGACTTCTACGATGGTTGTGTTTTTAAACAAGCCTTTCTCCTTTAATTTGAGATGTGCTGAATAATTTTAACACAAAAACGATCCATGATAGTGCCAGTTATATTACCCTCTCTACATGCTGGCTCAGCAGGAGAGGTAGGCATGGATGCTGGGCAGAAATCCACCTTCAGCACTACATTTCAGAAATCCCTCAGGGCACATTTCTAACATGATGGAATTGTAGACTATAATGTTTCTGACAGACTGTGAACAAGCACATTGTTAGAAGACAGTAATGGACAATAAACAGAGGTGAAGAGTTGTTAATGGTTATTACTGCAATCTAAGACAGCTGATCATTGGCAGAAAAGGCAGTCAGCATGCAATTGATTGTGGTGTGCGATAGTCCCCATGGTAGCATGAAGAAGCAATAGGTATTTATTACAGATTTGCAAACATTTCCAGTTCCTGTTAGTAATCACACACTCAAATTTATGATTAAATACGGTTACATTTCTGCTACATTTTTGTTTCTGTTTTATTTCTTTTTACAATCCCCCGGTTTATAATGCACATTAGAATTTTGTAGGCGCTGTGAGCTTCTATTATATATTAATTACATTATCCTCCAAACAAAATATGTATTTATAATAATATTTTTTCCCCCTATTGTTAAAATGGTGATTGTCGTCTAGTCAGCATTTGGTTAGATTTTTAGATTTTGCCACCTTTTGCTGTAGACATAATGTAAAATAGTCCCAGCAAAGTTTACTGCAAAATTTCTATGCCAGGAACTGCAACTAGCACATATGAAAACTCTTTAGGTAGTGTATTTAAACCGTACTTGCCCAAGTGGCTATTCCTCCCACAATATTGGGTAATCGGTTTCAACTTTGTACTTTCCAGTGAGCATGCAGAGTTAACACACAAATGTAGCGTACGGCCTGAAAGTGCCAGCCCAGCCCTGATTCTCACATGTACATTTCCTGGCTGAACCTTGCAAAACAATGAGAAAGTACCTCCCTAACTTATCTAGCAACAGTTTGGGAACATCCACAGTACTAGCTAGCTGTATACACCTGCATCAGTAACAATGTTCTAAAAAATACAAGAAAGCAGGCTAGACAATAGTTGCAACCTCCAAAGCCACCTTCCCTAATCTGATTATGAAATATTCTAGAATATACTCCAAGGCTCCATCAGCCCCTTGCCTGCCCCGTAACTCACATGCACACTGGCACACTTATTTACACACTCTAGGTAACACACAGTCACACATACACATTAGTGCTAACACACAAATACACCCTATCATACAGTCATACTTCCTCCCTCTCTCTCTCTCTCTACCCTCACCCCCATACCTCGTCCGCAGCTTTCTTCCTGGCTTCCTGCACAATATGTGAGCAGCCTCACTTTTACTGTGGAGTCACATAACACAATGTGTTACGTGACCCCACTGTGTTCCTGCCTACGCAAGTGGCCTGGTCCAGATTGTATTTTGAAATAGCTCCGGAGCGATTGCTCCCCTGTCCCTCAGGCCAGCCCACTCCTACTACAAGAAGGAACTGCAATTACCACATTTTTTAACTACACACACCAAAAAGAAATTTAGGTAACACACTTGTGAAAAACAATTGTCAATGTGCAAAATGTGTGAAAATCTTGTAACATTTCTGCTGGTTGGATCATTCCATTGGTTGCTGTTGTGATTCCCATCACAGTCACTTTTTATACATATATATATATATATATATATATATATATATATATATATATATGGTAATACTAGGGACCCCCATATTCTTTCAATTCAATCGCAATAAGCAACTACTATATCATCTTGAGGGCTAAGCAAAAACAAGTCTCTGCTCACCAGAAAATCAATGATCAATATAGAATTACCCATTCTATGACATTGATCATATATTTTCAATCAGGATTATAACCTTATATAAATACCCTCTGTGGTTTAAAGGAAATGCATATAGTTTTTTTCTTTATTCTTGCGTATGTGCATTGTAACTTTTTTCCACCATGCATGTATATGCTGCGTTTGGTATCTTAAGTTGTGCTAGATTTGTTACACACAGCTGGTCAAGGCAAGGCAAGGCAGTCCTGTTGTTTTACCCATAGAAGCCCAGGTCATTCCAGCAATAAGTGAAAGGTTAATCACTAAAGCTAAAGCCACAAACCTGATCTTTTTAATTTTGTATTTAATTTATTGTCACAATATATCCCATGCGCCTGGTCTACTCTTTATTATTGGCTGTAAATTTTCCTTAATATTAAAAGTCACCACACTGTGTACATGTAGTCACAAAATAAATTCTGGTTCTGCTCTTGTACTACGATTGACTTGCAACATACTTCATTTCTTTTTTTTAACACAACACATGCTAAGCACTTATAACAGAAATGCAGAATCTGTCTGTAGATAAGAGTCACTTGTTCTACCTACTCATTTTCCAATCTGTTTTGAAATACCAGACATCTTTATAAACCCTAATGCCTATATTGTCTCCTTTACGAATCCGTGTGTAATTAAATTCCAAATAAAGTACAGGAAACAATGTGTTCCTTCTGCCTTTAATTGAGCCGTTTTAAGTTACACAAGTTGAAAACAAACACAAATAGAAAGAACGATAACATGTTAAAGGTGACCTATATTGCATTCTTGAGACAGGCATGGAGGCATATAAATTAACAACATTATTTAAACAGAGCTCGGGATAGAGATGCAGAAGCCGGATCACTGCTTTATTTCATCCTTAATGGGACTCATCAGCAGAAGTTGGATACTGGGTTGTTTCTTGAAGATTAATACAGAACCTGAAGCACCCACAACATAAATTGTGGTGGGGTAAAGGTGATGGAAACCCCTCCATTTAAAATTACGGGGGTAGGAGAGATGTTATTAAACTCTAATCTACAATGACCAGACAAGCCCAGAGACTTGCTTAGGGGAAACAGTTGTCCATGTGTGGTGATCTGGCTTTTGCACCTCTGTCCCGAGCTCTGGTTAAAGGCTGTCTAGTATAGCATACATTTGGTCCAAGGAATCCATGTATACATTGGATATAGAGGCAAAAAGGCAATCATTTTTTTACCTAATTTGCTTATACCTTCCCAGAATCCCTTGCAGTGGTGGCAGCACTACAAGATTTTTTTTGCCTTTTGACTAAGATCTAGTGAGTATGTGAGAGAGAGGGAAGGCTTGGTCCTCTAGTCTTGAGGCTGGGTTGGTAGGAGCTGTCTAGGCTCCACCACTCCTGCCCCATGCAGACTGATGTAGGATTCGTTGGTTACGGAACCATGTCCTTCAATTGTTACACATACAAATCCCATAAAAGAAACTGGATGATGCCACTGAAAATCAGCACTTTTTAAAATAGTCATCTGCTGAAGAAGGGCTAGAAGCATGCAAAGGAAAATTGTGTCCTCCTCAAACTCAATAAGTAACAGCATATTCAATTCCAAATACCTTAAAGTCATTCAGTCCAACGTTCCTTAGTTAATTTGTCACCTGCATATTGTGTTGGCTACATTTCCCATTGCATGTATGGATTGAGGGTAATTTGTGACATATTTGTTTGTTCTATATAGCACATAAATGTAGGTATGCGGTGTGTGTTACTTAGAAGGCTCTGGGGTGGTTTTATGCACAATCTCTGCACTGGATTATAAACTCATCTTTTGTTTTTTTAAATTATAATAATTATGTGATGCTCTGCTTGTTATGTCCTATTTATACATTATATACTTGTTTGTAATATGATGAGGGTATGTAAGTCAATAAATAATATTAATAAAAGGTGGGCAAATTCTATGGCGATCAAGAAATGTTCCAAAAGGAATGCAAGTATCCATACATTTCCATATAATGTAGTAATTTTACTTTAACTTACATTGTAAAGAAGTATGAAAAAACAAGCTCCCGTATAATAGGATAAGATCTATTTTCCATCTCTTCCATCAAACAAGCCTAACCTAGAGCACTCAGGTTTTATTGGTTTGTTAATACATCTATCATCAATTAGTGCTAAATGTAGTTTTGCCCTCCCCAGTGATAAATCTATGTTAAAAGCTGTGATGTTGTCTTTTGCCATACTGACTTCTACATATTACGAAAACCAGAATATAATAATTGGCGAGCCAGCCAGGACTCAAATAGAACATCTTCTGATATGCTATTTGCTAGCACACTCTACAGTTTTTAAGCAAATTATTATTATTATTATTATTTATTGTTTTATATAGCGCCATCAAATTCCGTTGCGCTGTACAATGGGTAGACAGGACATAACAAGTAGTATGTAACATAACAAATTGACTAACAGAGACAACAGGTGAGGAGAGCCCTGCTCAAACGAGCTTACAGTCTAGAAGATGTAAACATTTCATAGTTCCAATTTATTTATAGAACATAAAATATTGCCGTTATATAGGCAAACAATGTACATTTCTAGTATGCAACTAGTATAGAGACGTACCCCATTAAAGAGTGTTGTCTAGACATTAAATTATGAGTGTTTTGCACTTGTAAATAATAAACTTTGCATCCACATGTAAAACAATCATTCAATGTGCATGATGAGTGACATAAGCTTTTGTCCCTTCACTCTCACAATTCATATTTTAAGAATTTTCTGATTGCTATGACTAAATCAATGTCTGTACTTCTTTATGTCTGTCACAGTCTCAATTAATTAATGTGTTTGAAATGACTGAAATCATTACAGCACACATTAACAAAATAAGTAGGAACTGAAAATACATTTTGACATACTTCTGTTCTGTAGTTTTACCAAGTGATATACATAGCAGGTATTATGGGTATCACACAATTAGATGCAATTCTCTTAGAACTTAATACTGGTATATCTAAACACTATAAAACAACCAGGCCTATCCATTAGATTGGCTTCTTTTTTATTACCTATTCAGTTTGGAAATGTTTCAAATAAGAGCAGGATGCCAAAGCGTCAAGGTCAAAGTAGTCTATGTGTGTTAATCACGTTTATGCTGTACCAGACTCTGCCAGTTTAATATCCACTGGAGAAATATTGTTACTGTAGTTTTCAACAGATTATGGGTCAGCAGATTTGAACGAACAACATTCGCCTACCCTAAAGAATGGTCTGCCAGCATTCTTACTTTGATATTTCTCATACTTTTATAATCAGCACTTTCGATGTTCATAAAAACAAAAACATGCAATAAACAGTGTCATTTTCAAATGTCAGCTTGATTCTGCAGCATGCATTACTTTAATTTCTTTAGAGAGATTTGTGGGCTGCAGTCCAAGTGCGTTGGTAAGAAGGAATCCATTCACTTTTAGATGTTTTTAGCTAATTTGAATGCATATCAGGTATAGGCTATACTCAATATATTCTGGTAGCAGAAGTTTGTTCTGGGCATATGTATACTGCGAGGAAGCAAGTGTAACATCAGGTAGGTTACTGAAGAACAATTATAATACATGACTATGGACTGTTGAAGCGCTCAAGTTCTATCTATGCAGGGCACCACCTATATTAATTATACCTTCACAACAATTCATCTGATTACCAAACTAACTAGGTAACACAGAAATCCATGCCACATTGAGACTTGCTGTATTTTACAACGGTAAACAAGGTAGATACTAAAGTAAACACAAAGTCTTTAAGGTTAGGGCTCCGCTGGATTCTTTGTAGACTTCTTTGGACAAGTGACTAAAGGACTGTGAAAGTCAGCTTGGTTCTATGGTTGTATACAACATGTTTTTAAATGTCATGGTTTAACTGACCTGAGAATGTTTATATTATGTGTAGAGAGAGTTTTCTATCGCTGTGAGCAGATTCTATCCCGAATCTAAGACCAGGGACTAATTCAAGTTTAAGTCCTTACAGCAGGAAAAAAATGGGCAGTGGGCCTTATCCGCCATTCAATTCTATGTTCATATGCTTTTGTATTTACTTGTGTTTAGGGGTATGTTAATGTTTACTACAAGCAAGTTTCACTATGTATCATTCTAATAGCAAAAGGAAATATATTTCCCATGATGTCCACATCATGTAGATGATGATTGGTAGAGCTCTTTTCTGTACTTTTCACAGATGTCTGAGAATGATTTAGGAACTGGTCATTGCAAAAAAGATCAGAAAAAGTTGCAGAGGTAGTAAAATTATTTGCCTCTATGGTGGTATATATCTGTTGTAAAACATTTGTCAAACATACGCCAAACCTATGGACCAGGAGGACCAACTGACTGTGAAAGAAAAACAGATTTGTAAAGACATGTAATTTCCCTGGGTGTCACCGAATACTTACACTATCCTCCTGCTAAAACAAACACACTGAGAAAAGGTTTGGGGTATCCCATCCAGGTGATGGTAGGGTGTATCTCGGGATGCTTTTTCTGCATTTAGTAGCTTTATTAAGGGTATAAATTAAAATATTTGATGTTTCCAGCTATAATTATGTATACATTATATGCAATTTTTTATTAAATCACAGTGTAATGTCACTTTCTGTCTCTTTTATGTGTTTTTACACTCTTCTGTGCATGACCTGGGTGCTTGTTCTACTTTTCTATAGTGCATTAAATATGTTTCAACTTATCTGAAAACACATCTAAATGTAGGTTTTTTTTATATCAATGTGTAATTTTTCTCCCAAATCATAAGTAATGTCAGATCAATTTCTAGATAATTTCGTTTGAGGCTACCATGTACCTCGCATCAGAGCCCAAATTACAATCATTTAAAGGTTTCTATACAGTACAGATTGCAGATATTTTTTAAGTTGGCATATTTGGAATAGTTTCTGCATTTCAAGACAGAATGAAGATTTTTGAGAAGTGTTACTCTTTATATTATGTCATTCTGAACTGTGTGATGTCATAACTAAGCATACACAAAGAGTGTGGAAGTGTTGGGTTTCGAGGTTCCTAATGTAGGAAACCAACTTAAATACAATTGTACGGTTGTTCCTGAAATGAATATTTAGCTGAGTTTAGACAATTGGAAAATTACTCAGAACTGAAAATAATGAACGTTTTTACCACTAATTCCCCAAAAATGTGATGATTGCTATTTCAGTCTTAAAATGAAATACTAGCACTATCATCAAGCAGAGCTGGAGTGTTAAGACATGGAATTTAATAGATAAAATGCAACCATTTAGATTTCTAGACCATCAAATAGCTCAACACTGACAAAAATTATATTTTTGCATTTTTTAGCTCAATGTTGCTAACAAATATAAACTTATTTACGATAGTTGTTTAAGTCCTAATTGTCTTCAGTTTCCAACTGAGAGGCTTTATTTAAAATATCACAAACGCTCCGTAAGCTAATGGCTGATAAATAAACCGATGGGGACTAATGACATAAATCAACAGAATGACTTGGAAGGGCAAGAAAAAACACATTTATCTTCATAACAAATGTTAATGCTTATTGAAAAAATGAAAGCAGATATTGTAGAAAACAAGTCTTTGAAATAATCTGTTTTTTTCATCTACTAAAAAAAGAACCACTTATATTATCTAAACAAAGCATATTGGAAAACCAAAACTACCACTACCTGAGATCATTTTATCGGAGTATGGAAAAAATGTCTCATGCTCTCAACCATACTATGAAAACATTTCATCGAGAGTGCATGGTTGTACAATAGGATATCTTTAACACAGTAATTTAACAAGTGTATCCATAGCAAACATCAGATAGATGTTACTCTGGTCTTCAATGAAAAAGCAAAAGCAAAACATTCTTTTTATGGTTACAGCACTCCATTTGGCGTGAAACTCATTCCGCCGTGGGAGTGTAGAGGATTATGAGGGAATACATGGGAATATATCTATATATGTATCTGTATGCAGTATGAATATGTAACCTGTGAGGATATAACCATGAAATTGATAATGGCAATTGCTTCGGTATTTATTTATATTTATATGTATCTTATTTTTGAGCAATATACATTGTCTTGTTATATTTCTTCATTCTTTTTTTGTTCTGTTCAACAAGTAAAATTGACTTACATAGAGGTATGTCAGGTATATAGAGTTTGGAAGAAATACAATCCACATCTGAAGAGATATGAGACCATATGCAAATATACAATATACAGTAAATGTCTTATATCTTATATAAGCCTTCCTTACTTTGCTATGATATCATATTGTAATGTCATGCACTATGTCTGCCACAAATGAAGTCTTACATATACACTTATGCTGGCTTATTGTTTGGAGCAAGTTGAAAACATTGTGAAATGTATTAACCTTAATGGTTACATTAAATACATGTAATTTTGCTTGTCGTTGATCCTTTTAATATGACGAAGATCTGCTTGATGCATTTTGCCTCAATTGAGGAGGTTATCTCAAAACAAGTCCATTTATGGCCGAGCGGTGGTGGTATATTCAAAAAACACTCTCTGCTTTGTTCCATAAGCAATTGCAACAACCTGCTCAGAAAATATGGGACATCGTGACTTTTCCTTTTACACGGATAGCCCAGGATTATGACACTGGTAATTATTATACCCATACTAGCAATTCTCTCAGAAATAATGAAACTAAGCATTAATGTTTAGAGTCTCTCATCAGTAAGCCTGAATTGTAGAGAGAAAAAAAACCTTGGGAAATTAGCATTCAGTAATCAAATTAAGATATTCTACACAAGCAGAGCTCAGTTAAGCCCAGCAGGGGCTTTAGAGACATGGCTCAATTTAAAATCCAACATCTTCATGTGAACATTTTGAATGATCCTTAGTTTAATATTTAATCACAGGCAGCAAGAGGTGTTTAGTGTTCTCAGACCTTAAAACCTTAGGGCTTTGAGAACAGGTATTGTATGCATGTAAACGGGAAATACAGCAATATGTTATAAAGTGCTGACTTCTTTTGGAGTCCCAGAGAGCAGCATGGAGCCTTTAGTTTGGCTTGGACCCTAGTTTACAATTTACATTCACCAGACATTTGTATTTAATTTAGTAATGTTTGAAACTATTGAATAATAATCTGAATAATCATTACACATAAACATATATATATATATATATATATATATATACTTTCCTTGCCACTATATTGCGCTTACAATCGAGTTTGTTCTTCCCTAAAGTTTGTTCTTCTGTTGGTTTTGAGTCCTATCCACTTGCATCCTAAATGTAACCATGGAGTTTTATGTATGTGATTTTAAAATATGTCTTCTCAGGCTTTAAGGTTGGAATCCACATTTGCACATACCCAAAGCTTTATTTCAGTCTATATAGGACTTTATATGTTATTTTAACGATAATACGTTATCACGAGGAAAACACAGATAATGCTTGCAATTGCTTGCTTGCTACTTTCTAGAATATGTTCACTTATCAGATTCACACAGTATAGATGAATGGAGCCCACTAGCAGAGTGAACAATAGCTAGATACAAGCTTGTAAATTGAGGAGGATCAATGAATTAAAAGCCAAAGTCAGAAAACCTGGGATCAGACCCAGAAGAACACTGAGTGGCAGGACCAATGTCATGAAAGCAAATAAGATCCTTTGTCTAGAGCAGGTTTATACAGCTCGTCTACAAGGCAGTGATTAGATGCAACAGGTATGCTTCCCAAGAAAATGCAGTCATTGATGTCACAGGGCAAGGATTACATGATCGTTCAAGTACTGTAATTAACTTGAATTTACTTGACAGCAGAGATGTGTGCACGGCTAATATAGTCAGTCCACTGTGAAAGTAGGCAAAATGGTGATTTGTGATATGTACAATCTGTCATATGTCAAATGTTTAGCAAAATCCATATTTATCCGTCTATTCTACTTAATCAAGCTTATATTGGAGATTACGTTTTAAGTTGCTCACATTGGCATTACAACTGAATATTATTTACAAGCCATTCAAAACTGGGTTCAGGTCAGCAGTCAGTATACGATATAACGGTAACATAAAGACACTTTTACTTTACCTCTTTATAGTGGTTTCTGATGCATGATATGGGAGGTGTGGATTTGGGGGGTGCATTGAGTTAGTTGTCTCTCTACACCCTGGCCCAAAAAGTGTCAACTAGCCAACTAGCATTATGGCGGCCATTATAAAGGCAGGCCAGAAGAAGTACATTCTCTCTTTTGTCCCCTCCACCCTCAGACCAATGATTTACAGTGCCTGTGCTTTTCTATATAGATATTCTCAATAAATTGAAGCTAAACCTTTGTGAAACATCCTTGTGTTATTCCATAGTACTTCAATAATGCCAGGAAGTGCTACATATATTTATATCACTATTTATGGAATATCCGTGGTTTATAGAAGGCCTTTCTTTTTTTTGTGTGGACCAATATGCCCATGCCATGCAAAATTAACTAAGGAACATTTGCTTGTATCTTATCAAATGTTATCCTTAAATAAAGTGGAAAGCACCATGTATTGATTAGATTTAAAACTCGTAAAAGTTTCTATATTGCATGTTTATCTGAAATGTTCTTTGGATCATATTTCAAAAAAAATGGTACAGGATATCAAAACAATCTGGCCTTGTTGTATAAAACAAGGTTTACTCCTTTTAGCTTCAGGTCATAAAGTTATTATAATTGTAATTCTTATAGGGAACTTGAGACCATAAGTATTCTGTTCATTCATTTAAATATATTTATTTTTGTTGTTATTTTCTTCTGTATTATAATTGGACCTTTCCTGAATCTGTGCCTCTGAAATACTAAAGCCACCTCTGCTTGGGTGTCCAGGACTGATAATATGTAATATTTTGTTGATATTGCTAGTGAGGCATACGTCCCAATACAACTCAGGTGCCAGATGTGGGTAAACTGGTGTAGGTTTATTAGAAGTTTACAACAGCAGAGATGAGTACGTAACTACTGCTCACATAGAGACTTCCGAGATGCAACAGCCTCAACTGAAACTAGATCTGGTTTCCACCGTCACACAATTTAAATACTGTCATGTGATTGGTTGGAACATAGATATGCAACAATAAATATTTAAAGTTGAGCATTAGAAAGCAATGCAAAACATCACAAACAAGACTACCAATTATCTACACAAGGAAGCCCATCAGTGGAATAGAAATGAAGCTTTTGGGGTTACCTGCATTAATACAAAGTGTGAAAATAATGTGTCCTTTGGTGTTTGATCTGCATGAGTTATTCTTAAAATCTAAGCCTCCTATCTAAGCCTCCAATATTTGACCAGCTTGATCTTTTTTTAAATAAAAGGTGAAGCTGGTTGCCAGTTGAATTAGCTAACTGGCTCTATAAAGAGCGGGTTTTTGCAGGAAACAGGCGGTTTGCTAACATTTTGGTAGAAGAAGTGTATCTTTACTCACACTAGCAGACAACTTCCCCTCTAACCAGACTGTAGTGGATACATTGTAACCAATGTTAAGGAAATGATTTTTGGAGGCCAGTTTTTTTCCTTTTTTTTAATTCAATACTACTAGTTATGAATTACAGTAGTAGTAATACATTCACCAGTATTCTTCAATAGATTTGTGTCCTATCGCGTCTCTAATCAGAATGTGTAAATTGACCTCCAATGTCTGGCTGAGCCTCACAGTTTCAATAGAACCTAAGAAATATTCTTTATTTTGAGAGGAACATGTAATTACTAGGCTTGTATATTTTCTCATCGACATAGACATTCGTTTTTGCTTACTGGCCCTTAGACACACGTGCCCAAAAACACACACACTTTCTAAACACACGCTCTACCTTCTCATTACCCCTCCTCTATTTCTTTATCTCTCTTCTTTCTCTTTATCCTGGCAAATGCCATCAATTGTTGGCACACAGCAATCTTAATCTTGGGCAGCATGTAATAAGTTATTATGTATCCGGGTGTGTAATTGTGGGTGTGCGTGTGTATGTTATTGAATATATTCCTGGATATATTAGTGTGGACATGTGTTTTTCTGGGTATGTTACTGTGTGTGTGTGTATGTTATTTGAAGTGTTTGAGTACGTTAGTGTGTGGGTGTGTCTGTGTGTCTAAGGTTAGTGTTTAAGTGTGGGTGTAAAGGTCATTGTCTGGGTGTCTATGTCAGTGTCAATGTCTGGATGTGTGTTACCGCAAGATTCATGTGTCAGCTTAGAAGGTGTCTTCAATACCTTGTAGTAGTATCTGTGGTAGTTTTTCTGTGTCTGAATGCTGATGTTGCTGGCCGTTACTTAGTTTTAGCTTCTTTAGTAAAATGCCAATGTTATTTTAATATGAAATGTATTATATTAAGCCATGAAATGCTGTGATTTATTGCCCTTGTGATGCCCCTGTTTAATTTTAAGGTAGAACTCAGAAATATTTAATGGCATAAACATATTGTAGCCTTTTATTTTATGTTTTTAATCATTTTATCAGATTCATTTTATTTAAACAGTAAGTAAATGTTTGGTCTGGCTTATTTAGGATTATTTATTAATTTATAATTTACCTGTATATATTGAATGTTTACAGCTAGTAATGCTTTGGTATGAGTTCTAAACTGGAGAAAGTGGACAATCTTGTTCCTGCATGCAGTCGCTCATAAACTGAGAAAGAGTGAACGAGAATGAGAGTGTGAGAGAGTGTGAGTCAATGTGGTCCCACGAATTGCCGAATTTACCAAAATTCCGTACATCTGAAATTTGTACAAATCCAAAGTCTACTCCCAAGACTCTCTTCTGTTGTCACTGGCAGAACAATGTCTACAGTGCTATACTGGGCCATGGGATTTTGACTGGATACACATATTAATACACCTAGACACTCACACTAACACACATGCAGAGTTACACACACACTAACACACCCAAACACCCTACTGTACCACCCTGGTCTATTAATTTTGTTAGCCAGTCAAAAAAAGTTAGTTAGCCTCTGATCTTGCAACCCATTTACATCCTGATATTTAACAATCCTTTCCTTTACCATATATATGGCTTATTTCTGTAAACACCATTACTTAGTGTATCAAAAGGTAGAAATGGCAGAACTTCTTGATATTTTCAGTGATCAATTCTCTTGACTACTCTCAATTATCAAATTAAGTTTCACCCGGAAAGTTCTTACTATATGGTCTTTGCAAAAAATGAAATTAATTATATTCAACACAAGTATATAAAAATATACAAAATATAGACTAAAACAAAATACTGTCCCTTAAGATGGATATCTGCAAGGACTTCTTGAGGACTTCCCAAATCCCCAAAAATGTAGCCAGTAGTAAATAGCTTTCTTGGTAAAGCTGAACTGGATGACCCCCTCGGGGACACGGGTGGACAAATATGACAATATACATCACAGGCTTTGCAGAAAAATGCAGTATTATTTAATTATTCATTTTATTTAGTGGAAACTCATTTTTAAATTTATACAAAGGCTTTTTTTCTTAGCATGTTATAAGGTTAAACATATCTACAATTTCACAGTTTCAGTGTATAAAGCTTTTGGTTTTATTAATTCATACACACTTCCCTAAAAGGTTCTTTGGATCCAAGCAACACTTACAAACAGATGACAACACTGCATGAACCACACATTAGTAAATTGTTCCAAGGCGGGCTGTGATCATGTCAAATTTCAATTCAATAGACCCTTATGTCCCTAGTAATAGAATATATAATGATAACTCAGCCTTTGAAATGACATACATATGCACAAGTCAAGGGCTAATTGATTTTCAAATTTGGGAAGCCAGAACATCATTTTCTGCTGGGATGGATGTGATGCCTAGTAATTAGCTGGTCAGGAAGATGCCGCATAGCTGCTTTGTGTAATAATCAATGCATCTACTGACTGCTTTTAACAACCTATTTCAGTCATATGGGGGGGGCGCTTCATGTAAAGAATGCTTTGCCACTCAGATTTCTTTTGTGCTTTATTTTATTTTTTTTTATTTTTTTTATAGCTAACATTGCACAGTGGTAAGCAGCAGAGACTAATAGCAAGACTAATAGTTAATACATGTACATTTAAGTGAATTAAATGATCCCTTTTGTTATATCAGCATGACTCAGTCTCGTTCCAGCTCACATCAGGGCATATAATCATATAGTTCTTCCATTCTGTCTGTTTGCTTTTTTAGTGACACATGTTTTGTCCTGCAAACCCCACTATATATGTGGAAGGGAAACTTGAATATTCATGTCTACCTGCTCAGATCTCAACCTACTTACAGTACAAGCACAAATACAATATAGTAATGGTGTCTTCAACCCCTTACGCACAGAGCTGTTTTTTTTTTTTAAAAAATTGTACCCTTCATTTCATTAACATTTTTGCATTGTTTAGCAGGTTTAGCTGCAATTTTGTTCTCTTTCATTTAGTTTACCCACAAAAAAATTCTATATTTTTTTTCAAGAGAATGGCTTTCTTTTAGATACAATTATTAGGATTATATCATCTAATTTACTATTAAACAACAATAAAATATGGTGAAAAATAGAAAAATGCACCTTTTCTGAATTTTTTACTCATCTGCAAAAGCTAATAAAAAACAGCTGAATAGATTCTAATATTTGTCCTGAGTTTAAAAATACCCAATGTTTTTATGTTTTGTATGTTTTCACAAGTCATAGGGCAACAAGTACGAGTAAAATATAATAAAGTGTTGCGCCTATTACAGTTGTGACAATATAAGCATATAAACAATATAATATCAAATAAACGAAAAACAATACTTATATTGGTTTTCCAGTCTCCATTCGTTGTGTCAGAGTATGTTGCAGTATATAAAGGTAAAGAAAAAACAAAAAATCATAGTGCTTTCCGTAAATATATAAAGATCAAGTGAATCTTTCATATGATATTTCACTCACATGAAGATGAGCAATGAGTTTGCTCTGACTTATCAGGTTCTCTAGTAAAGGAGCTTCGACTCCGTTCCCGCCGGACAAGTTGTTCCGGGACGCCCTCTCCGAATTATTGCTTCGAATATAATGCCGTCCACACGGCAACAAGTGCGGGTCGGGCCGATACGAGAGATAGAGAAGGCAGGGAGGTGAAGTATAGATATATATTTAATATTAAAAAAAGTGCAGCATGCTTACATTTAAAATAACAAATAAAATAAATCTGTAGCGTGTCTGAAATTCTCCGTTCCTTTCCAAAACAAACAGTTTTCAGGTTTAGCGCAATGACGTAATTCAGCGTAATCCAACGCAATCCAACACGCAAACGCGTTTCACCCAATCGGGCTTCCTCAGTGACGAGTACAAGTACGAGTAGCATATTGCTATTTCAAAACCATTTTTTTCAAATCTGGTCACCTTGTGCCCATGTCCTATATGTGGACATCTTTGAAGCAGACCAATTCAATTTACTTCCAACAAACCCTAAATTTTTTAAACCAGTGTATTTGGAATGCTAGTATTTTAACTCTTTACATGCACGCTACAACCTGCCAAACAACAATCCAATATGTGTTCAACAACATCTCCTGAGTACAGTGATGCTACCCATGCGTAAGGTTTCTTGGGTTGTTTGGGGGTGAAATGGCCACATTTGGGAGTTTTTTGTTTTTCATTTATACAAGCGCTCAGTTTATGCCCATGTGCTATTTGGGACATCTTTGAACCCAGTCAATTCAATCCCCATCAAACCATAGATTTTTGAAAACCTGACACCCTAGTGTATTTTAACTCTTTCTGTCCCAGTATTTTGGGGAACACCAATTTTGGGAATAAACATTTTTTTTTACTTATACCTGTATATGTTTTTAAACTCTCCTATGACCATTCAAACAAATTTTTGCTTTGCTCAATGCCTCATATAGAAGCACAACAGCAACACTGGCTGGGCTTAGGAGGCGATCAATGAAGCAGTTTTTTTTGGCCGCCAGGCAGCTCCATATTTGATTGCCATACAGCCTACATTTTTTTGGTGTTGCACCAGCTGAGAGAAGGAACAATCGTTGATGGCTTTCTACACTCATTCAATCCCATGACATGCCAGGCACATTAATTGTCACCTACTGCATGCATTTCTGTGATATGTCTGGCATGTCAATTGTAATCAAGCCTGACATCACATTCACTTTAATCTCATTGTGCTCCATTTGCAAATGCATAGTGGATGTTGCAGAATCATCCACGTGCTTTTGCCCTTTTCATCACCCCAGTTATTTTCCATGCAGGAGATGTTGACTGAACACATCACCTGATACATGATATACTTACCACAAGTCAGATCCATCCATGGCCTACCTGTGCGTGTGTGTTACTGTATGGTGTTAGGGTATGTGTCAATGTATGGTATAAGTGTATGTGTAAGCATATGGTGTTAGAGTTTGTCTGTATGTCAGTTTACAATGTCAGCATGTGTTACTCCTATCGTGCACGTCTGGGGGCGCTCGTGGGCTGATATGCTAGCCGACGATGCACGTCTGCAGCGCTGGACGTTTGCGTTTTCACAGCTCTCCTGTGCTCAACAGGGCCATGTGTCCATCAAGTTCATCCTTTCCTATATCTGTTATTTTGTTGCTGTTGATCCAAAAGAAGGCAACCCCCCCCCCCAGTTTGGCTCTTTCCAATTTTGCACTAACCAGGGAAAAAAAATCCTTCTTGACCCCAAAATGGCAGTCAGATTTCTCTTGGATCAATAAGCTGTTTTCCCATAATTAAAGATGATATCCCTGAATATTATGTTTTTCCAAGTATTCATCCAGTCTGTACAGACTCCGATAAAACTACCTCTGCAGGCAGAGAATTCCACATTCGTATTGTCCTTACTGTAAAAAAAACCTTTCCTCTGCCTTAGACTAAATCTCCTTTCTTTCCTTTTAAACGTGATCACGTGTCCTATGCATAGTCCTGTTTATTAACAGATTTCCACACAATGGTTTATATTTGCCCTGAATATATTTATATACATACCTGGGAACTTTCCAGGTTTGACCCGGAGATTGCCGGGTGAGCACTGCGCCTCCGGTTTTCCCGGTCAAGACCCGAATCCTCCAGTTTGCGGGAGCGGGGTCTTGACATGCCCTACTCCCCGCCCATTTTTTCCTTTGAATGTGGGTGTTTCCCGCTGCTGTCAGCAGGAACGCCCCCGACATCAGCAGGACCGCCCAGCAAGGGAAGGTTCTGAGTAGCCAGAGCTGAGAAGTTCCCAGGTATGCATATAATGCTATCATATCCCCTCTGAGGTACCGTTTTTCTAAAAGAGGCAAATTATATTTTTATCCCGCAAATTGATGCCCCTCTTTATACACGATAATACCTTACTGGCCTTAGCAACTGCTGACTGACATTGCACATTGTTGCCTATAACAATTCCCAAATCTTTCTCATTTGTTGTAATGCCTAATTCACTACCATTTAGGGTGTAGGTTGCTTGTGCATTTCCTACCCTGAAGTGCATAGTTTACATTTATCTACATTTCATCTGCCATTTGTGTGCCCAGTCTATCTAGATCCCTCTGCAGCACAGTAACATCCTGCTCTACTGTATTACTCTACCTAGTTTAGTGTCATCTGCAAACACAGAAACATGAGAAGATAATGACAGGAGAGGTGGGAGGGGGAGTAGTGTTTGCAGTTAAATAAATCTTTATTTTAGATATTTTTAAAACTAAACATAAATAGAATACATTAAACATCAAACAACACATCAAACCATCGCATCTAAACAAATACAAAGTATTATCTTGTTTGAGGGCGAAAATTTAATTCTAGTAGCTACAGAACCCCTGAGATTTTTACGTTTATTTAATGTCTGAAAGTTTTACTTACTGTAATGAAGACTTACTTTACTGAGAGGGTGATAAATATGTGTAACAGCCTCTCAGCAGAAGTAGCTTAAGGTCCACAGAACCCCTGAAATGTTTCTTTTCCTCATTGTTGCCCTCTATTCTACGTTGGTGTTTGAGTAACGTATTTTAAAGATATTATTAAAAGTTTAGGTTTAGTGATGTGAGGTAGGATTTCTGTCAGTCTAGATGTTTAGGGCATTGCAATGGTTAAGTATATTCTTCTTTTGCTGTATGTAACCTTTTGCTTCCTGATCTTAATTGTTCCCTGGGGAGGTTGCATTTCCTAATGCTTAATAATGCTACATTTTCTGGAAACATTGCCAAAATGGCAATCACAGCTTGTTTAAGCCCATCTGACTCCAACAAATGTAACATCTTCTAATTAACTGACAACTGTCTCAGAAAACGTGTGAGGGGGAGGGAGAGAGATGACTCAGCTACAACAGACAAACCAACGAATGTATTTTAACGAAATTTTGTTTATTTTGTTGGAGGCACTTCTTATTATTGAAAATTTGTACAAACTCACTAAATTGGCATATTTCATTCAAAAGAAAAGTTGCAAGAATCTGAACTCACAAGATTAGCAGCAGATCTGAAAAAAGCAGTATGTTTAAAAGCATGTGATTGTGATTCAATTTTTACTCACTGCAAAACAGGAATAGTATTTTTTTTTAAAAATCGTATTAGCTTTTTTAAGTCAGCGTTGGGGTATTTTTACCATTCTGTGGGTGTCTCCATGCATCATTTTCCACTTGCACTTATTGGTGATGAATTATCCCATAGCTTCCTACACCCTTTCAAACTGCTGGAAATGTTAATCTCTCAATCAACAAAACAAGCATTTCCACAATCATTTAACTGCATTAAAGCAGTGGCCCCACTGGTTGTGCATTCAATTATATTTAAGTGGTACATACCTACATATACACATGCTTTAATCTTCCTTTTGTTTGAGACATTTAAATTACTGATGTGTGAGTCATAGACTAAATAGCGTAAATCCTTTTCCAATTAAGGAGGAGGCTGCAAATACAGATTACTTGATTTCTTCAAAATACTCAGTTTGGTTTCTTTACCTCTTTTAGAAGCAATTTCCTAAAAGGTCCCTGATTGCAGTGCACACAAATTTGTTTTCCTGGTCGCTGTTTATTTCAAAGGTACCTTCACTATGAAACATAATTCTTTTTTGATGTACAGTTTGTAATGCAGATCTTGATTATAAAAATTTATATTGTTAATAATTAGATCTCTGATGCCCCTAGCTAAACTTAAATGCTGGAAAAATGCGGAAAAATATTTGGAGGGATGTTTAGTAAGTATATGGTATATTTGCAGGTTTAGGTATGTATTTATTCTGTGTCAAGAACATTTGGCAGACAATATGCATTCTAGCTTGTTCCTGCATATGACTTGGATATAGCCCTGATTTGGATAGAGAAGGCAGCTTTATTAACCAGGAAATAAAAGGTTAAATAATACACACAATTGGTAGATATACACATTTAACATATTAACCTAAACTGTAACCGCTCATAACCAACTGGCTACGGCTAACCTAATCATTGACGATCCAGACAAACCGCCACTAAGCTAGCCAGACAATAAATAACCCTCTAGTCACCAATCGAGAGGGCCCCCCTTCATTCAATGACTTCATCTTCTAGCTAACTACCCCATGATGTAACCCGTCACTCACCAGTACCAACCAGGGCTTAGATCACCTCCCCCCTATCCACTCCCTTTGCAGCTGTGACAGTGTATAAACATACCATGAAAAGGGCAGGCGAGCAGGCGTCTTCAATGATTGTCTTCCCACAGGTAACAAACTTCAGATGACTCACATATACCGTATTTGCTCGATTATAAGACGACCCTGATTATAAGACGACCCCCCAAAATCTGAATATTAACTTAGGAAAAAAAGAAAAAGCCTGAATATAAGACGACCCCAAAGGAAAAAAGTTTTACCAGTAAATGTTAATTCATGTAAACTATTTTTTTTAATAAAAGCTATGATTGAGAAAAATATTTTTTTTGTTTTTATTTCTTGTATTTTCCAACCTGTCCCCCAGTTATGCACATCTACCCCCAGGCTTGCCAGGCAGAGTGGCATATAGGGAGGTATAAGGCATTTCAGGAGGCAGAGTGGCATTAAGGGAGTTAAAAGGCATTGTATGGAGCACTCTGCCTCCAGAAATGCCTTATACCCCTATATGCCACTCTGGCATTTAGGGGTTTAAAAGGCATATTATGGGGCAGAGTGGCATATAGGGAGGTATAAGGCATTTCAGGAGGCAGAGTGTCAAATGACCCCTTAACGCCATTCCAGAAATGCCCTATACCCCCATTTAACTAACACACACACTCTCTCTCTCTCTCTACCCTCTCAGCCCTCTCTTACCGGTGCTTCCAGCTAGGGCAGCGGGTTGACGTCGCCTTCCGCTGCAGCGGCACTGGTGCGGGGAACTCTGATCTCTGACAGTCGGGGAAGGTCTACGCGACGGACGCAGTCAACCCCCGCTGCTAGCCACACCTCCTTCCGGCTGCAGCGGACGTTGTCTACGCGGATCGCGTAGACGTCAACCCGCTGCCCCGGCAACACAGCAGGAAGCACCGGTAAGTGTGTGTATGATGGGGGGGGCGGTGAGACAGGAGGATCCAGGTCCCCTGCAGCGGTGCGGGGGATCTGGATCTTAGTCTCCTAATCAGACCTTGTCACACACTGGGTAAGCAGGTTAGCGAGGGGCCTCGGTGCAGGGATAGCGTTGTCTGTTTGTACACCGCGATTCATGGTGCAAAGTAGACAGGCACAGCAGACAGAAGTGCAGGACTGGAACTGGCAAGGCTGATGCTGAAATAGAAGCCCACCGGCAGGGCACACGACTGGAAGCTCACCGGCAGAGCACAGGACTGGACATGCTGCTGGAAGCCCTCAGGCTGGGCACACGACAGGAAGCCCACTCGCAGGCACACGACAAGAAGCCCACTCCCAGGGCTGAAGGCAGGAGCAATCCAGAATCAGGTACAAAAGGAAGCCAGGAATAATTCAGGAACAGGACCAGGGCAAAACAGTCCTATTACTACAATGCCAAGGCCCAGTTTGCAGGAAGCTACAGCCCTTTATACTGCAGGGCAGCAGGTAACGAGGCCAGGTGACAACAAAAGGAGGAGAGCAGAAACATAGGCAGAGCGGCCACTAGAGGCTGAACTAGGAACAGTCAAAAAACCTGAATGCACAATACAGGAGCCAGGAAACCAGGGCAGAATGTCACAGTACCCCCTCTTTAAGGAGCGAACTCAGGACGCGACAAAACTTGAAATGAAAAGCGACCACACTAAAAGGAGCTGCTGAAAACAGCACACTCCAGTCCCTAATGCAGAAAAACAGACAGACAGGGCATGAACAGGTAACTAGTCAGAATTAGTACACAACATATTTTCATAAATCTGTAGGTCTTTAAGTTTCACTACAGTCCCATCAGAGGCATAGGTACAATCTGGTGGCAAAACGTGGCGCGACTCCTCTGTATGGGCTGTCATAATCTTCTCTTGGCGAGCACCAGGTTTCTTTTTCTTCTTTACCTCAGCTTTATCAGAGACCAGCACTGTGCCAAGGACAAGGGGTTTAGAAAAGGCGCTAGGGGTTCTTTCAGAATCGTTTTGGCTTATCAAAGAAACATGTTTAGACTCATTAGGTAGCCGTTTACATTGGAGTGACTTGCGTTCACTTAAATGTTTTTCATACTGAGCAAGACTTTCTCTACCTAAGATTGTCCCGTCAGAAGCCAAGACAAGACCTGGGGCCCCTAAAGGATGTCGTGCAGTCTGCAATTTTCTAGAGTTATTTTTTCGTTTGCTTTGAGTGATAGGAGTAGTACTCCTGACAGAACCAATCGCCATAGGAGTCCTTGCAGCAACAGTTTTCCTTTTATCAGTTTTGCGTCTACGGGGAGTAGAAGAAACAGCCTCTTTAACAGTGCAAATAGGACTACAAAAATGATTCTCAGTTATGTCCTCCTCACTGAGATCTGGAGCCTCGAAAGACATATTTTCCTCCCCTGTAAGTTCAGACACACTAGGCATTTCAAGATCATTAGGCCCAACGACAGAATTGAAAGGGTTAATGGGAGCACTGGGTTCACCCTCCTCCGATTCACCTCTAGTTTCCCCATGACTTTCATGTTCTAAGGCTTGCATATTTTGTTCATCAGCAATAGAGGACTTAGCTGGTTTAGGTGGCCTGAACCGGCAGAAAGAAATCCTGTGATCTATCCCCCCACAATAAAAGCATAAATTGCCCTCCTGTCGCCTTTGTTTTTCGGCTTTAGTGAGGGGTTCTCGTTTATAACTTTTGTTTTGGACCTTTTTAGGTTCAGACACAGCCCTGGACTTACTGGTACTAGCACACCTAGTGTTGCACTCAACCATGCACTTAACTGACTTGCACAACACCAGCATACCCTCAGCCAGCATCAATAACACCGATGGTATCCCTGCGGACTCCTCAGTATGGCCTTGGCATTCTGTCACACACTGGGTAAGCAGGTTAGCGAGGGGCCTCGGTGCAGGGATAGCGTTGTCTGTTTGTACACCGCGATTCATGGTGCAAAGTAGACAGGCACAGCAGACAGAAGTGCAGGACTGGAACTGGCAAGGCTGATGCTGAAATAGAAGCCCACCGGCAGGGCACACGACTGGAAGCTCACCGGCAGAGCACAGGACTGGACATGCTGCTGGAAGCCCTCAGGCTGGGCACACGACAGGAAGCCCACTCGCAGGCACACGACAAGAAGCCCACTCCCAGGGCTGAAGGCAGGAGCAATCCAGAATCAGGTACAAAAGGAAGCCAGGAATAATTCAGGAACAGGACCAGGGCAAAACAGTCCTATTACTACAATGCCAAGGCCCAGTTTGCAGGAAGCTACAGCCCTTTATACTGCAGGGCAGCAGGTAACGAGGCCAGGTGACAACAAAAGGAGGAGAGCAGAAACATAGGCAGAGCGGCCACTAGAGGCTGAACTAGGAACAGTCAAAAAACCTGAATGCACAATACAGGAGCCAGGAAACCAGGGCAGAATGTCACAGACCTCTATTTGAGGTCTGATTAGAAGACGACCTCGATTAGAAGACGAGGGATATTTTTCAGAGCATTTGCTCTGAAAAAAACCTCGTCTTATAATCGAGCAAATACGGTATATACCCCAGTCAAATCCGGTGTCCTTTCCCCTATCCTATCCTGTAGCCCCACCTCACCAGAAACTCCTTGCTTGGTCTGCCTAGCCCTGTCATACTGCCCTTGCACCTAGTCATCTTCAGGGCTGTCTTATTTACCAAATGGGACTGGATAGAAAGCACATACAGGGAGCAAATAAAAGATCCACTCTGGGGTTATTGCTGCTATTGGTCCTTCTAATGCTAGACATCCTGATGGTTGTATGGGAAGTATTATTAACACAAAAGAAAAGTTATAGGCAGTGTCCAAGAATCATCAGGCAATTGCCACTGCTTTTCCTTTTCAACTTACTTTGATCCAGATAAATAATAAATAAAGACATATATATATTGCAGAGCTGGATCAATTCAAGGAGGCAGGTCACTGTTGTTCCTAAAAGTCTGCAGCGGGCATCTTGCTCTTTGTGCAGTTATATTGATCTGTATGAGAAGTGAAACAAAAAAGGTTCCCCCTTGGCAGACTAAATCATATACAGTTATGACACAGAACAATCACTGTCCATCTTATTAGTAACTGGTCAGAATAGCCATACTGTGTTTTTAATAGGCTAAAAAAGGACAGGATTATTATTATACAGAATTACAGTAATTACAGAATAATTACTGTCTAGAAAATGCAGAACTCAATCTCAAAACAGAAGCACATCCTACTCTAAAAACTCTCATATACAAATGACTTATGTGTTATACATTCTGGATTATGTTGTAGTTCCCTTTGTCTCATTGCAAAATGTGTTTGAGATAAGCCTGGAGTTTAGTAAGTGCTGCTGTAGATCAACACATTTACAACCATTATCATGCACCTTCCCACATAGTCACAATTATGGCTCAAACGATTTAGGCAGCTGATTCGCTCAAGATATAACCAATAAGATGCTTAGGCAGTGTTTTGTTTAGGTTTATACATGGTCTTAATACTACAATACTAAGATTACTGTCACATCGTAAACATTTTGTGTTTTTATTTTGTAATACTTTGGGTTTATTTTACCCTGATAACTCACTGCCATCACAACCATTTTTATTTAGGTAACATTGCCTGAATTCTGAAAATTGCACGGCTAATTGTCATTTCTGTATAAAAAGAAAAAACAAAACAAAAAGCCAATTAATTTTCTAAAAAAACACAGAAATATTTTCACTATTGTTTCGCTTTGCTTCTTCGTCGATCCAGTTTGTCTTCAGAAACATAGCCTTGTATTAAGAATTCATGTTAACAAATATTAGCTCAGTATCCCATCTTGCTTGAGAACACTGTGAGTTTAGCAAATAAATAACAATTTATTATTCCTGAATTACAGAGGCTAATACCATTCTGAAGTACTATACTGAATACAGTGTAAATCCACTGCAGAGCTATATGTCTGCCTTTTTTTCCTAGCTACATTTAGTTTTTTGATTAATATTTTGATCTTCAGTCATATATATACATAAATATATATATACATAAAGCATCTAGGGCGGCAGTAAATTATCAGGTATGAAGACAGGCTTTTCTTCTTCTACTGAGCTTATTAATCCTTGTTAAGTATCGCCGTTCTTGAAGACGAAGGTTCTAACACAGGAAATTTACTTAAATATTTACATATTAGAGATATTTTCCCCAAACTAAAATTAACTTCCTTCAGTTTATTAAACTAGCTCTTAAGTTCACATTGACCACATTTTTCAGTTTTATGACACTTTATGATCCTCTGATCTCTTATTATCCTTTGGTTCATAAACATGCTAGAAACCGTTTGAAACCTACTATACCTACTATATATATTGTCTTTATATCCTTAACAAATAAAAAAAAAATATCATGTTTTATGGCTTAATATCTCTGTTAAGTGCTGGTGAGCCATAATTTGCATAAACATGAATATCATGAACGACTGGAGACAATTTGATAGACTGCATCTCATTTTTCTTGACAATAAAACTGCAAGGTTTGGCACTATTCCATGCAGGCATTTATTAAACATGATGCTTTGTTTGGGTGGGTAGAAAAATGGTAGTGTGGCTCTGTCTCAATTATCGCTATGGCAACAATGAAGGATAACCCTATAAAAAAATTCTTATGTACCAAATCAATGGGGTAAAAGACAATGCATTCATTTTAAGTTGCCTTTGGATGTCAGCTCCAAATGTTCCGGAGTTGTTAGAACACCATATTTCTCTATTCATGATTGCCAACCATCATTTTAATACGACATGCAAAAGCCATTGAAATTGATTAGAACTCAAGCAAATGGGCAGATGTTTCATTTACATAATAGACAGAAGGTGGGTTATAAATGTAGAGATTAGAAATAGCTGAATTTGTTGAAGTTAAAATTTGCTATTAGATTCAGTACATTTGTCACATATTAGTTTTAGAACATCTCCAAGGGCAAATTTTGCTTTAGGTTCAGTACGATGTATTCATAATTTTCCATGGTGCTGAAAGTAGAAAAAATATTGTAATGTAAATGAAAATTTGGAATAGAAATGTTGTTTTTCTCATTAAAACTAATTGCAGTGGGGAAGCAGATGAGAAGCCGATGAGAAGGAAATAAATGAAATGATCACCAAAACCCACGTGTGAGTTTAACAGGTAAAGGTAGAGTAATGATTAGAGAGTTTATCATTGAAAATATATATATAACAGTTTATCTGTACATGGAAAATAGAAAGTCCATAATATGACCACAGAAAGGATTAAAGTATCATATTAAAAACCCTAGTTACTCTATACACCATTTGTGGATCTGCAAATAGAACAAACAGGAAAGCTTTAGGCGGTGGCCCAAAATCTTAAAATCAGAGCAGCCCAAGGTGCAACAGACCCCTGATCCCTTCACTAGTCCTCTTGTGGTTGAAAGGCTAAAGCAGTTTTAAGCATCATGAGCACATAAAGGACCCCTTTTAATATAATATTCCCCATTCCCTGTTTGCTGATATCCCAGAAACAGGCGACTTAATAATGGATATCTAAGGTGCTCTCTTTACTGTCAACTGTAGGGCCAGGAGATCTATGCTTCCATTATGAAGAATTCTCTTTCATGTCCCTTGCAAACATTTAGTTTCTGTCACAGACGGCAAAGGAAGAGAACATTTTATACTAGGCACTTCAATGATATGAGATAGATTTCCTGCTTCCTTGAGCTAGGAAACAGGGGCAATTTTCTTACAAATATGTAGTTCCCTTAAATGATGTCTTCTCCCAAATATTGTACAATTTTCCTTGACAGAAACTGCAATAAATATATGCTCACTGGCCGCTTTATTAGGTACACCTTCCTAGTACTGTGTTGGGCCCCCTTTTGCCTTCAGAACTGCCTTCCTTTTTTGTGGCATACTTTCTACAAGGTGCTGGTAACATTCCTCCGATATTTTGGTCCATATGGATATGATGGCATCACGCAGTTGCTGCAGATTTGTCGGCTGCACATCCATGATGAGAATCTCCTGTTCCACTACATCCCAAAGGTGCTCTATTGGATTGAGATCGGGTGACTGTGGAGGCCGTTGGAGTACAACTCATTGTCATGTTCAAGAAATCAGTTTGAGATGATGTGAGCTTTGTGACATGGTGCATTATCTGGATGGAAGTAGCCATCAGAAGATGGGTACACTGTGGTCATAAAGGGATGGACATGGTCAGCAACAATACTTAGGTATGCTGTCGCATTTAAACGATGCACATTTGGTAGTAAGGGGCCAAAAGTGTGCCAAGAAAATGTCCCCCACACCATTACACCACCACCAGGCTGAACCGTTGATACAAGGCAGGATGGATCCATGCTTTCATGTTGTTTACGCCAAAGTCTGACCTTGCCTGTCACAGCTAGAATCGAGACTCATCAGACCATGCTACGTTCGAAGTCACTTAAATCTTCCCCATTCTGATGCTCGGTTTGAACTTCAGCAAGTTGTCTTGACCATGTCTACATGCCTAAATGCATTGAGTCGCTGCCATGTGATTGGCTGATTAGCTATTTGTGTTACCAAGCAATTGAACAGGTGTACCTAATAAAGTGGCCAGTGAGTGTATATTTTGTGAATGTGTTTAAATATTAATATTGTTGTTACTTGTGTGTGGGATTGGGAGATCTTCTTGTAAACTCTGTTATTCACATTCACTCTCATGTCACATGTGTCACACTTTATGTGACATACTATACTATGTATATACCTTCATTGCATTACGTAGTATCTACCCTGGGTCTTTAATATATCTTGAGGACACAGCTTTGCAATTATGCTGCTTTTAAAATAGGTAAATGAATTATAATATTTAATAATGCTAGAAAAGGAAAAAAATAACTTGTTCCCATCGTGGAAAAGTTATTTTCCATAACTCCAAGAAACTCTTTAGAGAGGGAAGATGGAATATATCATCCATAAACAAAGATTATCTGTCAAGTAGTACTAAACTAATAGACTCATTGATTGTTATGGCTGTGATTGATGGGCCCAACAACCTGTGGGAGTTTTTTTTCTTTCTTTTTTTCACTCTGGCCAATCAGCATTTACAAGGAGAAGGGACATGCATTAGATATATGTGCTGATGGCATTTTAACTTGTTCGTAGCAGCAGTTACAGACTGATGAGAGTTGGAGTATGTGACAGTGAGAGTTAGGCACTTATAATCTGTCAGTGTCTGCCTGCACCAGGCCCAGTGCCCTACCACTACTACTGCCACTGCTGCACCTCTTTAACCGTCCTTATTCTGAGGGAAATGTTTTCCATTTCTATCGTGAAATGTGAGTCCAGAAGATGTCAGGGACCTCCCCATTTGGGATCGCCACCGAATGTCTTTCTGAATCAAAAAGTTCCCGCAATCTTTGAGCCGAACGTTCCGGAAACAACGTTTGTTGCCCGAAAATGAACGCAGCAAAAATAAAATTAAAATTTCCTCCAAAGCGATTTTGCTTGCCGTGCACACGTCTATTCACAGCTTATCTGTGTACAGACTATGGTATGTAAGGAAGCTAAATATTATTATTATTATTCTCCTTTATTTATTTAGTGCCAACAATTTACACATATATTCAAGGGGTAAGACAAGACAAGAATTTACAGACTAAGACAAACCGATACATTAGGTGGAGAGAGCCCCCTGGCAAGCTTACAATCTTGAGGGAATTGGGTGACAAACTAAGGCACAGAGAAAAGGTGAGAGGTAGTGTGGTGGTTGTATCAATAACAAGGAGGTTCTAGCAGCTAAGATGGTATGCTTCTCTGAAGAAGTGAGTTTTGAGATGTTTCTTGAATGTAAGAAGGGTGAATGCTGAAGGTTCCTTGGGAGTAGATTCCAGAGATATGGGGCAGTCCGAGTGAAATCTTGTAGACGGGAAAAGGAAGAGGTGATAAGTGAGGAGGAGAGCCTTAGCACATGGGAAGAACGTAAGGATCGAGTAGGATTAGTATTTGCTAATGAGGTCAGAAATGTATGGAGGAGCAGTGTTATGGAGGGCCCTATATGTTAGTACCAGGATTTTAAATTTAATTCTAAAGGTAATAGGGAGCCAGTGGAGGGTTTCACAGAGTGGGGAAGCAGAAGAGAAGCGGCGAGCAAATATCATAGCTCCATGGACTGCAGGGTTAAAGGAACACTTTTCCAATGACAGATGCCTTCTTCAAAGCTTTCAAAATGTAAATTATTTCTTCTAGTTCCCTGTGGACCTGCCTGATCTTAAAAGCTTTTTTTCAAACAACATCTTCATGTTGGTATAATGAAAATCCTCAGAACCGACAACATACCTATTCTTTTCAATCTGCAATGTTTTCTTTTTATGTCTCAACATTGCTT
The DNA here is from genome assembly GCF_027358695.1 of Spea bombifrons. Classification (NCBI taxonomy): domain Eukaryota; kingdom Metazoa; phylum Chordata; class Amphibia; order Anura; family Pelobatidae; genus Spea; species Spea bombifrons. Next base: position 114,513,566 of record NC_071087.1, on the reverse strand, counting down.
TTTCATACCATCATGTCACTGATCTTCATATACAAATGGACAGTTATACAGCATGTACCAACTATGTGTAAATAGCAAGAATAAATGATAACAAGGAGATCTGACAAGGACAAAATTCACCAGACTACACTTGAACAATGCTATACACTACAAGGCCACAGAGCATTTACAAAGATCTTGGAACATTCTGGATATGCCCTGAGTCCCCTAGGCACAATTTTAATCTTCAGGTCAGGCGACTGGTGTTTAGTTCACTGCCTAATTGATTTTTTTGACTGGCTGACTAAAGTAATTGATCAAGGTGGTGCAGTAGACATTGCGTATCTGGATTTCAGTAAGGCCTTTGACACTGTGCCACATAGAAGACATAAATAAACTGCAATCTCTGAGATCTCAATGTTGTTGAATGGATTAGGGAGTGGCTGAGTGACAGACAACATAGGGTTGTGGTCAATGGCGTATATTCAGAGCATGGTCTTGTTACCAGTGGGGTAACTCAGGCATCTGTACTTGGACCCATTCTCTTTAATATTTTTATTAGTGACATTGCAGATGGTCTTGATAGAAAGGTATGTATTTTTGCTGATGAAAACAAACATTTGCAACCAAATGGCAAATGATTTTGGTAAACTGTAAAAATGGTCAGAGCTGTGGCAACTGGCATTTAATGTGGAAAAATGCAAAGTAATGCATCTGGGGCATAGAAACCCAAGGGCGGAGTATAGAATATTTGATACTGTCCTAACCTCAACATGTGAGGAAAGGGATTTAGGGGTGATTATTTCTGAGGATTTAAAGGTAGGTAGACAACGCAATAGAGCAGCAGGAAATTCTAGCAGAATGCTTGGCAAAGGTATTAGTAGTAGAAAGAGGGAAGTGCTCATGCCGGCAACAATTTTCATTATCGATTAGTTAACTTGATTTTATCGAATATAATATGAGGGTTTTTCAGAGCAAATGCTCTTAAAAATACCCCCCGTCTTATAATTCGACCTCAAATAGAGGTCTGACTATCAGGGGCGTACCTAGAGTATTTGGCACCCGGGGCGGATCCTGTAAGTGGCACCCCCCCCCCAAATGTAAAGACATCTACAAAATTATGTTGGCAAGAATATTTATTGCACCAATTTGTAAACTGTATGTCAACTGTAAACAACAAGAAATCTGAAAAAATAAATTAATAACTTATAAGTAAAATAAATATGTTTAAATAACATTTACTGAACATATAATAGTGCTTTCTTTAATAACCCCCCCAAAAAAACAACAAACACAACAAGTTTCTAAGAAGACCTAACAAATGAGTGACAAACATTACAAATTAAGTACTGGCTAAGCAGCTAAAGACACTATAAACTAAAAAAAATTCTGATATTATAATCAGGAGTCACCATAACATTGTTCTCTTTTTATTTAAGCATTTGCATATATAGTGGTGTTGCCATGTCGACTCATGATTATATATACCATATGAACCAGACACTGACTGTGGTATAGCATGACACCTATCACTATATACTGAGCCAGGCAGTGACGGTGGTACAGCATAATGCCTCTATACTGAGTAATGCCTATCACTCTATACTAAGTAATTTCATTATATATTGAGGCAAACATTACAGTGAAACAGCATAACTCCTATCACTATACACTGAGCCAGATACTACAGTGGAACAGCATAACACCTATCACTATAACTGAGCCAGATATTGATGGTGGTACAGCATAACCGCTCTCTTTATATACTGAGCTAGACACTTATAGTTGTACAACATAACTATCATTATACACTGAGGCAGACATTGACAGTTGTGCAGCACAACTGCTATCATTATATACTGAGACACGCGCTGACAGTAGTACAACATAACTGTTTCCATTATATACTGAGGCACGCGCTGACGGTGGTACAACATATCTGTTAATATATACTGAGGCCCACATTGCCGGTGATACAGGATAACACCTATCACTTTATACTGAGCACACATTGACGGTGGGGCAGCGTAATCCATATTACTATACATTGAGCCTGACATTTACAATAATGCAGCATAACCCATATCACTATATACAAAGCCATTGATGTGGTGTAGGCCTACCACTTCAGTGTCTGGCTTAGTATATAGTGGTAGGGGTTATGCTGCATTATTGTAAATGTCTAGATCGATGTATAGTGATAGGGATTATGTTGTACTGCCCTCAACTGCAGATCAGGGGAAGACTGTGAGAGTCAGTACAGCCTTCCCTTCTTCTGACTGCACCGTGACATTGGGAGGTCCTCTCCCCGTAATCATCCCCAAAGTCCATTTGTCCCCTACGTCACTAAACCACAACTCTCTTTTAATTACTCCCTGTAGTTCAGGTATAGATCAAATAAACAACACATGGAAACAGCACGTGCAACTGAATAAGACATAAATATCCTGTATTTACAGGTATACATAAATAATGTATGGAAACATAGCATTGCAGGTATAAATCAACAGAACACACAAACCCAGCATTGCAGGTATAGATCAACTGGAAATCACTCAGCACTGAAGGTATAGATCAAATAAACAACACATGGAAACAGCACCCCAGGTATTGATCAACTGAATAAGACATACAAATCCTGTATTTGCTGGTAAATATAAATAATGTATAGAAACATAGCATAGCAGATATAGACCAACACATTAACACACAAACCCAGCTTTTCAGGTATTGATCAATTGGAATTCACATAAAAACTCAGCATTAAAGTTATAGATAAAACACCCTAAATTACAGGCATAGATCACAGATTGCACACCCCAAAGCCAGCGTCCACATTGCCCACATAGAACCTGACCAGCACCCTGCGGTGGGGGTGCAAGGCCTCTGTCTCCCAGCTCTGCCACTGTACGGAACAGTATAGAGTGATGGGAGTTATGATGTACTTTAGAGCATAATTATAATGAAAAAGACATTGGAAATGGTACAGCATAACACCCATCACTCTCACACATTTACCAATCAACACTTACCAATCCACAGATTCCACACATACCAATCCACAGATTCCACACATACCACACATACCAATCCACAGATTCCACACATACCAATCCACACATACCAATCCACAGATTCCACACATACCAATCCACAGATTCCACACATACCAATCCACACATATACCAATCCAGACATATACCAATCCACACATATACCAATCCACAGATTCCACACATACCAATCCACTCTCACTGTCACTCAGTCTTAATGAATGATTTCCTACCTTCTTTTCTACTTCTTTTCTTCTTACAGCAGTCTTTTCTTTTTACAGCAGTCTTCCTCTTCGCTCCTCTTCTTCTGTCTTCTTCCGGGTCAGAGGGCACTGTGGGCGCGGCTTCAGTGCCGCCGGGGTTTGTTGTCAGATCCCGGTCGGCACTGAAGCCGCGCCCACAGTGCCCTCTGCACAGCAGCAGTTGCCGCGCGGATCGCAAGGGAGCAGAATCGGAGGTCTTTAACAGACCTCCGATACCGCTCTCTTGCGAGCCTGCTCCTCCAGCGGCGGACATTACTGTCCGGCTCTGGAGGGGTGCCGGGTGCCGGCAAGTTGGCACCCCCCTGATGAGCGGCACCCGGTGCGGACCGCCCCCCCCGCCCCCCGCTAGGTACGCTACTGCTGACTATAACACTAAGATCCAGATTCCCTGCAGCGTTGCAGGGGACCTGGATCCTCCTCTCTGGCAGCGGGTGTGCGATGCGCGCAGACTACCTCAGCTACTGCCCTTCACTTCCGCTGGGACTTCTATGATGGAGCACCAGCATCACATGACCTTCCAGTGCTCAGTCATAGAAGCTCTAGGGAAAGTGTTGGCCAGCAGCGGTGGTTCACCGGCTGCCCCAACTAGGCACCGGGGAGTATGGGGGGTTTGGCATATCAGGGGGATATAAGGCATATCAGGGGGTAAAAGGCATATTGGTATAAGGCAAATCGGGGGCATAGTGGCATATTTTATTTTAAATAAACAAAAAATTAGCATATTGTTTTTTTATCCGATTAATCCAAAAAATAATCGGCCAACTAATCGATTATGAAAATAATGGTTAGTTGCAGCCCTAATTACAATTTAATGTTTTTTTTATGCCAATGACTCCCTGTCCCCTAACATAACTTTTCATCATCTACCCACTGAGCATTATTTACTATTCACACACCCCCTTCATATTTATACAAACATATTTCTCCCCTCACCCCCCCATCCTCGATCTCTGAGTTTAGCAGCCTACGGTATGATCATCCTCTGCACATCTGCCAGTCAGCGCCACACCAGATATGATGTCTTATCAGCTGCAACACTGACTGGCAGAAATGCAGTGAATTGGCACAAATCCCAGGGGAAGCGGCCTACCAGGAAATTTACCGTTACCCGGTTGGTCAGTCCAGCGCACAAAGGAGCCTTATTTGCACACAATTTTGTTACAACGAAACCATAACACTGGTAACCTCATACTTTCTCTGCAAATAATGAATCCAGAGGACACTTCTAAGCACTCTTCACTTGCTATGTCTACTGGATGGCATGAGTTGTTTTGAGTTCTGCCAGACTTTTTCCCTAAAGGTTCATTCTAAGGTGGGTTGAAACTTTTGAATTTCCCTGTGGATTTTTTCAGTGTTTTTTTGTGGGATTTTTAGCCACCATGTCAAAACCGAGAAGTGATTCATGTTGCATTTTATCTTTATCTGCTATATACTTTTCAAAACTATTCCCTAGGTTCCTGCTCGATAACCGGTCCCACGTAAATGAGACTGAGATCATTTCATGACATCCATCCACCCACAGATTGAGATCCTCTGTGCACTAGGCCTTGACAGCATTGTTTTTATTCATACCAATCCAATTAACGTTAATGAAACGGAAAATTAAACTACAATGCCAAAAGCCTTATTTAAAAAGTACCCATATTCTAAAGTAGCGCTCTAGCTAAAGCTACTGGGAATGTCCATACAGGGTGGATTTAAAAATGCTTGCCTTTAGCCATAATTATGGGCTATTAATTTCACCAATATTATGGATTGACAGATTCTCACAAATCTCCCCAAAATCCCTTTTAACATGAGTGGTTAATAATACAACAAAAGACACGTTACGTGATAAGGAAACGGTGGCTACTTTTTTCCATTGCTCTTTTAATTAACCTGTAATCCGATCAGTTGTAAATTAATTATTGCTGCATAATTAATTTAGGATGCAACTCATCAACACATAGTTAGCTAGGGCAAAATGTAACTCATTAAATGAATATTATATGGTTTGACCTTGTCCCTGGCTTCCCACACTCCTTAATGATTTTCTTTAAAATACCTATACATCTTTTCGCGTGAACGTACTTTTTCTCACTTGCAGTGTAATTCTCTTGATAAGGAAAGACGATTTCCCTGATTGATTACATGAAAAATAGAAAAAAAAACAAAAGGAAAAAAACAGCACGCTGATTAGATTATAGTGAACTTTTGTAATTGGAATTGGCAAAGTGATCCCAGCTAATTGTCAGCCAAGCTGCTTATTCATTATAAACCCCAACAGATGAAACCAATGGAACAGTACAATACCGTTTTAAGAACGTGTTAGATGGGGCAGTGCGTAAATAAAGACATTATGTTGTGTTGTGGTGGGATCCATGCAGGATCTATTAATGAATTAGAGAAATTCTGTACAGCAGGAAAGGTGTTTGTGAAAATACTTGCAAAGAGAAAGAATAGGATTACATTCATCTCTACCGTTTTTGTTGGCTGTGGACAGTTTGCTACAGCAGCAAATCTGGTTGTTTGATTTGTGTTAATTATTGTACATACATACATACATACACATACAGATACAATATTTGCAGTGCATGGTCGCAAACACCATGATAATTTTCCCCATCAATCAGGGGTGGACAGTTAGTTATCCAAGTATTAAACAGGCGAGCCACCATGATCTAGACGTATTTCCAAAAGTGGTAGAGAATGCACTTGTTATTGGCTACGAAAGCCTTCAAGAAGGGTGTTGAATAAAATGCCATGTAGATTAAAATAAAATCTGGATATATTCACACAAAAGGTACTCAAAACGGAATAGCTATGTGCATTTAAATCAATCGCACTGCCGTATCCAAACGCAGAGCATATGCAATGTTGGCATGGCAAATTTAAAAGTATGCAGAACGCAGTAAGTACAAATTAGAGCTGAATTTGTCAAAACAGCTTATTAACCAACTGAGCTGATTTTGTGGTACTAATCCCTTGCCTTGGGCATAAAATGTACCGTCGCTGAGGTTCACCACTGTGTTTAAATACATATTAAATGCCTGTGACATTGAAACATCCTTTGAGGGTGACAGTACCCTCACCATAAAAACTAGGACACCTTCTTAACAGATAATAAAAAATGGATAAGAAAAATACTGTAAAATGAATTGCATTCATCTGAATGCTAGTTTGCGTGTCAGCAAACGCCTGGCTTACAAGACATGTTTTTGTAAGTGTAGAAACGTAGAATTGAATTGCAGCGCTAAAGAAAAGAAAAATGCTAACCCCCAACAACTCTCATTCTCGCTCCATGACCTCTAGTTTATGTTTGAATCTCAATCTTCAATTTTGATCAGAATATTAATACAAAAGTGACCATATGACAAATGGTACCTGCCAAATATAATCACCAATTTCAGTTTTTCATAAAATGCATTATGTACTATACAAATATAACTTCACATATTTAGTTTAGACAGGCATCCATATGCCTGCTTTAAAGGTAAATTTATTCATACTATGAGGCTTCAGAAATTAATTTCATTTCATTGCAATAATTTGTACTGCTGGCAGTCGACAGTAATAGATTCAAGTCTAGTTGACTGACATTTAGCTTTCCAAGCTTAGTTCCTCTGTGTTAAGCTTGGCTTGTTCCTTCACCTCTCACATCCAATCACTTATTAAACTGCACCACAGCTCACATATCTGTTCTATACTTAAACAAAACACAATCTAAGTATTACATTGTCATGCCCTACCAGGAAAACCGTAACTCCATGCCAACTGGCCTCCAGCTATCTTGTCTTTTGCTCTTGGTCGGACTCATCTGTTTAATTTACCACTCTTCATCTGCTGCCCCATAACCTCTAAACTACAATTTAAAGCATTAGCCATTACTTATAGAGCCTTTAACAACTTCACACAAACACCCTCCAGACCACCTTCTTCATAGTGTCCATGACCTGTGCCTTTCCAATACTTTCACTTTTTCCTGCTCATGTCTCGTGGACGTATCCTGTGTAGCACTCATTCTACAGACTACCTTACTTAGTTCTGTCAAGACTCTCACCAGTCTTCTGAGCACATATCTAAATAGGAAACCTTCTCACTTAACCCCTTAATCCTAGAGGTGTTCGTACAGGCCGAGAGGACCATAAATGTGAGTAGTAGCTGGAGTAGTTTAAGTCTGCTCAACTTGCACCCTGAGATTCAATGATGGGTTTCCCAACTATGCAACTCTTATTCTGAGGTTTATACCAGTTGTTTCCCCAGCTCTAATATGTTTTTCTGTACGGTTTTTGAACCCTGCTGCAGTATAACCTTTTTTCTATAGGCCACCACTTAGCCTCACTTTTCTTTGTAATGCGAGAACCATGCAAGAGGTAGGCAGAGCTAAGCACTCCTCTGTCAAGAGAATTAAAAAAGTTGTCAAAAATTAGGCTCATGCCTTGTCAGTATGCCATTGTGCCAGCAGTATTTATTTGTATATCTTGAATGTACCGGCAGCACACAAGCACAAAAGACCCAGTGGCACCGTAGGTAATATGAACAATCTATAAGTAAACGCAAACAAAAAAAGTTTGTTTTATCGGTTCCTTCAAAGAAAAAAAAATACCTCTCTTTTAACTCCATGCATCTCTATGCTGTGAGAAACATGTTACTTTGCTACAGCGGAACATTTTAGACAAGTGATAGGGCTAACAATAACCTTTTTTGATTAAGAATGTTATAAAGTAAACAAATAGTAAAAAAAATTTAAAAACAAGCGATGTTAAATGCATATAGTACACCTAACTTTCCAAGTGGCATTGAGTTTGCTCATGTATGCAGTGCTAATCTCTTAGCGGTGTGTCATACGCATTACTAAGCATTAATCATTCTGCAGAAAACGAACAGTTTTACTAAAAATTGTATTTGCTACATGTTTAACTCTTAATTTACCTTCTTATGATACATAACTGTCATATTCAAACACATGGATATCAACAATACGTGGTAAAGACGTAGCTTGCATAAGGAGCTCCTGTTTTCTTTTAATGTAAACATTAGATTTCATGTCTACATAAGATTGTGTGTTAGGTTACATGAGGTGTCAAAACAACAACACATATTACCATACATTTTTCTAGCTGTCTTTCTTGATTGTTCAGGTACAAGTTGTGGTGTTTCATCTATGATTTATGTTAACTGGATTATAAATAAACAAATTGTATGCAGCAATTTTTGAATGGTGGGGTTGATTCCCTAAATGTCGAGCAACTCCTGATATGTTTAATGCTACAACTGGAGCAACCTGGACATTTATTACTATACAAGCTGTTTGTAACTTAATAAGAATGATACATAAATGCAATGTTAAAGTACGTAAAAAGTGAAACTCATACACATTGAGATTCCCGGGATGCTGCTAGAATAATAATGACTAATAAACACAAGAATTAGGCACACACCCAGTAAATACTATTCAAAAAATACATATCTAAGGCATAAATATTGGAGATCTTGTCACACTATATGGCCATTTATTCCTTAGGCTGCCAATACATAAAAGTGCCCAAGTCTGGTGAGTCTTTTGTAATTTTCCATGGCTATATTGTTTACCAAGGAGCTGAATCAGTGGGACTGCATTGCATTTTAACCCAAATTAAGCATACGGTAATTTAAAGCCTTCTTTGGACACCATTAATGAGGCATCTACGTGGCAATATATGGACATATAGTATGACGGAATCACCAATATTTATGCCTAAGAATAGCATTCATTGGGTATGCGCTGTGTTTTTTTTTGCTGTCTATATTTGCAGGTTATAGGTGATCATTAATGGTGTAATATATATATATATATATATATATATATATATATATATATATACTAAATTTTAATAGACAACATCAGAGAGAAACCCCAGACATTAAGTCCACACATCATAAGGAAACAGGAAATACTGTATATACTAAAAATGACAAACAGGATACAATTCCGTTTAATCAAAGTCTTTCAACTAGGCACGAAGAGGTTAAATGTCGTACAGGTATCACATAAACACTATGAGCATTTTTTCATATGGCATCGGAAATATGAATTAAAGGAAATCAGACTCTGCATCCCTTTAAGAGCAGCAAACAGCCACATTTATAATGAATAATCAATTGATTTAGATTTAGGTCTTACAATTTTAAGTTTTAATGGAATTCACATAAAATGGCAAACACAGCACGAAAAGATTGCTTTTTATTTTAAGGAAAGGTTTTGAAATGTAAACCCCGAGTACAAATGAGTATTAATTTCAGGCAATAAAAATGGCTATTTTCATATTTTAACTGTGTAGGATGACATGCAATTTGAGAGTCTACAGCTGGTAGCTATATTTGTCCTGAACTAATTTCTACGTAGCTGAAATAAATTTTCCTGCCATAAATGTGCTTCTTGGATAAAAGCGTATTGGATATTTCAAGTATTGGTAACTTGGTGCCATTTTTGGAGCGTAACCCTTTAGTTTATATTTGCAGGATGCTAAAATATACAGCAATCAAGATTAAATTTGCAGTTACACTGACATATGCAGCAAAGTAGTTAAGTGCGCAGTCTGTTGATCTGTTGTTTTCCCAGGAGGTAGTGTAATTACTTTAAAATACCTTATCCTTGGGCAGTGCATACTTACTGTTCTGTCACTTGATTTGAGTTCATGTAAAAAAGGGATGCTAGCCATGTAATTTTTGTATTTTGTGTCATTCCTGCGTGCATGATAAACCAGTGTACGAATATCGGCATGACAATCTCTTCTCATTTAGGCTGACCAGATAAATGAATGTCTCAACTCACCCAATTGACGTTGAAGACACTTCACCTAAAGTGACAGCTCATTCCCATCTCTCCTTTTATGTCAGAGCAAGGTTAAACCACGCACAGAAAGAGAAGAAAATAAAAGAATGACTTCAAAGTGAATTATTCCAAAAAGACTTTCAGGAACCTTCTGCGATATAAAGGACTAGGCAAGCCCATCAGGCAGAAAATCAAATTTCAGGTTTCATTACTGTCAGCTGCAGGTTAATTAAAAGTTTTGTCAATGTTAATAAAATAACAAGTCTTTTATAAAAGTACATCTCGGCACTATTTTTTTAGGTTCATTTATAACATGCAATGATTCTCTGTGTGCATGGAGACAGCTTTCTTTATCTACTCTCTCCCTTTGCCCATATCTGTATAGATACAAAGGTAGCTAAATAGACTATGAGAATATCTTCTGCAAAACACATTTAAATGTATCAAAGTTTTTGTCTATATTGTGATATGATATGGTTGTGTCAGGAATTACTTACATGTCTCATAGACCTGCACAATGCTTGGAGTCTTCATCCTATTCCCCACAGGCTCCTTCCTCCCATGTGGAGAGGCTGTTCCTCACTGAAACGTGGTTGTGTGACCTCATGGTGACACACACACAGCAGGTCATGACAAGTCATATGTGCTCAAATGACATCATCATACACTTCACACCAGGTTGTTCCCTTTTGACCGCTCCATGACCCTGCCTGTTTATATCTAAACTTGGCTGGTTCTTGATTATGTTCCTGGCTGAGCTGTTCCATCTCCCCATAAGGGTTGCCATTGTCTATGCTAGTATATTAGATGATATCAATAAAGTGTTTCTGGGCCTTTAACATTTGCTCCATAACAGTCACTATGATCCACAGTCAGAAAAGGAAATGTCTCGTTCCTTATAGGGATGTCAGAAAGCCTTGCAAAATAATAAAGATCCTGACACAATTCATTGTATATTTTGGGATGGATGAAAGACCTTTAAGAGATTAAGGTCCAAAAATAGAATAAACTGCTCAATTTTACTTAAAATCCTGTCATTATTTTGCTCTTAGAGTAATACAGTAGGGTGTGCAAGCCAGACATACAATGATAAAAGCCTCTGCAGTCACTTTTGAACTGGCCTGGAGGAATGGCAGATGCTTGGAAGATTATGCAAAAGGAAGAAATTAAATATACAAAGATGTGACAAAGGAATGTCATAGAGCTCTGTAATGTCTAATATAAGATTCACTTGAAAACATTATGACGGTAACTCAACCGAGACGAAAAAGAAAAGGAACAAATATTGAGGAAAAATATAGCTTGAAAATAGTCTCGATTTCATATATCTGACATATATACATAATATACTAATAAACAATTTAGCAAATATGATATTTACATTAAACATAGCCTCTAAGCATGCAAAACTAGTTAGTTGTATTATGCACCATTGATTCCCACTGGAAACACAGTTAAGGCATCAATGACTAATAGACTGCACATTCACATCAACATGGTTATTGGTTTTTAACTCTTTTAAAAAAATAAAATATGAAACTATCCAAGTCTTATAAAAAAGTGACATTCCTCATAGTCTTCATATCCTCCAACTAATGTCTCCACTAATAAAATCAGAAATTAAGTGAAATATACAGATCTTGGTCAGGTGGTACATTGGCTGGGGAAATTAAGTCCTAGAAGATTAGATGTTCCAATCTGTCACACTAAACTAATCTTCTAAATAAAATTTCAAAAAAAAAAAAAAAAATCCTGTAGGAGATTCCACCTGGAGCTTGTTCTTTAATCTTCTTACCTTTTTATTCAGGTAATAATAAGCCTCTAGTATCAGCTTTAAAAAAGGATTCTTCTTGCATTGCCAATCATAAGCTTTTGGCAGATATCACACGGAATGACTTTTCGAATGTATTGATTTTCTCTGTATCAGTAAAGATGGCTCAATATTCTAGCTTTTTACTTTTTTACAATGGTTATATTTATAAGTACTGTTAGTATTCAGTCTTTTTTTTTTTCTTTTGAATATTAGATTTATGTTTAGATGTATATGTACACCCCCCAACTACTACAAGAAATACACACCAAAACAAAACAATTGAAAAATCAATGTTCCCCAATTAAGATAATTTTAGCCCTTTTTTTCTTGCTTTTATGCTACAGAGTATTTGTTCTTTTGAATTTAACAATATATGTAATCTTTTACAGCCTGAACGTTGACTAACATAAATTTTTCCTTCCTAACATCACTAGCCTGTCAAAAATGGCTTTTGCTTTATACTCTGCCCTTCCTATCAATTTCCTGATGTATTTATTTATTTACATCTCACTTTGATAAGTCCTACATTTATCAGGTGAGGAACTTGGCTGCTAAAAAAAGGACAATATTGAGATCCTTCTACCAGTTGCCGTGGCAACTGTATTTATCAGGTGGGCCAGACCATGTTTGCAATTGATTTTGATTGATAAACTGTTACAGATTTTATTCCATCATTCCGTTATTGTCACACACTGCTATAGATACAATACTTTGAGCCTAGCAATTCCCTTATTGTTCCTAGTCTAACAACCAATGTAATGTTCATAATTATCATATATTATACACTGGAAATGCAGCTGCTCCTCAGCTGAAGTGGGGGAATAATCTTCATGGTGCAAGCCGGGAGTGTTTTTGTTATATTATTAAAGTGAAACACTGTTTTCTATCTTCTGATGCATGAAAATACATAATTATTATCATTTTGTTTTATAACTATATATATATATATATATATATATATTCGAACACAGTGTTTTCTTTGTGAATACATATTGCATGTGATCATCTTAAATAAGCAAATCATTTATTTAAAAAACAAGAATGCAATGTACTATAGCATCGCCACAAAGTTCATCGTAGTACCAAACAGCTCCAGTGGCACATAGGGTGCTGCACGGTCGATATGTCTGGCCACACACTATATAAGCTTAAAAACCCAGTTGGCCACACTTATGTCATCAGTCTAGACCCTGCTAGGCTCTCCCATTGCTCTTCCTGCTGGCTGAACGTAATTATTAAAATCGGCATTGCCGTGCTATGGAGCCCTGCTTGCTGATCACATTGTGATCAGCATAAACAGATCAGGATGAGGAGAACGAGAAAAATAGTTTCTCACAAAAATGTGAAAAAAACTACAAAAACAAGGGGAAAAAAAATAAATAATAATTTTAAAAGCCCTGTGATGTGACCATGACATCACCGGCATTAAAAATTTATGAGAGGCCCCCAAAGGGATTTTGAGCCATACTGCACTGGGAACAGTGCATAAGCAAAAAAAATATATATATATATAAAAATATATATAAAAGAATACTCTAATTCTCCTAAACTAATTGATGTATTAAAGGGGAATCCTGGTTTAAGAAAACCCCAGTCCCCCCCCCGAGATATGCTGCCACTCTGTCCTCCCCCCCGAGATATATTGCCACTCTGTCCTCCCTCCCCGAGATACGCTGCCACTCTGTCCTCCCCCCCGAGATATGCTGCCACTCTGTCCTCCCCCCCGAGATACGCTGCCACTCTGTCCTCCCCCCCGAGATACGCTGCCACTCTGTCCCCCCCCCGACTTACCAGAGCAGACTCCCGGTTGTCCTGCGGGGCCGGAGGGGGACATCTATGCAAATTGCGTATACAACTCCCGCTGCCGGCACTCAGCGGAAGTGCCGGACCGGAAGTTGTATACGCGTATTGCGTAGATGTCTTCCGCCAGCCCTGCAAGACACCCGGGAGTCTTCTCTGGTAAGTCGGGGGGGGGTGTAAAATGTATCGTGCGGACGCTTAGACAACCTCCCGTGCCGGCACCCCCCCCCGTGAGAAGTGCTGGCAGGGGAAGCTGTCTGAGCGTATCAGACAGTAGGATACAGGTCCCCTAATCCTAACCCCGCTGCCTGCCCGGCGCCCGGGACTGCATGTCCCGGGTGTGGGGCGCTAGACCCCGAATATAGGCCGCACCCCCACTTTAAAGACTTAAAGTGGGGGAAAAAAGTGCGGCCTATATTCGGGCCAATACGGTATATTATTGGATGCTATACCTTAATGAACGGATTGGCAAGTGCTAATCACTCCCTGGGTTGCTTGACTGCTCTGGAAATTTGGTGCAATACCAGAAGCATTTTTTTGTTTGTTACTTACAGTTCAATGGGTCATGTAGAGTAAATCTGACTTTAAAGCAGCATTTACAGCTTTTGTATGGATTTCTGAGGTGCTTCCTTTACTGGCTTTCCATTCAAGAAGGAGGTACAGCTCAAAGGTGTGCATTTCAAAGACGGAGAAGTGTGGGCATAAGTGGTCATTGTCTAAAACTAGAGTTACAGGCTAGATGTAATGTAAGAAAGTTATCTTTCACTGAAGTGGTGTGAGATAAGTGGAACATCCAACAATTAGAAGTCATAGACAGTGAAATAATTTAAATATACAAAAGAAAGCCATAAGGTTACCCGAAGACTAGGGTCAAGGATTTGGGTCACTGTTCCATTCAAGAGTTTTCTTCAAGCATGCAAATGCCCTGATGCTACATGTGTTAGGGTTTTTTTTTTCTAGCATTCAAATAGTATGCTGACAACAAATATTAGAAGGATAATTCCATAATTTTGATGAAAAATTATGTATTAGATGGAACCCTTTGTAAAAGATTTGTTCTAAGGCCCCTCTTGTTCCAATTTAATTACTATGCCTATAAATAGTCCTTCATGTTATCCTCTGAGTTTTATGAACTTCAGCCTTCAAACATACTTTTATTGCTGTAAAATCCTCAGAACATTCTCCAGCAAATCTGAAACACCAAAGACACTTATGGCATGTCACTTTTGGCACTGTCTGGGGAAGTGAATTCAATTGTTTTCAATTAATGTGTGTCCCTAGTTAAGAGTCAGGATGCAAATATAGAACAGTTAATTAGGGCATCATCATTGCCAAAAGATATCTAAGACAATTTCAGATTCTGCTTTGCTGGTACTAGTATCATTTCCTTTTAGAATGAATTTTTATAATACTGAGTGCTAAAGAAAGAAAATGTGTGACGATTCTTTGGGTCAAAGCTCAGATATTTCTTACGGAGAGACTGTTTATTCCAGTATTTGATGCTGGTTTACTTATTGGGCCTTCGTCTTGGGCTGCTGTATTTGGGTTCTTGGCCTTGACCCTGTGAATCAGAATTCTCATCATCCTTTAGTTTCCATCACCGTCTACATGCATCTGTCAGTGGGGTGAGAGTAGTTACCACCATGGGATACAGGTCACCCTATTACTGGGATTGCATATCAATGTTGTACTTACTAAATGTGAATAACGATTTGACTTTTTTTGTAAGCTCACAAGAGCAGGACCCTCTTCTCCTTTTGCACCAGTTTATTACTGTTTGTGCGCTAAGGGAATAGTTTCCTTTTAAATATTACTTTGTACTTTATAACATGGTCTTGTGAAAATACTCTTGTGAAAATAGTCTTCCGTATATTAGAAGGAAAAATGCAAATTGCAGGCACAATCTATTGGTTGCTATGGCAATAAGGCCACATTCAAAACCTTGTACCAGAATTGCACTTGTTTTTTTGCTTTCATGGCATAGTAACCCTGCCTACATCTATAATGTAAATGTTACTCTCTATATGTTTAAGAAAATATACACACTTGGATTATACTTGTATTAGATCCTTCACGTTTTTATAGAGATTTGATAAATCTATTTCCTTTGCCTCCAAGGATGCCTAAATATAAGTATTAGGATTCCTGTCAGGAAATCAGACAGCTGGATTCATCCTAGTAATTTCATCTTATGTTCCTTGTAGTTAAACCACAGGAGGCCCAACCTCCATGCTTTATGACATTGAAGAAGCTACATGCAAAGATATAATTAAAGGTATACATCAATGTGTTTCAGCAAAGCAGAAGACCATGATAGTCAGTATTCTTAGTTCTAACGAGGCACACTATTCAGTTTTTTTCTTCAATTATTTTCTACTAAGAAAGTATTATTTGTGTCACTGCCGAATGTTTGCATCATTGTCAACAGTTTTGCATAGAACAGACAGGGTACTATACAGTGGCTAGGGTATGATATTTGTTATTTTGCGCCATACTTCACATTTGTTTAGACAGCTGGTTTCAACATTTGTGTAGACTTGGTTTGGTTTATGACACCATCAACTTCAGGCGGAAAGGTTTACAACAACTATAACCCATAGACTGGAGGTTTACAGCAATATCATCCTTATCTGGTGGCGTTAACATCAGAAAGACATACGAAGGGCAAAGTTAAAAAAAACTTTTACCCAACAAGCAGAGAGAGAGAAAAAAATAAGAATAATAATGTTGATAGAATAGAGTTAAAAAGACATCACCTGTCAGGAATTTTAGGGGGTTATGCAAATAAAAGTAACTCTGATGAACTCTATTCAGTCGGCAGAACCTTTACACTGGTTGCTATGGCCAGTTTTGAATAATAATTTTATTACATAACCCGCTAAGAGTCTTAGTACATCACTAGGGAGACACGTGTCTGGTAGAAAGGTAGGAACATTTTTTTTTTAAATGTAAAAGTGGTTTTTAACCTATGCACTATATTGCATTTCTATCTTTTTAGTCATCTCTGATTTGATATGTATCTCTATATCTGTGTGCGTTTTGTACATGAAATATGGAATTATATAAATATCAGACCAAAAGGGAAAACATGGTGTGTTATATAACTGAATACAACAAATCCTATTTTTTAATAGTACTGTTCAAAGCTACGTATGTATAGTAAGAAAAAATAAATATTAAAAGACATATTTTCCATTGTGTAGAGGTAGAACTATAGCTTGGAAGTCAGTCAATAGAATCCATCACATTAATTAAAGTCACAGAACTCTTTGAACAGAGAGAGGAGAAAGTCATTAATCTCAACAATTTGGTCAGCAGCTATGTAAAAAAAATCTGCCAAATTCTACTGTAGCGTCTACTAATGACATAGGTTTTTGAACTGTGGAATCTTTTTAATTAAGTTGTCAGACTGAGAGTAAAATAAATATTACCATATGGAGGTCTCCATAACTGACATCAATACACAGTATCACAAAAATTGTTGCTGCATAGATCCTTTTAATTGCCTCAGATGTGGCCCATCTGGCTTATAAAAGGACTATGTCTACGGCAGGGCAAAACTGGCATTCGTCCAAGACTCATGGCAACTTCAACTAGTGGCTAAACGGGTCTTTTCTACTTCTTGTAGTTTGTAAGAATATAATAAAAAAGAAGGCCATGAAATGACAAGACTTACTTGTAGAGAAGGAGAAGAGGGTGCCAGCTGTTTGCCAAGGCACAGAATGACATCATACTAATCTGCATTGTCCTATTATAGCTAGGCTGCCCATATTACCATAACACCTCTGCTCTATTTCTGAGTATAAAAGATGATATGGACTAGACATTGAAGCATTGCCCTGACTCGTAGCACAACATAGAGTCCTTTGTTACAAAGAAACCAAGACCAAGGGTTTGATACCATGAAAGGCTTAGCTTTTCAACCATTAGCAGATAGCAAACCTTATAGAGATTGAATTCTGTTTACTGCTTTTATATGAGTAACTCTAAATGTTTACAACGCTTTTCTATGGTAGGCTGTGAAATTTTTAAATTAAAGCAGAGCCTGGTAATACATGCTCTCTCAGTCTGCAGCCTTCTGCCTGGCGAGCACGATAAGTTATGCTAAACAATGGCTAAGCTCTAAAGTATATGCAGTATCCGAGAACTGGTTTTCATTTATTATAATGCATACATTAAAGTTCCATAGCGTATGTAGGCAAACCGATTAACTCTAGTTAATTTAGCATAGCATTACACTGAACTAAGTGGCTTCAGCTGCTGCTGAATCTCTTGACTAGTAATTTGATCAATAAATTATTTTAGTTCTTGAAATTTGATGTTTAAAATGCTGTGTTTGTTTGACAAAACAATTTTATGTTACCAGCAAGTTCATTTGTATCAGATACAATACTTTGTAGCCTAAATATTTTTTTGTAAGTGTTCAAATGACTCTTTACTTTGGCTATGAGATAGTAGATAGTAGATAGTTTTTTGATTTATTGATTTTAACAGGTTGTAAAGAAATGCTTTTGTATTTCATAGGTCATATTCATCAAGAAAAACTCTTGGAAAGGACCATGGCTCTCACTTAGGAAACAAATTGTTCATCCATGGAGAATGAAATACAAAACAATGAGCCAGTTACGTCATTGTACAAGTGTACTAGGTTAATTGAGGTTGGATATATTTAATGGATAAAGATATGATTGAATCCAAGGATGATTGCATTGCGAGTTTATGTATATACTATTAAGACTACCTGGAAAGAAAGTGGAAATCTATTGTTATTAAGAACAGAAAGTTCTGTTGACTTGGCCTGAGATATAGGCAGCATAGGTGGCCATGATCCAAATGGGCTGTACCTACTGGATCCCTATGGACACAATGGAAGCCTAGGTGATCAAGGATTTTGGTGCTTCCTCCCAAATACCCTTGTTAAATGCCCTTGTGGTGGGGTCATGTATGACACATTCCTCCATGGAGCTTGGCAGGGGCAAAGCTGCTTGGCCTGCCACAATCTATACTTAGAGGATAAGCAGAATGTCCCTTAGTAGGGTGATATGAACATTTAGTACATTATGACTATTATATAAAGGGCATCAGATAATAATAATAATAAAGGCTTGGTGATAAGTCAATTAGGACGGTATGAGTGATCTAGAATAGGCAACCTCCTGTCTCTATAATAATGACAGACACAATCATTCAAATTCCCCCTAATATCCCTGTGTTTTTTATGTTATATATTACATTTTATTGTACCTGTATGGTATATTTAACGATAACACTACACAAGCTATCGTTGCAGTTCTCCTAGCATATAACAAATAATAGTTTTTGCTGGAATAAATGAACGGTATTCACTAATATTCATTATAAGTGTATTTTAACAATGTCAATGGGAATGATATGCAGTTCCCTCATAGTTGGGTACATAAAGCAGTATTATCAGCTTGGGTCTTTGAATAGGAACTGCCATGCCTGTGTAACAATGGTGACCATACGTATTTATTTATGCTAAACTGAAGTCCCACAGACTGTGACACAGATATAACCCTGTTTTAACTTTGTACCCCTTCATCAGCTATAATCCAGTTCCACATTAACCTAGAGGTTGCCGTAGCCCAAGCATTAATCAAAAGTTGCCAAAAAAAACAATTTTCAGTGAACATATTAATACAGAAATATCTTAAAGTAAATCAACTGCATACAAAGTGAGATTTCTAGCCATACAAACACTGCCAAATGTACTTCAAAACATAAATAAAATGACCGTAATACCCATGTGGTATGCCTGTTGATTCTGTGCGTGTGCAACATAAGCCTGTAACTTCCTAAACTTTGCCACTTTGCCAGATTTCAGCAAGCTATCCGTTAGCTTTTGGGAAAGGGATTTAAGAGTTTTGGTTTTGTATAATAGAGCTGAGTTGCAGGAAAATAGAGTGAAAACAGCCTCTAAAGCGTTGGACTCATCATTTGCAGGCATATCCCCTATAGTCTTTAATATTTGGCATCACAATTATAATGTAATTTACTCTCAGTGCACTGGAATGATTATACAAACAAGCGCAACCAATGTCTTGTAAAACAGCTCCGCATTATGTACTTCGTATCATAATATATTCAGTATAAATGCTCACATCCATAAAGATGGGCATAGAGGGAGGTGAAGGTAACGAGAGAAAGAAATTTCGATTCAGATACAAGCTAAATCACATGCAGAAATGTTTTACCGCTCTAATTTGGAGAAAGACACATGCACTGCTGCCTTCTGAGCAAAGGTTATGCACCCAGAATACCTATTCATCTGTCTGCATAACATATGCTAATTCAATTTGAATCCCAAGATGCTGTAGGTACTAACTATATCAATCTACCCTCAAGCCAAACAAAGGGAATACATCATTCAAGAAATTAAAGAGCCGCCTGTTTATCCCTGCAATTTCTCACTTGGCGCGTCCATTTTCCAACAGATGATGCTTTGGTTCGACAGATAGGCTATGGGTTTACAGTAGGAAATACTTATTAGAATTCACAATTATACCCTCTTGGTTGCTCATCAAATAGCTGGAAGCTGTTTAAATCAGTTCAAGAAAAAATATATGGTTTCTATAGAGGATTTCATTCACAGGTGTCAAACTAAAATGAGCTTAAACAGACTACATTCAAGGAATTTTCCCTAACCACAAAGACAACAAGATGCTTTTAGGCATGAAGTTAAGCGGCCACGTAACTAATGTTTTACAGAGCATATATATACCGTATGTACTTTTGAAACACTTCAGACATAATTGAAGATCTTTGACTTTGAGAATAAATTTGCCTATTAGGTAGCATTATGATTTCATATGGCATTCTGTCACACCTTTGAAACAACATGTTCCACATGTCAAATAATGAGAGAGTGGGAGGTACAGGCTTATGGTGGTTGCAATAATTATAGAGGGCGAGCTCTGTATTCACGTACTTCCAAGTTCGAAGACAATGAAACTATTACCAGAAAGGTTTATCTAGCGTTGGGCCTAGCGTTTATCTAACTGGATGGCTATTTTTAAATAAAAGTAGCTTATTTATACAGACTCATTTCTAAACACATCTTCTCATTTTTGCCCTACATTAAGCATTTTGTCTAATGCTCTTGACTATGGTGATAATATATGGTAAAAATAAACAAAAGTGATCCAACAAATTACCCCACAAGAAGACTTGCCACTCATCCTGCTTGTCGCAGGACAGTCCCTCATTTACAGTTTTTGTCCCATTTCCATTATACAGACACTTCAGTTGTCCCAATTTGGGTAAAGTGCTGCTTCCCAGGTCGCTTCCCTTTCTCTATTGCTGGAGAGCAGTGCTTAGCCAAAAATTATCCCCATTGACTTTAGCTACAACTCAATATTCTTTGGTCTAACTTCACCCCCATGTGCTAACCCTACCCCATACAGGGCTACCTTTTGTGAATCCAACCCAAAATGCTCTGAGTAGTTTGCTCTCTGAAGATCACAGGTTTGTCCCTAAAGAATGGTTATTGTGTAAATTCACACCGAACTGCTCTGCATGCCAGGAGCAAAACTATAGGAAGCTCTGTCTGTGTCATTTATCATTTGAGTTAAGTTTAATCTACATTTTAAACAACATCTGTATAACTCCAGTCATGGATATACCAGATTGAGCACAGGGATCTTAGTTAAAACTTCATTAAACTAGTATTTTTCATGCATGGATACACTGAATTCCTTGAGGACTAGAGTTGTGCCATCCTGATTTACACATTGCTTATTCAATTTACCTTGGATATTTCAATGACAATTTTAGTTAATTATATTGGTTTTAGACGAATTAGAAATATCCAGTTAATTCCAAAGATAATTCTGGGGTTGTTGTATTAGTATTTTAGGTAATGTTTATCTGAAGTGTCCCTATTCTTTTACTCAAAGGTTGCAACCCTACTCAGAAGCCATAGTGAAGGATTATCCATGGTGACAACCCAAATAGCTTGGTACAATGAGGCCTAGTTTTCAAGGTGATGAGTAGCATCCTCGGCTCAAGGAAGGTGTACCAAACTTCAGTCTTTAAGGGCTGTGTAAACACCAAGGTTCTAGCAAAACATGTTTCATATTTCTCATTGAGAAGAAACATTTCAACATACTGACTTCAACTATCTGCACTAACTCCACCAGGGCTGGTTACTGAGAACCAGGAGATGACTTTCCATCTTGGCACTCCTCTTCAGAACACCATTCGAGGTAAGAGGTAAGAGGTCCTATGGAGGCTTTTTTGCTTTTAAACTACTAACTAATATTAAAGAATATTCCAATACGGTTTTTTTCGTGTAATTTATGACTTCTTTACCTTGCACAAATAGAAAATGGAAGCAATGGTGAAGATGTTTAACGCATGCTTTTTTTTTTTTTTATCCTTTCAATATGAAAACACATAGGGGGCTACAAAGTTTACCTGTTTGTTGAGCTTTGCACATACCTATTGCAGTTATTTTCACAGTCACTCTATCAGCGCTAAAAGCCCTACCAGATGAAATGGTTTCAGGCAGGCGATGTGTGGAGAGGCGAAAGGCTGTAATGAACCATAGATTGAAATGTGATTTGCTACTAGAGTACTAGACAAGCAAATAGTAAGGAAATTAGAATGCTTAGATGCACTTTTAACTATTTATGTGCCAGAAAACTGCCACAAGGTTGACGTTTATCTACAACATTGTAAAACCATCTTCTGTGTCTATTCACTAAACCATGAATATGCAGCTTTGAATGTTTTAACTTATACGTTTACAGTTAAAGGAAACCATACAAAGGTAGGGTAACCCGATTTTTCCTTTAACTAGGGATTCTTGTAAAATTACACAATACAAGGCAGCACCGGGTTTAATGCAGTATGTGTTTTATAAGATTAAAGGAGCCCACTGGTCTCATCGGCAGAAGGAAGAAGAGTGCCAAGAGTAGAATCCCTGCTGAGCCTTAAGGGGTTAAATCAATGTGTGATACAAGAACAAGGGATAATTGTACAGCTCCCTATTTCAGGAAGTGATTATAAGGAGCAGTGATATGTGTAATCAGTAATGAGGAAACACACAAAATGGAGTATAGCAATTCTTTGATCTGATCTGTTAGATGTGTGAGGAGTACCAGCAAATCTGACACCAGACTGACATCCATTGGTGGAAATCCTAACTTAGGAATCAATTCCCCATTCTCCCAGTCACACATCTTCAGCCTTTAGTCAGTATTCCTAACAATGGCCTCCCTTTTCTAGAGAAGAGATCAAATCTATTGAATAGACAGACCCTTATATTTTCTGCTCACAAGGAAACCACTTTACACACACACACACACACACACACCGCCTTTTCTTTTTAATTAGGGTACAGGGTTTTGTTGTGAGCAATATTGCAGACATTGTAATGTAACACGTTGGATGATATTTACTCAAATTCAGTAAGCAAAAACTGGGATCAAAATCAATGTAAGGCACATAGCGTATTTCTAAAAGAAAAAGAAAGCTGTAAAATCAAAATTAATTGTATTTTTTTTCTTGCTTTTCTGTAGTTTTCCATGAACTATCACCAAAACAAATTACTCTATACAATTATATTAAAGTAACAAATACAATAAATAATAGCTTATTAGAAACCTTTGAATAACTAACACTAAGTAAAAACAATGATACATACATCACATGAAAAAAAGCAACAAACGCTTCTATTAACCCTAAAATGTCTATTAACAGACACTTTGCAATTAACCCTCCATGTACCAGGTGGTGTGTAATGAATTAACGTACATTATGTTTACTCATCTGTAGATTATTCAGCTACAATACTAGAGATGATAAGGTCACTTTAATGCATAGATCTTATAATGGCTAAAACACTAGTGTCCCACATCATTTCTTTACTCAGATGACTTCATCACGAGACTCTACTTCCAATAAAAATCCAATAGAAATTCAATACATTAATTATTTTTAGAAATGTAGACTTTCTGGTTCATTGGTAAGGGTAGCATCATCTACAATACAATATACTTAACAAGTAAGGCTGTTGCAAATCAAAAGATAAATAGCCTAGCAGATTTCATACTCGTATGAAGCCACTGATGAGAAATATCTGTATTTCCCACGAGGAAGCACTAAACCTTGCTGTGCTTGAACAGAGACACTATCCTTTTAAATAGATAAAAGGTTTCTCGCTCATATTTTAAGAAAAAAGATTTATTTGTTTATTCAGTTTGATGACCATATACATGAGCATTTTCTTATTATACACAAATCACATATTAATAAGTTACATGAACTGTGGCATCTTTAACCTTATTTTTTCAGATTGTGACCAGTTTATGCCGTTAACTAGTTAAAAACAAAAAGTGTATACTTCTGTGCCACCATGATCTATTGTTATCCGCTTTAAACACTTTGTAGCAGGCGTATGCAATACTGTGACGTTTCAGCTCCCATACTCTGACTAGGTATGATGGGAGTTTAAATAAAAAGACCATGTTTGTTCTAGGAGTGTGAAGCTTATTAGTATTAGCAGAGATGGTGACTAATTAAGAAGACACTCAACAAAGTCCTCCTTCATCTAATTGCAATGCTATTTGAATGAACTTTGATAAGTTGAAGAATTGGTCAATTAGGCCAGTAGGTTTAACCCTTTGAGTGCCAATCTTAATGTTTCCCTAAGTTTTTATTCATACTTGAAACACATTCGGGGCACAACAGAATGTTAAGCTTATTCCTAAATCACTTTAACCCTTCCTGAGCTATAGGATCGCCCAACGCATAGCAAAATCAATTATTTGGTGGTCAAAGTGTTACTGCAGTACTGTTTTAATAACTGGTTATTTAACACCAGAGAAAGGACATTTCACAGTATCACACCAAGTCTTTTGTATCACATTTCATCCCGCAATGAGTCTTTCTAAGCGCAGAACAAGCAAGATAAAGCACACTAGGACATCTCTCTTTAGCCAAGTGGCAAATGCAAGAGCCTGACCCTTGCAGAAGAGTATCAGATAGTACCAGTCCTAATCTGGAATATATATATACAGATATCAAATGTATAATACACATATAGAAGTTGGGGTAAAAAAAGGGGATACAAATATCTCTCAGAGATACAAAAGCACTGACTGGTAATGAAAGATTAACTTTGCACTAAGTCACTCATAGTATGCTTGGCTGGAAGGCAAGCAGCAGGTGCATCCAGAATAGGATCACATTTGTACACACTGTTCAAATAATGAATGCATGTATTAAAAATTCATTTTTCACAACCTGAATAAGGATGAACCCTAAGACCCATATCATTTTATTGAAACAAAACCCCTATCAAAGAGCATCATGAACGATGTCAGTAATTAAACCTAAAAATGAATGACTCAAAAAGTACTTGGGAACATACAATGCATGCATTTTACCTTTCTTTTTTACTTTTTGATCACAAACATTGGAGTGAGCACACCTACTTTATATTGTCTCAATTCTTCATTCAGATTGAATGTATATTAATGTAGCTAAATGATGATAGTGTGATCTGTATTAAGTAAACCTTAACACAATGACAAATGGTAATTGCAGCTGTTCCCTTTGTGTTTTAATTAATAGGATGGAGAAAAAATTGATCTTCTTGTTTAAACTACCATTGATGCAGGATCTATCTATACACATGCACGGTTCTTAGTAGGACACAGCGCTAAGGTAAGAGTGATCGGTTCTTACCTTCAGCCTGGGCTCCCTGCAGGAGGATGAGGAAGAAGAGGATGGTGTGATGGGCACTGAGACCAGTAGACTTGCATATTCCACGGGTCAACATGATAAGGATCCCTTATGTCTCAGCAAAAGAGGGGATTAGGAGAGGTGATCAAGATTGTAAGCTGTGTTCTGCACATCCACTGAAAGAGAGAGACGTCTGGGCTGAGAATTCACAAGGACTCATTCATGTGAAGAACTCTCTCTGGTGTGGCTATTGATTAAAGGGCAAGAGGAAACAGGCACAGAGAAGGCTCTGTGTTTCTGAAAAGAATGATACTGTACTGAAATGGAGAAGGAGGGAGAAAGAAAAGGCTGTGAGATAAAGGAGAAAAACGGGGAGGAGTAGGTACACAGGCAAAAAAGGGAGAATGGAGAAGGGAGAGTGAAGAGGAACAGAAACAGCGAGCAATAAAACGACTGGGGGATAGAAGAAAACACTGGAAGAGGAGGATTGCAGGCAGTAATTAGGGTGCAGAGATATCGAGATCACTACAGGAGAAAAGCATTAACAAGAAATAGAAACCTTCAGTACAAAGCTAACCTGACAGTGTGTGTGTATAGTGAGCTGGTAGGCTGCTGCTAGGAAGCTGTCATGTTATGTGACCCAAAGGAAATACTAAGAAAATGCAGGCATAAAGTGCTCCAAGGTACTGACACAAGGATGGGAAGCCCCTGGAAGAAAGCTTTCCATAATGTAATCATATAAATTGACAGTGGATACAGTAGCTGGTGCCTACATCAAGAATGCAGGTATCACAAGTCCCAGAATGCATGAGTTAACTCTATACAATCATCTGTTTTGGTAAAAGGGGCAGTTCCGCAAAGTATATACCAATTTCATACTGTTCAAGTTTTAATTCCACTTTCTTGGCTTATTGGGCAGTCTTTTGTTAGTCCTTCATTTTTTTTTTTACTTTGAGGGGGTCAGAAAATCCAGGCAGATATATTTTGTTTTGTGTTTAATGGTACTTTACAGATGAAAAGAAATCCACTCTTTATATACTTAATAGGCAAATGTTGGGTTGGTAACATTTTGTTTTGCATTATTATTATTATTATTGTAAATATTATTCAGGTTTATCAGACACTGTTTCATTTGGTTCTTTGAGTAATAAAATCTTTCATTATGCCTTACTGAGCATGTGCAGATAGTTTAAGTTAGTTTCATTGGTTTTGATCTGTATATGAATGATCTGTTTATAGCAGTCTTCGACAATGGTATCCCATTGGACCAAAAGTGTATCTCCATGCAACAGATTTCTTTGTGTACAGTAGACACTCCTGTGGGCAATCAGCATTTGTGTGCAATAGGCATGTTAAGCGAAATGTATTTGACCAAGATGTGGGAAAATCCATTCCATATTCTGTAGACTTTAAGGCGTCTGGCTAATATCCCTGACATCCCCTTTAATGAAGAATGCATATTAAAATACCCAGTGTGTACTTTAAAATGCTTTCTTCCAATCTGAAAAAAAATACTTACCTGACCTAGAAGTTGCAGCCCTGCTGCAGAAGATGCCCTCCACCTCCATGATAAAACATTTATTGCCACTGATTGGATGCTTGAAGCAGCCAAATAGTGTCAGAAAAGCACTTCCATTGTAATCAAAAGGAAGCGCTTGCCACTTATGCCCACTGTGGTCACAAAAGACCCCCATCCACAGCATTCAACCAGCATTGCTAGAGCTGAGTGAGTAAATCTTCAGATTGACTCACAACTAATTACATATGGTTAATGCACTCCTAGCAATAAGATATTAAGTATATGGAACTAGACATAGCTGTTTCTAGTCTCACTCAATATACTTAAGCATCTTACTTTTTGGTTTTGTTTTTTTAGGGTTGTAGTGTAATCAGTTCACTTTGTCGTGACAAAGCAGCTTGCCTAACATGCGTCATTATACATTCATCTACTATCACCCTGCTGGTTCACAAATTTAGTATTTTTATATTAGTGTGTGCATTTCTTGTTCTTTATTGGTTTTTAACTAGATACGAGTTTTTGTGTTCAATTTCTGTTAAAAAATCTAATGTTAGGTTGACAAACAAAATTATTATACTTTTTATTCTCTGTCCTTCGGCAGATTGTATTAGGGTAAAATTTCATATATCTGAACAAATTTGAATGTCTGTCCTGGCAAGACACCCCACTAACCTCAATAAAACTATGCAGTACATATTTGGGAAATATACTTAACTACTTAAATTTTGTTTCTGTAGTAAAGCGCATTGTTGTCCATGTATAAAAGCGAAAATAAGGTAGGAGACTAGACTGAGCCTTGATTTTTTTTTAATCCTAGCATCCATATTTGTTTTCAGAACTGTAAATTGCATACATTCTTGTAAGCTTGTGTTTGAAGGACTAATAAGATGGACCATGAATACTGTGCATAAAGATTTCCTCAACTGCAGGTACTATATCCAATTTTTGGTACCTTGGTACGTTTGGAACAGCGTCACATCAGAAGTGGTAGAGGGTAACGGGTGGGGGAATTTAAACATGTATGGGATAGCCATATTATTATGCTAATTCTAAGACAAGACCAAGGGCTGATGAAGGTCTTTACATCGGGAAAAAGTGGGCAGACAAGATGGAGTGAATGGTTCTTATCTACTGTCAAATTCTATGTTTCTAAGTAGCTTGCAATTGTATGCATATGCCAATGATATGGATCAGCTGCATAAAAACTATGACAAAATTAGAAAGATCTAGTTGATAGTTTCCACGAAGCAGTAATAACCTCTTTATATATTCAGTGCTATTTAAAATGCATCCATGCGTCTATAGCTAGAAGGAAATATGATTCAACACAGTTCCAAGAAATTACTTAGTCTTTTTCATTCACTGTATGCAAGTGGGAAATAAACTGTTATTGGAGATAGGTTATCATCTTATTAACAGTTGCATTAGCTAGTACACTACCGAGCAAGCACACCCCGATAGGAAAATATACACTCACTGGCCACTTTGTGAGGTACATCTGTTCAATTGCTTGTTAACACGAATAGCTAATCAGCCAAACACATGGCAGCAACATGCATTTAGGCATGTAGACGTGGTCAAGACAACTTGCTGAAGTGCATCTGAATGTCCCAGCTGGAATCGTGACTCATCAGACAGACAACGTTCTTCCAGTCTTCCATTGACCAATTTTGGTGAGCCTGCGCGAATTGAAGCCTCAGTTTCCTGTTCTTAGCTGACAGGAGTGGTACCCGCTGTTGTCTTCTGCTGCTGTAGTCCATCTGCTTCA
The DNA here is from genome assembly GCF_027358695.1 of Spea bombifrons. Taxonomy (NCBI): domain Eukaryota; kingdom Metazoa; phylum Chordata; class Amphibia; order Anura; family Pelobatidae; genus Spea; species Spea bombifrons. Next base: position 114,484,869 of record NC_071087.1, on the reverse strand, counting down.
AGGTTTGATGTGTTGTGCGTTCAGAGATGGTATTCTGCATACCTTGGTGGTAATGAGTGGTTATTTGAGTTACTGTTGCCTTTCTGTCATCTTGAACCAGTCTGTTCATTCTCCTCTGACATCAACAAAGCCCACACAACTGCTGCTTACTGGATATTTTGTCTTTTTCGGACAATTCTCTGTAAACTTGAGAGATGGTTGTGCGTGAAAATCTCTGTAGATCAGCAGTTTCTGAAATACTCAGACCAACCCATCTGGCACCAACAACCATGCCATGTTCAAAGTAATTTAAATCCCCTTTCTCCCCCATTCAGAACGGTTTGGACTTCAGCGAGTTGTCTTGACTATGTCTGAACTCTGTGAATCCAGTTTGGGAATAAGAAGCCCCAAAGCTCCCATTGAGGGCAACGTGTCACCCAGTTCCAAGACTGAAGTGGGCTTGAGTAGAAATATTTTCTTATTTTAAATATAAAGAATATAGTCAATGCTGGCAGTATATAATGTATCATATGTATCATATGACTGATACATTTGATACATATGATATAATGTATCATATGACTGATACATTTGCGGATCCAAATTCAAAAGCAACTACGAGCAGAATATATTGTACATGTTTCACGACACCTAGGCTAACACTAAAATGCCAATTTTCTCTGTGTATTCACTTTGTAACATCTTTGTAGCCCACTTTGCTTTAGACTGTTAGCTCTTGTTGGTATTGCTCAGCACACAGAGGTATTTCAAGATTAGCCAGCAGCAAACCTGATCTTAACCCAAGTACTTAATATTTATATATGACTTATTTGCAGCACATGCTTCGAGATATGAAATAGATCAGGGCTGCAATATTACCCTGTACATTTATAAAAATTAAACAAAGTATCCTATTCATACATTTTCATACGGATCACTATGTTGTTACAAATCAATATACCCATTAAGAGACCAAAATAAGCATAACTGTTTGCAATCAGCACTAACTTATTTTGTCATAAGTAATAATTTATAATTTCTAATTTTAACATTTTTTTGTTCACATTGGTTCTACTTCTTAAAGCATGTTCCCAGGTTTCCACGGTTACACCCACACAAGTGCCAGTCAAGGAACTGGTAAGCGGGATTTACTGAGAGATTTAATGTTCATTTTCCTTAATAGTAACATGTAGCGTGTCTAGAAGAAAATGTCAATAATTAAACAGTTTGTTTATTTCTATGTTTGACACAATATTTCATCTATAAACTATTAGTTGTATATTATTATATTAAAACAAAAGTAGAAAAAGAAAACACAGTGCACTGTTGCTTGCGTATAACCGTTTCCAATGTGACATGATCCATTTTCTGTCTATCCTAATGGTTGATTTGGATCAATACATGTCAGTGCAAACTGCCAGGTATTTTTAGATGCCCAAAACAGAAAATATGAATTTGTAGAGAAGAATTTGACTATTTCTCAATGTTTCTGCTAGGCTGATTGGGTCTCCATATTGTCACATTTGCTGTGTTAAGTTACTGATCTCATTTGGTGGCAGCTTTGACATGGGGTGGCTGAAATAAGTGGATTTCAGGAGATATTTATGCTAGCTTTATCACTTTCTGTCCTGGATCTCTCCTTCTTTGGGGTAATAATAACCCATTTAAAACTAATTACTTTCAATGTACCTTATTTTCCAAAAATTCACTGGCCATAGCTAGTTTAAATAAGTGGGTTTAGTTTAGCTAAAACCTATAGTGACCATTGTTCTACCGATGCCAATAATTTTCATGAGTGTTCTAAAAGTATAAGACTATTGACCAATTGGTGTCATTGGGATGGTGGAATTAATATGTAATATCCTTATTTATTATCTTGCCCTCTAGGTTTTATGTGGTGGTTGGTCTCGACAAAGGTTTGAGTTATAGAGAAGCAAATCAGCAATTTGAACCTTATAGATAATCTCAATGAATCAGCTCATGTTTTGACAGCGTGCTATGGCATAAGGGGAAATAGATTTATGAAATCTGCATTGAACTTAAAACCCTTATGTACTATGTGTCCGGATTTTCTATTTATTTTAGTTCCATTTTCCGTATTGTGGCCAAACTACTTAAGCTAATATTGTTTTTGGGTCAGTGGCGGAACTACCAGGGTCACAGGGGTCACAGGACTGCACAGTAAGTGACCTACAAAGGGGGTAGGGAGAGGGTAGATAGTGAGAAGGGGTAGATAGTGAGAATGGGGGGTAGGGAGAGGGTAGATAGTGAGAAGGGGGTGGGCAGAGGGTAGATAGTGAGAAGGGGGTAGGGAGCGGGTAGATAGTGAGAATGGGGGTAGGGAGGGGGTAGATAGTGAGAAGGGGTAGGGAGAGGGTAGATAGTGAGAAGGGGGGAAGAGGGGGGTAGATTTGGGTTGGGGTGGGGGGCCCTTAACAGATTCTCGCACCGGGGCCCTGGGGCTTCGAGTTACGCCCCTGACTTTAAGCATTGCTTAATTGCTTCAGTCCAAGATATATAGCGATTTTGCAATTCAAACTGAGTGGAACATTTGTAAATTTTAGAGACCTAAGTGGAAAGTTTTGTGAGCCATTGGTATAAAGAAGTACAACTTCAGTTTAATTAGTGCATGTTTTAGGTGTGTATATGTTCCTTCTCTTGGATCTTTAAAGTTAAAACGATAACTATAAAAGCTGTATGAGCAGGAAGATACACTGGTATGTTGTCTTTTGATTCTCTACCATAAGCACAAAGTGAGCTGCATCGGTTGTGTAGAAGGCGCATTTATAATAATTTAAGTGGATAAGAATGTGATCAGGTCATAGACAGAATACCCTCTATAGGGAAATGGCTCAGTGCCGCTTACCCATTATTGATCAATTTAACTCTCAAAGCCTCCAGACTCCTTAAACATGTCACAGCTGGGGTCATAAGTAACATTTGATTAAAAAAATGCCTCCGGCTGTTTCAAGATTTTGCAAGCGTAGCCCTTCAGCTTACAGATAAATCTTAATCATAGGCCAATAAATATAGTTTTAAATCACTTTAACTTACACCACTGAACATCCCAATCCCACAGAAAATGTTTCCTTACATTTCAAACATTCTATTATAATTCTAGCAACCAAATGGCGTTACTAGCAGTTCTTATTAAAAGTATGACATAGGGTGGATGCAGTAAGAAAGGGGAATATGGTGCCTAAACATTAGCACATGTTGTTTATAATGCGATAAAATAGATGGCACAAAAGCACCTTGAAACGTCCTCTAGTGTTTGGTACACTCTTTTTATGTCTTGTTAGGTAATGCTTTTTCTGATTTTAGTCCTCCGTATTCAAACAATGATATACCAAATGGAAAAACACCAGTTGGGATACTCAGACATAAATAAACCATAGAAGAAAATGAGTTAGCTTTTTCAAACCATATATGATATAGGCAAGGATGGATAATGCTACCAGTAATTCTAACACATTTTGCTTTCAATAATGCCCCTAAGAGAAAGTGCTCCATGTACATGTCAGTGTATCTACAGTATTTTGATAGAAGTCTATGAATTTCACTTAAATATATTTCCAATACAGTCAGCAAAAATGTGGTGAGTGTAGATTTGAATTTGTAATTGTATGGCTTTGCTTCTTTCTGTCAATCTTTAGGTGCTACGGCCAACTTTTGTAGAATTACTTTAGAATACTGATCAGCCTTATAGTTATTAAAGTACCAGCTCTGACATAGAATGTATACTGTTTAAAAAAAAATACAATTCTTTTAAAAAGTCAACATGGAAGTGAAACTTGCTTCATAAGGAAAAAGAAAAAAACATATGGATTATTAATAAAAAAATATATATAATTATTACATAATTGATTACTATCTGATCACTGATTAGTGACATTTTAGGTCATCGATTATCGAGCAGATTCATAAAAAATGTCAGTGGCCTAAACTTGTCACTTACATGCCATCTGGCTACATATATTTATTTTACAATATTTATTTTCTTTTTAACCTAATAAATTGCTATCTGATCAATTAATGACTCTGTAGGTCAGTGACCATTGATAAGTCTCACGGGTCATACGGAAGGGCATATTACAAACAAGATTTTACTGTATTGCACATCTGTTTTTATATATTTTCCCATTACCTGTGTAGCAAGTACTGGCATAGCTGTCCCTTTAAGGATAGGTTTCCACTTGGGTTTTTTTTTGCTAAAAACGCCCATAATAACGCCAATTCAGCCACACGGCATTTTTTGGTGAATTTTACACCATTTGGAACAAACATGCCATTACAAACAAACATACCCAACTGGATCCTGCGTGCCAAAAGCAACAGCAAACAATTTGCACCATCATTTGGGGCCAATCTTCCTAGAGGAGCAGACATTCGGAATAAAGTATGCCTTACAAACCACAGAAAAGAGAATAAAGGGTCCGCTGGGCTGTGTTTAAGTAGAACTCTACCAAGGAAATGACATCAGGAGGAGGCAGATACTTGCCATTTATCCTAATCCCATTTAGCTGGGTGACAATTCTAACGTGTAAAGGCTGGAAAAACTGCCTAAGGTCAAAAAAGTAATTTCCACAGAAAGGCTAAAACGCCAGAAAAAACTCCAGAAAAAACGCCAAAACGCAGGTAAATGCAGTGGCAGTTTCCTTGGCGTTTTTCCTGGCGTTTTACATCAAGAAAATAACGCAGGACAAAAACCCAAGTGGAAACCTAGCCTAATAGTGCCACCGAGACAAAGAAAATACTAGGATCTCATTTTCACTCCTCTTAATAGTTATTGCACTGAAATGATTTTTTTTGCAAATAATGTCCTAATTCTTTCCTTTTTATCAGTTATATATAAATTAATTATTGTTATTACATATGAAGGTTGCTATTACATAAGGAGGGTATTATACACAATATTTTATTATATATTATCAGTTTGATTTTTATGCAGACAGGTATTAAGGGTGTAGTAAAGGCATCATTGTAAGAGAGAGAGAGTTTATGAATGCCATCTGGTAAATCTAGAATCAAAGCTCTGCCTGTCTGAGAACATTTAACCAGGAGTAATGGAAAAAGAGATATTATTTTGTTACGCCACGAAAAATCCTTGCATGTATTTGCATACTGTAAAGTGTGCTGAGTTTATGAGTTAAAAATATACACATAGCTATTGGTCGAAATGTACCTTATTGGCTATGATTTATAATTCGGATGCTAATGCTAATAAGCCAGTGACACGAGTTAACATGAATTTCCATAAACTCATAGGCTTGGTCTGGTTCTATTCCCCGCGCATGAGAAGGGTCTTTGAGCTCTTCCTCCTTTTGCATTTGCTTGCTTTATAGAAAAGAACCTGTCTTTGAACTGACAAGCAGAATCTATCCACCCCATACTGCTCGCTGAACTTCATCATTGATAAGCATGTTTGAAACTAGTTTCCTGATACAAGGTATAATATAATTCTGATGGATTATAATGTATATATAAATTATGCAATATATTACGGTTAGATTTTATTAAACATTAACATTATAGATATATTATTCATACTGTCATAATCACAATGTCTACATCATATTAGTGCTCCTTATGTATTCATATTAATGACTTCCTGGATCATCCACCACCCTCTCACCTTTCGTACACGAAAATTAATAAGCAATTTTTTTTCTGCTTTGCTTATGAACAGCAGGGAAATATGTTGTATCACCAATAGTGGTTTGTTCAACATGATTCAATTAATGTTTCAATTATTTCTGACAAATTAAATAAGCCTCAAATATTTTGCTTATCTTGCTTTTTGAGGATTAGTCACCCACCATTCACCACTCCAGTACTTGGAGAAAACATTTTATAATTTCACCTCGCTGAATTAGCTAGAGAGCACCAATGTGAGTTTCTCGTGCATTCTTCATACTTACTGCAACTGCCTATAAGTTACCACTTAAAGGGCAGAAATGGGATCTGTATGCTGCACTGTGTTTTATGTCCAAGTAGCAAACATGTTTTTGATATTGCTGCCTTCAAAATACAAGCCTATGGTTACTGCACCATGAACCACTGCCCGAACACTCGGTTGCGGCCTGGTCCACACCCCCTGTCCTCTCCCTCCCTCCCCCCCTTTTTTTTTAATCATGTGTGGACTAGGAGAGATTAAGTACATATATATGTGGAATAATTAGATAATAATAGAAACAATGTTATTATTAAAAAAAAAACCTTATCATAAAATTTTCAAATACAAAAAATGGCTGCCTAGTCAAACTGTAGGAGAGAGAGAGAGAGAGAGAGAGAGAGAGAAAGCAAGAAAGAAAGAAAGAAAGAAAGAAAGAAAGAAAGAAAGAAAGAAAGAAAGAAAGAAAGAAAGAAAGAAAGAAAAAAAGTCCCTAAGAGTAACTGTCCTCATTTGAGACAATTGCAAGGTATGGACAGATTTTACCTCTACACCCCTAAAATAAACCTGCTCCAGTGCCAGCTACAACATATCACTATTGACATTGTTTATTTGCGCAATGATTTGGACTCTACAGAAAAATAGGCGCAGCCCAAGCGTCCTTATCCAACAAATATTGTTAAATATAATCACCAATGTAGCAGATATGACAACACAAGACATACCGTATTTCAGCAGCCAGAATGTCTCCATATGCTTCTGTGTATTCATCTGGTACATTTACTGACCCATCATCTAGAACAGACCTGGGCAAAGCACGGCCCGCGGGCCACATCCGGCCCGCTGAATAGCTCGGACCGGCCCGCAAAGAGTGTCCTGGTGACTCACCAATGAGTCCGGTGTCCCCCCCCGCCCCGGTCACTTACCTTAAACTCCTGTGTTGGAAGCGTTTGTCTCGGGTGCCGGCGCTTTACGCTGGGCGCCGGCATATGACGTCAGACGCCGGCGATCAGCAGTGAAGCGCCGGCACCCGAGACAAACGCCTCACGCTTCCAACACAGGAGTTTAAGGTAAGTGACCGGGGCGCGGGGGGGAGATCCTGAGAAGGGGGGGTTAGGGAGTTAGAGGGGAGATACTGAGAAGGGGGGGTTAGGGAGTTAGAGGGGAGATACTGAGAAGGGGGGTTAGGGAGGGAGGTCTTACTGTGTGTGTGTGTCTTACTGTGTTTGTGTGTGTGTGTCTTACTGTGTCTGTGTGTGTCTCACTGTGTCTGTGTGTGTCTCACTGTGTCTGTGTGTGTCTTACTGTGTCTGTGTGTGTCTTACTGTGTCTGTGTGTGTCTCACTGTGTCTGTGTGTGTCTTACTGTGTCTGTGTGTGTCTTACTGTGTCTGTGTGTGTCTCACTGTGTCTGTGTGTGTCTTACTGTGTCTGTGTGTGTCTCACTGTGTCTGTGTGTGTCTTACTGTGTCTGTGTGTGTCTTACTGTGTCTGTGTGTCTCACTGTGTCTGTGTGTGTCTTACTGTGTCTGTGTGTGTCTTACTGTGTCTGTGTGTGTCTTACTGCGTGTGTCTTACTGTGTTCATAGCTTATTCAGTTATTGTAATAAATATTTTAGCCCATTTTTTAGCTCAAAATATTTTTTCCTTTTTTTTCTCCTCTAAAATCTAGGTGCGTCTTATCAGCAGGTGCGTCTTATAGAGCGAAAAATACGGTATGCACTCCGAAGCCTTGTTCATTTTGTTCACTTCTGTGCTGTGCTAATAGTTATTCAGGCCTTACTTATTCAAGCACCTCTACCAATGACGTAGGCTTGAATAACTTTATTAAACAGCACATAAGTTAACAAAATGGACAAGGCTTCGGAGTTTGTAGTTTGTAGAGGTCTGGCCCTCTAAAACCATTCCAATTTCTCATGTGGCCCCATGGGAAAATTAATTGCCCACCCCTGATCTAGAACCTAAATGCAAAAACACATGAGCACCTTTACTTGCATAGACATGCACATCTGTGCTCCTCCATGTATGTAGCTTTAACTAAAATGAAACAATGTTGGTTTTGTGATGGTGTAAACATCTGCAATATATGTCAAGCATTTACTTATTACAAGAACCTGATGCTCTGTTTCCGTTCATCTAGCCTCAAGGTAATTTAAATCAGAAATGTAATAATTTATACAAACTAGTAAGGTAATGGCCTTATCTACCACAGCAAGATTGTACTTAATCCCATCTCGTATTCTTAACTAATCTGTACACAGTATATTGAGTTTAAGTATAGAAACTAAATTAATGTACACTCAATCAACAAAATAAAAACCACAGCTAATCACTACAGAGAACAAAGCAAGAATTCAGCGCATACCCAGTGAATACCATTCAAAAAATACTAAGGCATAAATATTAGGGATCTCGTCATACTATATGGGCATATATTGCTTAGCCCACCACTATGTCAAAGCACCCCACTATGTTGAGTCCTATCTAATTTTCCATGGCTATATTGCTTACCAAGGAGCTGAATCAATGGACTGCATTGCATTTTAACCCTATAAGGTTCTCATGCAGTTGAAAGCTTTCTCTGGATACCATTAATGAGGCACCTATGTGGCAGGTAGGGCTGAGCAACCCTAAGGTCAGAACCTGCAAATATGCACTGCAAAAAATGAAATATACAGAAAGGGGAGCACACAACCTAGAAAGCACATAAATAAACATTCAGATTCCTGGGTTGCTGCTAGAATAATAACGACCAATAAGTACACAAATTCAAAGCAAGAATTCTACGCATACCCATCAAATACCACTCAAAACAAACACCTTTCTAAGGCATACATAGCGGGGATCACACATTTTGCTTAGCCTGCCACTATGTCAAAGTCAAGTTTGGCCATTACTATCTAATTTTTCATGGCTATATTGCTTACCAAAGGGGCTGAATCGGTGGGACTGCATTCCATCTTAAACCCAATGAGACTCTCATGCAATTTAACCTTAGAAGCTTCTGAGAGGTAGAATGATAGAGTGAGGCCTTTCTTACCAACCTGAGCCCCTGGGGAGTGAGATACCGTGTGGTGTGACTTGGACGAGACCGGACCAGTGTCTGGCCCCTCCATCCCTCCTGTCTGACCTGTAGGGTGCTAAGGGGCTGCCCGTTCCCCCCACCTGCTCAACTCAGACTCAAGGGCAGAAATAGGCGACCATCCTGTCGGCATTACGGATGGATCTATCTGGCCCCCCTTACCTAACTCCCACGGCCCCTTACCCTGCTACACCCACCAACCTGATCTAATGAGAAATCTCCCAATTCCCTCATTAGCTACCTAACCAATACTTTCCTTCACCTTCTTAAGCCCATCAAAACCTGCCTCTTTAAGTCTCCTCTTCCCTGTGATCAAAGTCTCAAACCAATACCCTCTTAACCATTATCCTAAGCCCACTTCTTAGTCAATGCCCCTTCAACTTAGCTGCACATCTGTTATAATGAAGCTGTTACATGGGCTACCCTATAGTTTTAGGCATTGCAGGTATCATAGTCTTGTGTTACCTTTACCCGCAATGTTAAATAGGCATCACCCATGTCACCTATCATGCAATAATGAATGGGGCAACTCTCATACAATGTAGTCTTGACCTATGTGTCTTGTGGAAAGCCTAATATTAGTTTAAGCATGTAAGCCAGTCTGCTGTTATTAAATATTTAAATTGCACTTTGTGATGCATGTTCCTTAGAGGCGTAATATCTGCATGTTAATGTTAGCATCTTGCTCTTCCAATCCCTGGCTTCAGACACAGTAATTGCAATCCCTGCGCCTTCTATAATTGTTTGCTGAATTAAATAGGAGAGTTTAATTGGAATGATATTTTGCTTTGGCTTCATTTTGAAACTCGGGAGATAAGATGCACATGGTCATTATTTCTGTCTGGTTTTTTTTCTATTCATTCAAAGACATGATCCAGAGGTCATTTTATGTTATTTTATTACTTTAAATCAATTTGGCATTGAACCCCTTTCCTGATGACAGTCAATTGCAGAAAGACCAGATTATGGGAGTTTGGAAGAGTTTTGTTGCTGTGTGTGTCAACATACAAAAGAAGGGTACAACTTACTCAGGTACCTGGCCTGAAGTAAAAAAAAGGAACACAATTATGACAAAATCTCTTTTCATATAGTTGTCATTGTGGGAATTATCAGCCACACAGGGTGGGGCTTAAAACAAAGTGTACTATGATTAAACCTTTGCCTTATGACCTACCCAATGCAAGTGACATTTCACATGTTTGCTGTAATGTGCATAGAGGGGAGTGTCTGTTAGATCATGTTGTTTGCAGGGGAAGAGATGGGCTACCACATTGTTGTGCCCCAAGAGGAGGGTTTTTTTTCCAGATGTCTTTGTGGAGTGGCTGCTGCATAGTGCTGTGTGGAGTGAGCAAAGGGGCTGCCCCATAGTGTTGTGGATAGTGTTGTCTGTTGGAGGGCTACCAGATAATATTGTGTGTGAGTGGGTACGCACCGCCATGTAGTATTACATGTAGATGGAAGGACCGCTCGCAGCAGCCAAGCCAGGGCTAGCTGGAGCATGGTCTCCTATGACAGCTCGATTACACGGCAGCTGTCATCTGCACATTGGGTCACAAGCAAAACAGTGGGAACCTCCTTGGCGTGCACTAGTAGGCACGCCAATGATGCGTGGTGGGGCAGATTCGACACCATGGTGTAAATGTTTTGATTTGCTGGATACAGGCACCCTGGTGTGGTCCTTTTGTCTTGAAGTGTTGGCATTTCTGCTCCAGTTTCCTGGCAAATCTCATTTCTATAACTGTTAATGACCCTGGCCTTCTTTGACTACTCTCTACCTAGTGAGTTTATATCCCGCTGACCTGCTGTGTGTGCCAATCCTGGCTTTACCTGACTACCTGTTCTATGGCGTCTCCTATCAACAGGTATCTGGTTCTATGACATTTGCTGTGAAATCCTACAACCCAGGTATACCGTATTAGCCTTTACCTGAGCCTCCATACTATTGGGATTATCAAAGTCCTTGGTCTCCTATCTGTGGACTTAACCCTTGGGTAGGTTATTAGGGTGCTCCTGGGTTTAGGGGTTAAGGCAGTCGTGAAATGCTGGATAGTGTTGTGTGCGGGGGAAACAGAGATAAGAAAGAAAGAGATGGAAATAGAGAATTGAAAGATAGGCAGATAGAGGAAAGAGAGAGAGAAGAAAGAGTTTGAGAAGACAGAAAAGTAGAGAAGGAGAAAGTAGAAAGGGACGCAGACAAAAAGAAAACAAGAATACGAAGGAGGAAAGAAAAATACACATACTTTTTAATGACAGACACATATGCTTGTAACAATGACAGTTGTTTTATTAGGCAACAACTTATGTTTTGGTCCTCACACTTATAACCTTTATCAAAATATGAGAACAAAGACATGACTCTAGATATATACACATGAGTGCAATATTTCTCCAGGGAGGATGCAACATATCTTTGATTTTGGCCAGAGCTTTATATTGTGTCTCCAGCAATTTATTTCATTAAAACCAAATCCAGCTTTACATATGCATTAGTATGGATTAAGAGGGTATGTATGTTAAATTCATTCTAACTGCAGCCCATAGAGCCAAATTTAATTAAGTGGATGACTAATTCAATTAACATAGGCTACCTTAATTTTCATTTGTCGCTTTGTTTCAGACATTTTCTTTTTAACTTTACATAGCTTCCTTCATTATTTTAAAGTCTCTAATCACAGATCCTCCAGACAATTACCACAGGGCAATCCTAGTTCAGGACATTTCTGGAATGGATGGATACAGGAACATTTAACATTTTTTCTAATTTCAACACAACTTGAGGCCACTTGATGCCTGGTGCTTACCATATGCATAATTTGCAGAATATCTTTTCCAGACTGCTGTCCCGTTGCCAAAGCATGTTGCTTTTAACCAAGGGTGTCAAACAACAGGACTTAAGGGCAACAAATATACAAGGATTTCTGTAGACTCATGCTTTGAACACAAGTGCTCTTGCTAGGATATCCAGAAAATCTGTCCTGTTGCAGTCCCTGAGGTCTGGAGTTTGACACATCTGCTTTATGCTCACTATGATCCAAACTTTTGAAATAGGATCATCTACTTGAGGATTTATCTGTGGCCAGTAAATAACACCTGGATGAAGGTGTGGGGAAGGCACTCAGAATAATTTATAAACAGGGTAACAAATCAGGAATAGCCAACAGTGTAGGTGATAAAAGCTAACTATGCCCTTGCCCTGTTTGCCAAGCCAATAAAGAGGCCCAGCCAGTCAACCTACAGAGACATAGGTCCTTTTTGCCCAATTACCATTTGTGTGTCCCTCCTAATATAAGATGATCAGTGAGCTTTTATGCATACGATAGCTGCGTGTGCCTTGCAGAATCCCCCATATGCATTTGCTCCTTTCCACAACCCTCAGCTAAATTCCATGCAGAAGATGTGTTCAGTTTAACACTTCTCCGTGCACATGACATTTTCACCTCACTGACTTGGGATAGGCTTCAGACCTTTCCTGCTACTAATTAGTTTAAAGAAATGTCAGATCATGAAGGATGGGTGTAGCTACTGCAGCAGGACAGGAACTTCTATGTCCGGGTAACAGTTTTAGTTTTCTTCTGGTTTACATTGTGGAAAAATGGATACTGAAGTACTCACGTAGTACTTTAATGTGCATTCTTCTATTGTGGTGGTGCCAGGAACACTAAACTGTCCCTTTCATTTCTGATTCTTATGCTCTGCATCATTATTATTTCCCACTGACTTATCTCAGACCTATTCTTAAGCTGCTGATTGATGTTGATTGGGAATGTTTCTAGTAGACTTGTGCATTCGGAGTCGTACGAATTTAAATTTTACCGGAATTTGCCAATGTCGTCAATTCGTACACATCTCCAGATGACCCGCCACAAAACAAAAGAGATAAAGCAAAGAGCTCCAAATTTTTGTTTGAATTTTGTTGTTTTTCCCACTCATCCTCATTCACTCTCTCATTCTGTTTTACACTAAAATTCTCTCACAACCTCATTCACTCTCTTATGCTTTCTCTGAATGTCTCACTACTTTCTTTTGTCCATTTGCACAAGTCTCGTTATTAGCACTATAGGTGAATTATTTCTCAAATTCTCCCATACGCTTGCTTGCTAACACAGGTAACAACTCAGCCCTGCATCCCAGTTTTCAGCTTCCAGGAGGTTAAGTTTAAATAAATACCTTCAAAACTATTTCAATGATCGACAAATTAAGCAGCAGTTCCCCTTTAGGATGAATAATATTGTGTGTCTTTCTCTTATTGCTACATAAGTGGCATTTTAGTCCTGTATCTATTTTATTATGTAAAAAATAGTGACATATAAAAACAAATTACATTTAGGATAACTTCTAATAAATATGTGTCTTCATACTTTAAAGAAGAAATATATGTAACTAGATTTTGTAAAAACAAATATTATTGGTGACTAATATTCGAGCACAAGACTGAATAGAACACTAAAAGTTGTACTCATTTTTCTGTCTTCGAAATGGTTAGTTCCATTTAAAAATGGAGTTCTGAGTACGCCTAACCCCACCAGGCAGCATAAAAGATGGCCTTCAGTACCACCATATTAAAATCATCATACCACTTCAGCTTGGCTGAATTCAGGTGTCAGGACGGCAGTAGTGAAAATGAATTGGGATGCTAACAAAGGTTGCTAGGCACTTCAGAGATGTAAGTGCTAGGAACTGCTCTGATTTAATGATGTCAAAGTTGATGCAAGTCTGAGCTTCTTTTTAAGTAAACAGTCCTTTGTGAAATGGGAGATGGGTGTTGCTTAACTCTCAGTAGGAAAGTGTTACTTTAGTGTGAAAAAAGGGAAATTGTTAGAAGATCATAGAGTTTCTGTTTAAATGAGATCTGTCACCACCAACACCGTTCTTTCGCATCACGATTAAAACTCACTATAACTTTTCCGGTTAGTATAATTGGTTCAAGGTACTTTGTACAAACATTTCTCAGCAAATGGTGAGAAAACTAGAATAATTTCCTTTCCTATTATGAACTCACCATCTTTCACCTCACCCTTCCCAGGTATGCCTGTGTCTATAGAGACACCCATGCACATGTGTGGATAGCATTTTCATTGATTTCAATGGGATCCCTTTCATTACATAGTTACATAGTTATATAGGCTGAAAAAAGACATGCGTCCATCAAGTTCAGCCTTTCCTATATCTGTTAATTTGTTGCTGTTGATCCAAAAGAAGGCAAAAAACCCAGTTTGGCTCTCTCCAATTTTGCACTAACCAGGGAAAACACTTATTGGCTGTTTAAAGTAGGACCATAGTGGAGGAGGCGATCTGCAGCTTCTCCTGAAGGTATGTACATTTGGGGGGATTTTAGACAACGCATATTAAAGTACACATAAAGTAATTTAATATGTAGTCTTCTTTAATGGGGCTGCTGGAGACAGTAAACTGTCCCTTTAAATAATCTATGTTGATATAATTGTTTATCACAGTTAAATAAAGAAAACTAGTTTTAGAAAAGAACCAACACAGCAATAATATCAATATTGTTAACAATAATAGTGGATTCGATCAATAGAAATTCAAAGAGGAATATGGCATGCCTGTGTGGTTTTTTGGATGTACACTTCCATATTCATATACAGCCAGTTGTAATGTATTAGGGCAACCAACTTTCTTATCCCATCCGTTCAGCTAAGTCAACTGATTGTTGACATCAGGACAACATCAGGAACACATTTAAGTAAAGTTATTAGTTCATAAAAGGGACAAGTAGGCTTAGTGTGAAGTATTTTTGCACTTCAGAAAAAAATCATACCTAGGATTTGGAGATGGCTACTTAATATCTTACTCCAAAATAATCATACCTGAGCATCCTGTATCACAGTTGAATACTGGAATGCTGGAATACAGCTGACTTCACGATATATATGGGCATTCGGTAATGAATGTTATTGGAACCATTTGGTTCCTACCATGTTAAGTTAATCTTTGTATAATTAATAAGTTAATATCAGTATTATGATGCTTTGGAAGGCTGTAGCAAAAGTGGTAAAGGCTAAAGCATTGAGGGAATGCATGGGACAGACATATGGCTATTCCGGACTGAAGAAATTACCAAGTAAGAAGCAATTACGATTTCAGGTTTTTACATTGAGAAGAAAATGGGCAAACATCTGCTGTCAAACTCAATCTTTCTAGGTTTGCAACAGAAGGAACTGTATTTTTTTACATGAAATCTCAGTCCACAATCTACTCACATGTATAAGATCCTTCCTCGTGTTAGTCATTTAAGAGAATGTTGCCCAATTAACGAGGATACAAAATGACAGCACAACACACAATTAGTTTGATCAAGCAAAACTTTAATGTGGAACTTTTGGTACAGCAGAAGGAAAGCAGCTATACATGTAAACGTGTGTGTATGTATGTAGATGTAATGTGTATGTATGTAAAGCCACTCATCTCGGACGCAAGGATCCCTGAATCTATCCTGGGCTGCCCGTGCACGTATCTCTGACACTACAGGTGAGACTTCAAAGTTCGTGGTCGTGGGTTTTTATAGCCGTTGTTGGGACTTTCCAGAATCTTCCAGGGACGAGTGTCTTTACATCATGGTGTAATCTTCTGTTCTGTGACCCAGGCTGACCCTCTGCTGGCCAGGCACTTTAAACGGAGATCCACCACCATTTTGTTCTTATGTGCTTGGGCGGTTCCTTATCTATATACATGTTAACGCCTAAGTTACAAGTTATATAACTATCTTTAACTGATTAACATTGCCATGACCAAGCCCAGGAGTCATATAATTAAAATCCTTTAAGAGAACAATGCAAGTTAAAGTAAATTTAGAAGCGACCTTTGAAGGGAGCCCAACAGTAACTTCGACATAAGCTCAAGTGACTTGTTTAATGGAATTTTATCCTTAATTCTGCGTACTATGTAGTCTGTCCTTACTTAGAAAAATAGCCTCTTTTAGAATATCTGGCTTACATTTTTATTATTTTCTGCCTTGAAAGGACATTTTTCCCCAAAGTGTACAAAAGACAATATCTTCAGCACCTGTAATACGAGCATGCAGTCCAGCAACTGGAAGGCCTGCGTCTCCATGACAACAATTTCCGTAAATGATCCAACAGTAACAATGCAGCAGGTATGCTGTATGCTGCTATATAGAAAAATACATCTTCATTCTGACAAAATATTTGGGTAGTGTTATTAAAAAAAATTCTTATACTTTTGGGTTTTACTAACATATACGAATTATATCTGTTATACCAGTACAAACCTTTTATAGGGAATAATAATACACTTTCTTATGCAGGTAGCTCCCAACTCCTTAGTCTTAATCAGAGCACATAGCTGTAGTCATACAGTGCTATTCACTACACTGTGCTAAAAGCGTTAATATTTTGGTGCTAGTGCATTCTTGTATGACAAGTCTGCAATCACGATGATATATACAGATCAACAAATGATAATTACGGTATATACTTTATTCTGATTCAGTCTGGTTCTGATTTGACATTTGATGAGAAAAAAAATAAATGGGGTTTATTTGCGCAACAGTAAGTAATGGGTGAATTACAATGAGAACAAACAATTATTGTGAATGCCAAAATTAATAGTCTTCCTTATTGATCCATTAGGATGACCAGCCGCAGCAAGCATCTTGTGCAAGAATGGCCAAGTGCATAATGTACAGTATTCTTAATGTGATAAAATAATACTTTTTCACCTACACTCACTGTTTAATGAATCAGCCCAGTAACTTATGTTTGCAGTACAAATGAAACATCAGTCCTCTCTGGCATAAGACAAGAATAACCCATAGTCATTCATATGTAGTCAATAATGGGTATATTTATAAAAATGTTAATACAACTTTTAATAATAATAAATAATATGTCAACTGTTTCACAATTGGGCACCGTGGTTGAATGTGTTAACATTGCACTTGTGCAATCAGAAAAAAGCAGCTAAAGCAATTTGATGTAAATGCTGGACTGCGCCAATTATTTTGCTGATCAGGACCACAATGCAGAAACCCAAATCACAGCAAACAAGAGCTCCTAAAGAAGCTGAGTGAGATGAACTGTGCGAGATTAAAGCTCTAGGGCTTCTGTATCAAAAAAATGCTCTAAAAAAGTGAATCATTTGATAAAAGGCAAAGCCTTGTCTGGCTAGCTGACCCAACTAGAGATCCGTGCAAAACAAAAAACATGCAAAATAAACAAAAAAAACCCAAAAATTTTGTCTCCTACAAGTATTCCTGCCATAGTATGAAAGGTGTTGCAAGTAGTAACAAGAGAGGAAATTCCAAGGGAAAGGCACTCCCTGTGTATGTGTGTCCCTACAGGGATGTCCTATGTCACATTAAATGGACATTAGCAACATTAGAACAGCTGAGATGTTCAGCATAAAGGGGGATAATTTCCTAGAAATACCCTCACATATCCTTATGTGTTTATATATGTCCACTATTGTACATGTTTTTGTCAGACACTGCAGAAAAATAGAGCATTAACATTGATCTTCCCAAGCCATTACCATTTACATGCTATGAATAAGAATGGTCAAAGCAATTATTTACTACAACTCGTTGATGTGTTCTGCTACTTGAGTATGCTAGCACTTTTAGTCAAATGCTTAAATGATTCCACGGCAAGAATATCTGAAATTGCTCCTGAATGACCTAGAAATATGCGTTATGTATAAACTGAATTAACTATACCTTCCCCCGTACTGCCATGCCAAGCTGCTCTTTAACTCACCATCAGCTACTGGAAAAGTGGCTGATGTGGTTATTCTTCCTTTATATACCTGCATATTCTGTTCCTCTAATTACTAGGTTAGTACTTACATTTTTCATGTGCCCATATCAGTTTGAATCTACGAAAGAGCTATGGCTGGGCAAACATTACGATACATATTTCAGAAAGAGGCAACAAAATATAATCTACTTAAACAGAATATTTACGCATGTACGTGGAATTTTCCACAATCGCTGTACTAAACATTTACTGCTATATATTTTGCAGATAGGCCAACTTAAAGAAATATATATCCAGGACCACAGTAGTACTGCTAGATAGTCACACACCAATAAATATCGGTGGTTTTATGTATTACGGGACAATCCTTTAGATGTGAAAGCAAATACAGGTATCAAGCCTATTACAAGTTAGAATAGATGATGCTCTGATGAAAGTAAAACTTAAGAATAGACCTGAAAGCCTGGTACAGTTGACAGTTTTGGTTCTGCAAATTGCCTGCGTCTTTCTTGCAGTAGACTAAACTAGAATTGCATAGGAGTCAGGTGAATGATAAATACAGTCCATTTCAGCTGAATACATTTCCCTTATGTTCAGGTCACAGGTACTTAAAATTGAAAATTATTTGTTACAAACAGGACAGACCATAAACTGCTAGAGAAAAAGTCTCTCATTGGCAGGTGCCTCTACTAGCAAGTTGCCATGACCATATACCATTCCCTGGTGCAGACATCAAAGGTGGTACAACATAACTGTTATCATTATATACTGAGGCAGACATTGACGGTGGTACAGCATAACACCTACCACTATATACTGAGGCGGACATTGACGGTGGTACAGCATAACACCTCTCACTATATACTGAGGCAGACATTGACGGTGGTACAGCGTAATCCCTATACATTGAGCCAGACATTGATAATAGTGCAGCATAACTCCTATCACTATATACTAAGCCAAACATTGATGTGGCGTAGGCCTACCACTTCATTGTCTGGCTTAGGGATGCACCGAAACAAAAATTCTGGACTGAAACCGAAAATGCAGCATTTACCTATCCGAAACCTAATATGACCTCACACCATCAAAAAAAATCTCACACTTTTATTTAAAGTAAGTAACACAGCAAAATAGGACAAAAAAAATTCAATAACAATATTAATATATATATATATATATGATTGTTAACAGCAATCACACTCCTGCCAAGGCATACCCAGATTCCAGCATGTACTAGCTGACTTGGCATGATAGGAGTGTAATTGCTAACAGCAATCACACTCCTATCATGTCCAGGTTCTAGCATGTACTGGTTGCCTAGGCATGATAGGAGTGTGATTGCTGTTAGCAATCATATATATATATATATATATATATATATATATATATATATATATATATATATATATATTAATATTGTTATTATTATTGTTCACATGTGAACTGAGCACTAGGGGCAAAGAATTAGACATATAAATCCCATATTTGCAGGTATACAATAATAATGTATGGAAACATAGCAAGAGATAAAATTACAGGCATAGATGATAGGTTGCATAACCCAAAGCCAGCCCTGGCGTCCACACTGCCCACATAGAACCTGACCAGCACCCAGATTACACACATAGGACTTACCATCTTTGTCCCCAAACAGCCCAGCATGAGTCAACTTTGTCCCTAAACAGCCCGGCCTGTGCCATCTTTGTCCCATGACACCCTGTCTGTGTCATCTTGGTCCCCAAGGCTCAAACATCCTGCTTGTGCCATATTTGCCTTTACACAAATCAATTATATAATCATACAATCATACACACAAATACTTTTTCAGTCACTAATTCACACTTTCATTCACATAATTAATTCACACATTCATTTATTCTCTCACTTATTCACACAATGCATCCACACATTCATTTATTCTCTCACTCATTCTCACTGTTTATTTATTCCAATATACTTACTACCCTCTTTCTCACTATCTACCTTCCCCCCTTTTCTACCCCCTTCTCACTATCTATCCCACGTTCCCTCGCTTCTCACTATCTATCCCACTCTCCCTCGCTTCTCACTATCTACCCCCCTCCCTCCCTTCTCACTATCTACCCCCCTCTCCTACCCTTCTCACTATCTACCCTCTCCCCCTTTGTATTTTTTCCAAGTATTGCTGCATCTATGGCTGCATCTGTGAAGCTTTGTGACTAAGACTTATTTTGGTTTCGTGTATCTGAGTCATTATACCCTAATGTACATGTACATTTTTATTATGAATGTATATTTTTGTCAATCTGCTTTGTAGTTTTTACTCGCTTTTGTACTATGTCAAATAATAGTTTAAAAAGTACTCAAATGACTGCATACACACACACAGTCTAAAGCCTTAAATATCCACCTAGTGAGCTATTGAAATCTGTGTGAAATAACACCTATGGAGGAACACTCTATTCTTATCGGTAGAGCATTCTTGTAGTTGATTAGTGTGTAAACAAAAATTGGTGACCCAGTTTATGGTTCAGCACAAACTCAGCCAGATAAAGAGTCTTATTTTTCAAGCTATGAAAAAGCTTAGCTTGACTTCCCTACCATATGTAAAGCCTTCTGAGCATGTGCACACACTATAGGGAAATAGACATCTTACCTGGCTTGCTTCCACTATATAGCAAGCTGGTCCCTGAAACATGAGTATTAGCTGTGCTTATGACCAATTTTTTGACTAAGGTCTGTTCCCTCAGTAACTATTTATATATATATTTTTAAATTAAGCTATATAACTATTTTTATTCCACTTTCCTAAAAGTATGTGTCAGTTACCAATTTGTCAGGAGGTCACCCATATATGGGTAGTGGAAGCAGGAAAAGGAGGAAGGGGTGGTTCAGTAGGGCTCTTGAAAAATACAGAATCGTCCCATAGACACCCACTTTTTCTGAAGACACCTGAGGATTTACAGCTTGGTTGCTTTTATTGGCTTGATCACCTTTAATGGCTTTTATTAACTTACCATTTATCTACATTGGCTGCCATGGCTGATGAGAATTTGTTGAGAGTCTCATTACCAAGATGAAGCCCTCTGCAAGAGAACATGGCACCCTTATAGATTTTGGAACACTTGGGGCAGTTGGCAGCAAGCCAGGCTGCAGATTTCCCCTCCTGCTGTTAGAAAGAGGTAGTCTAGGTAGTGCTAGGTCACCAGCTCGTCTGAGCACTGGACCCGAACCATGGGCAGCCCAAGGCTTGGTGGAGGCCTCGGAGTGGAAGTAGATCGACATCACAAAGAGGCCGGCAAACCCTTCAGTGATCATAAGGAAGCGGGTGTATCAGATAGGGAGTTGGCGGCTGCTGCAAGATCTGACACAGAAGACAAGGCGGCAAGGGAGCGCAATTCACCTATGCGTGTACAAAGACGGGGCTCATCACCATGGGTCAGCAAAGTGGAGTAGTAAACATGGTGGCAAGGATCGAGAGCCAGTGATTGGGTTGCTTCGGTACATGGTGCTGAGATGTCTGCAATTGAACATGTGTATGAGGCCACGTGAAGATTTGGAGACGATCAGTGAACTTGTATTGTAATTTGTTCCAGAATATGGACTTACACATAATTCCTTGAGGTAAATTTCTTGTGGTTTGATTAATTGGAGCCTTAACTTCTTATTTTCTTTATCAATGTTTTACAATAACAAAGGTTACCTTTTAAGAATGTTTTTATTAACTTAATATATGGGTGGTCAACTTTAGTCTAAGGGTTTTCAGTTCCGTATTTAATTACAGTTTGCTTTGTTGTTGACCCAGAAATTCCTTTTTTTCTATCTTTAGAATATAAAATCCGGTCTGATGCTCTCTCCCAAGAAAATGGGTGAAATATCCCCATGAAAGTTGCTGATTTCTCAGTAATATGCAAAGTGATTGCTCTCCTGTAAATTAGTAAAGTGAACTCTAATTGATTATGTAAGTTTCAAATCCTGGCATGTGTCACCTCTCAGTCATTTGCTTAAACAGACAGGAAGAAAGACATTTAGCCAAGCAATTAGTCTGTATTTTAATTTACGGAAGCAATTTCATTATAATGAAAACCCGCGTTCAAAAGTGTTTTTCAAAATTCTGGGACTGTAATGGGCTTTGTCATCTTATTGGGACTTGTTATCTGCTTCTATAGTTAGAGGCTATTTATTAATATTCATATGGAAGCATCCTTGTATTTTTAATTAGTTTAAATATTTGTTATAAAATGGAAATTGATCCACCCTGGTCCCTTTCAGATGGAGATTTCATTATTAAAATCTTTAAAATAAATTTAAGATTTGAGCTCATTTAACATGCATGTGGGAGCATGAAAGCTAGGCACTATCCCTATAGTTGGTGAACTTCATTAGGATTTACTTTATCTCAATAATAACAACGTTATTTTAACCCCTTAATGACAAAGCCCGTACATATACGGGCTCAAAATGGTTAAGGGACCGCCCATTGTCCTTAAGGGGTTAATTATAGAGAAATAAAAAGTCTAAATAACAACTTAATAATTAGCTTAACTTAAAATTTAGATAAATGTATAATATACTTTGTTCATTTTAAAAAAGGAGGCCTTGCCCAGTTCACTCAGCACTATTTTTCTTTTATTGACCATATTTTTACTCTTTGGTTTTACCATCAGGGACAGGGCCAGTGGCACATATACCAGGCCCCCAAATGATGTAAAACTCTACATACCCTATACAGGAAGCTGAGGCATGTGCAAACAATTGGTGGAGAGAATTCAGAAATAGAACTAGAG
The DNA here is from genome assembly GCF_027358695.1 of Spea bombifrons. Taxonomy (NCBI): domain Eukaryota; kingdom Metazoa; phylum Chordata; class Amphibia; order Anura; family Pelobatidae; genus Spea; species Spea bombifrons. The sequence goes on along the minus strand of NC_071087.1, from coordinate 114,462,412 downwards.
ACACAAACATGTCCTTTTTAGATTCAGGAATGCATGTTATGGAAAATGAGGTCAAGTACTCAGTGGTGGGCAGCTGGTGACCACCGTTATTTAATACTCCTTGTATCAAAAAAAATGACCATGTTATACTGTCTCTTTTTTCCATTAATATGTGTTGTTATTAATGTATAGTCAGCAAAAAATACGGATATTTTTCATAATCAGTCATCGCCTAAGACTCATTTGTCATGTCTATAAGGCTCATTTCATTTTAAATGAGAATTGGCTGTACTTTATGTACAAAACCTTATTTGTACACATTCAAGCTGCTTTATTAGTTCACTCAAGATTACGTGGACTTTGGGGAAACAGGTGAAAGTCTGGTAGTAATATAGCAAATAGGAACTAGGTGAGTTTAGGGACAGAGACAGTGCTAAACTTTGTTACAGGGCAAATAAATATATTTTATTAACTATTATTGACAATTAGTAGTCATGTGTAAAAAAAAAGAAAATCGAAGTTAAGGTAAATGATGAAACTAGGGCTGCAACTAACGATTATTTTAATAATCGATTAGTTGGCCGATTATTTTGTCGATTAATCGATTAATCGGATAAAAAAATACATTATTTTAAATTGAAGAAAAATTGCAATAAAAAACGTACAATTTACACTTTCATCTCTTTATTGCAATGGCCTCTCTATTCACCTTCTTATTTTACTGACATAATACAAGCTACAAGAACCCAAACACAGTGCTTCTCAAACTAGGTTTTAATACAAAGTTATTAGTAAATATTAATTCATATGTTAACTATTTTTCATATTTAATAAAAACTGAGAAAAAAGCCTTGTTTAATTTTTTTTATTTACCAAACTGCCCCCAGTTATGCACATCTGACCCCCAGCTTGCCACTCTGCCCCCATATATGCCTTATACCTCTTATATGCCAGATTCCACTGTGCCCCCTGATATGCCACTGTGCCCCTGATATGCCTTATACTCCTTATATGCCAGTGATATGCAACTGAGCCCCCGATATACCTTTTAGCCCCAGATTTGTTTTATGCCCCCCTGATACCCCCTATATGCCACTGAGCCCCCTGATATACCTTTTACCCCCAGATATGTTTATGCCCCCCTGATATGCCTAATATCCATATGCCTTATACCCCCTATATGCCCTAAAAATTCATAATACCCCCCATACACCACTATAACTCACCCATACACCACTCTGGCTCCTCCCCCTCCCATACACCACTCTGGCTCCTCCCCCTCCCATACACCACTCTGGTTCCTCCCCTCCCATACACCACTCTGGCTCCTCCCCCTCCCATACACCACTCTGGCTCCTCCCCCCTCTCATACTCCACTCTGCCTCCTCCCCCCTCCCATACACCACTCTGCCTCCTCCCCTCCCATACATCACTTTGCCTCCTCCCCCTCCCATATACCACTCTGCCTCCTCCCCTCCCATACATCACTTTGGCTCCTCCCCCTCCCATACTCCACTCTGCCTCCTCCCATACACCACTCTGGCTCCTCCCCTCCCATACATCACGTTGGCTCCTCCCCCTCCCATACATCACTTTGCCTCCTCCCCCCTCCCATACTTCACTCTGCCTCCTGTGAACCTCCGTTTCTGACAAGACACCAGGGAGCCGGGTAGAGAGGCAGAGTGGCGTATGAGAGGGGGAGGAGCCCGAGTGGTGTATTGGAGGGTGGCTCCCATACACCCCTCTGACTCCTCCCCCCTCCCATACACCGCTCTGCATCTCTACCCGGCTCCGTTACTGAAGGCACTTTCATTGCAGCTTCATAGAAGCCTCAGTGTAAGTGAAGGGCAGTAACGGAGTCTGTCTGTGCGATGCAGAGAGGATGATTCTCTGTCAGCCGGTGGGGGTCTGCATCGCACAGACAGACTCCGTTACTCACCTTCACTCACACTGAGGCTTCTATGAAGCTGCAGGGAAAGTCCCTGTCAGTAACGGTGCCGGGTAGAGAGGCAGAGTGATGTATGGGAGGGGGGAGGAGGCAGATGGGAGGGGGAGAGAGACGGAAGTGAGAGACCGGCCGACAGTGAGAGGAATCCAGGTCCCCTGCAGCGTAGCGGGGGATCTGGATTCCGGTGTTATAATCCGATCTCTGTTTGAGATCGGATTATATAAGGAGAGGAGTTTTTCAGAGCATTTGCTCTGAAAAAACCTCTTTTTATAATCAATAAAAATCGATCCGATTAATCGATGATGAAATTCGTTGACAACGATTTTCATTATCGATTATTATCGATTTCATCGATTAGTTGTTTCAGCCCTAGATGAAACACATATATTTTCCATATGTGGGAGCTCATAAATTGGGGTGTGTTTGCCTGGGTGGATGTTATATTCCGTGTACCTTGTGCAATAGAGTTTAAAAAGTGGTTTTATTGTGTATGCTATAAGTGTGCTTTTTTTTAAATTGCGTTGTGCTCATCTCTTTGTATTTAATGTGAATCAGGACTACTTTGCGATTCATAAATAGCAAACTCAAATTGCACTGCCCCCAATTGTATTAAAATGTTGATTTGACATAAGCACTACACAGGGAGTTGTGAATAATGCATTACCACAAGTATCATGAAAGGATAACAATCATAGTCATTTACTTATTTGTGAATACAAATGCAAACTTATATCAGTTAATCAATATTGCCTCTCACTCTTTTTTCTTTGTTAAAAAGTTTTTTTTTCATTAGCCAACTTGTTTTCAGAACCATGTATATTTAATGTTTCTATTACGCTATGATCAAAATAGAGAAAGAACATTTTCACATGACCTGTAGGAGTTACCATTCAATAGAATTAGTATCTATGAGCACCAATCAGTTTTCTAGACTATTGCAAAGAAAAAGAAAATACAAAATACAAAGCGATTCAACTTCTAGGACACGTAGTCAAATAACATGCTAATTGTTCATCCACATGTAAATAATTAGTGCATGTACAGTGCCCTCCTCAAATATTGTGTGCAATTGTTTGATATCCGTGACAGGGTATTTTTGTGTATTGTTTAATGAAAAGATAAAAAGGTTAACCCCTTAAGGACCGGGCTCATTTTTCGTTTTCTACCCTGTGGGACCGAGGCTGTTTTGACACTTTTGTGGTGCTTGTGTTCAGGTGTAATTTTCTCCTCACCCATTTAGTGTACCCACATAAGTTATATATTGTTTTTTTCAGGACAAGATGGGCTTTCTTCAGATACCATTATTTTGATCGTATCATCTTATTTACTATAAAAAAAATAAAAAAAACATGGTGAAAAATTGAAAAAAAAGACATTTTATGACTTTTATTTGAAAAATCTTTTACTCACCTAAAAAAGCAAGTAAAAAAACTAGCTAAATAGATTCTACTACTTGTCCTGAGTTTAGAGATACCCAATGTTTTTATGTTTTTTTGCTGTTTTTTGTACGTTATAGGGCAATAAGTACAAGCAGCGTTTTATGATTTCCAAATCTTTTTTAACAAATCTGGTCAGTCTGCCTCCATCTCCTCTTTGGAACATCTTTGAAGCCGGTTAACTCAATTTAACCCATTCAAACCATATATTTTTGAAAACTAGACACCCCAGGGTATTCCAAATGCTGTTATTTTAACCCTTTCCATGCACCAATTATACAACTACACTTTGTCAAACTTTGTAATAGTAATTTTTTTAATTTTTTTTTCCACACAAATTGTACTTTAGTTATAGATATACAGGTTCTGGTATATGTCACTGTCAAACAACACCCCAATATGTGTTCAGCAACATCTCCTGAGTACATCGATACCCCACATGCATGGGTTTGTCAGATTGTTCGGCTGGTAAAAGGCTACTTTTGGGGCATGCGTAATTCAGGTGGTCATTTGGTCATTGTGCCTCCCTCTCCTCTTTGGAATATCTTTGAAGCCGGTTAACTCAATTTAACCCATTCAAACCATATATTTTTGAAAACTAGACACCCCAGGGTATTCCAAATGCTGTTATTTTAACCCTTTCCATGCACCAATTATAGAACTAAACTTTGTAATAGTAATTTTTTTTTATTTTTTTTTCACACAAATTGTACTTTAGTTATAGATATACAGGTTCTGGTATATGCCACTGTCAAACACCCCCCCAATGTGTGTTCAGGAGCATCTCCTGAGTGCAGTGATACCCGACATGCATGGGTTTGTCGGGTTGTTTCAGATTTAAAATGCCACATTTGGGAAGTGCGCTTTTTTTCTCCATTTTGGTCAGTCTGTACCTATGCCCTATCTTTGAGCTAGGCCACTCCAATTTACCCCATCAGCCATTTTTTTTATATATTAGACACCCCTTGGGTATTTGAAGTGCTTTTATTTTAACTCTTTGTTGAGATTTTTTGAGAAATTTTAGCACTTGCTCAAAATAATAAACTTTATTTTTTAATTTTATTTTATTTTTTTAATACTTTTTTTATATTTTTTTTTACACATTTTGCTGGTACTGGATGGTTCATCTAGTGACATCACTGCATAATTATTTTTAAATGTTAGCAAATTTTTTTTAATTTTTTTTTCCATTTTTTATTTTTTTTTTGACTATTTTACTAATCACATAGTGATTAGAAAGCTGGGCTCCATTGACTTGCATGGTTGAATGCAGTACCTGTATTCAACCAGCAAGTGGAGCCAGTTCTCTAGAGGGTCTGGAGACCCTCTAGCGAACTTTTTCGTCTCTATTGTTTTATTTCCCGGGCCGCCGCCATCTTGCTTGATGGCGAAGATCACCGGCAGCGGCGGCTGTGACCGCTCTCCGGAGCGGTCACAGCCCACCTAAAGGTAAGTGTTTGGTGTCGCTGGATGCCTCCTGATCGAGGCATTCCAGCGACACCATTTAAGTTTAGGAGGCGATCGTTGATCGCCTCCTAAACGCTTTTAAAACGGGCGTCCGCCGCCATACAATGTATGGCGGCTGTTGACGCCCCGGGGAGGGGCCAGACATGGCCCCCGATGCCGATCTCGGCCTTGCTGAATGCCTCGACATCGAGGCATTGCAGCAAGGCCGTTTAAGCGAAGAAAGTGATCCTTGATCACTTTCTAAGCTTATTTAATTTTTTGACGGTTCAGGACCGTCAAAGGTCATTTAGTGACCTTCTTGTTATGACGGTCCTGAACCGGCAAAGGTCGCGAAGGGGTTAAACAATAAAGGCACTTTTTCGAAGCCTTCTTTGCTTTGTATTTACCAAGGGTGTCAATATTTATTTATTTAATTTAATTTTTTTGCTTTTTTTCATTTAAAATGAACTGCTGTCAGAAATGATCAAAGCGTACCTCCAGGCAGCCAATTAGGATCATAGTAATTGAACAATTGCTATCAATTACGGTACTAAAATGTGTCCAGATCCCCTTGAAATGAACTAAAATTAAATTGAGACAAATATATACAGTATCTAAAACCCTACATGTTTTACTCATATATACAACTCCACAATTTATAAAGATACTTTGTAATATACATTATTAAAACCCCTTTCCACTGTTACTAAATTGTTAGAAGCCCTAAATTTGACTGACAATCTTCATTGTGGAATGTCCTCTTGTAAATGACATATTTTCCCTTTTTATTCCCCTTCCAGAAGCAGATGTGAAGTCAGCGTGGGAGAAGCTCCCCAACCCGGCCCCAGGTGCCAAGAGCCCTGATTGCAGATCTGCATGAGGGAATACATTTAATATACATTCATATCATCAAAAGCAAAATGGACCATAGGCCATGGAAAGTAATAGAAGATGAAGATTGGAGACCATAAAACAAATTAAACAATCAGCTTATTAATCCACATGACATCTCTGAGGAATTTTTCACTAATCATGAAAAAGCAAGGCTTAAGATGTTGTACTTGTGCACATTAATGGGTTTTCATGAATGTAAATCTGATTTTCTCTATTAGATTTCTCAGCGAAATCAGGTTTTGAACACTATACGGACCCATAATGCACTTAACAAGATATATGGGTGGGTGCCATAATATGACATGCTCAGTTCTCTTTGGATGCCCACCTTTCTTCCTATCTCTATTGTTGTGAATTCTGGCACATGTTTTAAATGCACACATTGCATTCATGTTCAGCTCTAACCAGAACAGGATACAGTGAAATGGCTGATTGTGTTAAATATTGAGAAGTGTTGACATCCCATTTCACATCAACATTCTTTATCTCCCTTGATTCTGCCACAAATGATGAGTCTCGGCTCTCTCTATCCTCTGAATGTGGACATTGTAGCATTGATGGATGACTTCATTATTTTATGGGCTATAGCAAATGGCAAGCACAATCATATTGTTTTTTTTCTCATTTGTTTTGTTTTACTTTAAAGAGGAGAAATGGCAAGCACAAAAGAATGGAAAGAACCTTAGAACATTGCTACCTGTTTCAAAAAATTCATTTTTTAAATTAATTTTGACAAGATAGATACTTTTTTGTTTTGTAAAAACAACAAGTTTAGCACTAGCATAGAATTACAATATTCATGGGTGTAGATTTATAGCTGTCTATATAATGTGTCATTGGTGTATTTTTGTTCAATTTTTAAATATCATGGAAGAACATTTTATTGAGATGAGTCAGCTTTAACAAGTCTGGTTTTGTGTATATATAGTTGTTTTATATTGACACTGTTGTAAATGACTATTGTAGCTGGAAATGGCTGATTTTTTTTATGGAGTATCTTCACAGGAGTACAGAGACCCTTTATTAGGAGCCATCACTCATGTGTCCCAATGACATGCTGTATTGGCTAATCCAAGTTGAAGTTTAAAAAGGATAATTGATCATTAAAAACACTCTTTTGCAATTTTATTAACACAGCTAGAAATGCTTGGTGTCTCATGTGCTGGGTAAAGGACGCTTTATGGTTTGCCAGGAACCACCTGGTGTTGAGGAAGGAGCAGGTCACAGTCCGTGACTGCTGCAAGCTTATCCACGCCCTGCTGAGAAACTACTCTCTTATGGACAGCCTATGTCAATATCTAGTTGTTTTATCAAAACCCAAACAGCATGTTGCATAAATTATGAGGTGTGTATTAGAGCCCTGCGCAGGACTGCTTTTTTAATCCCGCTCCCGCCTGCTCCCGCTGTTTTTAATCCCGCTCCCGCAATGTGGGTGATCTGCTCCCGCCCGTTCCCGCCACATTTGTGGCCAATCCCGCCCGCTCCCGCCACATTTGTGGCCAATCACGCTCGCCTCCTTACCTGATTTCCCGCGCAGTCCCGCAATTGTTCCCTCACAGGTAAGTGACGTCACATCACGTGACTCGGCCTTGTTCCTGGGCGGAGCAAGATAGGGGACACTGTTATGGAGCAGGGAGAAGACAGCCTTGCGGGACTGCGCGGGATTACCGGGACCCGCAGGTACAGTGCCTGACCGCCCGCTCCCGCCCGCAGCCCCAGCAAGACCACCCGCGCCCGCAAGTTTTTTGGCGGGTCCCGTGGGACCCGCCTCCCAATGCAGTCCTCTAGTGTGTATGATGCGGTGGTATTAGCCATTCATTCATTTTCCCTCCACTATAAGTAATATCCGAAAATGCTGGTTATTTTTATCCCCTGTGTTCCTAAGTATAAATTTTTTATCTTGTATTTTATATCTTTTTTTTTAACTTTATTTAACATGGAGGATGTTAAATAAAGTTAAAAAAAACCCCCGATGTTTTAATTTAAATCCTGTGCGGCCGCAGACACGTAAGGCCGGCCTTGGTGGGGACTTCCCGGCCCCTTAGAGTGGCGGACCCGGCAAATCCCCCGTGTTTCCCCGAAAGTAAGACATATGTCTTACTTTCGGGGTACGGCTTATATAGCTGACCCCTCTGAAACTCCCGATACGTCTTACAATCGGGGGTGTCCTACTATCGGGGAAACACGGTATCTCATATTCAAATGCTTTGCAGACCATGTGGAGGCTGGAGTGTTCTCCATTTTTGTGCATTTGGAAAAGCTTTACATATAAATATAACTATAAATGTCTATCCTTTCTTTTGCGTCATGTAGGAATTAAGAGCCCTTAGCCAGTGGCGTATCCAGACCTACGACAGCAGGTCCACATAATAGGGGTCTGAGCCCTATTGGATGATCAGGCTCCCTGGGGCATCGCCTACTTAATGGGTCAGTTGGGGAACCAGCCCAGTTACACTACAGAAGTCAGGGCCTAGCTAGCTCAGCCTCAATAGCACATCCTTAAAAGCTGACAGCGTGGAAGAAATTTAAAGGCTACCGTTAATCTGCCTTTAATCTGGCCTAGGGCAGCAACATCCTACTAAAACAATAAATTAGGCAATATTATATATCATTAAATAATAGTTTTTTGAATGGTTTGACCACCTTTGGCTGTGCTTCATGCAGGGTAAACATTGCTCATCTTGCGGGATCGCCTTGCTTCATGATGCAAGTAAATTTGATAAGTAGAACTTTTTCAAAAAGTGGTGAACAAAGATTCTGTGTTCTCCCCAGAAGTTCACATTATTATCCCCTGAGCATCAAATGATATAAATATTCAACAAATATGGAAGCATGAACGTATTTTTTTTTAAGACAATACTGTTAAGCAGAAATATGTTATATTGAAACAGTAATACAGTGTTCTTCTTTGAGTTATATTTTTCAAATGTTATAAAAATTCAATATTTCTCACACTTATTTGCTGTAATAAAAGGATTTTGATAGCTTCAGACCATCCAGGTTTTAAAACTTATATTCCAATGAGTTTAAGTCACATGTGCATTGGAAAATAAACACAAGGCCCCATAGTATTTAATAATTGATCATAGTTATTGGCTTTGATGTCTGAATCCCTGCGTATCATATATTTTGGTTTTGGAAGAAACTGCGGGCGTAAAAACTTTATTTTCTCTCTAGATGTTGTTAAAAATGCAAACTAATACAGTTCTTTCAGGTTCAGTTCTTTCTTCAAATTACATAAATTAATGGAAACGGCAACATTAATTGTCTAAGCCCATATTTATTTAGTAGTGCTTTGCACACACATCCCTTCAGTGCATTCACTTGCTCTGCGTTCATTATATTTTAACTATTACACAATATACATTAAAAAATAGTCTTTACCGACCATGCATTACAACAGTCCGACGGTGCTAATTGGACGGGACATCTTTTTCTAGGATGCACATACATTTCACATGTAGATTCCCAGCACTTGGAACATACTACCCTACATTATGTACTGTAGGAGGTATGAGGATGAAATTAATTCCCTTTTGTGAGTTAATACATCTACATACTTCAGTGCAACACTTTAAATGCCCTGGTCAGCAACATGTTAAACATATGTTTATATATATATGAAAAAATGGCCAATGTGGTCAGCCTACTGACAACCTGACCATTAGAGATCTCATGTAATAGAGGATAAAGTTAACATACCTCATTGCTGTAAATGATATATATCTTATGCTCACTGCGTTGTTCCTTGACCTCTATTATGAGATAATTAAAGCATGAAAAGTAATAATGCGTTAGCCTGGTATTTTTTGCCCTTTGTACATTTTAAAAAGGCTACCAATGACCAAACGAGCTCATAGTGATCTAATGTCGCTAAAAAGGTCTTTGTTTCCACTTTTGAAATACATAATGTACCTACACAGGACACAAATTAAAATATTCAGCCCACTCGACATTGTATTCTTCCTGATTTAAGATTGGCAGAACATGAATACTAGTGATTACTTAAACACATGTTTAAAGCTTCAAGTTGTTCCTTTAATTTAACAAGCTATTTTGTTAAAGAAGGGAACAGATTATTACCTTCTGCTACATTGTTATAGTAGTTTAACCTTCTGTGGATTCCAGTCTTTGAGTATGGGAATACATATCGAGTAATGTAATACATTTTAGGAGCATGGCTGTTACAAAGTGATGCGAAATAAGAAATCTCAAAAATGGTGACAAGCACATTGTGGAAAAGTAATGCCAATACATTTTATACAGGCAAAACAATCATATCTTAATAAGGGGGAAATGTTAAAATATTTGGCATTGAGCATTGTTCTACCCTTGTGTTTTAATCAAATACATGTCTTGTTTAAATAAATGTCTGATGAGGATACTTATAAATCCAGCTTGGTTCAAAATGGCATCTTCTGGCATCATTTAACAGCAAATCTGTCTTTTTGTGTGTTTGATGTGTAAAGCAATTCCCCTTTTGCGTTAAAGCATTTTTATTTTCCTCTAGGAAACAATAATATAAAACGGAGAACATGACAACAGGGAAACCGGTTTTATGTTCTAGTGCCATGGGAACCAATTAAACTTGATACACAGAGATGTGGATTTTACTCTGAAGTTTACTGTAATGATTAGCAGAAGGAGCAGCTAGTCACACAGATTTACCTCTGTCTTAGAGATGCCCCCTGATCCAAGAAGCCCCTTTATCAGGGTATGGGGTCATTTAACTAAGATAATAGCATCTATCAAATAGAGGGGATTCCAAACATTTTACTTGCACTCACACCCAAGGCAGCTACTATTTCAGTACTAATCTACCTGCCAGTAAGCTTTTAGAGCTTCTGATAATTATTTATCCATCTTGGTAATATTCGTCCAGCTCATGGTCGCTGTCACGATCAAGTGCATTTATTTTGGAGAAAGTGCAGTACAGAAAACCTTTTTAAAAAAAAAAAAAAAAAAAAAGCTAGCGGTGACTTTAATTATGCCCAGGAGATTTTTTGAGCTGGACATTTCAGTTCATAGTCTCTTTGGAAATGGGGAGAGAGTCAGGGAAACCTTGCTTTTAAGATACCCCAGGAAATAATGCAAGGTATTGTATTCTGCTATCTTATAAAAGTGGTTGGCAACAACTCAGTACATAATAAATGCCTATATGTACATATAAATACATGCACTGCTGTGCAAAAGTAGTAGGCATGTGTGAAAAATGCTGTAAAGTAAGAATGCTTTGAAAAATACTTATGCTGTTATTTTTTGTTGCTGTGCTCAGTTTTGTCATGGTGTATGACTTTTGGCATTAAACTGTCTTCAGCAACCCTACTTTGTTAGTGAGTTAGTGAGTTTGGCTGTTGCTTACCCAGTTTTATTCCTCCTACACAACTGTCTTTGTTTCAATTAATGAAATTGTGTTTTAACCTACATGTTACATTGATGATCATAAGTACCTGCTTCGTATGATTGTTTAAATCTAACCTAACTATATGCCTGCAAAATCCCTGACTTTGTGCAAGTGTACCTAGAATTTATGCTGTTTTGAAAGCAAGAAATGGTGGCACCAAATATTGATTTGATTTTGAATTCTTCTTCTGTTCACTCACTTTGCATTTTGTTAAATGATTAAAATAAACCATTAACAAGTGTAAAACTTTAGCACAGTACCATATATTTTAGTTTCATATAACCTTTTCTAAGCAATGGATTTAGCTGTGACAAAACAGTCACAGTTAATATTTCATGCTATTATTAACCAATATTTTGCTTCTGCTGTTAGGCTTTCTAGAACCATTAGTATATGACTATTAATCCTACGTGCATTTTTCCACTGCCACATTTTGGCAGCTTAACAGGCCTATAAAACAAATATTTTGATTAGTGCAAGTGTTTTGTGTAGATTATTTAAGTACATCTTTGTACGTTTATGTTAACTGCACCTTCAAACTTTATTATAATAAGCGTACTTGGAAACTATCCACACTTGTCTTTGAGGCTCCAGGTGTCACAGTTCTCCGGGCTGTCTCAGAAGGTCAGAATGAGGATGGAAGGCTTGTGTTTAGTTCCTCCTACTCTCTTCTCCTTTTTGATGAATCTGCAGTTAGCTGCTAACCCTGCCCGTTTCAATCTCATGTTATGGATTTGGTGCTTATTAGAGCAACATGTACAAATAATGGATATTATTGATAAATAGCTGATGGTGGGACTTCGGTCTATATTTTTAGACACCATTAATGATAAAAAACACCAACTTGTACATAAAAGCTTTCAACCGCCAGACAAAACGTAGATTGGATTGGGTTATAATACCTTTGCAGGCCTTTTTGCCCTTCTTCCTACCTTTGTTTCCAAGTTGCATTGTAAACTATAGTCTGTTAAATTTAAAGACACCTTGCATTAAGTTTGTACATCTCTGTTAAGAGTTATTATGGTGCTTGTGGATTTTTCTTACGCTGCATGAAGGATATCTGTTGCGTTGGACAATGCTTCCTTTTTGATTTCTATACCCCTTCTCCCACTGCACTATATTTATAAACTCTTAATAAAAATTGATTAAATACAAAAATATTTAACAAAAGATAGCATTCAACCACAGCATTATTGACATATTAACATGATCAGCACAAACATTACACTGCCGGCAATGCCCAATTCCATTAGCCCCGAGTACTGACGGACATGGCATAGTTATGTATTTGTTGAAATAGTTGTCGAATATTCCATTTGACATGTCAGCTTTCCACCTTTCATATGATTACCATAATAATATACTCTCACACCAAGAATCCCTCCTCCAGGGAATAATCACACTCTCTGTCTTTACCAGAGTGCAAAAGGGGCCACATAAGCTGGTTCTTGTGCCCAGGAAAAATAAGAAATACTGAGGTGAAGTAATGAGCCGGAAAGGTGCAGGGAGGCAAGAGCAGGGGTCAGAGGTCGGGAGTGATCGAGAGTGATTTGATCACACAAATGCACAAATGGATTTACATGCATTTGACCGTTATGTACTCTTGTGGTGCAGAGAGAACCCAAAGCAAGTGAGAAATATTAAAAACCTTAACGAGCTTGAGGGAAAAACAATGGAAGGCCCATATATATTGTGACAAAACCATGTTAGCTGCTAGAGGGTCAGTCACTTTTAAGGATCTTAAGTATGGTCCTCTAGGACGAAAATACTCAAGAACACTGAATTCCAGCTTTTATTTACATGTGCACAAAACAAAATAATACACAAAATGAAATCAGAAAAATAAAGTCTAGCTCCCACTGGAGCCCATTAGGTCTTACTGGAGCCCACACAGGCTATACCTTGCTGGCTGAGCTTTAACACTCACTAATTTCAGCTTTCCAGCTCCCATGGGTCCATGAGGCTTCAGGTTTAAATGCCCAGCCCCTGTACCTGATTCAGGCTTCAAAAGTATCCTGGACTGGAATTATAGATATCCAGTTTCTTGCAAAAACTGGAGTTGGAGCATTGGCCTGCCCTGTTCTCTAAACGTGCCACCCCAGGGAGCAAAAAAACCCAGAAAACATCTCCCTGTGGTTGTAGAGCATCATAATTTATATATATTCTTTGTGACCATTATTGTGGCCCAAAAGTAATTAATAGTTATTTACTTAGACAACCACCATAATCAAATACAACACAGTTTACCATCAGCCCCTATATATAAGAATTAAATAGTTGTGTCTGATCAGAACAAGAAAGGTTGGCGTTTGCAAAACACTGAAACGTGTTACGTGTGATATGACTAACATATAAATCGCTTGAATTGCACTATTAGAAAGACTTCATTGGGAGTCCGGTCTTCTACATGAATATGTGCATTGACCTTAAGTAAAAGAGGGCAATCCCATTTTTTCATCGTCTGCTGGAAAATAAGCAAGTGCCAGATCTAATTTCCTAACTGTAGTCGGGTTATAACCTTGAAATGATAAAGCGATGTACTCCAGAGGATGGTTCTTAAAATGAATAGGTGTATTCCTGTTATCTCTAGTTTCCTACTTAAGCTACACTGTATCTAAATGTCAAGCAATGCACAAGTCATGGAGAGCTGCACCTTCAATGATGGATGAACTGTATTCATTTATTTGCGTGTCCAAGAACCGCATAACTGTCACTGGGGCTGTTGTGGGACAGTTAAAATAGTCATGAATAAACATGACTTACCATTATGTTTGTAAAACTAATTTCTGTCCAATAACAAAATTTAATTTTCGAGGAAAAAAAAAAACTTAATTGCTTGTCTAAACATATAATGTATAACACACTGGTTTTATAGACATCGTAAGTATGTAGCCAGAAATACCTAATCATTTTACTCGCATGCAATAAAAAATGGTTATCAGCAAGTTCCATATGGGTGTATGAAACACATATGCTGAATTAATTTAATTATTCTAATGTTGCAACATACTGTATGTGAGGTACCAGTTGTCAAAGACCAGTCTTCAGTGTGTAGAATTCAGAGCTATCCAGTTTTAATTGGGATGGCAACCCTCATGCCTAGCCCCCCAGATAGTACAAAGGCTCTGTAATAATATCATGCCCAAAACAGCAACTAGTGGTGATTAGTGGTTAGGATATTCCATATACTTTAATCACATGCTAAAAGGTTATTCTTAATCAATTGATTCATATTTATCGAATTAGCAAAAATAAAATAATAATAATAATAATAATAATAATAACAACTATTTGCAGGAGACCAAGGTAAGGAGTTGTAGGAGTATTCATTACAAAAAATGACTTTTCAGGTATGTCATAAAAAGATTGTCTTACAGGATCCATGATGTACCTGGTACGTCATCGGTTAAGAATGCTCCTACCGTATTTGTTCGATTATAAGAAGGCCCTGATTATAAGGCAACCCCCCAAAATTTGAATATGAATTCAGGAAAAAAGAAAAAGCCTGAATATAAGACTGCCCTATAGGAAAAAGAGTTTTACTAGTAAATATTAATTTACATGTAAACATTTTTTCATATTTAATAAAAACTATGATTGAGAAAAATGGATTTCTTGTTTTTATTTCCTTTTATTTGCCAACCTGCCCCCTAGTTATGCACCTCTGACCCAAGTTATACACATCTGCCCCCAGGCTTACCACTCTTCCCCTAGATATGCCACTCTGCATCCCCAGACTTGCCCCTCGTGCTCAAGAGTCCCTGGTGTCTGCTGACCAGCACTTCCGCCAGGGCTTCTATGATGGAGCGCCAACAGGTCATGTCACGCCAGTGCTCTGTCATAGAAACTCCGGGCGGCTGCGGAGTTGTCAGCGTGCATCACGCATACTTCCACTGGTGGTTGGAGAGGAGGATTATTTAATTTTTAATTTGCTCCTGTATCTCTGTAAAAAAGCAATTGAGCATATTCTGTTGATGTGGGGGAACTGGGACATATTGAGTGGACATCAGATGTTCTGGGTTTGCGTCATAAGAAAGATGAAAACATGGAACCTCTGCCCTTAACATAAAGAGATCAGAGCTTGAAAAAGTTTTCTAGAGCCTGGTGCCATATAAAACACCTTAAAAGTACCAAAATATACAGGCATCAGTTTTCACCAAAGAGTGTGTAAAAATGTATTTTCCTGTTACCATTAAACATATACCTCATTAAAAATATTGGACTTGTGCATTCATATTCGGGTGAACATGAAAACGAACACAAAAAAAACACAGGAACCGAACACAGGAACGGGCGAATATTCGTGGAATGCGAAGATTTTTTCCCCACGAAGACGAACGCGAAGAGTTGGCTGGCGCCCAAGTCTAAAAAATATCCCTTGGCTCATGATAAGACTCATTAAAAAAAAACATTAGGCTGAAAAACATTGAGCTGGATGCTGTCCAACATTTATTGAAAAGTCTGTTGAAATAAAACTTTGCAGGACAGTAAGTAAACACAAGACATAGATCACTTAAGATTACTATAGCAGCTGGTCATGTCCAATTACAAGCAGCGGGTGTTAGGCTTCTCACTCAGGTACACACTGAAGTGATTTAACCTCAGTCTTCCAGAAGATATAGGTTGAAACCATTATCTGCTTTTAGCTCTCCCACGAAAACAGCAGGTGACGCATTCAGTCTGCTCCGTGCTATAATTACTACACTTATTGGAAGGTAGTACAGCTGGTTACCATGGATACTAATTTGAAACACAACAAGGACTTTACCAATGGATTTTATCTTTTTGATGGGTGCATTCTTGCCACAACAAAAATATTGAACTGTTTTCTTTAAAAAAAATGTTTTATTTTTGTTTCCTATAATGATTGCAGGCAGCTGTGTAATATCCATTGTATGTGTCCTAGTCCTGTTATCTAATCAAAGACCAGTAGAAAAACAACCTGTCTTCTTTTCCTACAACCTGTGGTAAACAATTGAATGACCCCCATCTTAATCAACCAGCCATACTCCCTGACTAACGAAAATAAATGGAGGAACAGCCTTCATTAGCAGGAGATGTGTTCACCGGTCAACCCCACTGCTAGCTCAACAAACTCTGCAGGTGAATGTGTGAAAAATATCCTATTGATTTCAATGGAAGCACTTTCCTTTTACTGCTTGTGTGCTTAAAGCAGCCAATCAGTGACAAGAATCATCAAAACTCAGAGGTCGAGACCTCAGCTAAACGCTTTATCTTATTTATTCATTGCATTATTTCTGCTTTTAAAGAATGCCTATTAAAGCATTCATTGAGTGATTTAGACCCATTTAGTAGATTTGAATTTGGACTTTACTATAATTTCCAATAAAGCAAGTCTTCTGGGAATGTCCAGCTTTGAAATAAAAGAAGGCAAGAATGACGAATCTTTGTATTTCTTGAAGATCATATTCAAAAATTAAATACATAAGCTACTGCATTGGAAAGGTAAGTTGGTATATAACAAACCCCCATCTTACATTATATCTGCTTAAAGTCTGGAATCATTATGATATGTAAGACAAATGAACACCAGTGCCTGCTATAGACAAATAATATTAAAAGCATTCTCATTGCTATTTGGCAACCATATAACTTGTTTCCAGAGATTGAAGTTCTTGAATCAACCACCCAATCAAATCTAGTGTTGTAATAATACCTTATATGTGTAAAGATGTGTGCTTTCTCCGTGTCATATTTTTCTACCTGTCAGGAATAATAAATGATCACTTGCATTTACTAAACACTTCTTGGTTTTGCAAGTAAATGAAGACAGTGAAATGCATTTATATTACTTATGTGTAGTGGAAAGTCAGTAAGGAAATGACCGACATGTCACTTTGATACATCGCAATATTATTATCATTAATAGAACTAAACAGATTATAATGCCTATCATTACTTATGTGATACAGGGGTTGCAACCCCAGCTTTGTTGGGTCAAGTTTCAGAAATGTTTACTGAGCTCAGGAACAAGTATGAAAATCCCTATTCTTATCGTTATCGTTTCCAAATGGATGTTGAATGCAAATTAATATGATCAGAACCAGCTCTAAGGTTTTAGTACACTAAGTAAACTCTATCCCCAGCACTCAGGCGCAGACTGACCCATTGGCCACTTGGTGATGGGCCGAGGACCCACAAGGGGGGGGGTTGCAGGAGCAGGGGCGGGTAGGGAGATGATGGATCTCCCTCTTACTCACCCAAAATCAAGGGACGGGCAGTTCTGTTTTTACAGACCTCTGTATAATGCTCAACGATCAACGTCTGGCTCAGCATATAGTGATTGCAGTTATGCTGCACCGCCGTCAATGTCTGACTTAGTATATAGTGATGGCAGTTATGTTGTACCACGGTCAGTGTCTGGCTCAGTATATAGTGATGGCATTTATGCTGTACAACTGTCTGTGTCTGGCATAGTATATAGTGATTACAGTTATGCTGTACCATTGTCAATGTCTTGCTCATTATGACAGGAGTTATGCTGTTCCGCCATCAATGTCTGGCTTAGTGTCATGACCACGAACACCAAGGCACTCACCGCAGAAGTTCTTCTGCCCAGAAGCCCACCACCAAGGGAGACTCCTAGTGACAGGGGCTGGGGCTAGGATGATTCCAACAGTGAGGAGGCCTGGTGCCAGCAGATAGATAAAGGGCCGAGTTGAAATGCAAGGTGCAGGAATCACAAGACCAGGAACCAGGAACAAACACAGCAGAGCAGGGGTTAAATAAAAGGGACAGTCTGGATAGCCGGGTCGGTACACAAAAACAGGTAGTCTGACGAGCCAGGTCGGTAACAGAGCGGGTAGTCAGACGAGCCAGGTCGGTAACAGAGCAGGTAGTCAGACAAGCCAAAACTGGAAACCAGGAGATACAGGCAAAGGTACAAAATCGCTAGGCAAAGAGTAGTCAGGCAGGCAAAGGGTCAAAAACTTGGTAACGAACTTCAGAGAAACACTTCAGGCAATGAAGTGTACAACAACTTACTGAATAGAGCATTTCCGGGTTTTTTTAAAAAATCCTGTGCTTATTACAAGCTCCGCCGCCTGGACCGCATCACAGCAGTTCTGTACAGTCTCCCAGGAACCGCGCCCCCTTCATCACAGACAGGAGGAACGCGCTGGACCGGGAGCAGGTAAGTACAGAATACTTGGAATCAATGCTCCGTTGGGCATTATGATGCTGGACGGCAGCAAGGTCCCCAGATACTGTTTTCTGACCTCGACGCCGGCGGTCGGACACCCGACCACCCTCATTGAAGGGGTTAACGCTCACCTCCGGTAACTGCGGCTCGCGAGCAGTCCTCTGCACACAAACACCCGATACCGAGGGAGTGACACTTAGTATATATTGATGGCTGTTATGCTATACCACTGTCAATGTCTGGCTTAGTATATAGTGAGTTCAGTAATGATGTACCACCGTCAATGTCTGGCTCAGTATATAGTGATGGAAATTATGCTGTACCATGATTAATGTCTGGTTAAGTATATAGTGATAGGAATTATGCTTTACCACTGTTAATATCTAGCCCAGTATATAGTGATGGCAGTTATGTTGTACCACCGTCAGTGTCTGGTTCAGTATATAGTGATTGCAGTTATGTTGTACCACCGTCAATGTCTGGCTCAGTATATAGTGATGGAAATTATGCTGTACCATGATTAATGTCTGGTTAAGTATATAGTGATAGGAATTATGCTTTACCACTGTTAATATCTAGCCCAGTATATAGTGATGGCAGTTATGTTGTACCACCGTCAGTGTCTGGTTCAGTATATAGTGATTGCAGTTATGTTGTACCACCGTCAATGTCTGGGTCATTATATAGTGATGGCAGTTATGCTGTACCATGATCAATGTCTTACTTAGTATTCAGTGATTGGAATTATGCTGTATCACTATGAATATCTGACTGAGTATATATTGTGATGGGAGTTATGCTGTACCACTGCCTGTGTCTGGCTTAATATATAGTGATAGGGATTATGCTGTACCACTGTCTGTGTCTTTTTTAATATAAAATGATTGGGATTATGCTGTACCACTGTGAATATCTGACTCAGTATATATATTGTGATGGGAGTTATGCTGTACCACGGTGAATGTCTGGCTCACTACATACTGGTGGGAGTGAGGGTGTACCACCGTCAATATCTAGCTCAGTATATAGTGAACATGAATATAGCTATGATGAAGTCATTGATTAAGTTGCAGAAGTAGAGGCTCAAAGTCAGGTGATGTAAATCCATTTAATCCATTTAACCTTTGCAGAATAAACTGAGTGGTTACTTTGGACCGGTGTTTTTTGGTTGGGGGATTGTTATTATATAAAGCAGTATTATCTCTTGAGTAATTGCATTTTTACGTGAATACAATCTTCTGGATGCACCACAAAATGCAGAGCCTCCATTGATGTTGCACTAATATGCAAAAATAAAGAAAATGTGACAGAGGTGTGGAATACACTTTAATGTGTTTGTAAATGGTGTTAAACTTCACGTTCTGCTAAAAAAGGAAACACACTTTTCCGTTATACGGATATAAACAAGAAATTACATTGCATTCTGAGTTTGTGTGAATTTTTAGAACTGGTGTTTTGTAATGGAAATACCCATGAACCCATGAATAACAGTGACTCTTAGTCTAGTAGTACTGTAACTGACAAGTTCAGGTAGGCTGCAAGCTAAAGTACAAAAGTTCAGGTAGACTGCACGCTAAGGTAAAAAAGTTAAGTAGACTACATGCTAAAGTAGAAAAATTCAGGTAGACTGCACGCTAAAGTAGAAAAATTCAGGTAGACTGCACGCTAAAGTAGAAAAATTCAGGTAGACTGCACGCTAAAGTAGAAAAGTTCAGATAGGCTGCACGCTAAAGTAGAAAAGTTCAGGTAGGCTGCACGCTAAAGTAGAAAAGTTCAGGTAGACCTCACACTAAAGTAGAAAAGTCCAGGTATACCGCATGGTAAAGTAGCAAAAGTTCAGGTAGACGCTACACTAAACTAACACCCAAAAATCATCATTGTTTTTACTACAAGCAGTAGGCAGTGTAATTTACTTAATATTTAAATATTTGGTATGTTGGAAGCTACTAGTGTAATAGTGTACCAGTTTAGTAAATTATGCTACAATATGAAATAATGTTTTGATATGAAGCTTTGCTGCTTCTTTAAGCTCTTTGTATCTAATAAACAAAACTTTCTTCTTATTTCAAATAAAATGTATTTTACTAGGTGGAGTCCATTAAGTTTATAAACCAAATGCATCAAGAACAACGCTAACATTAAAGCAGTCCTGCAGTATATTTTTCCACGTGCTTCTCTAGCTAAAATAGGGGATACGTACGTGTCTCTCAGAAAATGGCCTATATTTAAATTCTAGTTAACTTTTAACTGTGGACACTTATAAAAATTACATACCATAAGACAGCAGTGATTTCAATAAATCTCTGCCATAAACATATTCAAATGTACAATAATAAAATACACAGCACATATATATATAAAACAGCCCTGCAGTATTTGGTTCAGGGAAAATTCTGATCCCCCTACACACACTACAAATACACAGAACAAAATGGGCAAAAAAACGAGACTGCAAATCTGTTGCTATAAATCAAGTGGCATTTGTGGCTTCACACATAAAGGTAAATCACGTAAATGGTGCAAGGACGGTGATACTTTCCATCACACGCTGGTTTTATTTCATGCACAATGGGAATAAATACATCACTGCTGGCATGGATCATCATTTTGTGAAATGAGGTTATAAAACCTCTACAAGCTATATCACTCTTCAACATGGCCCCATGTGACCTGAAGTATATCACTGGGTTTTTAGTTAGATCTCTCAATGTCTAGAGGGCAAATTACAAACATTTGTTTTAGGAAATACTTATACAAGCAGATGGCATGTTGCAAGGGTTAAAAAAATACCACCATAATGCATGCCTTTCCTGTTACATCACGTTTAAAATGAATGATGGGACTCTTGCGAGATCAATAACCTCCTTAGAACCTCGTTTATACTTTGTTTCAAGTTACTACTCTGGATTTTTGTACGGGCTACATACTGGTCAATACAATAGTAACACTCCTGTTAAAACCTGTCAAACCTATTAAAACTTGGCAGAAAGTCATTTTGTGAAAAGCATTTTCTATTTTATTGACGCAAACTTTTAAACATAACTAGATTGGCTGTTTTGTTCTAAAGCATGCAGAACTTTTATCACACAAAAGAAGGGATATACTACATATTATGTTTTTTATTTTACTACACTGTAACATACAGTTAAGTCACCCTTTTGTCTAGTGCTGGTCTCCCCATAGATTAATAGGCACTTTAAACATTCTTATACAATATCACAAGCTATTCAAAGCAGATGGTTCAGATGGTTCAGACACACAGATGCACAAACATACTGAGACACTAACATACCCAGCCAGACACACAAATATACACAGACACAAAAACATACACAGACACACAAGCGTATACAGATACACACTAACATACCCAGACAGACACCAACATACCAGAGACTAACTTACCCAGATAGACACTAACATATCCAGACAGATACACACACATACCCAGATAAACACTAACATATGCAGACAGAAACACACACACATACCCAGATAAACACTAACATATTCAGACAGAAACACAGACATACCCAGATAGACACTGACATACCCAGACGGACACTGACATACCCAGACGGATACTGACACACCCAGACAGATACTGACACACCCAGACGGATACTAACATACCCAGACGGACACACACAAGAAACATACTTACCCCATACAGCCCCAGCAGGTGTTTAATGCAGCTCACCTGGAGCTTCTCCCGCAGGGTCACACTTGACCCTGCCTGCTCTTTATCTTAAAGAGATAAAAAGTTAAGTCCAGGTGTTAGGACTTACTTCATTATCTCTACAATTGCTCCGTTGCCCATCCACCAGATCCATCAACGGCTTAGGGGTGGCAAATTGCTGTCCCTATCAAAGTGCTGCCTGGGTCCAATTTAGGGTGACAACAGCCACGTTTTCGAGGACATGTATAATTTTTACATATTGCTGACCAGCCCAGATAAAATGCTGCCCTGCTGTATGTGGGATGTATAAATGACTAATTGGTTCCTTCCCATGAGTCTATACATTCCACATACTGCAGGGCAGCACTTTACTTGGGCAGGTCGGCAATATGTAAAAATTATACGTCCTGGAAAATATGGCGATGTGGTCACCCTAGTCAAATTACTCATGTAAGGGCTGGCTCTGCTTACTTCGTATTTGAAGTTTGACATGCCTCTTAACACACTCTCTGTCTTTGTCTCCTGTAAGGAGCATGAGAGGGAAGCCCCAGAAGGGCTTTCCCTGAGAGGTTCCCAGGTGTGACTGAGCTGAGAAGCATATTATAGACTCGTTTACAGTAAGCAAAATCAATTTGGACCCATTTTTCATTTAGTGTTTGTCACATTTTCTCTTGGACAACACATTTTGGTTTCTGATCTTTAAGTTTAGACAAGATTTGAAGGGGAAAGTTACAGCGCTCACGTTATTATCATTAATGTCACATTATCTTCACTGCCAGTGCGGTCTACACCTTTACCAACATTGCAGGTGTGAGACTCACTAGAATATCTCTTTAGGTTAACTTCCTGCAGTTCTCCATTCTTCTCCTGTAGCTGACCTACCATGTCCTGTTAGCTCGTTATTTTCCTTCCTGACTGCAGCTTTATTTTTTAATTGTTTTCAAACCAGTGACTCAAAATTCCTGTAAGTTTTTCATATGTTGGCACGATATTAACAGGGTTATCACACCATTACCTGCTGCGATCTAGGGTCTTGAATACCGATGCAACGTTTTATTCACGGGTGATCCCTGCTGTTGATTCTTATTCAATACTTTGATGCTAAATGTGCAAAATGTGATGCAACCCATAGTACATGTAAGCATTTAATGAGCTACATCTCTGTGGTAGTGTCCTTTTTTCGTGCCTACCTGTAGTAATAGGAATCCAAAAGGGGAAGAGAAAAAACAGAGTGGGGCAGGTTAAATACAAACCACAGAGAAAACACAAAACATGCTACAAACATACAGGGAAATGCATGCACACAAGTGCGGCAGTATGCAAGACGTGGAGTCTGACACCTATGTTCCAAGTCTCAGCAGCCAGAGAATACTTACTGGCTTAAGCTCTGATAAAAAATAACTCGCTGTTACAGTTGAACAGGTAGGTCCAGCTTAGTTGTGCTCTCTTTCATGTGATATAGACTTTAAAAGACTGGTGGATTCGAGAGAAGTATTGTATTTTTGCAAATGTAACTATGGTAAACTGTTCATTACACAATTCCTTGCTGCTTCTTAAAATAACCAAGTTGAATCTTTGTCTATGCTTTATTGTACAATTAGTCACATCCAACTAAGCAAAGAACATGTAAGGACTGGTCAGCGTTTCAATGCCATCGATCCACTGTCACTGATCAAGTAGAATACCATTATCCGCCAACCATGAAAGACATTATTTACCAATTTGCTTTACTGATTGATTACTAAGTATTTGAGATTGATTACTGAGAGTCTGATAAACAGTTGGCAGACTTCGTCAACTGTCCAGAGTCCTAGAAGGTGGATTTATGGAAGGTTAGCTGGATTTCAACTATTGGTCACTCAGTTTCTTCTTAAATTTCTCAGTGCCTCCTTTAATACTGCATATTTTTTCTTTCCACCGGATGGAAAAAATAAATACTTCACCATTGCTGTATTGCATACTGGAAGAATAATTTTCTGTGGCTTAGATGCTGCCTTTAGTGAGTTTACTTTGCATTACCATATACAAGACTTTGACAATCCACCATTTAGCCGCAACAGATTTATCTTGTTTTGAGGGCCCCAAACCTATAGTGCAATTACCTTAAAAACTCTATGTGCAAAGATCAATAACTGAACTTCTGTACTTATCAGTGTTCATTTGTATTTATCCATAATGTTTATATATATGCAGCCCTAACCAATTTTTTGATCTACTTAGAACTGCTTTAGTCTTTTCAAAAGTGTCTGGAAACTACTGTTGACCAGCTTTTGTCAAACATTAGGCAGAGGAACAAGAGGTTTCCAGTGTAATAAGAACAGTTCTCCATGTATTGCATACATTCTATACCCATACCTGTGAACTTTCCAAGGTAGGCTAAATGGAGCTCTGCCTCTTCTGGGAGAGTGGCTTCATGAAGGAGCACAGCTAAGCATAAGTAAGATCAAGGCTGACCCAACAAAAGCAGAAAGTGAGAGAAAACTTGGCAGGGAGCAGAAGAAAGTGGGTGGGCAATAGGCACAGCCAAATGCCATCCCCTGCTTGGAGAAAGAAGAAACTGACCCAAAGAACCAGTGAAGCAGGTCAAACCCAGAGACTCCAGGTCAAACCCAGAGAGTACCCAAGTATATCTATACCATGTTGCATTGCAAAGAAAAATGGCCACTGATTATTCTGTGAGAGCACTGTATTTTGAGTAATAATGCAGCTAGAAGAAGATTTGAGGCCTGAATAATGTTAATGGACTCATAATTGTATTTTATCATACATGCCAGTTGGAAACATATGGCATATGACACTGATTTAACTAAACCTATTAAAACAATATTAATTATTTTCAGAAACAATAGGGCTGTTTGCAATCCTTGTCATGCAACACTGCACACTCATTATTCTTTCTGCTTTTCGTTCAATAGGACCCACTTGCAAAGTATTACTATTTAGTTGTGATTTTGCAAGGGTTTGAATAAAGTCTTTCAAATGGGTTGAAAATCAATCATTGGTATCATGAAGCTAGAAAATCAAGAAAAACTCTCATCGGCCTGTTTGAGCCAGGCAAAGATATACCTGGCCCTTAAACAGAGTGTTTTCAGTGAATCCAAGAAGCAAAGGCATGACTAGAATCCAGCCTGGATCAGTGTGACTATAAAACTTATTTTGCATGTATTGAAAAATAAATAATTGCATCAATCATGTTTTAGTTCTCAAGTTGGTTTAGTTCTATAATTTAGTGGAGAAAGATAAATGTTTTGTTTTTTCAGAACACACACACCAAAAATTATAAATGTGCGGAACGTTGCAGAATAGGGCTACACAATTCCAGTCCTCAAGGGCCACATACCTGCATTCTGTAACTGAGCGTCAATCCAAAAATTGTGGCCTATTGATGCCTGTACTTCTATAGCCCTTTCCTTCCAGTATCCAGTAATTGCTCCCCAAATGGTGTTTTGTGTCCTCACTTATATATATCTCAACCTCTCTACTCAATAGTCCACTAGTTTAGTCTCGAAGTTCCGAAGTGCTGAAGACGCAAATAATAATCTACCTATCATAGCACAAAGGGGTTTCACCAGAATTTTACTGTGTTGGTAGCTGAGGTCTACGGAGCCACTAGTACAGGCTTCACTATTAGAAATGACTCACTGTCTTCATGCTTTTAAGGGGTGCACCAGAACTGGATGTGACATTGTATCCTTCTCCTAAAATAGAAATTAATCCAAATTAATCCATGGCACTGCCCTTTTTATTTATGTTTTTAATATATATATATATATATATATATATATATATATATATATATTTATAATATAATATGTTATATATATATCAATATTTATTATTTGTGGTTTACACATTTTCAATTATCACTTTTCATCTAGCACCTTTTTGAAAACAAAAAAGAGAAACATTAAATAACCCTAAAGTGCATAGGTCTAATGTCGTGAATATGCATAATGTCCATTTTTTTTTAGAAAAAAAGCCTGTCACAGATATTCACATCTCTAATCAGATCTACCTATCATCTCCTGATCTCTCTCCTTACCAGTTAGATTGTCATCACCTGCCTTGCCTCTGTTTTTAACTTAATGCCTGCACAATAACTAAAACTCAATCCCTCCAAAACATAACTTTTTATTTTCTCTCCTTCTAGTGCTAACATTCTTTCACCAGTTTCTTGCCTGTATTCACCCATTTCTAACATAACATGCAATTAAGGCTCGTTTTCATGACTTCACTATCTCCCATCTTGACTACTGTTACTCTATCCTAGCTGATCAACCTCATACTTGTTTTGCCCCCTTAAAATCCATTATTAATGTTGTTGCAATAATTATTTTCCTTACCCATCACTATACTAACACCTCTCCTGTCTTTCAGTCTCTTCACTGGTTGTCTGTACGCTTCAGGACTCAATTCAAAATCCTGACTCACACTTCTCAGTAGTGGTTATCCTACTTACATCTCCTCACTCATCTCCAAATACATTCCTACCTGGTCTCTCTGCTCATCTGATGAGTTTTGTCTGTGCTCAGCTCTGATACCTACTTCACATGCATGTTTACAAAATTTCACAAGGATTGCCCCCTGTCACGCCGCTGGGACACACTACTGGCAGGAAGACTGGAGGTACACCACTGAAACCCACCAAGAAGCATGCCTGTGCCTGGCTTGTCTGACTACCATCCTGCCTAGAGAACATGGGCCCCCATCTTCATCCGAAACATACGGGCAGGAAACGTGAGTCAAAAATAAACTAAAAAAATCGCCTGAATTGTTTTTAACCCATTTACTCATGTGTAGTTTATAGGTACTTATTTTATAGCTAAAGTAAAATAATATGTATTAGCATACTCTAGTTATGTGTTATAAAACATTCCTTAGAAATGAATTAGAAAGTAAAATATTATTTTGACAGCAGCAGTTAACAGTTTGGAAGAACATGATTTCTTCTCACACTTGTTCTTCTGTCAGACATTTCTAGATTTCAAACTTTAATACTATTCCACAAATAAAAATTCTCATTTATCTTTTTTAATTCTTAAAATGTCTCCTGGGTTTATAATCATTTCCTGGCATATTAAATTTCTGAATGATCTTGGCAAACGCTCTAACTTTTCATGTGACGTTTTTAGCAAAAAAGGCATTTGCATAGCTAAAAAAAATGCCCATGTCAGTAATTTCCTGATATCCTACAAGGTTACCAAGGCAACTGAATCAAGAAATGAGTAAAATGTATATTAAAGCATTAAGATCTAACGGTACTTCTTACTTTATCAAGGCCTGAGTACTGAATAATCAGTAGGATAAAATAACAAAAAAGTCTATTGAAGTTGACTAGGCACATAGGCATATAGAGAAGAACAGTGCATCTAAAACACAATACACAGACAGTTGGGTTTAGGTATAGAGCCAATAATATTGCAGTAAAGGAAGTGCAGCATGGTGGCTGTTCAATAATTTGAATTCTTATCAGGCTTGACTTTAATCTCCTGTTAGGAGAAGATAATAGGCCCAATGATAGCATTGGGGACTTTATTTAGTGTTCTGCATGAGACTTCCTATGAAGCACTAATACCACGGGGAATGGGGAAATGAATTTAGTTGTATTTAGGCTAAATTAGCTAACCCTTTTATCAGGATTTTTATGGTAAAAACATACATTTTGAATGCAGTATTTGGAGAGGATGGAGACGAGAATGTAGGATGGAATAGTAAAGGAGACGATGAAGGGAAAATAGGTTCAAGAAGATTTTAAGATTTATTTAGGTTGACTCGATATCCACATCACTGTTTATCTTTCTCAACTGCTCTAAATTTTTTCTTCTTGTTGTCCTCCTTGCATTCAGATCTCCACCGCTGGGCTTTTTCACATATAACCTGGTTTGTTAAAATAGGGTGTGACAGAATGAGCTGTCATACGGGGCCCCAAGGTACTCAGAGATGGCTCCAGCCTGGCTGTCAAAAAAATATATTGCACAGGTAGGAACTCCGTTGTTTAACTAATCACATCAGTAGGATTGCTGCCAGGGGAATTAAAGGATGGGTTGTATACATGTATCTGTTTACCTATATTAATGCAGTTCTGTGGATATATGAGTCTATGTTTTACAACAATAACTGTTCATTCCTGCTGTACTCAATTCAAGGTAGTTGTGTCTACTTATTGGGTACACATAGCAGGGTTCCATGGTGTGCATGCTGGCTGGTGCTGGAAGCGATTTCAGGGACAACAGGAGGATACATCTGGGTGATCTCTGGGAGTTACTACAGCTCTCTTGGTGAACCTGTTACATAGGGGTTGTTCAGATTAACATATTACCTTGTTTCTTATATGTAATTCAGATGTTACCGATTTTTCTACAATGCTTTTTTCTTTAAGAAATGCTGCAGAATTATTTGGAATGGCAAAATTCAATTTCTCAAAAACTCATTTGATCAGACCGAGGTTTAAAGGTGGAATGGAATTGCCTGACATTGAAATACATTGAGTTGTTTCTCATTTATGTAGAATTGTGGAATTGTTTCTCATTCTCTGTATACTTTGTGTACATTCCCTATGGAGAAGCATGTGTTCTTTATGATATGGCCAATTGATGTATACAATATGCCCATTTCCGTTGTATCCTTCTAGACTGTAAGATCATTTGAGCAGGGCCCTCCTCACCTGTTGTCTCTGTTAGTCAATTTGCTATGTTACATACTACTTGTTATGTCCTGTCTACGCATTGTACAGCGCTACGGAATTTGATGGCGCTACATAAAACAATAAATAATAATAATAATAATAATAATAATCTAAGAGTTGTTTTTTATTTGCCTATGTAAATGATACATCAAATATCTTATACTATGTCAAATAAACCGAGAATTGATTAAGATTAATTTAGGTTGAGTGAGGAAGTATAGTAAAGGAATAAAATGACTGTAAGAAGAATGGATGATGCAAAAAAATCTAGAACATAGAGAAGAGATAGAGAAAGAAGCAAAAGAGTAGCAGGTGGTGCCAAAAAAGCAGATAGAAAAGGCATGGGTATAAAAGAAGGTGACGATGAAGAGTAGCAACACGATTGTATATGTGGCAGGAAAAAAATAAAAAAGTAACAGCACTGAAAAGGGATTGAGTGGGGCAGTTGCAACTTTAATGAAGCTGTGGAGAGACAATTCCATAGAACATCCATTATTGTATAATTTGTTATGATAGTTTAAATTCTCTTTGGTGGTCATCATTTTGCTACCTAGAAAGATTAGATCCAACCAGTTGCAAAAGGGCAGCAGCCAGATTGAATTGGTCTGGCGGTAGAAAGAACTGAAGTGTAATATGGTTTTAAGATGGCAGCCTACATGCAACACAACAAAGAGATGACATTGAAGAACAAATCCTGGTGCCAGTCCTCTTGGTGGATAACATAAAAGCAAGCTTAAGGATAGACTGATCTCTCAAAATAACTACTAGGTTATGGTTAAAGATTGGTGATGACAATACATTATTTGCTAGGGCAAAATAAAGGCACAGTTTGCATGTTCTGGATGTTAGAGTCTCTATGCAAGAGGTGGCACGAGTTAGGAGTAATGGTAATAGATTTGTAGGCTAACTGAATTGTATTAAGGAAATAAATGTTGTTGTATTTTCCTTAAGGCTCTTTTATAGAAAATGCTAGTAGTATTCAAAGCTAAGGCACCCTCACAGCACACATAAAATATATTTTTATTTCACATAAACAATAAATTTAACAATATTGTTCTATAAGACTCTTGCTTTTCAGAACATTGGATTCAAGAAAATACAATAATGAAAAAGGAGAAAATGTTAAATTCATAAATAAAAAAACATGAAAATGTATTTATTCAAAATATGGTGCACATAGCAATTTATTTTCTGTTCAAAATAAATATGCATGAAGATAAAATGGAATCCCCCCTCCAAAAAAACCCCAAACACATTATGTGTGTTAATGTAAAATACCCTCAGAGATTTTTGTGTGGATATATTAATAGGATTAAGCTCAATTGGCTCAATTTCATTTCCCTAAAAAGATATAATCAAATAAAAATAATATGACGTAATACAAATATTACATATTTAACCCTTTGATTAAAAACAATACATATGTATGTATTTTAAGTATTCCACAAAACAACAAGTTTATTATTGCTCATCCTTACAGATGCATGCGTTCACAAAAAGATTTAAGTATAAGTGGGAAATCTAAACTTGCATTCAATATTACATTAAATGTCAAGAAATTACTTTATTAAAATATAGCTAATGTGATTATAATCTTATGAATGTTGTTGGTCATTAATTAGATGTTGGCAATTTGTCTTAATCTCCACTTTATGAATTTTGGCGCAGGTTATAGAAATGATTCACCTTTAATTACTAGGAAGTAGCGATAAAATGTAGTATCATTTCTTAACCTAGCATACAAAAAAGTGATATTACAGAGTCAGTTAATCCATAATATTAATTTTATGTTTGTGTGTTCAAACAGATTTGTCAAAGTAATTAGAGTTGACTGTCCTGCCTTTTATGGCCGCATTTCAGCGAAAACAGGTCATGAGAGTGGCAGGGGAACACAGAAGAAAACAAAATTCAAACATTTGAAGTCAAACCTGAGTTATGATTATAAAAAACAGAAAGGAGAAGGGATTAAAGAAAAAAGAAGAGAAAGAAAAGAGGAACAAAAAAAGTCAGAGATAAGAGAAGGTAGGAGTGAGAGGAGATGGGAGTGAGGCAAGGAATTAAATTGGAAAAGGAAAGAAGAGAAGAAAACAGAAGGGGGAGGTGGGTGGCATGAGTGAAAAGAAGAAAGGAGGAAAAAGAGAAAGACAATAGAATAAAATGACAGACACTGAAAGTCATACAGACACCAAACACACACAGCAAGAGAGGCAAGAAAGTAAAGAGAAAGAGGGAAGGAGGACATGGAACAGAAGAGAAAAGAGGAAATGGGTGGCATGAGTGAAAAAATGAAACAAGGAAAAAGAGAATGACAAAATAGAAAAAAATTAGAAAGTCACATACACCGTGACTGTGGCACTAACACATACAGACACTGACAGTCACACGGACACCAACACACACTGACACAAACGCAGACACCACCACACACTGGAAGAGAGGCAGGAAGATAAAGAGGAAGAGGAAAGGAGTGAAAGGATAGTCACACAGACACCAACACACATCCAGATATTCACACTAACACACACCCAGAACCACACACATACCCAGACACTAACACACTCTCACACTAACACTCATGCCCAGGTACTAACACACACCCTGACACTCACACTAACACCTGCTCGTACCTTGACAGACTCACACAGACACTTGCATTTACACACACAGATATAGACACACAGGCACTGACACCCACAGACACTCATAGCAAACATCCAAATACACACATACTCACGCAGTAACACAACTAGACACACCTCACTTACCCTGGTGAAGGCTCAACCTGTCTTTAAAGAGCTCCATCTCCCTTTCTATTTGAAAATTGTTTCTGGGACATAAAGGGGTAAGTCTGGGACTGGGGCTTACCTCTTGTACCTCTTGATTGCAAGCTTTTGAGCAATCAATAATACGTCAGTTAGCCAATATAGGTATCATATTTACTAAATTAGCTTTTTCTCTTTCCATGGCTAACACAGTACAACAATATACCCTTAAGGAATCTCTGCTGCTTTTTTCTCTTTTTCGCATTCTTTTTCTTTGTCTGTGTTTTCCACACACTTGCTTTCTTTCTCTCTTCATCCCTTTTCCCCCCTCTCTCTCCAACATAATAATGGTGATATATCTTTAACCTTTGTAGTGCCACACACTGGACCACAATATGTTGAAAGCAGCACATGAAACTTCTCTCTCTGGCTGTGAAACTGAAAATGAATCCTGATGTGTAAATTTACCATAAGAGACAGAAATGACTTTTTTACAGGCAAGAAAATGTATTATCGTTTTGACTAGTCATTATGAAAATGTTTTGGATGCAGGTAAACAAAGTTACAATAAGACTCATCATGTCTTATTATTTACAAAGTGAAAACTGGCAGAAAAATTACTTCTAATGGAAGATTTATGTTTTTGTAAATCAGAGTGAGAAGTAATATATTTGCAATGATTGCGTTAGGTTTTCATGCAATTTCTTTTTACTATTTATTGCGTTATTATAGTCGTTCTTCACCACGGAATTAATTCTTTGTATCTGGCTTTTGACATTAAAAAATCATTTGTAAATACACCTCATGTATGCCTCATTCTTGCAGGTATATAAAATGTTTACATTCTTGATGTCTGAGGTACCTCTGGCAAATTGAGTAAAAAGGCTGTTTTGCTATATTTGAGGGTCAATGAAGTAAGACAGTTCTAACACTGAAACACTTGTCAATCAAAAATAATATTTCTTCAACACCAGTCATTTAAAATGAAATCACATGATCATACAGACCTGGTCTGCCCACTTGGCAAACCAAGTAAATGCCCAGAGGGCTGATGCACGATGGGGCAGGTCTCTTAATGGCCACTTGTGTGGAAGATCTAGTCCCTTGGTGTGCATTAACATTCAGTATTTTTACGCATTGCTACAGTGACGGAGCACGGTGAATTCCCACTGCTGAAAAAGTCCTGCACAGATCACAACACCTGGCACTTCTGATCAGTCTAATTTATCTTTTTTTTTTCTCGGTGAACGCATGAGTATTCGGCCAAAATGGGTGTTGAACTGCAGCATTAGCACAATGAACACCAGATTACTGTGGAAGAAACATAATTTCGCGCTAAAGGACGGGTAAATATAGCAAACTTTGTTAAGCAAAAGTATTGTTAACTAAGGGAGACATAATTGTTATGTCTGAAAAAAATACCTAAATAAAATGGGAGCACACACAGTAGTATGTCTGTTAATATATATATATATATACAATTACAGGTAATTCTAACAGCATAGCATTGGAATTAAAGTACTGAAATTGTTAAATCCTTTTGCATCTTCTAAAGAATAATTACCTTAAAAATGTTCCATTGTAAATGCCAAAACATTTATTTTAATATGCTTTTAGCTAATTGCTTAAAGCACTTTGTGCTTCCCATTGTAGCTTGCCTGCTAATGCCTGCTACACCTCATAAAATATGACATACAAGCCGAATACAAGCGCCATACCCTAATAAATATTGGTGGCTGCTTTTCAGGATGGCACAAAGAGATATTTTGGGCTAAAGCCCAGATGGTTCACTAATCTCCATTACTTAGGAAAACGTTTTCATTGCTTTGACAGCTTAATAGCTAATTATACTCTGTCCAAAAACCCAGCACTTACAGGTCATCTGTCATGGCCAATCCTTCCCTGCACACAAAGGGCATAATTCTGTGACACACGCTCAGGTAGATGCCCAGAACCAAGCGATGGCTTCGACACATTTACCTGCCTATTACAAAATATGAAACAGTGGATGGGATGAGTTTGGGTGTCAGCTGTTGGTTAAGTTCTGGAACTGTATCCTAAAATAAGTACATTTCATACACGTACTAGGATTTATGAATGCTGCAAATCATTGCTTGAAGACTTGGGGCTTCCAACCAGCATAATTGTTTTACAATTCCAAGGTTGAACCACCATGTGTTATGTGTAATCCCTCTGCTACCAAATGTGTATTGAGATCATGTCTTATTATTCAGCTTTTGGAGCTTCAACTTTATTGGAGAACCTTAAACACGGTCTACTGTATATTGTCGAGTCAGCCACTAAATATTTTTATAAGACAGACTGATGTTCATTAGAAACTTGAGTATTTATGAGTGTTTGGGAATACTTGGAGTGCTTGGAACCACTGAAACAGAGCCAGAAATATATCTCTTCAAGGACGTTTTTGTTCAAGGCACACTTTCAGCAATGCAACCGATATATACAGATTGTATCATATTATTATTTCCCATTAACATATAGACAGATCAACAAGCCTCTCTGCACCCAAGAGACCTTTTCTGTATGTTTCACTTGCAATTCCCCATATAGCCTTCAGAGTCCAGCATAACAAGGGCTTTAGTTACCATTTACATCCTGGCGGTATCCCTTATGTGCTCCATTTCTGCAGTCCATCTTGGCAAATATGAACTGGATAGGATTGTGCACATTGAGGATTTTTCCTCTTGTTCAATAAATTTGAGTCTGTAGCTAAGCGAGCACACCCTGGCAGAATACTGTAAGCCTTCCTCTGGAGGCATAATGGCAAAATACCGATAGATGGAATACTGATAGATGGGATAGCATAAAATAAGTCAACCAAAACTGTTCAAAATGTTTGTTTTGTCAAAAAGTTATGGCTTATATGCCATACGTGGAGCAAACGTATGTGCAGCAAAATATTAGTTAATTATTTAGGAGACAACTGGAGCCAAAATTAGGTACTATACCATTCGGGATCAGACAAGACATGGATGTAGCCACATGATTTTCCCTAAGAAATAAGCAGTGTTGATGGACAAGCGTCTACATTTCAAGTGAGGTAAGTCTATATGCAGTTCAAGTTATGTCTGGTAGTTGTGAGTGTGTTCATGCTGTAATGACAATCTTGCAAAGATGGATATATGATGTGATTTGATGGGTAGCTTCTGTCTAAGCATGAAATATCTAACATAATGCTAACTATGCAAGTATGGTAGGGAATAGTTTTGTTTAATTTAAACATAGATTAGATAGATCTTGAAATGCTTTCACATTTGGACTACATTATGTTTGAACTTGAAAAACCAGGCAGGTGTCTGGAAAGGAATGGTGTGCGCTGAGGCTCCAACCTGATGCAGAGGTTCTCCAGGAGGCCAGGCTAACAGAGATTATCACCAGAGTAGAAAAAAAAAAGAATAATGAAGTGGAGAACAGGGAGAAAAAGAGGAAGTGAAGAACAAGATGCAGCATCGTGGAGACAAAGAGAAGGTAATGACATTGAAATAGAAAGTGTGTGAGAGAGTGTGAGAGTTTGGGGCAGAGAATGAGTGAATGTGACCAAGAATATAGTTTCCTAATAAAAAAGCCCTCCGAATCGTGTCTGAACCAAAAGGACAGGAGGCAAAATTGTTTTCCGAAAACAAATGGACCAAAAACAAAACAAAAAAAACATTCAGATAATTTTTGGTCTATGTGCACAAATCTAATATTCTTTATGATGGGTCTGCATCAGCAAATATCTCCAACATGAAGGGCTGAGTTTGCCTTACACAATGCATAATTTATTGGATGACGAGACTCTCATCTTAATCATACATTATACAGGGCCAGACAAGCTCTGCAGCAGAAGCTCACTAGGGATGGACTTTCACAATGCATAACAAAGAGAGGAGGGAACACAACTCCCCTGCAAAAAGTTATTATCGCTCGTTTCCTTCTCCTGCCGCTCTATTCACAATGTGGTGAAAAATGTAAATTCCAGCATCAGCAGAGAGAGGAAACAAACTATGTCAATCCTCTGTTTTTGTGTTCGGCTCTTTGAAATTTCTTGACAGCTCTAATTAGAAGTTCTTTTCTCTATATCTGAGGAACCAAAGTCACTTCACCGTTGCCATGTCTCCCAGGAAATTTCACTACTGTATTGTCAAAATCCCTCAACAGCTCTGTATTCTACTCTGCTCCTTTGAGCTGGAAAAGAGTTTTTGGAGTGAATAATTATTGATTTAATTGGTGGCATGCCCGTGTATCGCCTAGTCAGCGGGGCTGATAAGAGAAGGATTCATAAGTGCTACACTATTGAAAACTGCGAGTGCTGCACTTGACTACACAATATATTTGGCAGTGCAGCCTAGTAAGGATACTGACGACTAGAAATAAAATCTAACTTTTATCTAAAATTATGCAGCAATCTAGCACAAAAAAGAAACAGCTAATATTAGTTCGGAAAAAACTCATTGTAAATCTTAGGAATTAAAATTGCAAATCAATGGCTTTTCTGGCATAATTAACTGAAATTAACACATAACCGGCTAATCCTTTAAAGCGATAATCAGGCAGGTTCTTCAGCGTCTGTTTTATAGTACATCACACCAGTAAATTTCACAGTGTTTATATTTTCTGAAGAATATATTTTCTAAAAATCAAATGTACCTCTCTATAGTGCATGGTAAGAGTAAAAGCTCTTCTAGCTCAATGAGGGTCACATTTCACAGGATCCCATTCCTATACAGTACAACTGCACCCCACTTGCCAACTTTCACCAGTCCCCTGCGGTCACTCCAGTATACTCCTGTATAATATGACACACGGCTCCTCATCATGACATCACTCTCTCCGCATGTTGTTCACCCATGGATCATTCTGACATTTGACAGCCCGGAGTAGTCCAGACAAATTTAAGACTGTTTGTAAGCTATACTGCTCTTGCAACTTCTAGGTTATTGTGCTCGGTAGTAACTATAAGTCATTCAATGACATGTGTTCATTGACCCAGACTATACCATTGTGCGCATCCCACTTCTCATATGGCTGACTCTGGTCCAGAATAATACCACGTACTCTCTATCTTTGTCAAGCAAATTCCTGGAAATGGTTTGATGACCCACTTTTCAGCTTGATGTATTATTATCTAAACATAGTGGATCAAGAATGCCGGAGGAAAGTAGAAAAAAAAATTCTGTTTCATTAGTTTACTAAAAATAGTACATGAATGCCTAAGGCACCTTGTTTGTGTGATGCCCTCCCCATTCGCATCAAGTAGTGAAATCATGTTGACCTTTTCTATAGATGTTAGGAATATAGATTATTTGTGATGCTAAGCCAATATATATATATATATATATATATATATATATATATATATATATATATATATACACATATATATATATATACACACACATTTGCATTTTAAATCTTGCCTATATTTATGTTATTAAAATTAGCATTAATCATTTAAGTATTGTGCCTATTTTTCATAATATTTCCATTGTAGTTCTTTCTGGTCACTGTGTTATTATAATTCACATGTCCACATGTCTATGTCTATATTAATTCATAAACAGTATAATATAATGCAAATTGCTACAAAATCTCACATATAATATTTTCCTTTTTTAAGGCACTTAATGAGAGAGTAGAGTAATATAGATAAAATAAAACAACATCTGTGTAATGTTTTCCTGAGGATTATTTGAAGATTTAAGTTAGGTGTGCATATTAAACAAGAGTAGAATTTTTTGCCTTAGGTTCACCCCTAACCATAACCTAAATCTCCATCCCTCTTAGTTTAATACACATAAAATAATTTTAACCCACCTAAGCCTCCAAATCAGGACTGCTTCAGTTATCCTAACCACTCATCCGAAGTGTTGCGATTTCAACCCACGTCACTACCCTTCACAGCTTAAAATAGATAGTAAGCAAATAGTTTCTGATCCAAGACAAAGACTCATCCACAAGATACACTATGTGTTTGCAGAGTGCCCAGTTATCCTGGGGGTCCCGACTAAACATTGGCGCAGTTATATGGGAGTTTCTGAATATCTCCGTTGGCTCATCCTCTGTAGCCGTCAGTTAACATCAGCAGTTTGATCCCTTGATTATGTTCCAAATTATGTTCTACGGCTGGAGGGTTAACTGGAGGATTTTGACTAGCATGTTCTGGCCTAGGCTAGTTTACAGTGGCTGCAGAGGTAGAGGCATTGGACCTTCCTCAGGATCAGGTCTAAGGCAGCACCCAACATAAATATACCGATTGGTGAATTTGAGCACAAAAATAAAGGTTTTCTGTTAACTCTTCTAGTTATAAGGAACGAGTCATTGATGTTTATAATGTCCTATGATTAAAAGCATGCTTATGTCCTCTGCTTAAAACTGCAGATGTGGTGGGCACACTGTGTACTATATGTTTGGAGGATCAACGTGATGCCTGGCCTGGTTAGGGGCTCTGCCCTGGGTAAGACCCAGGGCTGCACTGAAGACACTAAATTTGACACTAAATACAAAACTACCAGCAATCATAAAACCATACACAATGCTGTTGTACAACAGCACAAGGCCACTGTTTTCTAACCTTCGCTATTGGTAACTATGTATCTAAATGATTTATTTATTTGACCTTTTTATTGTTTCTTTTTCTATTTCACATGGAGCATTAATGTCTCATTCTAATCCGGTATACCAGAGGCATTCCATGTTTATATGGTCATAAAATTGGGCAGTTTAATGGGCCTCACTGATGACATGGGACAGCCTTGACCTTGATAGTAAATTACAGGGGTTACAAAATTCCTCTTTACCAGGAAGGAGTGGTGGAAGAGATGGGTATTGGTTACAACAAAACTGATTTTGGAGTTAGGTGCGTGAAAAGTCTGGGACTTTTAAAGGAAACATTTCTCTGCAATTTTACACAAGGGATTCTGGGTAGGCGCATGCAAATAAGGTCAACAATTATCACCTTTTGCCACTATATCCACTTTATACATGGAACCCTTGAAGGTAATTGCCCGCTGTACAAGACATATATATATATATATATACACACATGTTTAATAAATAGCCTTTATAAGGGTTGGTTATAGGGAAGGGAGATGCTAGTTTTGCCACATTTTTGACAGATATCAGTTACTTTCTAAGTACATATGTTAAAAATAACATGCTAAACAACAAAATTCTCTCTCTCTCTCTCTCACTCTCTCTCTCTCTCTCTCTCTCTCTCTCTCTATGAATCTATGAACCTTATTGACCACATAGTTTGGTAAACATGTTTGATCCCAAGCTTTATCAAATCAAATAGCATTCCATAACATGAAAAGCATGTACATAGCAACATAACCTGCCAGTTTCCAAGCCATTCTATCCACATTTTCCCAAGCCTCTACATACCTCTCCATTTTCTTTAAGACAGTCTCTCTGTAATCTAGGAACTCTTACTAGGGACATATCTGCAGATGTGGCTATAGGAAAAGACCCCCCAAACCAGAGATGAGGACTTGTATATCCTGGCCTCTCCACTTTAATTGGTCCTGACATCAGGCTTGCCATCTGTTCAGGTTTCCTCTGGACAGTCCCGGAATAAAGAGGTATGTTCCGGATTTACCTCGTTATGTCCCAGGCAATGCAGGTGGCTCTATATTCTGCAAAGAAGGGCAGCATTTGGACAAATTTAAAGTGGCTTATTGCTGCACTTACTAGGGCTGTGGGACATGATGGAGGGACCATGGTCAGCGTGGGTTGGGGAGAGTTCTGTGCATGCCCCCGCAGACATGTAGGAATAAGGTGGAGCTACAGTATTCTCTCTCTATTTTTCTCCTTTCCTTTGTTTATTATGTTTCAAGTCTCTCCTACCCTTTCTCTTGTATCATTTCTCTTTTTCTCTACTGTTTTCTTATTTCTTTGTCATTTCTCTGTCTCTTCTCCATTCTTTCCTATTGCTCCTCACTTCTTTACTCTCTTCTCCATATTATCACTATTAAATGAAACGCTTAGGTATTAGTGGTATAATCATACCTGCTGGCAACCACATCCTTAGACCCAACCTGTTAAGAAGTCTTCAGGTAACTCAGGAATCTGCCAGCTCAAACACTATATAAATTAGATATCCCACTAAACTTTTCAAAAGAAACAGTGCAATAATTATGACAACACTGATTTTTGCCCATGTGCAAACATAACTTGTCATTACAAGGTCTTTCATGGTCTAGAAGAAAATCAATGTTGTTTGAAGTGTATTCTTCAGAGAGCTGTGACCACAGACAATATAATTGCACAATTGTAATGTACTGTATGTATGTGAAACAGATCCATAACTACACTTGACACAACAGAATTCTATTGACACAGCACAACCTGTGATTTCTATTTTCTGCTTATTATTAGAATAATCCCTAGTCTCTCAAAGACACGTTAATGGACATTTAAATGCATACAGCAGCTATTTAAGTGTTACTGTTTTTTCTTTATTACAAAGCTGGCTGTCTTGAGTGAAGATAAAGTCAACTTTACTCTGTTCAATTCTAATTCGATTCAGTTCTAGCTGAATCATTATGAGACTACTTGTTGGACCATTTAAAGATTTCAGTAAACCAGTCTTACCTAGTACTTGTTTTCAGTGCTTAATATTCCCCAACTGATTTCAGCAGTTCCTCCATTTATAACTTTCTTTTGGACTAATCCAGGGCTAGCACTTGGCTTGGTTACCTCCATGTTAGCTATAACAGGTATTCCTGAGCTTCTGCAGGTTCTTATTGCCCCTCTCTTCTATAATAGGGCCGTAGAGACCTGTTAGGCATGTATCTAGAGATCAGTAATAAGATGTAAGTAGGAGAAGGGCTATGAATGGCTTTGAAAGTAAGAGTCAGGATTTTGAAATGAATTATGAACCACGCAGGCAGCCAGTGAAGAGACTGATAGAGGGGAGAGATGGGTAAAAGGGAGACCAGCTAAGACAGGGTTACAGTAGTCAAGACAGGAGATAATCAGGGCATGGACAAGAGCCTTAGTGGTATCTTGTGTTAGGAAGGGACTAATCTGGGCAATGTTTTTAAGATATAGACAGAATATGGGGTAAGCAAGAGGTCAGAGTCAAGGGTGACACCAAGGCAGGGAGGGCGAGGGCACAGAAAGAATAGGTTGAAAAGTACAAGTTGGTGAGAGTAGGAAGCCTACACCATCACCCTGGGAACTTGTGGGCTCCGGCTACAATAGTGGGACGCAGCTAGGACTGCCCACTGACATCGATGGGTGGTCTCTCTGGCATTGGTGGTAAACCAGGGAAATGAGCATTCCCACGGCCCAGAATATCTGGGTGTCGAACCAAAGAAGCAGTACTTCTCCCAGAGTTCTCTGGGAATAATCCCAAGAGTGAGGTGGAGACCACCGTAGGAGAGAGCAGCGTGAGAGGCAGTGTTACAAGAGGTTAGCCAGATACCAGTTAGAGCGAGAAGGTACAGGGAACAAGAGTGTTTCATCCCTAATCTGAAAAAAAAAACATCTTGGAGTAAAAATATATTGTATTGAATGTAAGGTTAAAGATTTTACAATCACAAGATGAGGGCCCTCATCTCCTTCTGTATAAGTAAGTCATATGTTCGTTCATGTTATTGTTAATTATGTATTTTCCTGTCATGATGCTACAGAATCTACTGGTTCTCTATAAATAAAATGTAATAATAATTCACAAATCTTTTCTGTTACATGTATTGAACCTTCTGAATATACGAAAGCAATTATACAATCATTTACTGAATATAAGTCCTGTGATTACATGTAGGGGCATGGTAATTTAGACATCACCTGGTATGAAGCGTTTATAAATGCTGTATATATATATATATATATATATATATATATATATATATATATATATATGTATATGCACATACACACAATGCAGCAACATTCTCCCTCAATATGTGAGAACTGTATTATAAGTATTGTACTTCAGATTTTATGGTAATTGGTGAATATATTATCTTGCTCCCTAAAAAGAATATTGTATAAACAGATGGCATGCTAGCAGGCATAGAATGCATTGCCATTTGTTTGGAAATCAGTTTTTCTGCCTTAATTAAAACAGTAAAACATGTAATCTTTTCATTTAGACCACATTCTTGCTGCAACATAGCAAGACAGCATAATAATACATGATTCCAACAGGGAGGATGAAACCTATAAACCCCAAGCCCCTCTTTACACAATTCACACAATGCCATACATGGCATCTTCCCAAAATATTTCACGAAACTAAAGTCAACAAATGCCTATTTTCATTTTGTGTGCACCCTACTTTACCTTTAGGTACCATTTTTTTTATGCCATACGTTGACTCTTGACATGATCACATTTAGTTTGAAATACTGTTAATGCGTTTTACTGGCCGTGTAGAAATATAGTAAGGTATAAATAAATACAATTTAATAAAAACATAATTTAAGCAGCATGCAAAGCTTCGCTTTATTTAAGGCAAATTTTTATATTTGGATAGACTACATAGGGTAACTATGTCATTCGGAAAAAAAAACCCCCAAAACATTGATATAAATCAGTAAAATTGCATTCTTTGTAAAAAGTTAATATCTTTGAAAATGGTGATTAAAGGGTGATGGAATACATCTGTGATTGACTAGATCAATAGATCATCATCTACCACTGATCATTTTTGTTGGGTTGTAGTTATCTGGAAAGCAAGACTGGATCACTAAAAATACATTTTGGCTTTTTTCTATAATTAGTATACAATTTAAATAAAATACTTTACCATTGGTGCTTAAAATTTCTGCATCTATAGCGTCACCTGATTTTACATATTTAGCTCCAAATTTATGTATTGCTTGATATTCAAATGTATCCATGGGAATGAGTAAAATGTGTTTACACATTTGCTCCTACATTTCACCTTTAGATTTTAACCTTCTGATTATTTCACAGTCTGGTAAATTGTCAAAAACCAGTTTAGACAATTTTGCCAACAGGTGAAAGAAATGGTCATATAATGCCATAACCAGCTTTGAGTATTGAGCTTAAAAAAAAATAAAAGGCACATTTGGTTTTACTTTTTTTCCCACACTGTTTGGTAAAAAAAATA
Source organism: Spea bombifrons (assembly GCF_027358695.1). Classification (NCBI taxonomy): domain Eukaryota; kingdom Metazoa; phylum Chordata; class Amphibia; order Anura; family Pelobatidae; genus Spea; species Spea bombifrons. The sequence continues at coordinate 114,419,931 of NC_071087.1, read as the reverse complement.
TCCCTTTCAAATATCCCTGTGAAAAAGTAGGTACACCCTCTTTGATTTGATTGATGGGCAGCAACAATTGCTTCCCTAATATCCCTGCTGATGTATTTCCTCTAAGGGCATTGTTTTAACACACACCTAAATGCTCCAGACCAGCAAACTGCGAAAACTTAAGCTTTTATAGAGGTGGTCACACTTGCTAAAGATCAATAAATCAAGGTCATTTGATTAGCAGCACCTGTCTACTACTTCACATCTTAATTCATATGGAACCAGTAAGGGTGTACTTGGTTTTTCACACATGGCTTCTCCATTTTGGCTTTACTGTAATATGTCCTGTGTTGTTGTATGAGGCTGTATTTATTTTTTAGACCTGCTAAGGAACAGATGATTGTTATGTCCTGTACTATATATATATATATATATATATATATATATATAACATTTACTGATATATACTATCATTATATATATAAAATATATACAAATATTAGAATGATACTTTATTGTTTTTTGTCTACATAATAAGACCTGCTTGTTCAAGAGATGCAGAAATCTGAAAGTCAATTGCTACCTAATCTACAATTACACTTTTGATAAACAGAAGAGATTAATTTTCAGGACATTTGCAAATTGCATGAACTAGCCTTTATCTCTAACTGTCATCAACAATGACAGTTCACACAGGGCTTAAATCATAGAAAAATATCATAAAAATTGACAGTACATTAAAAATCATTAGACTCGCCTACTGTGCCCATTCTCTTATCTGTTTGGAAATTTCAAGCTTTATTGCAGCTTGGTTTTTATTTTTATTTTTTGAATTCCTGCAGTTTGTCCCAAGCTGTGACAAATTCCCTTACTGTTTTTCCTCTATCACTGTGAGATTCTCTTTTACAAAAAGCCATGTGAATGTATCTCACCCAAAATATCTACATTTCCATGGCATATGTAAACATCTGAAAGAACTATTTTTTTAAAATAATAAAAAAAATTAACATTATAATACATTTGCAATGCCGCACTATGTAAAATGGGATTGGCTAAATGCGAGTAAAACCTGAGACGATTACACTTGAAAGTAATGGAAGCAAATAAAATGATATCACAATATTAAAAAAAAATGGGCTGCCCCCCCAAAACATTGAGGTGATAATATGAGCTTTTTTTGGAAACTGTATGATGTTTTAGTGAAAGGGTACTTCGTTTATACGGGAAATTTTGTTAAAGGTTGCAAATGATCTGTTGCTGTTAGATGTTGCTGCTAAAAGGTCAGTAAATATTGCTATTTTTAGTTTGTCTTATGTATTACATTTATGACATTTTGAGCACATAACTTCTTTGGGACCAAATCCCTTGGTTCTCCCTTTCCTCCCTTGATGTCCCACTTCCCTGGGAGTATCACAGTGTTCTACAGCCTTAATAAATAATAAAGAAAAAGTAAAAGTAAATAAAATACATAAATGACGTAGATATTCCCAGGATGGTTAAGGTGAAGCTAAAATTATTTACCAGTCTCAAGTAATCTTAAAGCAATATGTTTATTAAGAGACACCTTATGACAACGTGCAAAGTCCAGTACACTGGGCTGTAGTACCATTCTCTATACATGTAGAAATTGTAGAAAGTCTCTATGATTGCCAAAACAGCCAACATGTATTTGCAAAATTCATAGGTACATGAAAAGTTATATATTAATGAAATTCAAGATGTCCAAAGGCAATCTCATCAGACCCTATATAAATCCATGTTAAAAATGGCATGTTATTTGGTTATTTGGATCCCTAGTCATGCAGCCTCGTTCCACATAGCAGGTAGAACTGTAGCGAAAAAAGATTTGTTTATTTTTCTGATGACTAAATAAAAAAAGAAACATATTTTAATGACATTAGGAATAACAGCCTTTGATGGACTTTTTCAATTTTCATTTCCAACTTTCTAAATATTTTCTAATAATTGCAATGCATGACTAATTGGCATTTAATAGGTCTATGGATCTGCGGTCCTCACAGCGAGCTGAAAAGTTATTTTAACTGACAGCGTGAGGCTACTATACCATCTGCACGAGACATCTGTGTGTTATACAAGTTCTAAATGAAATACACAGGAACCAATAGCAACGTAAATGAAGACCTTTTCAATTACTCTCAGCAGGCTGGGTGTATTTCGAAGCTTTATAATCTGATGCCATGTCGTGGTCAGTGGGCACATTTAGTGGCAGATTCACTATTAGGCAGTAACGACGTGTTTAAAGATCAGGAAATTTGGCTAAAATTACACATGTAGTTGTTTTTTCACCAGCCAAAGAATATATATCTCGTACTCTTCTCTGTTTTTTTTAAATGATCAGGTCACATAAAAAACAGTGGTTTACCGAGGATGAAAAACGGCAGCTTGTTAATGATATACTGTAATGATATACTGTATTGCTTCTGGCTTTATACGCTGAATACGGAACACTGAAAGGCCAGACCTGCAGTAAAGGTAAGTGTATGGCACCTGGTTTGCCAAATGACCAGTGGGCCTGGCTGGGACCAGCATCCAATTTTTCAAGAGGCATGTGGCTCTATCCTGTAGCCTTCACACATGTTGTTCCATGTACGGAAGAAGCATTTTACTGCCTTCGTCTCCAGAAAGTAGGAGGTTTTGTTTTTTTGTGATCAATTAGTATAATGGTCATAGAGGGGGCTATTAAAACATCAAGCTACCTGGACACTCTAAACCTCTCCTGTAGACTGAAAGTTACCCGTAAGAGGTATATGCCCCTTCATAACCCTTCATAGCAGAGGATGGGGTTTAAATAATAATAAAAAGCCCCATGGGCAGCCCCAGCAGTGCCTCCTCCTTATCCCCATCCAGTTCCTTGTGGGACGAGGCCATTAAAATTTAAATAATGTACCCAGGCCATCTGGGTGAGGGAGAATACAGTTCATCCAGGTCACTTAACCTTTTTAAGGGCCCATCCAGCACTGGTTCACAAAAATTGGGCTCCTCGGATTCCAGCTATTAAAAAAATGCCATTAAAAAAATAATCCATCTTTGTCATTAGACTGGCTGCGCAGGAGCATTCTTATATTCTCCTGCATATTGTATTGTATCTCTATTGATTTCGATGTGTTCAAATCTATGAAGCCCAACTTGAGGGGGGATGGGCAGTGGAAAGGACTCACAAGTCACCTTGCAAACCTCTAGGATTCTGAAATAATGTTTGCAATTTTTTTGCCAGCTCACAAGCATTGCAGTAATGCCAACTCAAGAATGGCTTTTGGTCTAGAAACAGTCACTGATTCATTATTTTGTTTTCTTTAAATCCATCATATGACTTAAAGGCATAATACCCTATGATACAAAATGACATTTAGTAGAGAAAACATAATTGGTAACCATGTAATAAAATGCATTGCTGCAGTGATTTCATACTTGCCTACTTCTGCCAGGACATAAAGTAGGCGGAGTAATTTAAGTGCTGCATGACTCCACCTACTTTAGGCCCCACCTCTTCTGTTCTCGGGTGGCTCGTTTAGTAGCTTTTAGACTGTAAGTGTCTCTCAAATGTACACGGCTCAAACGTAATGCATTGTGCATAGGTAGTATTTTTATGCCAGGACAGACTCGGCATAGGAAGCAAAACCCCCCAGAAAAAACAGGACTGTCCCAGCAAATTCGAGAATGTTGCCTGGTATATCATTTTGACAGAGGCACACGCAAAGCAATGCCATGCCACAGGCCACATGAAAAGGATTGTTGAACTTCCAATTGCTTCCTAAGAACCAGAATATCTAGACCACCACCTGTGTAGGTATACACAATAAAACAAAAAAATGAGACCACGTCCAGAGCAAATACCATTCAAGAGCACCTATCCGAAGCATAAATATTGGAGATATATGACCAAATATTGCTTAGCGCGACAGTACGTCAAATTTTGGCAAGTACTATCTAATTTTCCATGGAGCCAAATCAATGCAAACACAGAAAAGGATTGCCACCCTAAAAAGGCATGTCAATTCAGATTCTGGGGTGCTGCATAAATTGCAAACATGTTCAGCAGCACCCTGGAATCTGTATTCATATGCTTTTTAGTGTGTACATGTATACTTATTTATATGTATTTATAAACAAAGCCAGTGTTATATGTATAATGTGTTATATGCATCTATAGCCTGTATATATATATATACCAAGGTATTTGCTGTAAAGCCTTAGCTAAAATATAATTATTAATATATAATTAAACACAAGCAAGCAAAAAAACTAAAAAAAACAAGTAGCACTAATAACTAAAGGTACTACCATATACATTTTGTACTATGAAGCTGCAGCTGTACTATGAAGCTGCAGCTGTACTATGCAGCTGTGTGATCAGTAAATGTAGACCATTAGTCTGTTCTTAGACATCAATATTATGGTTTCTTTCAAAATCAATACGCATGTTAATAATAATTGTAGCATGTAGCTACTGGTGTTACATAGTCTGTGCAGTGCTGATCCATGTGTTTTGTGTATACACTACCTATTAATCTGAAGAAAAATTATAGTACATTTTGGTTTCTGTGTGATGAAAACATTTATTATATTATGACTGCAAAAAAAATTGGGGTATTTGTGGGTTTTTGTATTTTCTATTTGAAGCACAGTAACTAATCACACACTGAGATGAATTCCCATTTGTAAAGCCCAGCTGCTTTGTACTTTCTTTAGTATGATATGTAACCTCAGCTCCTCATAACACTCTGTTTTCTTGTGTCCTCTTTCAAAAGCCTTGTCGGAAATCTGAAAGCAATACCTGTTTCTAGTTTTCTAAATGTCCAAGATAATAGTAACACATTTGTCATGCTTCCAGTGGACAAGTTCAAAATTCTTACAAGAAACTTTTTGAAATCATTAATAATGATCCTAGTTCATATCTGATATGAACTATTTTCTTAGAGGTGGATTACCTAAAAATGACCAAAGCAATGACCCTTTAATGCCAGCTTGCATTTTGTAAGTTAAACAAAAAATCAGATCACATATTTTGTTAATCTTGAATCAATAAGTAAACTAATAAAACGTTTAGATGTTCAAATGTTAATATCCAGCAAATTAATATCAGTGGTGTTCTAAAAATTAATACCAACTTATATATTCCATTTTACAAGTACCCTTTAAGAGGGTTCTATATGACATAGGCAAGGCTGACAAATCAAAGGATTGATAATCGAAAGAAAGAAAGAAAGAAAGAAAGAAAGAAAGAAAGAAAGAAACAGAGAATTAAAGAAAGAAAGAAAGGGGTAGGGAGGAGAGAAGGAAGAGAAAGAAAGAAAGGGTTGGGAGGAGAGAAGGTAGAGAAAGAGGAAAGAAAAATAGAAGACAGAAAGATAAAGTGAAAAAAGAAAGAGGATTAAGGAAAAATCAGATTGAAACAAAAGGGGAGAAACATATAAATGAAGAGGGGGATAGTGAGAAAGAAAAGAGAGAGAGAGGAAGCAAGAAAAAGAAGGACTCTTAGGGACCAGGAACCAAATGGACACAAAAACACCTTTATTGTGAGTAACCATGGTAACAAAGGAGTAAAGGCTATTCATTAAATATCAGCTGAGTCAGTCTGACACAGGGTAGACAAAGCTGCTTGTTATTCATCAGCTGATTTTAAAAACACAGAGCAGTTCTGCCAAACCGTGACAATGACAGAGGGTACAAAAAAGAAAAAGTAAAGATTAATAGAGCAAAAGAGAGAACAAGAGGGAAGGAAGGAAGAAAGAAAGTTCACATCATTTTATTATATAATAGGTTAGTATAATTTTATATAATAGAGTGGTTATCTCGTATAGGAGAGAACAAAGAGATTAGACCCATTGCCCCTTATAGTCCTAGTTACTTGTGACTGCTCTAACGTGGACGGGCATGTGCATGGCATAAAAAGTGGGTGTGGCTTACCAATGGCATGTACAGGAATAGGCCTAGGGTTCAAGGTCCACATGTGGCGTCCCCTCTTCTGTAAAATCAAAGTTAGATCACCTTGAGTCCCCAGTATGCCACTGCTCTATGAGTTATCTCCCTTATATCCATTCCAGTTACATTATGGAGATCTGTAACTAGATATAGCTTTCATAATATCCATGCCCAAAGCTGCGTGTCCGTCTGTGGTAGATGTACAGGGAGAGGAATTAGTACTAGAAATAGGTAAGTGCGCATGCTGTTGTACTGAGCACTGGTGAGACATCAATTGGAGTATTGTGTACAGTACTGGAGGACATATCTCCTGAAGGATACTCTGGAGAACGTTCAGAGAAGGGCTACTAAAATAAGCCCCTCTTTTTCTGCCCCAAGCAGTACCCACAAACCTGCAGGAAATCCAGCGAAACTTTAAAAGTTGGCTTTGGCTTGTTCTCTTTTGGATGTTGCTCTCTTTCTTGACAAATATTTTCTTAAATTCTTTTTCGCCCCCACATACCTTGGTAAATGACATTTCAATAATATTATCCTGTCACATGAAAATATGCATTATGCAAGCCTAACACATTATTCATTATTTACAAAAAATAACATTAAGAAGGTTTAAAAAATATGCATGCATAATTATTATTCCTCATTTGTGAAACAAATACATCATTAATCACTCACCCAATCATTTTATATAGTTTGATTGGCATAATGTTGTCAAACATACACATAGATAATTAGATTCACTCAGTCAAAGCCTGAGTTTCTTTCCTGGCATTTCCCTTGAGGAGTTCATGTCAGCCTTTCCAGCCTTTAGTGGTGTGCAACCCATGCATCTTACCGAGAACTGGATAGTATATATCATTTTTTGTAATTGGAACCAGGTGTCTTTACCTGGGATCCCTGGCCGTTATGTTGACAGCCTTCTTTGGTACTTCGGGAATGATTTCCTAAAGACAAAAGAGCTCAATCTTCAGGACTAGAAACCAATATAGCTCCTTTGCAGGTGCCTGTTAACAGCTTTCCTACCCAATAAAGTAGACAACTACTAGTACTGGGTGTAGCTAAACAAGCATTAGGAACAAACGTGTACCTTACACTACAGAACAATGGGAATATGATAAAACAATAGATAGTACTTAAATTTAGGATAGGAACAAATAAAACAAAAAAACAGAAGGATTTACAGAAATCAACAAATGAGGAAAGGTAGATCATTGCACACACTCAGAGTTGAGATAAGATGACTCCTCTTCTGGGTAGAGGGGCGACCCATAGGAGGGGTGTCTACCATCTCCATGTTATTCTATGGGGAAGAACGACTTATCAGAGAAGTGCCTGTCTTCTTTGTGTTATTTGTTGTGAATTGACACAGGCAACCCCGCTCAACCTTTGTTATATGGAGAGTCTTCTCCCCTTGCTGGACACCAGCACTCCAATTCCAATCATGCCTCCCCAATCTGTCCCATATTCATATAAGATAAGAGCGCAAGGAGTTGTGTCATGTTATTCTGAATTAACAGTACTACTGCTTTTTGTCTGAAGGATTAAATACATTTCAGTGTCAGTAAAAGGGACCTATTAGTCTTCAGCATACCTAGGAACTTTCTGTTTCTGTCTACCTGGATGCGGGTAGGAGGTCCAGCTGACACTGTTGACTGTCCTGCTGACATCAGTATGTATTCTCTCCAAAGTACATGTTGTTTTTAGGTAGGGGGGTGCTACAACGCTGTTCCCACAATCCAAAGTTTCCCCTTAATAAGATAGAGACACAGAAAATAGGCGCTTCACCCGGAACCTTCGGTCAAAATCCGGAGAGTTCCCAGGTATGGTCTTCAGCAAGTGCTTCGTCAAAAGAGATAACATTGAATGGATTTTTTTTATATAGTTTTACTATAGTTATATGTTAGTAACAGACTTATTAAACAGAGCTTTACAGTACTTTACCAAAAGAAGCCCATATATACATTTTTTTTTTTTACAGGTCAGGTTATGCTATTCACAGATGCCTAGTTGAACATCATATAATATAATGGTACTAGTAGAAAAAAATACTGTATAATAAATGAAACAGAAATGTAAAGCCCTGAACACCCTTTGTAAATGAGTCAAATATATTTGTGGACACTGCACAGCACATTGCAGGGTAGACATATAAAACGGGGCCTATGTTCCATAATACTAAAAACCCCTCAAACTAGGTATAAAATATATTTTAACCATTTATGTTACCCGTTTTAGATATTTCATACACTCTTGTGGGTTAGAATTCAATGGTATCATGACATGGGTTTTTAATTACAAAGTATATATTTGTATAAAGATTTTATGTGGTGTGCATTCATTTGTTAAACTTACTTATTGGGAGATGTCTGATCTCTGCATGTAAGCAGTGATCAGATAACTTAACCTCAACACTGACAAGTCAATCTAACAAAAAATCAGCTGCCAGCATGCAGGGACTGCAAGTATTTTAACCTGTTGCCATGGTAATCAACAGCGTCACTGAGCTGCCAACTCTGCAACCACTTTGCTTTTTTTCCTTCATAGAAATGCATCTGATTGAGTTACTAAGGATCAGAAGAATTCAACAGTCTTTGATCGCAGCATTTGCTTTGAAATGGAAAACTCACTGGTTTGGCCATTCATAATGGTTAATATAATAGATGCGTTTGAAATGCCACTCTCATGCAAACCTCCAATAAGGTCAAGAAATAAAAAACATAAATACTTGCCTTTCAGATGTCGTACCACTGTCCTAAGTAGCATTCCCAAAGACCCTGCTAATATTCTAATAATTGATATAGAAATAATAAAACATGAACAATGACTCTTCAGATTTTATTTTTAGTTTTGGAGTAACAAAGGACATTTCTGTGCTCTGTTGTGATATACATTAACTACACACATTATAGCAATGTCTCAGGTAATGCGTGTATCATTTGCTCATCCGTGATTATTGTATTTAAGCTACAATGAGCATAATCCTTTTATACTAACCAGATCTACTTTACAAACAGCCCTCTCTTTTCTCTATTATTGTCAACATTGTCATCCCGTACATTCTGTAAAAAGTGAACTAAAATAATATCTTCAGAAGAAGTCACTGCAAATTACAATGACATTGACAGACACTGGTGAGCTCAAGATGCTGTAGGATCAGCCATTTAAATGGGTTTATTCTGCAGGGCTTTGCCAGAATGATGTCCTGGATGCTCTGATGTAGCATCCTGCAGAACTTTAAACAAAGCTTAATACGCATCATATAAAGTTCTTTGTGTATGTCATCGAACTGACAGGTGGGAGAACAGTGTTAAGGCATCTCAGTACATCGACTAATTATTTATTTACATTGCTGCAGGGTATTTCATAATGTATTGCTTTACCTGCATTTGCCTAGATGTATTATAGAGGATACACACCTTATACAGTTGTGTATACATCAGTTTGGATGTGCTCCATACACATAAATAGTCAGACATTGTCAGCTTTTTACCTTGGAGATTCGTATTCATATTTCACATCCATTATCTTAGTAATCAATTTGGGCCCTAAAGACTCTCTCCAGCGATACGCATGCTATTTATCTAGCTCCATCAGGGCGGGTGATGGCAAATAAATAGGATTTTTATTATGTATGATTTTTATGATCCAGATTGTGATGACTGCAATCGGTTCATAAGCACTTTACACATTATTATTATATTGTAGCATTTTATTTCTGCACTAGAATTGTTTGTTGCAGGTTGACTCTTTGGTCCATGACCTCTCTAGTGGTGCTTTAGTAGAAGATCAGCATTATTTGGGGTCTGAGTCTTTACATCAAGAAAAAGGGATAGATAAGATAGATGGGTAGAGTCCTGCCATGTGAATGCATTTCCACTATATAAACTGTTAACGCATGGAGGGTGGTTTCTAGGGTCTACTGTAGCCACTTGGCAGTCTGTGCTCCTGACCATTCTTCCCAGTATCCTTTTCCCAGTTACGACTGCCATTGGTCCCTTTTACATGCTAACCCCTCCCAATTTGGATTAAACTACGATGCATGATATTGGCTCGGCTGATCAGTGTTTTTCCTGTCTGACCCTACCTGGACCGTCTGTTTTTGGCATGTGTGTTTTTGACTTTGCTGAATTTACTGTGAGTTACTTTTGGCCTGCCTATTTGACTATATTGCCTATTCTTTGTCTGGTCTGCCTCCAGACCTGGTCTGTTCCCAACTAATATCCTGCATTGCTGCTGCTGATCACTGAATGGCTTTCCTGAGTTCCAGTGACTGCGCCCTGACCTCTTCCTTCAGTTGGCTGATGTGTGGAGCTGTGTTTCTCTACTGTAATAATTTAACATGGATAGGGTTTCAAAGGCTGATACTAGTCAGAAAATGGAGGAGGAGGTGCCTTTCCCAAACTGACTCAATGCATTCACCATCTAAGGGACTTCCAATAGTGCTTCACAATGATTTGGGAGAAAATTCAACAAGTTGCCTTTATGATGACAGAAATGTGGAGACCTCCACACGTGGCCAAGATAATCGCAGCATCCTGACAAGACTCTCCTTTAAAAAGCAATACCTACAGAAAACATGGCCATAAGAATTCAGCCCCTGATGATGTTTGCCTTGGCAGGTCTGTGAGGACGTCTGGAGTGATGAAGATGCTCATCTGGTTCTGGTTGCAATGTGGGAAATGGTGAAAGAAATGGTGAAAGTAGACTTCGGGGGTGTAGTCCACAAGACTACAATACTAGTAATACATGATTGTACTAGACTGGTACATAACAGTGTAGTAATTGCTTCATAGGAAACCAGACCATATTGCACGATATTGTTCCATACACTTTGTATGTATAAGACTAAGGTTGTTAAAGCCGCATAGATTCAGCACGAGATTAGTTTATTGACAGTATACCTAGCCGTTAGTTCGAACAGTAGTCATTGGAAATGGATATCCTTATGTTGCAGGTAGTCATTTGGTAGTCATAATAGTTAGAACACATTCCTTTCATTTGCTCTTAGTATGGTAATGAGAATAGAACAGTTCTGACTTCATAATTTCCTCATAGGATGTCAGACCCTCTCTGTACCACAGATGACCATTGAAGAAGCCCCCATTAAGGGATAATTACTAAAGTGTGACAATGCAGGAGCAGCTCACTTCCTTATGTATTATGAAGGACCAGCATGGACAAACTTATTATACAGGAAATGCCCTTCATAATGCAGATTTCAATTCATTAAAGAAGAAATTGCATTGATGTAGCTATGCATTGTGCAAGGCCAGTTAAACTCTTGCATATGAAGCCCATTTTGGCTTACTCTTCAAAATGCATAGTTAATTGTTCAGGTATGCACATTTTAGTAAGTAAACCAATCTCTTTCATAGAGTTAGATTGACAGAGACTCCAAACAACTGTGTATGAAGTTCCCAGTCGGTATGTTAGACACAAATAATGAATTATGACAACCTAGCAGTAAGCCAACGACCAAGTCTCGTAGCACTCCTCACAATGGGCACTATATTCCCATTAGCCTCCTATATGTCAGGCTGTTTATAATTTGTGTACTGTTAATGTGTTACCCCGGAGTGTATACATAAGATATTGCTTTCTATATTTCCTCAGCTAATGTAAAAGCTAATGGTTTTCCAATAAATTCCGAAAATTCAATTGTCTGCATGGCAATGCACATAAATAAATAAAATACAAAGATGAATTTGGTAATTATGCATTTCGGGACATGAAGCAGAAGTGAATTTATCAGGAACTTTATATTTCACTAATCTACGTATTAAACAGGTCTGTGCCTCTTGAATTTGGTTTATGTTCTACAACCAGTGGATTCATCTCTACAGCATTCTTAATCAGAGACTACCTTACCCAGCATCCTTGCACATATCTTTAGGGCTAAATTCCATTAGAAACTGAAAAGGTTTTTAAGGTCATTTATGTATTAGATGCCATGGTTTACACACACAAAAGAGAATGATACATGGAGAACAACCTAGCTATAAATCCACAGCAGAGATCTTGTAAACATTGGATACATAGATGTGTTTAACAAAATAATGAAATGTCTCTTTTAGCATTCAGATATAGGGTGCAATTAATACTGTCTTATATAATTATCTATCTTGAGTGCAGGTAGTATTAAATAAGTGTAAAATGAAAAATGTAATCATAATATTATACAGTGCTGTTTTTATTTGGAAAAATGAGGTCTTTAAAATGTTTATTAAAAAAAAAAAAAAAAACAATTACCCATACATATACACACCCTCTCCCTTATACATACCTGCATCAACTTAAACACCAAATTTCCTGCCCTCCACAGACCCCAATTCACCCTTCCAAACCCCTACTAATACACCCAGATACTAACACACAAACACACATACATCCAGACACTCAATATCACACACACTAACATACACACCCAGGGACTAACCCTAACATACCCAGAGACACACACTAACATACACACCAAGACACACACATACATGCTAATGTACCCAGACATACACACATGGTAATGTACCCAGACATACACACATGGTAATGTACCCAGACATACACACATGGTAATGTACCTGGACACACACGGTAACATACCCAGACACACATGATCTAATATACCCAGATACACACTGACGTAACGACACCACCCCACATACATTAACATAATCAGACAAACATACACTAATATACCCAGACACCCACACGCACTGATATAGCCAGACCTACATATTAATACAGGCATACCCCACATTAACGTACACAATGGGGTCCAGAGCATGTATATAAAGCAAAAATGTACTTAAATTGGAGCACTACCTTTTTCACTTGCAATCGTAAGGTGATTTCCACCACAAAACCTGAAATGTTCAAATAACACTCAAAAGACGAGCAGACATGCTGGCCTCTAAAACTTTCATAGATTTTGATTCCCCAAATTGCAAATGAATGGCATTAAGCACTTTTTGGGGAGCTTATTGTGGCTTAACTTACAAAAATTAATTTGCCCCAAACTTTCCATAAAACTATGGTAAAGCATAAGAAAAGTTATTCATACTGATTTTTTTTTTTAAATTGTAGTGTGAACAGCTTAACGTAAAAACAAGAGCTTTTATGCTTTTGCAAGACCAACTTTTTTAAAAGAGCACTGCTTTTTGGTTTCTTTAATAATTCCTTTGCCATATCACATTCCAAAAGTACTTTAAGCAAACTTACGAAAGTCAATATGTAGATGGTGCAATGGGTTACATACTACCGGTAGTTTAAAGGATGAATAAATGACATTTAAGTTGATAAGCTCTGGCATTTCCTCTTACGAGTTTTGTTCAAAGGAAAACTGTCTAGAAAACAGAATTAACGTTTCAGTCTGCATTACATTGTGATTGATTTACATGGGGGGTAATGCGCACAGCCCTCACATGTTCTATTAAACCTGTGCCAAGCTCAGATCTGTCATCATTTCTGCTTACCTGAAATGCATATATGTTGTAGTCACATATTGATGATTATTTTTTTTTCAATTTAATTTGTGTTTTTACATCAATGGAGAACTCCCCTTCTCATGTCACCTATTAGTTAACCAGGAAAGTGAAACCTAACTGACCTAGGAAGTTTATATTTTTTGCTCTAGCATATGAAACACTTTCATTACTGTCAAGGCCAGTTTTAGTTATCTGAGGTACCTATAGTCATACCTGGGAACTTGTGGGCTCCGACAACCCGAAAATGCCCCTGTCCTGGAGGATTCAGGTGTTGACCTGGAGAACCGGAGAAGCATTGCTTAAAGTAGGACTTAAAGATCTCACTTCTGTAGCTGTTTTCCCCTTCTCCCCTATTTTAAACTGATAGGATTATGTATATTCATGTTTTGCTCTGATGTTTAGAGACAACAATATTACTCATGGCTGTGCAATGTCAAAATGTTATGAATCTACCTATAATAAAGACACAGAGGCATGTTGGATTATAATGGCCACAACGTTTATAAAAACACTGCAACATTTTTATTGTATATTTAACAAACTAACAAATATAATCATATTAGCTTATTACCAACTTGGCAGCCTGAATTGGCTTCCCAAATTTTCCCCCTAAAAATTCTGAAATGTGGTCCATAATATTGATCTTGCTGGGTGGTTACTGCCGTTATCTCCTCTTCATTGCAGCCACAAAACTCCCCTCCATGGTCCCAGATCCCTGGAGAGTCGTGCACTTAGCTACCTTGCTAGTGCCACACAAGTTAGCTGTACCTCAGACAGCAAACTCCTGCACAGATGTCAGACCTCAAGGACCCATGTCACTTTAATTAACCTGAAAGAGAAAAAGGGGGAGGGAGAGAAACACATCCATGTGCCAAATTATCCAAAGAGGGCAAGCCCCGTTCTAGTGCTTCCTTGTATAGCCTAGCATGGCCTTAAATACAATCTGGTCGGTCCCACTCAAGACTTTAGTCCAAATTTAAAGAACCCAAACGCGTGTTCTGTACACTATATTCTGTTTCTTTAATCATTAAACCAACCTTTTTATCAAGGCTTACTGCCAGGGCTGTTATTGAATGTACAACCATGGTAATGAAGATTCCTATTTAGTCTTAAAAAAACGAAACCATGTACTCTGTATGTCATTGCTGTTTCATACTCCACAACGCAGCCATTTTTTGACTGCATTTTTTGACTTACAGGGCTGTTCTAGAATGAGCAATATGTAACTACCACTCATATCATAGACTTTCGCATGCTCAGTCATGCAGCCCTTTCATCAATGCTTAAATGTAGAACTTTTCTTTAAGCCTTCAGTTATCTATGTTTTGGGCTGTGTTTATTATTCTATGTCTAACCATTACACTGAATACATACATTATTTCTGATGTTTTTCTTATGTCTGCTTCATATCTGTTCATTTAGGAAATCAGCAAACGTAAAAGTTATCTTTAAAGCGACTAAAAGGTGGATAATACAAGATTAAGACAGAGGATGCCAGCTGCTGAAGTACGTAACAGGTCAGGCCTAGAACACCCTCAACCAAAATACACCACTGAATCGGAATTACCAAAGGTGCGGGAATTTGGGTGAATAAACCATCAGTGCAATGAATACCTCCTAGTCATTGTCTCAGAATGCGGTATTTATATTGTGGGATGATGCAGGGTACCAGTTTACCATCCACAGGCAGTCTAGTTTTGCTAGTTGTACTAAAAAATCCAAAGAAAATGCTTCGTTCATTATGATTTCAAAAATAATTTGACATAAAAACACTTTTTTTTGCTGTACAGCACACTCAACAAACATTTTTGCGAAAACAGAAAAGTAATGTTTTTTTTTATTTTGCTATGTAATAGAGGTTTTACTATATTGATCATCCATGTACTCTAGCACTCAAGAGGTTAACAGCCTCTCTAGTAAATTAAAATATACTTTAAAAAATAAGAGTAGTACATCAATCTGCAGTGTATCAGCTGATTGCCTAAGCTCTTACTGATAATGAGGAGAATGCAATTTGTTCTGTGAACCTGGGGTCAGCCATAGCTTTTTTTGAAACCGGCTATGTTGAAGAGGTTTGCAAAATCACAATGGCGTGATTAAAAATGCAGGGCACAAATAAATGAAATTGCTGTCATTCAGTCAAAAATGCTGTCTTGCTTACCAGCAGACAGGCATAAAACTTAAATAGCTGTAAAATAACTTGGCTTACATTATAGTAGTTTTCATTACAAGCATAATACTATAATTTCAGTAATAGCAAGGTGACCGAACATTGTAGAGTTAATGTCATTAAGGGGTTAAGCCATCCTTACTGGGGACTCGTTTTGCAGTACTTTCCTGAACTTCCAGCTGTTTTTTTTGCCATTGAATTCAGGTCACACTGTTCTGAGCACATGTCTACAAAGATCCGAAACGCTAAAGCAATTGTCCTTATCATCACCTTGCCTCTTTAGTGAAGGTAGCAGTGCTGCAACATCAGCTCTGGTGGCACACACATTCTGAAATTGGTCTGTTCAACACGTTGTGATCAAAAACAGTGGCATCACTAGGGTGGGGCATATGTGTGTTACAGGGAAGAGACAAGGGAAAGATGGGGGTGCCTGATATAATAATGAATATGAGGAGAGATGAGAGAGAGAGAGAGGCAGAGAGATAATGAGATGGAAAAGAGATGGGACCAAGTGTAGAGATAAAGTACAGATATTAAGATAAAGAGGAAGAGAGATAAAGGGCAAAGGGAGAGCGGAGATAAAGAGAAATCAAAGAGATAATGAGAAACAGGGGAGATCATGAGATAGGGGAGAAATTATGAGAAAGGGGAGAGACAGAGTGTGTTTTGAAAGTGCTTATATGTTACTTATATGTTACAGCAAGTGTGTGGATGCAAGGACAAGTGTAAGCCAGGATGTGTAAGGGCAAGTGTGTGTTTATGGAACCACAAATACACACACACATACTACAGGTGATTGATAATTAAAATCTAATTCTAAATAGTAAATGCAGCACCCTACTGAGCACTCCTCCAGCACTCCTAGCATAAACAAATCTTCAAAGATGGGGCGCAAATACATGTGGAGAAAACATATAAATAACAATAGCGAAATACTGTGACGGCAAAATATATCAAGGTGGGAGTGATATTTAGTCAGTGATAATGGGCTCATAAAAAATCCTTTAATTCCATAATTCCACTCCCCAAAAACACAGTAAAACACAGTATCACTATATACGGCATATATATATATATATATATATATATATATATATATATATAAAAATATATATACAATTATATTATTAAGATACACTTACAATATATATTGGACATCCAGATGTGAATGGCGCAAATTAGCAGCAGAATATCAGTAAAACTGGAGAAAACAAGAGTCCACCATCCAGAAATGGCAGTCCTTGATCCCTCAAAGCGTTTCCCTGGGTTGACCCAACTTTTTCAGGAAGGAATTTTCAAAATGTTCCACAGAAATAAACAATCCTCTGATCCTCTGTATTAAACAGTGTCTCTCAGAAGATCTGTTAGCTTATGTGAGCCGTGATACGGTAGTCATTCTAAAAAAAACTTCCTGAATAAGCTGGAGCATCTACAGAAAGTGTTAAGATGCAGTGCCCTGATTGCAGAATATTCTAGAGTACATAAACAGATTGCAGATTTGATTGCCGTAGTAAAATACTAATGATTAAGATTTCCAAAACTGCGGATTCATTTGTACAAAGGTTTTTTGAACATGTCTTCAACTCATCTAAAAACCTAGTTTGTAACAGTAGAAATTTCTACCTTGCCGCAAACCACAACACTAATACTCATTTAAAATGTGTATTACAAGAGCAAATCTCTGATTAGTCGTTCTACATTAGAGAGGACATGATACATAGAGTTGCCTAGCAACCTTGGTTTTCATCACTTGACACACAAAGGCCATAGCAGTGTTAATTGTTAATTATATGTCAGCGACTTTATCTATTCCACTTGTGACACTTTGTATTGTCTGCATGTTAATGGTGCAACCAAAAATGTACTCATCAGCCAAAGCATCTTATAGTACTCAGCGCAAACACCTAGGAGAGCACTGTCACAATCTGGAAACAATTAAAATGTCAAACAACATACAGAAAAGCACATCTTGTGGTCTAATAAGGCCCAGGATTATAATTATGACTATTACTACAGATCACCATAGGATAAAATAATTGTAAAGGGCCTTTATTGTCATTCCTGGACCCAAACCATATGTTGACTAAGTATTTAATTAGACATGGTGCCCTGCGGCAAAGGACGGTATGAATGGCTAGTGTCTAGTTTTCATTTTAAGGTTTTCATGAGATGTTGTTACATACGTTACATTAAATGTAGTTATATAGTGCCAGCAGATTGCATAGCGCTGTTACAACAGTAAAATAATTTAAAATCAGACACAATAACACACTGGTACAAAAGGAGAAGAGGACCCTGCTTTTGTGAGCTTAAAATCTAGTCGGTGTCTGAGGGGGAAGTGAAAAAGTAGGAGAGGACTGTGTGGATCAGGATGAGTTGATCGAGTCAGGATGATCCATAGAGGTAGAGGATCCTTTGTGATTAGAATCAGCAACCCTGAGAATGGGAGACCATTCTCCTACCCTTCACTGGTGTAACTACAGGGCCCAGTGTGACCCCTTCTTTCTGTCTCCTTGTTTTGGTTTAATATTGTTTAGAAAGGACTCTTCTGACCTGGACCGCACTGATCCAGGTCGGAAGGACCCTTTCTAAACTATTTTGAACCGGCACGGGGAGACAGGAGCGTATCTCTGCTGCCGGTTACCTGGCCCACTGCTGTCTGCCAGTCCTGTTCCTCGAGATAGCACCTAGGAAGAAGCCTACAGCTGTTACAGACTTCCTTTTACAATCAAGCACTTCTATACTGTCCTGCCCCACATAGGGTTCTGAGCCGAACCTGTCCCTGCACATAAACTCCCAACTATTTCAGTACCCACAGCCATGGCAGCTTGATTGGCATGCTGGCTTAGTGTTAGGAAGAAAAGTTGTATGCTTTTCGAAAAAAAGGTGGGTTTTTAGAGAGATTTTGAAGGTGGAACGAGGTAGGGAATTCTGGAGAAGCACGTGTGAAATCCTGAATATGGGAGCTGGAAGATGTAATGAAAGGAGAAGAGAGAGGCGGAGAACAGTTAGTAGGGATTTGCAATAACCCAGACGCGATATCGCAAGGGAGTAGTGAGCACTATGAGTACATCCTCAAAACATAGAAATTTGTTGAGTAGGGGCTGTATATACTAGGCCTCTCTAGTCACATGAAAACCATACATTTTGCATACATGCTATGAACATACATACATACATGCATGCTATGAACAGGGTAAAAATCACATTCCATGTAACCCTGCTATAAATGCTTTTAGCATCATTTGCCTCACTGGAAAACTGGGCCTCTATTTGAGCCCTAAACGTATCTAAGTTATGTTCACTTACTACATCAATTCACTGACCACTTTCGGAAGACATGATGAAGCTATGCTGATAATGCCAACCACACAATGATAATGGCATTATGGTTAGTGGAGTGTTCTTGTAGAAGTCGACCTAGTCAAGGCCCAGGGTGCCAAGTCTTGGGGAAGGCATCTCTCTGACACTAAAGAAAGGCAAGATCGCTCTTTTGAGCAATATGACTTTGCACTGATGCTGAATGGGCCAGGAGCATGTGAGCTATCTCTTCTGGCCTATTTATGCGATGGAAGACTGTGTCAAACCTGTACAGTTTCCATAACATGCTGTTCTCAGGAGCCACATGCCCTTAACATAGAGAACAGTGGCAGTAAGGACAGCTGAAGGTAAATTCAAAAGCTCATTGCTAAGCTTTTGAAGGCCAAAATCCATTTGCTGCTCATCTTGCCACTGGGATAATGCAATGTATTTTTGCATAGATATATAAACACTCACTCATACTGTAACAACATAGTAGGTGGAATGAAATGTCAAACTGCAACTCATCTTTTTAGTTACCTTGAGTCTAACTGAAATTTGGGCAAGTATCATTCCTAGTCACTCATAAGAAATAAGGAAATAACTAACTTCCCACTTTTGAAGGTCACCAACAATTCGATGAAATAGATGTCTATTTTTTTCTGACATAGATGGCAAGGAATTTGTCTGCAGAGTATAGCAGCAAGAATTTAGAACAGTGCCAGTCTTCGCTTGGTGAACTGCCCGCAGTGAAAATTATTTCAATTGTGTTGATCTCCTTTGAAAGGCCGTATTTAGTTGGCACAGAAGTTCAATGCAGTACCACAATTTAGCATTGACTTGCAGTACCCAAATAAGCATGAAATTGAATCCTATCAAATACAAAGAAACAAAGTGAAATATCGGTCAGTTAAATCTGTACTAAAGCTTAATATACTCCTGATATCCCGATGATTATAGTGGTTGGAATTTATTTCATTAGAGACCAATCAATGCAGTCTATTATCATCTCTGTGCACTGATAACTAAGCTAACACATTTAGCGGAGATGGATATGCCTCATGAGGTTAAACTGATATCTGGGAATATACCATGGTAGGTTACTCTGAGCAAATGGCTTTGTGATGGGCCTAGCCAGGCTTAAGTTGGCATGGAGTAGGACGGAAAGTGGCAGAAGTGGTGGATGACCAAACACCCATTTCCTGTCCAGATAAAGAGGAAAGTGACTTGGAGGCCTGCAGAAGCAGAGATTCACCTGGAAAGTTTATGATTAGCCCCAACCATAATCACATCCTGACATATTCAATTGAGCATTCCTACATATTTATGAATTAAGCTATGTACAATATGAGTGGAATTATTACTAGTATAATATCTAGAATTCATACATAATGTTCACATTGGCAAATTATTGTGGAGGATTAGGCAAACCTTTATTATGTGTAAAAGAAATCTGACATACCAACAACGTAACAAATTGATGATGGTTGTGGCGTTACCAGATTCATGTAAATTAAAGTTCTGATCATCTGTAATACCCAAACTGGGGGAACAACAGCATCAACATAAAAGCCCCCTAGTATATCCTGACACCATAATCCATAAGTGTGCAAAGTATATAACAATAACAACCAACAAGCATTTGCTAAGATAAGAAAAAATCATACATTTAAGTAAAATGGTTAGCATCTGAAAAATATAATTTGAATTTTCTTTTGCTTATGAGCACAAAGTACTATTGAGGATTAGTTTGAACATTATACATCTCCATCTCCCTGGCTAAACCATGTGTTGGCTGGTCTGAGCCAATGCCAGCTTGCCCATCAGCAGTGATATTGTCTGAATAAAAAATGCAGGGTCCAGGAAGTATGTTATAGCTTCCAACTTGCGCTAACAGTAGGAGTGTAATAGGATCTTCTGTCAGCAATCACGGCGAATGGAGGAAGATTTGCATTTAGTGTCCTTGCTATGCCTTTGGTGCTGGGAGATGTGATGCCATTGCTGGAAAAACAGGATTCCGAATAACATTGGAACACAATAATTAAATAATAATGGCACAAGTGATGGATCAAATATGGTTTTTATCTCAGATGTGGCAGTTCCTCTCTAAAGTCAGAACGAGATGTACTTTAAATATTTCCTTATGAATACAATTTAAAGCAATGAATTTGTCAAAACAGATATGGGAGTAAGACTGGATCAAAGTTTAATGGCAATTTGACCATGTTGTGTTTATTCAGATATAGTGTTTCGAAAATAAAGTAATCTTATTGTCTATGAAGACATCAGTATACATAAGGATGCAGCTAGCAGATAAATGAAAGCCATTTAATCAGTATACAAAAATTAGAAATGAAATATAATTTAGGTATTTTAGACCTCACTGAGAAACACTTGTGAAAGCAATGTTCCTTTGGATGAGCTCTTAAGAGCTCTTTCTGATATAATGCACAGCAGGAATGGAGACAGCTAAGCAAAATTGTTTCCCGGCATTCTAGAAACAGCAATGTCATTTCAAATATCATGAATTTTGTCCAAGTGAAGATTTTTTTATATGTATGTATCTGATGATTAGATGTGGTTACAACTCTTTTCTGCATTGCTTGGTAGAAGTGATCCACTAAGGATTTATTTATGTAAACTCTATGTTTACGGACTGTTTAATGTTAATGCTTCTTAAATGTATTTGAAGTTCTTGTAGATATTTAAAAAATGAAAAGAACCATCAAGCACATCTAGTCTGCCCATTTTTTCCTTGTGGTCTTGGTGCCATGTCAGAGATCTGGAGTATTACGTCATATGTTTTCATTGTGACAGAGAGAGCTCAGAAACAAACATAGAGCTTTCTCATATACAATAATCACCTAGGGGACAGTCAGAGGAGATACTTTGGTCTCTTCAATGTGCCTTCTACTGCCACATTGACCCTGGGAGCATGTGAAATAGGCCTGCTCCATATATGAGGAAAGGGGAATGAAAGCTTTACGGGAGAGTGGCTAGCCCCAATGAACTTGAAAGTGGACTGGACATGTCCAAGCATCAGTCAAACAGTCCAGAAATACCTGATTTATAGAGCTTTTAAAAAAATTCAAAGAATGCCCAGGTATGATTGTAACTTGATGATTAATTGACATTTTTTGCAACCAAGGCTACTGTATAGCACAACACTGTTAGTTTATCAGTCCTCAGGTAACTCCAGTAGTATAGGTTTTCAGATTCTGATATCCAATAGCCATGGTTTTGGTGATGTAATCAGTGGTCCTTGTGGGAAAAAGGCCTGAGATGGATAAGCCTCCCAAGTGGCCAACCATTTAAATGTAAGACTAGATGACCATGACATTGCTGCATAGTGCCCCTGTTTCATAAATGGATATGAAACTACATCAGATCCTCAAGGCTTATTCTCAAATCCTCTGATGGCCTCCACCTTACTCACACTCACAGACACAATGAAAGGGTTATAGTTTAGGCGTCCTACTTTCCCCAAGTAGTACTTTTTAACCTATTCTCCCTGCTCCATTACTCCTTTTTTTGTCCTGTGAGGTCCATGCCATGAGGCTATTCAATCTTGTATCTTTACACATTACTGTTGTATGGTACTGCAACCTTTCTTGATCACTTCTTGTCATGGCTTCCTCACTTCCTTTCTTCTGATGTACTCTCACCCTTGGAGACTTTAACATCCCAGTAGACACCTATTTGAGTTCCATGTCCTCTAAATTCCTTTCCATTACCTCCTACTTTTAGGGGCGTAACTAGAAACCACCGTGCCCTGGTGCGAAAAATTGCTCCGGGCCCCCCAACTCCAACACCTGGTCTGTATCATCATTGCCCCCACACAACTGGTCTGTGCCTTCTTTGCCCCTTCCCCCAACATACAACATATGTAAACACACTTACACAAATTACACATACTTACTCATACTCACTCCATACACACACTCCATCTCACCCCACTTATGCAATTACACATTCATGCTCTCACACATATACACACACTTAAGTACACATCCATGCTCATACACACACACAAGTACAAATCCAAGCTCACACACAAGTACACATCCATGCTCACACAAACACACAATAACACATCCATGATCAAACACACAAGTGCACATGCATGCTCACACACAAGTACACACACATATACCATCCAGCTTCCCTCCCATCAGCACTCGGAGACCCTGCACAGTGCAGACTTTACATGGTCTTCTGCTATGTGGCTGCTTTGAGATGCTAAACACTTCCACTGATATCACTTACAGTTGACCGTAGAATATCTAGAAGCGATGAAATTTCACAAACTTAATTCTTCAGAGCAACCCATTTTTTTCATAAATGTTTGTAATGCAGACTCCATGGCTAGGTGCTTGATATTATGCACTTGTGGCAATGAGTCTGATTGAATAATTATGCGGTATGTCCCATCCCTTTTATCCATATAGTGTATGTTTATAGGTATGTGAGCATGAATGTATGTATGTATGTATCAGTATGTATGTATCAGTGTATGTGAGCATGACTGTCTATGTATAAGTGTATGCAATCATTGAACAATGGCACTGATAGGGGGCAAAGGTGCCACTAACAAGATATTTAGGGGCAAAGGTGTCACTGTGGGAAATGGTGCTTTTTGTAAAGTTGAAGGACCCCAGGGCAGTTTTCGCAGCGAGGCCTTGTGGTTTCTAGTTACACCCCTGGCCCTACAGACTACAGACACACAGGTGGTTTATATAATGTATTGAAGCTATGGTTAGTTAATACTCCATCTATTGAGGCTACATTTTCTGACTCTCATGCACATATCATGACTCTCAGCCATTCATTTAGTTGGCTGAACATTGTGACAAATGTCACTTTGAGTGCCAGTACCACGACTGCTTGAAAACTACCCAGTGTCCTATTTTGGTTCCAAGTCTTTATGTCTTTTCTTGACTGCTCAACATCATGGGAGTTGCAGTCAAGAAAAGACGTAAAGACTTGGATTATTATGGGAATATTAGCTGGTAACTGTAGATTGGGATGGGGGGCTACACTAAATCTACTATAAATAAATATACTACAGTAATACTGCATTTGCTCTATTATAAGACGACCCTGATTATAAGATGCCCCCCAAAATTTTAATATTAATTTAGGAAAGAAAGAAACCTGAATTTAAGATGCCCCTATAGGAAAAAAGTTTTACTAGTAAATATTAATTCACATGTAAACTATTTTTTCTATTTAATAAAAACTATGATTAAGTAAAATGCATTTCTTGTTTTTATGTCCTTTTATTTGCCAACCTTCCCCCCCAGTTATACACATCTGCCCCCTATATGCCACTCAGCCCCCCAGATATGCCTTATACCCCATATATGCCACTCAGCCCCCCAGATATGCCTTATATCCCCCTATATGCCACTCAGCCCCCAATATGCCTTAAACCCCCTATATGCCACTCCACCCCAGATATGCCTTATACCCCCTATATGCCACTCTGCCTTCCTGATATACCTTATACCCCCCTGTATGCCAATCTGCCCCCCAGATTTACCTTATACCACCCTATATGCCACCTCACCCCCCCTTGACTTACCAATGCATCCCCAGACTTTCCTCCATGCTTTAGACTCCCTGGTGTCTAGTGGGGGCAGCCGGAAAAACGTTCCGGGTAGCAGCGGAGGTTGTCTGCGTGCATAGCGCAGAGGTTCACCGGATGCCAGAAAGGAGGATCTGGGTCCCCTGCAGCGCTGCTGGGAATCCTCCTCTCTGGCAGGTGGTGAACGGCTAGGCGATGCGCACAAACAACCTCTGCTGCTACCCGGAACTTCCGCTTGGGCTTCTATGGTGGAGCACCGAAAGGTCACGCTGGAGCTCCGTCATAGAAGCTTCAGAGGAAGTGCCGGCAGAAGCGGAGATTATCTGAGCACATCGAACATTCGTCCACCGGCTGAGGAGGATCCAGGTGCCCTGCAACGCTGAGAAGATCTGGATCTTAATTTTGTAGTCAGACCTCTATTTGAGGTCTAATTATAAGACGACCTTGACTATAAGACGAGCTGTATTTTTCAGAGCATTCACCCAGCCGTACTGCTAGCTGACCTTCATAGGAATTGTAGTTATAGACTAGGTTGTAGTGACCTATATTACACACTAACCTTTTTGTTGTTCACTGCAGCCCCCATGATATACAGTCAGCGTTACTGGCTGGACGCCATAGGAATTGTAGAACTAACAAAAGTAGGCAATGGAGGTATTGGGATGGGAGAGGGGAAAGGTGGTGAGGATACCCCCTGGAGTCCATCTTTGACCTCCCTCATCTCCTCTTTGTCTCATAACCCTTAACGACTCTGCAGTACTTTCAATCCCCTTCTTTGCCCTGTCACAACTATTCCTTACACTAAACTAACTGCCTCTGACTTTGCAATGTGAAATATTTTTCACAGTCTCCCCCCGGTCTAACCCTCCCTCTGACCCTCCTCCCTCCTCTACATTAAACCACTTCCATCTGGTCACTGAAGACAAGGTTTCTGCTCTACTCCTTTCCTCTTGCCCAATAACATATCCCTTCAATCCTATCCCCTCTGACTTTACCGCTCACCCACTCTTTTCCCGAAAGCTAACTCATATTTTCAGTCTTTCCCTCCTTAGTCGAGTCATAACCCTTACAAGATACAGTAGCTATAGATGTTGAAAAATAGCAGGTTGTACTGGAACATTTTTCTGGCTCAAAAAAATGTCTCCTTCTCTTTTGTTATGTCCCACTACCATTTCGGTGCGTCTTTGCTAATTTTCAGTATGATCATGACAGATAGATGTTATGAACAGTTGCTCTAAAACTCTGCACACCCAATTGAGTCACTTAGTTTTTCTATTTATTTCAATATACCTGTCATGAAATAAACACTCCAGTAGATCTTCTGTTAACTGCTTTATTCATGAAACATCTAGCATAACTCACAGGCAGTGTCTGTCATGGCTGCTGTCAGTTACTCTCCCTCTGGAGTCAGTTACCAATGTGACTCCTCCCACTCATTGTAACTTTATTAGCAGGCCTGCTCCCATGACATCTTCCTCCTTAAAGAAATAAGAACAAACACCAGCAATACATAACAATATAAAAGGTACCATCAGCAGGGAGGTAGGTAATATGCATATATTTTAAACTAAACAACAACATATTCCTGACTTGGGCATCGGGGTAGACTACCCTAGCCCCCAGTAACATAGGGATTATTTTGCCCATTCTTCATGTTACTGTACTAACTAAACATTATACAGTTTGTGTCCCTGTAACGGATTGGAGGTTTCACCACTCTGCCGCTGGAAGTTGTCTTGAAGTTATTGGAGGCAGCAGAGACCTGGGAACCTCCTGGAACAACTGTATTACGCTCTGGTTGCGAAACTGGGCATGGTCCACTATCTGCCAGTGGAGTATCAGTGCAGTGTTCCCCAGGTTGTTCTCCGCAGTCTAAATCTGGAATAGCTTGGAGATGCCTGCGGTTCCTGCGCACAGCACCTGTGTTGGTCTGTACTACATAGGAACGTGGGTCTTGAGAGTGACATATAACAGTAGCAGGGGTCTTCCAGCTTGTCTCCTGGTCTAGCTTCACCCTAACACTCTGGCCAGGGGACAATTTAGACAGAGGGCGTGCTGAATGTCTTCTGTTGTAGAAGAATTGATAAGACGTCTTCATCTTTTCGTCTCTCTCCTTCACTGCCCATGGAAGGTCATCACTTGCCGGTACACTGAGATTCCACTGAGGGACAGTGGTACGCATGTGGCGGCCCAACATGAGGTGAGCTGGACTTGTACCGGTTGCCTGCAGCGGTGTGGCCCTATAAGCCATGAGGGCTAGGTACGGATCCTGCTGTTTCAGAATATGCTTAGCAGTCTGGACGGCCCTCTCAGCAGCCCCATTGGACTGCGGGTAGTGTGGGCTAGACGTGGTGTGCCGAAAATCATATTCCTCACTGAACTTTTTGAACTCATCAGAGGCAAACTGCATGCCATTATCACTCACAAACTCCAGTGGAATGCCCCATCTAGCAAACATGCTTTTGAGATGGGAGATGACACTTCGGCTAGTCATTGCAGTGAGAGGTGCTATTTCAATGTATCTTGAGTAGTAGTCTACCACAATCAGGTATCTCCTATCCCTCATCTCACATAGGTCAGCAGCAATCCTTTGCCAGGGGCCCCCAGGCAGTGGGGATGTTACCAGGGGCTCCTTCCTCTGAGTAGGCCGATTATCACGACAGAAAGCACACCTTAAGATCAGTTCTGCTATATCCACATTGATGCCAGGCCACCAAACTGATAGCGCAGCCCTTTCTCTGCACTTTGTGATGCCCTGGTGGCCATGGTGTAGCTGTTGTAGCACCTCGCGCCTTAAGCTTGTTGGGATGACAATCCTATCCTGGAAAAGAATAAGGCCATCCACCTCAGAGAGGTGAGCCCTCTCAGTATAATACCTGCTTAGGGACACACAGGCGGATCGGCAGCTTGGCCAACCCTCCCGAATGAACCGGATAACATCCTGGAGATCAGCATCCTGCAAGGTTTCTTGTTTGATTTTTTCTAGTCTTGCTTCTGAAACTGGACGTGAAGACATAACAGAGTCCACAAACATTTGGACCTCATAGTCAGAGTCAGAGAAGTCACTGTCTTCTAAGGGAAGTCTTGACAGAGTATCAGCTACCACCATCCTCTTCCCAGGAACATGTATGGCTTTGACATTGAACCTCAGAAGGCGCATTAGTAGCCGTTGGCAGCGAATTGGGGCCTTATCCAGATCAAATGAGTTAATCAGAGGCACCAGGGGCTTATGATCTGTTTCCAGGCTGAAGAAATCCAGGCCCACTAGATATCGTTGAAATCTCTCGCAGGCCCACACACCCGCCAGACACTCTTTCTCAATTTGGGCATACCGCTTTTCAGTATCTGTTAGGGTCCGTGAACAGAAGGCCACTGGACACAATTCCCCATCATGTTCCTGTAGCAGTGCGGCGCCAAGCCCATAACAACTTGCATCTGCACTCACCACTGTTGTCCTGGTAGACTCATAGAATTTTAATACTGGTGCTGACACCAACATCTTCTTCACCTGAGCCAAAGCCTTCTCTTGGGGCTCACCCCAGTACCAGGCAACATCATTTTTTAACAGTTCGGTCACCGGGTGCAAAACTGTTGATAGATCTGGCAAGAATTTGCCCAGAAAATTAATAAGACCCAGAATCTGCCTAAGTTCTTGCACTGTCGCAGGGCTTTTCATTTCTGTGACGGCATGTACTTTGCTTTCATCGGGCCTTATGCCCTGACTGCTTACAAGATGTCCAAAATAGCGCAATTCAGATTGTTTAAAGCAACATTTATCTTTGTTCAGCTTAAGTCCAGACTGTCTGATAGTCTGTAGCACTTTTTCCAAACGGTGATCATGTTCCTCTGCTGTAGAGCCATAGACCAGAATATCATCCATGACAACTACTGCGCCTTCATGGTCCCTCAAGAGAGCACTCATCTCTCGCTGGAAGATCTCTGGAGCCGAGGAGATGCCAAAAGGGAGGCGGCGGAAGCAGAACCGCCCGACAGGGGTGATAAAAGTAGTTAATTTCTGGCTACCTGGATCTAAGGGGATCTGCCAAAATCCACTAGAGGCATCTAGTGTGGAAAAGAATCGTGCCCCCGCCAGCTTAGGTGCAATATCCTCAAGTGTAGGCAAGACATACCGTTCTCTTTTTACTGCCGCATTCAGACGTTTTAAATCCACGCAAATTCTGATTTTTCCATTTTTCTTTGTTACCGGCACCATGGGTGCACACCAGTCGGTTGCTTCCGTCACCACCTCAATTATCCCTAGAGCCTGCATACGCTTCAGTTCAGCCTCTACCTTGGGCAAAATAGGAAATGGTATCCTGCGAGGAGTAGACAAACTGTAAGGAACAGCATCGGGTCTCAGTTGAATCCGTACCGGTTCACAGTTTAATAGTCCTATGTCTCCAAACATGTCACTCTGTATTTCATTAATTCTAGAGACAAGGCCTAATCTACAAGCCACTGTGCGGCTAAGGAGGTTGTTACCACACCGACCTCTTATGACATAGATCCAGAAGGTGAAGTGCCTTGATTTATACACACTGCGTGCGAGGAATCTGCCCACACAGTCTACACGCCCTCCTGGGCTGCGGACACATGCTCTGCTAGCTTCCAAGATGGGGCATTGTGGTAATGATTTAAAGCTTTTCTCAGACATAACAGAGATATCTGCCCCTGTGTCAATCTTGAATTTGATGCATGCCCCCATCACAGGGAGTTCCACACTCCAACAGTCATCGGTGTCCAGCCACTGTGATACTGATCCAAGGAATAGTTCATCTGTAAATTCAGATTCACATCCAACTTCAATTTCCTTTACCATCTCTGTTTTACATGTAACTTCAAAATGACCCATGCGATTGCATTTTCTACATCTCTTATTCTTAGCAGGGCAGGGGGTTTTCGGTCCATGAATGCGGTTACAGCGAGAGCAGCGTGATTTCAGCCCTTCTGCAGTCTGCAGCCTACTGCCCGTACTATGCTTCTCTCTAATAGAACGTGTGGTAGTCTGCATTTCATTCACCATGCATTCAGACCTCATGGTCACATTCTGTGCTTTTACCATCTCGCTTTGGCGTGCCATTCTGATAGCCACATCTAGTGTCAGTTCAGGCTCCAGCTGCAACTTCTGCGACACATCAGCATCAGCTACACCAATAACAATTCGGTCACGGATGTGTTCCTCCTTAGCAGGACCAAATTCACAGTACTCTGCCATTTCAAATAAACTGCGTACAAAGGACTCCACAGACTCTCCTGCTAGCTGACTGCGTTTATAGAAACAGGCCCTTTCATGGATTACATTTCTCCGTGGGACAAAATGGGCACTCAGTTTGTCCATGACAATATCAAAGTTATATTCTTCCCCTTCCTGGAAAATGAATGCATTATATATGGGCTCTACATCCTTCCCCATGGCATACAAGAGTGAGTTAACCTGTACCTCTCCACTCTCCTTATCCAATTTTGAAGCGATGCGAAACCGGGAGAACCTCTGACGCCATGCTGGCCATGCTGCAGGCTGAGAGAAATCAAAGGGTTCAGGAGGCTGAAACTTGGACATGTTGGCAAACTTGCAGACTGTTAATGTAGGGTAAACAGCACTTCTGACACCATGTCATGAAATAAACACTCCAGTAGATCTTCTGTTAACTGCTTTATTCATGAAACATCTAGCATAACTCACAGGCAGTGTCTGTCATGGCTGCTGTCAGTTACTCTCCCTCTGGAGTCAGTTACCAATGTGACTCCTCCCACTCATTGTAACTTTATTAGCAGGCCTGCTCCCATGACAATACCTTTTTTAGCAGTCACAGTCTGCAATCCACAACCTCAATTAGGGGTTTAAGCAGGGAGTTAAATAGCCAGCCATGCATTTTCAGCCGCCGTTCGCACCAATTAAGGATTAGACTGGTCATTGAATCAAGCCCCTGGCTCCTTTTATTTAGGAAATTACTACCGATCTGCAGAACTGCACTTTTGGCTTATATTGCTTTCATGAAGTCAAATTGGCATTATATATTTTATTGTGATGCCATCTGGGAACTCTTGGAGATTTTAACTTAGTATTCTCTTGGCTGGTGAGTGGTATGTCTGATATTAGAATTGTTAATTTTATACATATACATGGTACCTGTTTTGCTTTTTTAAAATTATTTTTAAAACATAGGAAAGTTGAGTGATTAAATTATACATATATTATAAAATATACATATATACTAGACTTGGGCGCCGGCCAACTCTTTGTGTTCATCTTCATGTTTGTCTTCGTGGGGAAAAAAAACTTTGGGCTCCACGAATAATTGCCCGTTCCTGTGTTCAGTTCGGACGAATATTCGTGTACATTCTTCGTGTTCGTTTCCCCCCCGTTTTTTTGTGGAATGGGTTAACACGGGGTTAACGCTATGTAGGCAGACAGACATGGCAAAATCTTTAACCCTATGTCAAAACAGGGGGTGCAAAGTGAGGCTGGAGTCTCTGCGCAGCAACACTCAGAACCCGGTGCAGTGCAGGTGATTGAGGTGAACTCCTGGGTCTCTGACTGCAGACAGCTATAGGCCACTGCCTATGGGAACAGAAGCAAAGAGAGACTGGGAGAATGTGACAGAATCTGTAAGCTAGAGTCTTGAGCAGAGCTGTGGGTAGGAATTTCTGGGCAAGATTGGGAGATGGAGATCTGTAGACAAGGGTGGCAGAGAAGTAAGTGGTAGCAGGATATCAGACAGAGGTTGGATCTGAATCAAGTTAATCAAGGTCACACATGGATGCAGGAGTTCAAACATGGTATCACAGAGCAAGAGAGGTACATAAGTACAAGCAATCAACTAAGAGCAGGTACTTAGGCAATACAAGAATATAGTCAGAGTTCAAACCAGTGATCATAAACAGGTAAATAGCAAGTCAAACAATTTATATGACAGGACAAAACAGTGTTCTAAACCAAAGTTAATGGTCAAAATTATGAGTACAGCAAATCAAGAGCTTAACAAACAAGGCTGCAAGGATGGAATGCTGGATGCTGGGAGTAAACTGGTGGTTTACTTCCAACTAGACTGCAGGTAAGACACATAGACAAATAGTTACTGACAGCTACAGGGTTATGTGTTAACAGAAACAAAGGACTAGTCTCATCCATAGATGTGAAACACCTAGATTATACAGACACACACTAAGCACAGATTGTCTTTTCAAATGGATCTTTAACATTTACTGTAATTGTTTTTACCAAGTTGTGAATTGGGTAGGAAACTGAAATCATTGGATTCTCTAAACAAGGAAATGGGGTTATGAAAAAACTAGTTAATCAAGTATTTTAAAAATGAAAAAGTCCACATGAAAATAAAAATGGGATTAAAGTGATACAGAAGAGGTTGAGAAACACACAAGTGAATTGGGATGACTTAGCCCATCAAATGATGTATGTACAACTGCTGGCTGGATATTCATGGCTGCATGTGGCCCGTATATATCTAGCCAGTGGCTGCACTCTAGAGCACCCGATCTGCCACTGAAGCAGAAGGGATCGGGAGTTAGTGGTCAGCTGCCCATCAGACATTTGCCTGGTGTGCCAAACGGCCAGTCCAGGCCTGGACACTAGTTTAGGAAACTAGAGGGGAATTACTAGCTGCAATCAGGCATTTATAGTAATTGTTGCATAAAAAAGTGATCCTGGTGCAGAGTTCAAAGAGTAATAAACAATTACTCTGGGAAGAATCAACAATCAGTACAATAATTCAATTTATTAGTACTTTTCAATATATTTACATCACTATCAGCAAAAAACATACTACTTGTTTACATTTCAGCTCATTCTTTTCACTCGTCATGCCTTTTTTTGCCTTCCTGCGGTATATTTCTTATATAAGCACTGCACATTTAAATGCCTCGCCATGCAATTATTTCTCAGAGATTTTATTTTATTTGTGTTTGAAGATTTTTTAGTAGACATTCCATAGAGCCAATAAAAGTCAAAACTGTCATTTCTGATCTTAAGCAACTGTGGCAAGGGTACTATACACATTGCGCTATGTAGCCTGTGCAATCATTGCAACATAAGTTATACAAATGTACTTTTAGTATATGCTGTGCACATTTACTGGTCAATAGTGAATTGAAAAAGCTATCTGCTTCATATGAAATACCATATCTTCGGAAGGAATGATCTTGAATTTCTCTGCTCTGTGTGATCTCTGCATTGCAGAACCAATCAATCAGAATCATTCCACTGCTCCGCCGATCCTCCCATAATACAGAGGTGCCAGCGCTTGCATATTCACTTCTGGGAGTCTTTTTGCCACAAAGTTATAAAAGTGCAGACAGAAGGAGACGAACAGCTAGCTGCGGCGTTATGTATAATAAAATGCACTAACCAAGCATACGGATTCTGCCTGCTATCAAGATACTGCAACTTGCTTAGTTTACCAAAGATATCACGTATTATTATATGTTCTATGATGGCCAATGCAGATGCAGAACCAACAATGGTGCAATGCAGCAGACGAAGGTTTAAAAACCTATGATGGATAAGGGGCACATTCTATGGAATTATTACATAACTAGAACCTCAGTGTTTATGATTCGTTGTGTATATTTTTTGATAGCTGTACTACAGCTGTTGTAATGCTGGTAGTATTTCATTGGCGTAAGATATCTTTATCCTACTTATGGTAAATTGATTTAATCTTTAAATTCATCAGACGCTTCTCAGAGGCCACATTCTGACCATAAGCCCATCTTTCACATCCCAGGGAATGTCAAAAACCACACCTGGGGCTCATGGTTTCATTGCAAAAATTATGCGGGATGGTCTGTTTCTGTGGTGTCTGAAGATGAATACGTTTGTATAATCCTAGCCTAAGGGGGTGCTTTATGTTCTGATGATGGAAAAGCAAATTGGCCTTAAAAGACATCCTCAACTCTTTTTAGAATGTCCTAACGGGCCTTACTATTAGAAAACAGGCAAACTAAGCTAAATATATCTTCTTATATATCTTCATCCATTGTTTGACTGTGCTGATTATAATGCACTAATATATATATATATCCTAGATAAGAAAGTCTGTAGTAACGTGGACACAGTGGACATAATTCTTACATATCATAAATCTCTTTGTAAAGTTTATTAGGGGTATAAAGAACTTTAAGTAAGAGCATGAAGAATTGTCACCTTAACTGCCTTTACTGTTGTAGCCTCAATTTTTTCGGGCTAGGCTTAACCCCCCCCCCCATTAACCCCAATAATGACACCACACACCATTGAATATGGATAAGAAAAGGCCACAACCAATTTTATTTATTAAAGTCATTGTCACGCCAAAACCTGAAACAATAAACAAAGGTGCGTTAACAAGGACAATGACTCAAAACACAAACATGTAAATATATACAACAAACACACCAAGCTTGCCAAGTAATCCAGGTACCATAACCAAATACCACTTAAGGAAGGGATATACCCGGATGCCCCCACCCTGACCTAAGGTTCCCAGCACTGACAGCCAAGGACCTCCCACCAGTTGTTACCAACAATTCACTTACCACCACATTAACCCCTTGGATACCTGGCAAGCTACCGCCCCACCACAAAACCAAAACTAGGATACAAATACAAAGCTTACCACAAGAATGGTCCCAAAGCCTGGGAAAACAGCCCCTTAAATAATAATATCCCAACTCCACCCCCTAAATACCTGCCAAAAAGCCTACCCCTCCTCTGCACCACAGTCAGGGCCCACTATAGCCCATGCTGGCCTCCCGTGGACATCATTTCAGCTGGATCTCTAGAAAAAACTGACACTCAATTATCCATATAAGTCTTGAGACCAATATATATACCATTCTTACTTAAATTCTGGTTCAAGGACGTAAGTGCAAAATGCCAGTTAAATTGTCTCTGGTAATCAATCAATTATATTCAACAATGCATTTTACTTTAACAGTAAATGGGTGTTTTGCTGTTAATTTAGCTTTAAAAAGCTGTTAAAGCCGTATGCAATGGAATACTGTGTTACGCTGTTAGTTACTCAAGTCTGTCTTATGATATATACACAGTACTGTGCAAAAGTTTCAGGCAGGTGTGAAAAAATGCTGTAAAGTAACACTTTTATTTATTTTTATCATTTAACAAAATGCAAAGTGAGTGAAGAGAATAAAAATCTAAATCAAATCAATATTTGGTGTGACCACCCATTGCTTTCAAAACAGCATCAGTTCTTTGAGGCACTTGGCAGGTAGGTTCTTCTGTGGAATTAGACATACAGAAAATTAAAGCATTTAGGGATTGTATGCAAAAGTGAAAATCCACAATGTAATCCAAAATTACACAGCAGACAAGTGGATCCTGCAGACGCTTCTGGATTTGCAAACCCTTTCTTAATGCAAACCAACAGCCATGAATGTTGTAGGCAGTGACCACCCGCTCTGAATAAGCAGAACACTGCTCATTTGATCCACATCCCATATAATGGAGACCCATAAGGTTATTGTGTTCCCTGCTCCAAACTCCAGACCTAAACACCCATGGAGATAAAAAGTGTTTTATTCCACAAAATCGATGCAGCATATATCTTACATTAAAATCAAATGATATCCTCCAGATTACTAGGTAACAAATAAGTTCTTAAGGACGCGTTTCACCCGTCACTGGGCTTCATCTGGTGTAACTTCTCTAGCTATGTATTCTGGCCTAAGCCAACTATCATGCCCCCCCCCCCGTGCACTTCTTCTAAATGATTACATGGGAGATCTCTGATCTCTCCAACCAGTCCATTTCGACTGATGTGGAGAAACCTTCCCTGCTTGTAATATTAATATAAAGCCATGCAGAAGAAGAATAGGTCATTGAGTTAATATATATAATGAATTCATATGACAAAGCCCTGAAGGCATTGTTGATGATTCCTCAGAAGACAGCAGGAGCGTTTCATTGGCTGAAGGGCATAAAATGTACAGTAGGTGGTAATGCTCTCTTACGCAGTACCGGGGCAGAGCTTGGTTTATTCTATATAATGATTCATTTATTCTTGGATGCAAAGAATTATTCATGAGATGAATGCCAATGCACTGAAATTTGCAATGGTGTTGTGTTTATATAATTATATAAATAAAGAGGTGGCTATTTGTTTTTTCTCAAGCAAAGAGGATCACTAGTAAAAGATCATACATGTGTGCAGATAGATAAGTACAGAGATAGAGATATGAGCTTCAAAATAGGAACATCCCCCCCCACAATTATAATAATGAAGTTTTGCATTCAAATTCATTATATATATATATATGGCATGATATTTTCTCCTAGGATTTCCTGATACTTCAATTAAATTATCTTGCCATCCACAAGGTGCAGGTTTCCAGTGCCAGAGGATGCAAAGCAGCCCCAAAGCATCACTAAGCCCAGGGCCGGCCGAAGACTTAACGCCGCCTGGGGCGAAGTTTAAAATGCCGCCTCCCCCGGTACTTACCTTTAAACAGTCCTGCGGCGAGTCTCCCTGCTCTGCCACGGTGCCGGCTTGTAATGCTGAGCGCCGGAAATTCACGTCACTTCCGGCACTCTGCATTACAAGCCGGCACCGAGACCGAACAGGGAGACTCGCCGCAGAGGAGAGAGAAAGGGGCGCCGAGCGGGTAAGCGAAAACCACTCGGCGCCCCTCTCTCTCTCTCTCTCCTCCGCTTCAAAAAAAAAAAAAAACCGCTTGGGGCGGCAAAGTGCCGCCCCTTCTAAAGTGCCGCCTGGGGCAATTGCCCCAGTCGGCTCCATTGTAGGGCCGGCCCTGACTAAGCCACCACCATGCTTAACTGCAGACAGAGTGATCTTTTCAGCATATGCTTCATTTTTTTTCCTCCAGACATACCTCTGATCCATCGGCCGGAAAGTTCCAGTTTTGTTTCACCGTTCTACAGAGCAGAACCCCAAAACTTCTTGCATGGAAACCTTCTGCGTTTAGTATGGGCCTTACTGTGCTCACTGAAACCTCAGTGCCTGTTGCCACCAAGTCTTGCTACAGGACTTTTGCAGTCACTTGGGGGTATTTTTAATCTGCCGTCTCATAAATCTGGTTGCAGCCAATATTGGCTTCCTTTTTCTGTCAAGTAGTGTAACCAATGTAACTTTGAACTTGCAAACTTCCAACAGTGTCTCTAGGAACATTCAGTGCCTTCACTATCTTTCCTGTTCTTTGTTTGTGAAAGGCGATGATCCAGTAGTGTACCTAACGGGGTACAGGGGGTGGTCCTCCCCGGGTGCGACTCATCAGGCAACAGCCGTCTAACGCGGGCCCCCTGGGGCAGAAATTGCACAAGGAAGCTGTTTTGGGGCAGAGGTGGCAACGGCAGGCTGCTTCAGGGGCAGGGGTGGCACAGGCAGGCTACTTCAGGGACAGAGGGGGCGCAAGCAGGCTGCTTCAGGGGCAGAGGTGGCACAGGCAGGCTGGTTCAGGGGCAGAGGTGGCACAGGAAAGCTGTTTCAGGGGCAGAGGTGGCACAGGCAGACTGTTTCAGGGGCAGAGGTGGCACAGAAAGCCTGTTTCCACGTCAATGTCTATCTTAGGTATATGTTGTACCACCATAAATGTCTGGCTCAGTATACAGTGATAGGAGTTATGCTGTACCATATCTGTTCAGTAAATTTATTATTATTTTTTGTAGGGTGTCCCACATACAGGACCTGCCCGAGTGCCAAATACTCTAAGTATGCCCCTGCAATGATCTCTTCTCTAAACTTTTTGGACCCTTCTTTTGACTTTTGACCATATTTCTGACATGCAGGCCCACGTGACAATCAACAAACCCATAGGTAGTTCAGGTATTTCATGTGTTGCAGCTCAAGCTCCATGAAGCCATTGATTAGTTGCATCAGGTGTGCTTGAGACAACATCTGTTCTGCATATTTGTGCTATGAGGGATTCTGTTTAGGGGGTTGAATAATTTTGAGACTGGAGAAGTCATTATAAATTGCATTTTCAGTTGAATTTGGGGAAACAACTTTTATTCATTGTGTTGAGCTATTTCAATTGCTTTTGTTCATTGCAAACAGCTGAAAATCTGTAAATTTTTACAACAAACCTGATTTGCAATCGGGGTTGTATAATTTTGATTGCCACATTTCATGCTCCATACAGGCTAGCCTCATTTATTAATGATAACATATGTATATCATATATAATAAACTGAATATGACCGTTCCATGTATTTGTGCTGGTCAAAAAAATGGATAACATGCCATCAATGTGTCTGGGGTGTAGGAAGAGGTTGTGTGCCCAAGACTGATGCCACATGAAGAATAAGAATAAGCATAGGAATTGTGGCTAGGCTGCTCAAGCTTGCCAATCACCTCGCAGTTATGGCCCTAGTGGCGCTCATCTCTCCAACACTATGTTTTCCAGTGCCGTGCATCCCTCTGCATGACAAAAGCCAGGTAACGTAGATATTGGATAAAACCTAAGCACGTCTGGCTTGTTTTCTGTCAACATTAATATACAACTATACCTGTAAAATATTTTCTGTCTTCAGCTTAGCGACAGAGTGTATAAATTCCGCATTTAGTCAGAATCCCACCAGCTTGCCTTAAGGCATTAATTCATTATTACAAATAGTGACTGCATCTACTGGCTGGATGAAATACATTTTACCTTTCCTCTAAGATTATTATGTCTGAGTGTTTTGACACTAATTTCAGGATAGTAAATATGCAGAGCATCTCTAGCGTGTGGCCGTCATGCATGCTGGCCAAGTTCGGATTGTATTAGAATGTTACCATTTATCGGTTTATTTGCTAAACATTTCTTGCATTGAAGAGTGACCTTTGTTGCAGGAAAACCTTGTCAGGGTTGGTTAATCAATCGATGTATAGTTTTGTCAATGAGCTGATATGTTTCATTTCATCTCTATTATTATGATGAAACCATTATTATGTTAACCCCTTCGATTTTATTTTTTGTTCCCTTTGTGACAATGGCTGTATTAAGTTTTCTGTAATGCTTGTATTAAGCTGTAATTTTTGTCCCTCTCTTATTTAATGTACCCACACAAGTTATATATAGATTTTTGTTTCTTTCAGGACAAGAAGGCCTATATTTAGATTCATTTCTTTGAGCATATCATCTCATTTACTATAAAAAAATATAAAATATGGTAAAAAATTTGAAAAAAAAAACCTTTTATTTGAAAAATCTTTTACACATTTTCAAAAGATAATGAAAAAAAATGCTAAATAGATTCTACTATTTGTCCTGAGTTTAGAAATACCTAATATTTTCATGTTTAATAGGTTTGCCTAGTTGTTTGGGGGCAAAAGGGCACACATTAGGGAAGTGCACATTTTTTAATATTGAATTTTAACATTTGGTGATCCTGTGCCCATCCATTTGGGACATCTCTGAATGCTTCCCCATCAAACCATATATTTTTAAAAACTAGACACCATAGGGTATTTCAAATGCTGATATTTTACCTATTTCCATGCACGTATTTTATTGTCAAAGTTTGCAGTAGTAATTCTTGTTTGTGTTTTTTTTCACACACATTCTGCTTTAGGTATGAATTAACGACTCCTGTTATATGTCACTGTCAAACAACCCAATATGTGCTCAGCAACATCTCCTGAGTACATTGATACCACCTATGCATTGGTTTGTCTAGTTGTTTGGGCGCAAAAGGGCACACATAAGGGAAGTGCACATTTTTGAATGTTGAACTTTAAATGCGTCCAATTCAATTTACCCAATCAAACCATATATGTTTGAAAAATAGATCCCCCCCCCCAGGGTATATCAAGGGCTGGTATTTTAATTATTTTAATTGCAGGATTTTTGGACGGATACAGTGCCGATTTTAGGACTTCCTCCATTGACCTGCATGTCTGGCTGCAGTATCACAGCTCTCGTATATCTGGCATAGTTCTCTGGAAAGACCCTTTGGGCGCTGCCATCTTATAAGAGGCAGCATGTCTGCAGGTGGCCATTTGAAACACTCATAGGAGCGTTCAAACGAGGCCTCTGGCTAAGCTTAGGAGGTGATCGTTGATTACTTTTTTTTAACCACCGGCATAATTGAAAGCCATACAGTCTTTCATTATGGGGAATACTTGGAGTGATCATACGGGGCCATGGCATGTTTTTGGTGTTGCTGAATGCCTCAATGTTGAGGCACTGCAGCAACACCAGCCGAGCAAAGAAAGCAATCTTTGATTGTTTAACCCATGATGTGCCAGGCATGTCAATTGTCGTTAAGGGGATGCATTTTTGTGACATGCCTGGCACATCAACTGTCATCAAGGGGTTAATTAAACTTCAATTATTCTGAGTTTATATGACATAGCAAATGTTCTATGTGTTACCGTATATTCCGGATATACCCTTATACGCCGGGAACTAAAACTTACCGAGCTGGACAGGAGAATCACAAATCTGTAGGGGAGGGGCAAGCGGAGAAGAGTTTGTCTAAGCGCATCGCGCAGACGTTCACCGGCAGCGGCGATTTGCGTCAACCCCCCTGCCGGCACGTCTGCTCGGTGTGCTTTAACAAGCTCCCTTGCTGGGAATTCCCACGGGGGGAGTCCTGGCAAGGGAGATTGTTAAAGCACATCGTCCAGACGTGCCCGCAGCGGAGGTTGTTTACACTCGCCGGTGAACGTCTGCGTGGTAAGCTTTAACAATCCTCCTTACCAGTGCAGCCGGAAGTGCCGGCACCGGAAGTTGTATACCGTTCTGCGTAGAATAGATGTCCCCTGCCGGCCCCGCAAGACACCCGGGACTCCGGCTGCACTGCACTGGGACTGCACTGGTAAGTCTAGGGGAGGGGGGCACATCTCGGGGGGGGGCACAGTGGCAGCATATCTTGGGGGGACACACACAGTGGCAGTGTGTGTAAAGGCAGGGGTGTGTGGTGAGGGCAGTGTATAAATGTGTATGTATGGACAGGCATATGTTAGTATGTGTATATATATATATATATATATATATATATATATATATATATATATGTATATATATGTGTGTGTGTAAGGGCAGTGTATGTATGTATATGTCTGTGTATGGGCAGTGTATGTGTATATGTGTGTTTGTAAGCTGGTGTGTACGTGTATATGTGTGTAAAGGAAGGGGTGTGTGAGGGCAGTGTATGTCTATACATGCGTGTGTGGACAGGCATATGTTAGGGAGAGCTGACCCACCCAATCCAAGCAGGCTTTGTATACAACAACTAGCCAATCACCAGTAAGGTACATCGCTTGCCGTGATTGGCTGGTTGTTGTATACTGGGTAGAGGGGTAGTCTTATATGGCGAGTATAGCCCAAACTCTATATTTTAACTGGAAAAGTTGGGGGTTGTCTTATACGCCAGAATATACGGTACTTAAGAAAAATCTATAAAAAAAAACTTTTTTTCACATTATCAAAGTCCCTGGCTGGTCCCAAGGAGAATGATCCATTATTTGTTCAGTGAAGTACATTAAATCGATACATAGGGAATATGTTTTTTCTCTTTGACGTGTGTCTGTTCTAAGTGCAATTTGTATGGTTCCACTGCATGAAAGCTACAAAGATGCAACAATGTGCTCACTTCCAGCATTTGAGTCAGTGGTGCATCTAACCTGTCTCTGAGATAACAGATGGCACTATGGTCATAAACTGTCACGAACTGGGTCCAAGCTGATGGCTGGAAGGACCCAGCGCGCCCGATGGTTGTTTGCAGGAGTCACGATGCAGCAGTGGAGTCTGGGGCAGGGCCTGGTTGCAGGGTGACCACACTCGCCCAGGCGTTGAGCACCTAGGTTAGTGCAGCCAAACACCAGCGCCCTGATATGGCAGCAGATGTAATCCAGAACCAAACGAATCCTGCAGGCACCCTGGAGCAGGCATGAAGCATATCACATGGATCACGAGCAGGATGCTGCAGGCTGGGAGAATGAAGGCTAAGCAAAGGGTTAATACAGCAGACACATAACACAGCAAGGGAAAGGGAGACCAGGCAAGAAACATGATATGAGATATACACGAGAAGTGGCTAGAAACATGACATGAATAGCGTAAAGTATAAACAGGCACAAGACAAGGAATAAACATAACCTGACAAGACATACATGGTACAGGGCACAACAAAGGACAGGGAAGAAGGCAAGGAACACAGGGGAAGGAGTGAGGAGCCGGAACCCTCGGACGCTTCTTCCTTTAAGCAAGGATAGGAAATCTTAACTGGGACATGGGGAGAGGAGAGAGGAACCGGAATCCTCAGATGATTCAAGGAAGAAGGGCAAAGGTACATAAAAGACAGACAAACATGAATACAGAAACTAGCCTAGGACTACAAGATAACTATTGGAGATTTCGTCACATGATATGGCCATAGTATGCTTAGCCCACCACTACGCCAAAGTACTCCAATGACGGTGGGTCCTAACGCTAATCCCTGCTGACAGTGGTACACAACAAACCAAACATGTAAACCAAACACATAGCACAGAGACATACCTTAGACTGCAGACTGCGACAAACAGAACACAGGTGGGGCACACCTAATAAAGGAAGCAGAGCTGAAGCAAAGAGCCGGAGCAGAAGCAAGGAATGGAAAATAGAACAAAGCAAAAGGAAATCCAGGAATGGATCAAAGCAAAGCAGAGAAACTACAGCAGGACAGATATGCAGCTCCGCAGCCTGGGCAGAACGTAACACAATCCCCCTCCGAAAGAGCGGCCTCTGGACGCGAACAGAAACATCAACAGAAGGAAGCCCAGCTCTCTAACGGACGACTGAAGACACAAGGCAACCCAGGAACCAGCATACGGAGTCTGAAAAACGTAGGAGTCCTTCGATGACCAGCACTGCCGCTAGTAGACCAATCTCCTCCAAAAACAGGAATCAGAATGTCTGAACAGGATTGAGGAAGTAGTCTCTAGCTGACATATAGGTCCAGACGAAGGCAAGGTAGATAAGCCACTTGACAAGGCAGACACGGCAGGTAACCCACTTGCTGGGCAGACATGACAGGTAGCCCACTTGCTGGGCAGACATGACAGGTAGCCCACTTGCTGGGCAGACACAAAAGGCACGGGTTCAGGCACAGGCACGGGTTCAGGTTCAGACAACAGGTTGCCCACTTGCAGGGCACACGGCAGGTTGCCCACTTGCAGGGTACTCTACCAGGGAAGCCCGGATGCAGGCACTCATCCTGGGAGTCCACAGTGGGGCGCAAGCCGCAACTCAGGAAACCCTCTTTCAGGGTACACGGCAGGTTGCCCACTTACAGGGTACTCAACTTAGGAGTCCACTTACTGGGGCGCTGGCCGCAACTCAGGAACGTGGCAGGATCTCGAACAAGGCAGGTTCTGGAACAAGGCAGGTTCTGGAACAAGGCAGGTTCTGGAACAAGGCAGGTTCTGGAACAAGGAGAAGCCCTCTTGCGGGGCACACGACTAGAAGCCCTCTTCCAGGGCACACGGCATGGCTAGAAGCCCTCTTGCGGGGCACACGACTAGAAGCCCTCTTCCAGGGCACACGGCATGGCTAGAAGCCCTCTTGCGGGGCACACGAGAACAGAGTACCACCGGGCCAGGCACATGTACTGGTTCATGCAAGGGTACCGGCATAAGCTCAGGTAGTGAATCATGCATGCGTACCGGCTCAGGCACGGGTACAGGA
The DNA here is from genome assembly GCF_027358695.1 of Spea bombifrons. NCBI lineage: Eukaryota > Metazoa > Chordata > Amphibia > Anura > Pelobatidae > Spea > Spea bombifrons. Next base: position 114,376,844 of record NC_071087.1, on the reverse strand, counting down.
ACGGAGGCCCACTGGAAGGGCGGACGAGAACAGAGTACCACCGGGCCAGGCACATGTACTGGTTCATGCAAGGGTACCGGCATAAGCTCAGGTAGTGGATCATGCATGCGTACAGGCTCAGGCACGGGTACGGGAACGGACACAGGCTCAGACAGGAACAGGCACAGGCTCAGGCAGGAACAGGCTCAGGCAAGCGGGTACGGAGGCCCACTGGAAGGGCAGACGGAAACGGAGGCCCACTGGAAGGGCAGACGGGTACGGAGGCCCACTGGAAGGGCAGACGGGTACGGAGGCCCACTGGAAGGGCAGACGGGTACGGAGGCCCACTGGAAGGGCAGACGCTGCAAACTCCACTTCGCGAACTCCTGACCGTTTACCTGCGGCCATGTGTCACGAACTGGGTCCAAGCTGATGGCTGGAAGGACCCAGCGCGCCCGATGGTTGTTTGCAGGAGTCACGATGCAGCAGTGGAGTCTGGGGCAGGGCCTGGTTGCAGGGTGACCACACTCGCCCAGGCGTTGAGCACCTAGGTTAGTGCAGCCAAACACCAGCGCCCTGATATGGCAGCAGATGTAATCCAGAACCAAACGAATCCTGCAGGCACCCTGGAGCAGGCATGAAGCATATCACATGGATCACGAGCAGGATGCTGCAGGCTGGGAGAATGAAGGCTAAGCAAAGGGTTAATACAGCAGACACATAACACAGCAAGGGAAAGGGAGACCAGGCAAGAAACATGATATGAGATATACACGAGAAGTGGCTAGAAACATGACATGAATAGCGTAAAGTATAAACAGGCACAAGACAAGGAATAAACATAACCTGACAAGACATACATGGTACAGGGCACAACAAAGGACAGGGAAGAAGGCAAGGAACACAGGGGAAGGAGTGAGGAGCCGGAACCCTCGGACGCTTCTTCCTTTAAGCAAGGATAGGAAATCTTAACTGGGACATGGGGAGAGGAGAGAGGAACCGGAATCCTCAGATGATTCAAGGAAGAAGGGCAAAGGTACATAAAAGACAGACAAACATGAATACAGAAACTAGCCTAGGACTACAAGATAACTATTGGAGATTTCGTCACATGATATGGCCATAGTATGCTTAGCCCACCACTACGCCAAAGTACTCCAATGACGGTGGGTCCTAACGCTAATCCCTGCTGACAGTGGTACACAACAAACCAAACATGTAAACCAAACATGTAAACCAAACATGTAAACCAAACACATAGCACAGAGACATACCTTAGACTGCAGACTGCAGACTGAGACAAACAGAACACAGGTGGGGCACACCTAATAAAGGAAGCAGAGCTGAAGCAAAGAGCCGGAGCAGAAGCAAGGAATGGAAAATAGAACAAAGCAAAAGGAAATCCAGGAATGGATCAAAGCAAAGCAGAGAAACTACAGCAGGACAGATATGCAGCTCCGCAGCCTGGGCAGAACGTAACATAAACGTATCTTTACAGAATAATCAGCTTTTATTTTGTTGTCTATTTTTAGCTGGCTATTTAGTGACCCAGGTACACTATTACTGCTAACAGCTGCACTGTTTTCTCAGTGGAAACTTGGCTAAAGCCAGATTCTAAAAAATACATATGGACCCAGGGCATCTTGTATCACTTACAAATAGACAGTCATTTCCACACAATTAACTTTAGGAAGCAGGGCTTTTATTTTAACAGAACAACATCGCTGACACGTAATTCTTCTTTTTTTTTTGCTTTTCAGAGTCATTCTCAAGCATTTTTGTACAGCAGGGATGAAAGTCACGTATCCATTTATAATGCATTCGTGGTATTCCGTATGTCATTCTATGTACTTTGTTACTTAAAATTAATTTGGTGGCTTATAATATTGTATTTTTTAAATCAGTAGGTGATACAGAACCTGGAAACAAATTCTATCCCGAACTGCCCTCAACATTAGTTGACTCAGATGTAGATAAAACAACCCACTGAGACACTAATGTCATATTAATGGGAAAAAGGAAGTCAAACTCACACTGGATCAACATTATATACTTTTACTTGTGGTAACCCTATATCCATTTAATGTGGAAAAACATCCAAACGTTTTTGTAATATATTCACTGAATTGGCCCAAACTACTTTAGATGTCTATTCTACAATTTAACTGCCCTAACAGTAAAGAAACCTCCCCTATGTTTAAGACAAAAGCTTCTTCCAATCTTGCCCATGTATTGTCTGGAAGGTATGATCTATGGAAGATCTTATGGAAGATCTTTATATTGACCTTTAACATACGTTTTTCTCACCCAAGTGCATAGTTTTACATTTATTGAAACACATCTGTAAATTAACTGCCCATTCTTCAATTTTATCTAAATCCATCTGCAGAGAAATGACATCCTGCACAGACTTTCCTACCTTACATAATTTTATGAAGTAAGCTATAGATTGCACACATAAAACTATAAGAATACTTAAGAAAGCACCTTTATTGCTGTTTCTTGAACTTACTATATGATAGGCCTTGTCTCCCAGTATAGACCAATTCAGAATTAGATTATTCTACAGGTTTGATCTTAAAAGCTTGCTTTGGGTTAACAAGTTGAACCTTTGTTCTCCTGGAACGTCAGAGACTCAGAAAGTAGCTATCTAATACAATGTAATGCAAAATGTAATGTAATTTAGTGAACATACTTTCTCTGTGTGTTCCACCCCATCCAAAATGGTCATATAGCATATAAATTCTGTGTATCTAGAAGTTATATTTTTAAGTTATTCCCTGTCATTAATGATATACAACTCCCAAGGGAAAAGAGGGACAATCTTTCTAGCACATTGTGCTTGTTTGAGCAAAAAACCTGTTACCTGTATTTCATAAAACTGGCTACACGTCGGAGACATACGCATATTTACAGTTTACACCTGTAAGCTCAACAAATCAAAGTGCCACGGAGTCTTATGTTGCAGCGTCTGCATTTGTATCATAATAAATGTGTACAGTAAGAGTAGTTGAGTAGCATTTCGGAAAGTGATGGCACCTCAGCGGCTCGGTGAATGAAAGCTTGGTTAAGAAATACAGACAAAAAACAGTCCCTAATACAAAAGGGTTATCTACATGAGGGTACAAATAAGATGTCCTTTCAGAATCAACAAACTAATATTACATGACATTTATTTTATAAACATTAAAAGCATATTCAGGAAATAATATGTTTAGTTTAAGTAATCATTTTGATCTTAAATCCTGGTTTCCAATCCAAAACGGGATCCTATATAGCACTCAAGCTAGCATAACCATTTAATCTAGTTTGGGTCTTACTTTTCATTTTAGCACATTTTAATTGTAGGGGAACAATTAAATCATTTTTAAATTCTTCTCTATCTCTTACTTCATGTTGCTATGAGTTCACTCCCCCTTAATTTCACTGCGGACTGCACTCCAGGGTTTGATGTAGTAACATCATATGTTAACAGTTCATGTTATTCAACCCATCAGACAGTATCTATGTAGATGTAATATATCACACATCTGCACTGGACAGTTTATGATCTGCAAAAGGGCGCATGTGTATTTCAATTTCACTGCTTGTGGTATCATGCTGCTTGACTTATGTGTTTGAATATATTGTATTTAATAGTTAATCGATGTTCAGCATTATGTAAAAGAATGAATGGAAACCTTTATTCAAAATTGTTTACAATGTTTGCAAATTTGTATTGTTCATTGGAACACCAGCTCGCAATAAGCTCTCGCAATGAACACTGTTGGCTTGTATCATCACCAGCGCTGCTAAAAGCACCAACTAGGATTACCTTAAACACTAGGCTTTAATATATTTTTTGTATCAATTGATTAATGGAGAGTAGAGGTATAAGGGATAACAACTCCCTACTTCTGTTAATTATGTACTCGTCGGGTGAGGGTATTAAAGCTCGCTTTAGGATGAAGAGTGATCACCGTAAAGGCAAACAAAAAACACTTATTGACACTGATGATCCCCTTGTGCCTAGTTCATTGTTTGTGTAAGGGTCGGTAATATTTCATTTAAGACACAAGCTTTTGTAGAAGTCTGGCAATAGCTAGATATTTATATATGACCCATTCAATGGCAAGGTCTCACATTCATAAACTAACCTTGTTTCAAAGACACAATAGTAAAAATTATATATAGTAAATAGCTGCAGTAATATATCTAAAAATGGTTAACACTATAAAAAACATATTAAACTCTAAAAATATTCCTACGTACTTATAACACCTTGGTTTGTATACGGTCCTGCATAATCGAACCAGGTAGATTTGTATCATATGTGTACATGCATCATGCTTGATTTATTTTTACCCCAATAACACAATACAAGCTAAAGGTGAGAAAACTACTATTTTATTTTTAAGAAACACAATAATTGAAAGAAACCAACATCTTTTCTTCGTCATATATTCATCTTTACATTCTCGTGCGCTGAGATACGATGCAGAACGCTGACCCAGGGACTCTCATTTCGGGATACCTGTACAGAAAATACATACATTATGTCAGAAGATCGTCAGCACTGCAAGTGATGTCTTCGCCGCAACTAATCTGAGAAAGTCTCACAATTATAAAGGCTTCTTCATGAATTGGTTACGGGAGGAGATAAGACCTACAACTGACTTTCATTACCACTCTAATTTAGTCACGGCAAATCTAAATCACAGGCTTTCTATTCATTGTGTTCAAGAAAATTAATGATTTGACAAATGCATAAAAATCTTTCATTTCTGTGTTAACCCTTGCTGCCCTAATCAGGTCATTAAGCCATTTTAAATTATCATATTGCTGATATAAACACAGAGTTGCTACTTTCCTTAAAATTATTTTTACGTCGGTAAGTTTGATATGAATTTCACCATTTAGCCAAAACTTTTTTTTTACACCTTTCCTTCACTTGTTTTTCATCAGTTCTCTTTGGCATGGAATTTTCCATTATATATAATCTCCTCCCCCACCCTACATGACCATAATACTACGCTGGTTATACTGTATGATATGAAGTCTGGCAATAAATACAGAACCCACTGGCAGCAGATCTCAATAGTGTCAGTTTCACAGAACCCACTTGTAGAACACAAACCTTTTGGGGTAATGCATGGGTCGATAATGTGCCCCTCTGGTTGCAACATGGGTAGAACCCACTAGAAAAACCAAATATGTTTCCTTTTCATGCCTCTAAGTACACGCAGGAGCACAGTTTGCTAATCAAATTAGTGACGTTGAAAAGCATTGGTTGGGTTCAAGAGACAAATTATAAATTCTTGGTAAATTATTGACAGCTTGGTTACTAGGCCCGCACAGCATGTTGTTCACTGTCCTTAGTATCTGGATCTTTTTGTATTAGATAACTAATGGGTTTTGGATTCATTTTTCCATTGGAGCTCTGTTGTCTACAGCTGCTATATACTTGCGCTAACTGGGAAAATTCATCGTCGTCTAATGAGGCATGGACCATGAACTTAGTCAGCCTGCACTTGGTAATGAAAAGATTTAATGAGATGGACGAGAAATAGGAAACATCAGTCAGGTGTGATGCCAAATGCATTCATAATGGAAGCAAATATTTCTTCAAAACTTTTCAGCACTACTAATGTATTTTTAGAACACTGTCACACTATATACCTGCATTTGATTGTCACGCTTGCTCTCCTGGTGAATAGATAACATCTATAAAAAAGGACAGTTCTTTGCATGTCTTAAAGTTTCCAGAGAGGCATCATGGAAATCAATTTATAAGCTACCTGTTCATTTGGTTATGCATTATTTTCTTTGTAAATTGAGCTAATCCTTTCACAGTAGATTAGGGCTGCAACTAACGATTATTTTAATAATCGATTAGTTGGCCGATTATTTTTTCGATTAATCGATTAATCGGATAAAAAATGCAATTTTTTAAAATTTAAAATAATGTAATAAAAAACGTACAATTTACACTTTCATCTCTTTATTGCAATGGCCTCTCTCTATTCACCTTCTTATTTTACTGACATAATAATAAAAGCTACAAGAACCCAAACACAGTGCTTCTCAAACTAGGTTTTAATACAAAGTTATTAGTAAATATTAATTCATATGTTAACTATTTTTCATATTTAATAAAAACTATGAGAAAAAAAGCCTTGTTTAAATTTTTTTTATTTACCAAACTGCCCCCGGTTATGCACATCAGACCCCCAGCTTGCCACTCTGCCCCCATATATGCCTTATACCTCTTATATGCCAGATTCCACTGTGCCCCCTGATATGCCACTGTGCCCCTGATATGCCTTATACTACTTATATGCCAGTGATATGCAACTGAGCCCCCTGATATACCTTTTACCCCCAGATGTTTTATGACCCCCTGATATGCCTAATATCGATATGCTTTATACCCCCTATATGCCCTGAAATTCATAATACCCCCCATACACCACTATAACTCACCCATACACAACTTTGGCTCCTCCCCCTCCCATACACCACTCTGGCTCCTCCTCCTTCCATACACCACTGTGGCTCCTCCCCCTCCCATACTCCATTCTGCCTCCTCCCCCTCCCATACTCCACTCTGCCTCCTCCCCCCTCCCATACACCACTCTGCCTCCTCCCCCTCCCATACATCACTTTGGCTCCTCCCCCTCCCATACATCACTTTGCCTCCTCCCCCACCCATACATCACTTTGCCTCCTCCCCCACCCATACATCACTTTGCCTCCTCCCCCACCCATACATCACTTTGCCTCCTCCCCCCTCCCATACTCCACTCTGCCTCCTCCCATACTGCACTCTGCCTCCTCCCCCCTCCCATACACCACTCTGGCTCTTCCCCTCTCCCATACAACTCTGGTCCCTTCCTCTCCCATACTCCACTCTGGCTCCTCCCCCTCCTATACTCCACTCTGCCTCCTTCCCCTCCCATACTCCACTCTGCCTCCTCCCCCCTCCCATACTCCACTCTGCCTCCTCCCTCCTCCTCCTGTCAGCAACGGATCTTCACTAGACACCAGGGAGCCGGGTAGAGAGGCAGAGTGGCGTATGGGAGGGGGAGGAGCCACAGTGGTGTATGGGAGGGTGGCTCCCATACACTCCTCTGACTCCTCCCCCCTCCCATACACCGCTCTGCCTCTCTACCCGGCTCCGTTACTGACAGTAACGGAGGCTGTCTGTGCGATGCAGACCCCCACCAGCTGACAGAGAGGATGATTCTCTGTCAGCCTGTGAGTGTCTGCATCGCACAGACAGCCTCCGTTACTCACCTTCACTTACACTGTGGCTTCTATGAAGCTGCAGTGAAAGTCCTTGTCAGTAACGGAGCCGGGAGAGAGGCAGAGCAGTGTATGGGAGGGGGAGGAGTCAGAGGGGTGTATGGGAGGGGGGAGAGAGACGGAAGTGAGAGACCGGCCGACAGTGAGGGGAATCCAGGTCTCCTGCAGCGTTGCGGGGGATCTGGATTCCGGTGTTATAATCCGATCTCTGTTTGAGATCGGATTATTATAAGGAGAGGAGTTTTTCAGAGCATTTGCTCTGAAAAAAACCTCTTTTTATAATCGATAAAAATTGATTCGATTAATCGATGATGAAATTCATTGCCAACGATTTTCATAATCGATTATTATCGATTTTATCGATTAGTTGTTTCAGCCCTACAGTAGATGAACTTTTACAATTACATACAATTGATGACAATAAATGACAGTAAGGACACGGTATCCACCCTGTATAGGCATACCTGGGAACTCTCCGGGTTTGACCTGGAGATCTCCGGGTGAAGCACCGCTTCTCCGGGTCAAGACCTGAATCATCCGGGTTGCGGGAGCGGTGATTTGACACGCCCCGCTCCCTGCACATTTTCCCTTTCAATGGAGGTATTTCCCGCTGACATTAGCGGGAACTCCCACCGACGTCAGCGGGACCACCCACCGGCGTAAGCGGGACTGCCTACTGATTCCCAGGTATGTGTATAGGCTATGAATATTTCCACCGGAAGATGTTATTAGTGTTCATTATTAATATGTTCTAAAACATTGCTAAAATGATCATTTGTATTTTAGTTTATATTAAACTAAAAAAAAATACTTAAAGTACATAAATAGTGTTTGTAACGCCCTGTCCTCTAGCCATGTTCCTAACACCCCATAAAACAAACAATCTCTCCTTTTAGCCACTCGAAATGTAGAGTTATGAGCTATAACATTGCAGCACACCTTTAAACCAGTGTGCACATATACTGTTTTCCTAAAAAAAATACTGAAAAATACTGAAAAACAATGTGTGTGTACAATCTAAATGGATGAGGACACAAGGCAACGCATTCAAGGCTACAGACTGTTGGAAAAGCTATCCATCTGCTTGCTGTGATGTTCAGGGACTCAATCTAGTTTAGATACTGCAAGGTTATATTCTGCTTGATTGAATCTGATATTTTCATCTGATTAAATAAATATGTACTATGTACATCTCTGTCACTATATGAAGAGTAAATCAACTTATCACACACACTTAACTGTTGATTGGATTACCAGTTAACTGTGACTTGCTATGTTAATGTATTAATTGTTAATATATTAAAGACGACCATTTTAAAAGCCTTCATTCAATTTGTACTGGGAGCGAGGATGTCACCGCACAACACAACAGTTGTTAACATTTATCATACATAATAACATTTCTAATATTATTCATTAGTATGCATAATTGCCATCGATGGAATTTCAATCTGCATTTTAATTCATGACCATGTCATACGCTAAAAATCTTGACTTGAGCATGTTGATATTAATTTTAATAACAGGTAATATGTAGGGAAATGAATTGCACAAAACAGCATTTAGAGTCATTAGACCAGAGGAATCAAGGGCTGGACTCATATGCTAGCTTTACATGAGAAACTTAACACAACTGTCAATCATTTAACAACTTAAGTACAATGTGAAAAAAGTGGAGCAATCACCATAGCAGCAAATTGATGATTACACCACTTTTTACCAGTTTCAACCAGAACTAATCTTTATGACATCTGTACATTTTACATGACTACTTGAAGGAGTCATGAAGCTGAAGGTTTATGTTCTTTGTATTAGAAATATTTACCTTGTTCTTCATCAGATTTTCGAAGATATTTCCTCATTATGCTATTTACATCATCCTCTTTGCCTTCTGCTTCAGGCCTCTTATTTTCTTGTGTAATTTCAGATGTTATCGGTTTTCCAGAATAGCCTTCTCCCTCCAGTCTTTGGACCGGAGGTCTGCTTTTGATGCTGTCAACACTTTTGCATGAAATGACCGAACCAGAAGATGAAGATGAATCAGACAGATTACCTAAATCTTCCCCAATGCTTGGGATTTTCTTAAGAGCACTTTTTAAAACCCCTGATGAAGTGCTTGGTTCATTTCTAGGTAGATCTCCAAAATGGACACTCAATGGTCGCTGGGCCTCTCGCCTATCCTTGGAAAATTTGGATATATTTTGAGTTGAGTGAGCCTTTCGAAGAGCAGGGAGAATGTGGTCTGCATCATCTGGAAACTTTCTCTCATAACTCAGACTTGACACTTTCCAGGTTGATGGACTGTCCTCATTCAGACCCTCAGCCAAGCTGGAATAGCGTTTGTTTTGGAATACAAGAGGTTGGTTCCCTAATACGTTTTCTGCAGCTTCTTCCACTGGTGTTTCAAGACAAGATCTCCACGGCTTTAGTCTAACAGAAGGGACAGCATCTTGGACAAATGTACTGGAGGTGTTCTTGATGCCTACAACATTTTGTGGTTGGTTGAGAGATTCACAGGATCCAAACTTTGCAATTCGTTTAACAGTGGGAGACAGTGATGGGTCATTTTTTTCAGATGGCAGACATCGTAGACTTGATGAACGCATTAATCCTTGGCTTGTAGATGGCCTATCACCTGAGAGTTTATCAAGTGTAAGAGATAAATCATCTTCTTTGTCATCCTTCAGACTGGTGCAGCGTCTAAGGGAGGAAGCACCAGTAGTTCGGTAAATTGGTAATGAAGATGCTTCTTCTAATACTAGAGATGCCTGATCCTTTTCAGAGGCCCTTTTCTTTCTCAACTCATCTAGAAACTCAGAGAGTGCTGATGAAGAACGAGGCAACTTATCATCTGCTGGTGGTATGTGTCTCCTTCCTAGTGTTGGTGTTACATTTCCCATCTTAGCTCCCAGCTCAGATTGGTTTGTTGTGTTCTCATTTTCTGAGTTGCCTATATTATTTCCATATATCTTCCCTTTGGCGCTTAATGCCGAACTTGGCCTGCTAACATCCTGATCTTGTGGGTCCTTGATCCTAAAAAAACAACAAATGACAGAAATTATTAATTGTAGTGTTATCATTAAGGGACTCCCTGTGACCTGGGGAGAGGCAGCACAAAAAGGTCCTATATTAAGCCACTGATACCCAAACTAAACTTGTAAAATAAAGGCTAACATTTGCATCAGTAAATGTACACTACATGGCAAATGTAAGAATGACAAAGGCTTCAGAATAGATATTGTGAGATGGCTTTTGTGCAAACTAATCTGCTCTGTAACAAATCTAATATTTAACATATCAAGGGGATTTGAACGCATTTTTAGGGATAGTTTAGCATTACCTAATTGTTCAACTGCTTCGGTCTTAATTAACTTCCCAGTCATTTGCTTTAATCTACTTAGACAAGCGGTGGTTTCAGATTGAAGATACCCAAGTATGTAAGCGAGGTAGAAGAGTCAGAGGCAAGTAATTATTACTATTAACTTGTCATACTTGTCATACAAAGTTGGTAGATAACATCATATATAACTGAACTGCTTTACCTTAAAAGTGATTACCCCCTCCCACGCGTGCCTCTGCTTAAAAAGCCAGTTACAAGGAAGATCTCTTGTCTTCCGAGCTGTGCTACCAGTAACATTATTATCTTTTAACACTCATCGGGTACCAAGATAACTGTGAAACGTACAGATCACATTTAAAATCCACAGTGCGAAATGAGATAAAATGTTATAAAAGGCTAAACCTCAGTTATCCTGCTGAAGGGTTGAGATGACCCTCAAGTGCATAGCTACATCTGTGACGTGATAATCATGAACCCTCAGAAATCCACCAATGGAGAAGAGGCTCACTGGGCCCAGCCCTTTATAATTCATAGTTTTGAATTGACATGGAATATTATGTACTGTATGTCAGCTAATGCAGATACCAATAAGAGATGTGTTGTTCTTGCTGCCTTCCATTGTCCTATTAACTGTATACACCTAAGACATCAAACCAGCCCCACAAGGCACAGCTGTCATTAAGGACACTATTTTATAACAAGATCAGGAATTGCAGGTTGCATACACTGTGTTTTCAACCCATTCCATGCCTTATATACGAAACTCCCAAAGGTAAAAACTTATATAGGAAAGAACTAATAATGTATTAAACTTCCACCAAAACTACAGAATTAAATCAGTTCCAACTATCTGGGTCAAAAAATGTAGAATACAGGAACAATTCCATTAATAGCTACATTGGGTTAACTTCATCAATAATATGAAAAAAAGTACTGTTATTGTTAGGCATGGTCACCGATAATACATAACCACGATTGACACAACACTAGCCAGCGATTTCTGGAAAGCCTCCCAACATCTGCTTCGGTACATTACTGTTCTGTATGACAAGTTTTCTTGTACCTTGGGTGAATGTACATAGCAGGTGTGAATATCTCTGCAACATTCTATATGTTGGTGTATTAGAAACAAATGCATATTACTGGAACCATATTTCCCTTTGTCCATTTCGTCGAAGCACAAAAATGAATAACCAGTGTGAATTAAATAACAATAATGTACTCAATTGTTAAAATGTGTGCATGTGCAATGCAGTGCCATTACTGCTTTTTGTGACCCCAAATTTTGTCAAGTGATTTAGATCAATTTGGTATCGGATTGTTAACATTCAGGTCTTGAGGAAGAATAAAAAGGAAAGGCAACTGTCAATGATATATAAATAGGTATCATTCTATTTAGGATTGATGTATGCTCATAGTTCATCTAAAATGTGCTTACAGAAATGCGTTTCAAGGCTGTATTTTAGAATGGAGATTAAATGTGTTTTGAATGCCAAATCACAATTGTTCATTCTGAATTTTGCTGAAAAAAAATGGATTGATTGTATATATAATATGTAGAGAGTAGAAAAGTGGCAGCCTTGTACACGTACCTTAAATCTTTGTGCAATTAGAGTTAAGCCCCGCCAGAATGTATTAAGGACGCTGATAAAACAGGTCTAGAGGCACCAATGGAAACCATTGTTTTTATCATCATCATTACTCTTTAATGATAATAGCAATAATAAAATGATTTGGTTTCTCATGTTTTCTGATTTATTTATTTTTTTTCTTTTTGAGAGCTGAAAAAAAATGCAAAAACCCTGCTTGAAAAAAAAGAGATTGTACGAAGTTGTTATCATAATTTATTTCCAACTATTTTCTGTTAGGGCTGCATATGAAATGAAAAATGATTTACAATCTGCAAGCGGAATGAAGTAGGTTTATGAAAATCAGCCAAGAACGGCACACTGAAGCCAAATGTTCACATTCAAGAACAAAAAGGAAACAAAACCACCAGCTGGATTTTCTGTAGAAATAAGAGATATAAATTGATCGAGAGACATAAGGGACATGCTGGCTTTGATGTGAATTTCCAAGAAAACAAAATATAATCTGGAATACCTTATCAAGGACAAAATGTATATTGCACAAAAATTGCTTCCTCTGTTCATTTAGAATGAGTTAGATAATAAGTCTGGACGTGAAAATTCATTATGTTTTCCATTTCTCACTATATGCTGGCTATGATGGATGGATGGCTTGATAGGCAGATGTAGAGATAGATGGATGGGTGGATAGACAGATACAGAGAGACGGAAAGACAATGTGCATTTTGACAAAGCAGTGGACTCCATTGATAAATTTATGTGGGTCCCCTGGCTGCCAATACTTAATAATCTTTACACTCATCTTGTTAGTCAAGAATCCACAGCCAGAGTGGTCTAATCTACTCAATTCCTCAACTAAGGTCGTACACAGTTAAAGGGACACTCACGTTATTGTAAGAGGCAAATGCATATGATGGGGATATAAAAGAGCACACTCAACTATGTTTCAAAGTGACAAACTATTGTACTCATTTATTTCACCAATAAAAACTATTCTAGAGTTTCTTATTCAGATCCAATTAGATTTTCTCATATTATGATTATTAATTACCAAAGGAGGAGCCACAGTGGTGGAGGAGCCACAGTGGTGTATGGGAGGGTGGCTCCCATACACCCTTCTGACTCCTCCCCCCTCCCATACACCGCTCTGCCTCTCTACCCGGCTCCGTTACTGACAGTAACGGAGCCTGTCTGTGCGATGCAGACCCCCACCAGCTGACAGAGAGGATGATTCTCTGTCAGCCTGTGAGTGTCTGCATCGCACAGACAGCCTCCGTTACTGCCCTTCACTTACACTGTGGCTTCTATGAAGCTGCAGTGAAAGTCCTTGTCAGTAACGGAGCCGGGAGAGAGGCAGAGTGATGTATGGGAGGGGGGAGGAGTCAGAGGGGTGTATGGGAGGGGGGAGAGAGACGGAAGTGAGAGACCGGCCGACAGTGAGGGGAATCCAGGTCTCCTGCAGCGTTGCGGGGGATCTGGATTCCGGTGTTATAATCCGATCTCTGTTTGAGATCGGATTATTATAAGGAGAGGAGTTTTTCAGAGCATTTGCTCTGAAAAAAACCTCTTTTTATAATCGATAAAAATCGATTCGATTAATCAATGATGAAATTCATTGCCAACGATTTTCATAATCGATTATTATCGATTTTATCGATTAGTTGTTTCAGCCCTACTATAAACCTACCGAATTTTAAATGGCAACAATACATATGTCTTTTTGTTGTTTAGCTAGGAGCATTAGTAACAGAAAGATTGGTGTTCTGTCACTTTTCCATTCTCTGGTCAGACCTCACCTAGAGTATTGTGTACAGTTCTGGAGACAAGTTCAGACGAGCGCTACAAAAACGGTAAATGGCTTGCAGGATAAAAACGGAAAAATTAAGGCACCTTAATATGCATACCCTGGAGGAAAGAAGATTTAACAAGGGATTTAACAAAGTACAGGAGGGAAGTTAATTTCAGATAAGAAATGTACGAACAAGAGGCCATAGTCTAAAACGTGAGGGTCAAGGGTTTAGGTGTAATGTCAGGAAATTTTACTTTACAAAGAGAGCTGTAGATGAATGGACCAACCTCTATTAGAAGTAGATGCTAATACAGGTTTTTTTTCTCTTTTATTTTGCAGAGATGCCCCTTTTCTCAGTTTAATTAAAGAGAGATTAGTGTTTGGCTAATTTAATTGGGTTCTATGAAGAAGCAAGTAAAATATAGATCAGGATGTAGCACTGGATATGTTTTATTTTCTTTTGCCAAAGCACTGGATACCGTTTCACTGAGAAGGTTACTCTACAAATTCAAAGACAGACTAAGGGGATAGTTTTGTACTGAAAACTGGTTTAAGAAACGGTTCAGGGGGTTGTTGTTAATGGAAAGTCTTCCATTTGATAAAGAGTGGTAAGTAAAGTACATCAAGGTTCTCTCTTATGCCCATTTCTTTTTAATTTCTTTATAAATGAACTTACAGGACGCATTAAAAGCCGCATCTCGCTGTTTGCGTGTACTACACAATTATGTTTAGTAATACAGTATCAAATAGATGTTATTTCTTGGGAAATTGAGTTGGAACGGAATGCAATCATTAAACAAGAAGCAATTTGGAAATAAAATATACTAGTGACCTGTCCATTAACATAAGTGTACAAGGACCCCAAGGAAAGGTGTATTCACCTAAATCAGCTGAATCCACTACCTACAGATATTGTACCATCAAAATCAATTAATGCTTTTAACAACTACATAAATGTTTTATTTTAAAGAAAGCAGAATATACAGGGATACAAATTTTAATGGTGATGTTCCACAGTTCCAATTAACTGTTCCCAGCAAAAATTAAGAAAAAGTCAATAATGAGTTCAAATAGTTAAAGAGTTATTTCTACAAAAGATCTGGGCATCCAACTAGGAATAATAATGATTATTATTGTTAATAATTATATATAATATTATAATGATAAATGTTTTTAATGCTGCATTGAGTTATAAAAGTATTAAATTCAGCAGAGTAGGTGGAACAGCATCTTTTAATAAGAATCTGAGTAATTCTGTTTTGGAGTCAGGAAGGAAGTTTCCTCCTTTTGAAGTATAAATTGAAGTAGTTTCAGTGTGGGGTATTTGTCTTCTTCTGGATCAATAGCAAGAACACGGGTAGATCAAGGGCAAAACCTGATTCCATGGGAATTAACTTTATCCTACCATGGCATTTGTGGAAATAAAAGAACAAAATCTAGCTTGGATTCATTTACCAATGTAAAAAAATGTGAATGACAGTCCATTTAAATGGAAGTGTGACTATAAAGTACATATATTGTTTTATTTCTCCAATTTAACCCCTTAAGGACAATGGGCGGTCCCAAAACCCATTGAAAACAATGGATTTTGAGCCCGTACATGTACGGGCTTTGTCATTAAGGGGTTAATATATTCAAGTGAAGGCTAAAAGCTGGTTTATCAAAGAGAACTTGCAAGAAATTACAGAGGACATGTGGCTGCATTTGTCACACAGCCTGTGACAAAGAGAGTGGAAATGGCTTCGGAAGTTAGAGCACAGACACTTTACTGTTCGCGGCATCATTAAACATTTCTCAACAAAGTCTTAGAGTCTAAACAGGAAAATTACATTTCAAGCTCCAGAAATCATTTTTTTTCTGAGCTATAACTCTAAGCCTGCACATGGCTTTTTCTTGATTTCTACTCCTTCAATTGATATTTATGGTGATTCCCTTTGCAGTAAAATAAATGCCTCCCATGAATACATCCAGCTTTGTTCTCCTTTGATTGCTCTTGAAACCTTCCGTAACTTTAGGTAAAACAGCTACTTGCCAAGTTACGCATACAAAACGGGAAATCAGTAGGCTTAAAAATATGCCTTGGTTTTTAAGAAAGTGAAATTATTATATAATACATAGCCGTATGGCATTAGTAACTACATTTTATGTTGAATAACTGGGATAAAACGTATATAAATATTTACACTGTTTTTTTACAGGAATAGTGACATTGTCAAACCTGTTCTCAATGGCTGCACACTGTCTGTGCTGTTACGACATCTTTAATTAAAGGAACCACCTTTCCACAAAAAACCACACACGTTTTAATTTTTAAAACTTAAATTAATTTCGGTATCTTTACTTTGCACAAGAGTGCGATAGTGATCTTGTACACATGCATATAGTAGCTATAAAGGGATCATGCATCACATAGAAGAAGTAACTTCTAGTGTTCTTAGTATGCAAAACGAATGCATTATTAACCCCTTCCGTACCGGGACGTACCTGGTACTTCCTGGTTAACAGTCACCGGTAGACCGGGACGTACCAGGTACGTCTCCTCCAAAAAACGCCCCCACATCACCACAATCGCGGTGATCGCGGGGGCGCTGCTGCTGCTGTCTGCCCAGGACTCCTGGGCAGACAGCACAGCCTGTCTAAGCCCGCCCCCAAGCCTACGATCACTCCCACGGAGTGATTTTGTAGGCAGAAACAGCGATTGCAGAAAGATCTGCAATCGCGGTTTCAGCTGCCACAGGCAGCTTCAGGGAAGGGGGGGGTGTTGAATGGGTCCCCACACAAGTGTGGGCATCTGACACAACATCCCCCTGCTGCCTGATCGCTCCATGAGAGCGTCAGTGCAGCGTTAACCCCTTCAATACCGCGATCGCGGCATTGAATGCCGCGATCGCGGCATTGAAGGGGTTAATTCTCGTTTTGTAGGGGGCTCTGCTGCTGGTGGTCTGCCTGAAAGCCCAGGCAGACCAGCAACAGCAAAAACGACCCCCCAGAAGTCCTCTGATCAGTCCTGTAGGACTGATCAGAGAGACTCCTCCCCTACAATCTCCAGTCTATTGGAGATTGTGTCCCAGCTGCCAGAGGCAGCTTCAGGGACAGGGAGACAGGGTTCTTTGGTCTCCACATGAGTGTGGAGACCAGACCCCCCCCACCCTTCCTCAGTTAACCCCTACCCCCCCTCTTCCTCAATTAACCCCTTCAATGCTGCGATTGTGTATGACCCCCATCGCAGCATTGCAGGGGTTAATATTAGTCCCCACAAGCTTGTGGGGACTAAATATCAGTCAATGCTGTGCTTCAATGGAGCATCAGCATTGAAAGAGTTAAAAAAAATGTAAAAAATAATAATAATAATAATAATAATAATAAAAAAAATTAAAAAATAAATTTAAAAAAAATTAATAAAATAATAATAATAAAAAAAAAATAACAGCACTGACCTGAAAGTCCAGGGTGCTTCCAGGTCAAATGCTGGGCTGGGCTGATCAGATCGCTCCTGGCCAATAGGAGTGATCGGATCATTATGGCAGCCCACGGATGACCCTGCTCTACAAAGAGAGAGGGGTCATCTAGGGTAATTATGAAAAAAACACAAATTATTAATAAATGAAATAATCATAATTATTACCTGATCACTTGTCGGTGACATTTTAAGTCGCTGATTATTGATCGGTCTCCCTGATTGATGTCAGCGGCCTAAACCTGTCACTTACAAGTAATCTGATAAAAAAAATATTTAAAAAAATGTAAATGCACATGTTCCAGTTTTGCCCTCATAGCTTCCTCAAAAAATGCATGAACCATGCATGTGAGGCCTTGTTGGAATCAGGGGATCTTGGTGAACAAAATGTGGTGTTTTCTTCCACTGTTGCACTTATGGTGTGCAAGAAATTCAGTGCAACATTGAAATGTATGCGTTAAAAAAGCAGTAAAATAATTTCCCTGTGAAGTTTGGCAGACATCAGTGAAGAAATGGCTAGCTGAAAACTGTCAAAACTACCCTAGTTGAACACCTTGACTTGTCTACTGTTCATAAATATATACTTTTATGGGGTAATTTACAGTGGGGGGCTTCCAAAATGTCCCAAATGGGATATGGGCCCAGGAAACCAATTTCTGAAAATTCCAAATATGAAAACGAAAATGCACATGTTCCAGTTTTGCCCTCATAGCTTCCTCAAAAAATGCATGAACCATGCATGTGAGGCCTTGTTGGAACCGGGGGATGTTGGTGGACACAATTTGGTGTTTTTTTCTGCAGTTGCACATATTCTATACAAAATATAATATAAAATCTAAAGCAACATTGCAACATATGCAAAAAAAAAACAAAAAAATATAAAAATACCTCAAAATTTGGCAGCAACTGGCGATAAAATCCCTGTTTGAAAAGTGTCAAAATGACCCTAGTTGTACACCTTGACTTATCTACTTTTCATAAACATATAATTTTGGGGGGATAATCAGTATCTGTGACAACTATTGCAGTTATTCGTCTACCATGCCAAATTTGCAAAAAATTACATTTCAAAAACACGATGCATGCCTAGCAATATTTGCCCTATACTGGTCAAAATAGATGAAAATCCTGGCCATGTTGGGTGGTTTCCAAATCAGGACAACTTAATGAATATATTTGGGATAATTTTTTCCCATTGGTTCAATGTGTGTACAATTTGTATGTATACAAAACTGTAAAAAAATGCGTTTTTTTCATTTTTTCACCACTTTTTCCAGTTTATTTCAAACAAAACAATGTACTACCCAGCTTAATATGGTTTCAAATGAAAGCCCTACTTGTCCTAAAAAAAACAATATATGATTTGTGTGGGTGCACCAATTGATAAGAGAGAAATTACAGTTGAAGAAAGACATGGCAAAAACACAAAAACGGCTCCGGTCCTTTAGCGACACGTTAGTATCAAAATCCCGGTCCTGAAGGGGTTAATAATAATTTGTACCTAGGGTGCTTAATGATAGGCACAATCTTATATGTATCAGATTAGCCCACCACTTTAGTAACTAAGCTATTCCATAATAATTCCATATCTTCCCTTTACTGGGTGCTCCAGTCTACAACTTTATTATCACCTAGCTTTAAATATATTGAGAAGCTGACATTGTCAACCAACCAGGTTCTGGAAAATTAATAGGTGCAACTCAGCAGCAGCGATGTTTATCATTTATAAGATACAACCCTGGACAAAACCTCCACCTTATTCATCATATTCACTAATGCATAGATATCTATTTATACAACTGGTTCAGCAACTATTAATTACAAAGAATACCAATTATTTTTTGCAGGCAGCTTGACAATATTGATGTTTTGAAATGACTATGTTCTGTGGTCTACGTCACATCCATCTAGTAAACAACATGGTCAATCAGTTTTTTTCTCATCAGATCATTCTGCTGCCTGGGAAATTCTTTCACAGACGCTTTTTGGTGTTTAAAAGGTAACCGTGCACAGTTTTCAGTAAACCAAGCATCCGTCTGAACATCTGGCCCCTGGCATAAAGTTCCAAATTTTCCTTTTGGTAGCTTTGCCCAAGATTGAACCCAGGTGCACCACCTTGTGCCACCAGCTAGTACCATAAACGAAGGGGATGGCAGAATCATTTCTACAGGACATGGTTAGGCTGGGGACCTATATTTGCTTTTCCTAAAAAAATGAATTAAAGTGATATAAGCAAGTCTGACATGATTCTAACTTCTAAATTCCAACTGAAGAGACCTAAGAGACCAGCATTGTAATATCAAATATCTAATTAGTGTTATATTTCCCAGAATGGTCAGGATACCATTGACCATTAAAATATTCTTGCTATAACACAAGCTGTATGTGATTACTCACTGGCACAGTGAAATATACACCATTCAAACCACAAATGATGAAATTAATCTTTCAAAGCTGGGAATTCATATTGTAAAGCAGGATGAAATCTGTTATTTAATTTCTTCTCACATGGGGTTTCAGATGTACAGATTTATGATGAGTGCTTTATTTTGCAACGAGGGGATTCTCCAATATTCTCCTTTAATATTTAATTTGACAGTTTACCTGTATAAATTCCATATTAAATGGCAGCACTGGTGCATGAATGGGCCCTAATGATTTTACAAATGTTATCAAGTTTCTTAGTTTTAACACTGAATATTTGTGATATTGTTTAGCTCTTTTCAAACATAAAACTGAAAACAAATGAAAAAAAATACACACAACTTCTGAAATTCATCATGGCAACAAAGCACAAGATTTGTTTTTTGGGGTTTCTTAAAAAAAAAATATACATATATAATAACTATATATATATTTATAGTTCATGGGGAGCAACAGCCCCTTTGGTTTGGTTACTATTTGGCTCCTGACAATGCTGTTGTTCCAAAATATGCATGTTTTTAAGCACCAGTACTCCAGCTATATAATACATGCCACTAGGTCGCATAATGCTACAAAAACACATTTACGCAAATATTTACCTTAAACTTTGAACACTTATATTATCAGATGTTGATTGCCTTGACAGTCGTCCATCCACACTGCTCCCAGAAGGTAACGTCCAGCTGGATGAGGATCCAAGCCAGGATCGGACACTCTCTGTCTTTTCTGAGCCCATCACAGACCCCAAACATGACTGGTCATCTCTAGAAACAAAACACAGGGGAACAGTATCACTTTTAAACCCCACTCTAGGTAAATAATGTCACTAGTTGGGTAGAGAAGTTCACTTTGCAATTAATATTGCACCTTATTTTAAGTAGCTCACGATGGACACCACCAGAAGCATTTCAATGAGTGTTTAAGAATTAACATAAACTTCTGTTTACCAAATCCTTAAGATGGTGTGGGGTCTCTGACTTTCTGAATTGTTGACCCCAGATGATACAATATAATGTAAACAGACACAAGTATTACATTGTTCACTTGGTAACAGTCCAGCGCTTTTTGGAAGACCAACATTTACAGAGCAACTTGTAGAGTCACACATGCTTTCAGGACTTCACAAGTCCCGTCTTCGTTTGACAAATGGCACAGGCGTAAAAATGGCCAAAATGGTATCATTTTAACCTTGATGCTCCTATTCAACATGATCTAATATCTATATCACAATAAAATCACCTAATATCGTATGACAGAGAAACCAAGCATCTACATTTCTATGGCATAATCTTATTTCAGTAGTTATAGAATGTAAACACTCTATAGTCACTGTGTTATTAGATCATTGTGTTAGTTATTAAAAGGAGGTCTGTATTTTGTGTTTTCAATAACTAGAAGAATGTTTAGTGTTGAATGAGTGATAAGTGTCCATGTGATTAGTGAGGGCACTGACATAAAAACAGCTTTTCGGAGCAGCAGTAGCACTCAATGTAAGCACAGCTAGAAAATCTAATTGGCAAATTTGAAATCAGAATAACCATTTGGACATATGCCCATAGTTGTTAAATGCTATTGAATAAATGAGAGAAAAGTGCAGTGTAGCACAGGCATGTAAGAGCCCCATATTTTGTATATGCTGAAAGAAAAAGTAAATTGCCAATATGCCATCTGTAATATCACAGAGATATGAGCGCTGGAGCATCCCTCATACAAAAACAGGTGGTTGGAATACTTAAAAATGTTCTTTGGTTTAAATCTGTGAAATTGAGTAGCATAATCTCTCTCCCGATTAACTGTTTAGTGCCATTTTCTCATGTACCAAAACCCTTGCCTCCATAGAAAACATAAGATATCATAAGGATAATGCTTTATTCTTCAGGAATGGTGGCAGCCAAGGTTATGGGTGGAAGGTCCTTTTAAAAAGCACAGGTTAAGAATTATCGTTAGCAGTATGCAGAAATCGCAGTGTACAGACATCTACAGTTAAATGTCTAAAATTCGTATTTTTTCCACCGTCATTGGTAATCAGGGTAGCCATTAATGTCAACAGGATTTAACCAAAACGTTATAGTGTCTTAGCTTATCATCCGTTTCCCTGTTGGAATTATTGGGCAAATTGAGCTGTTGGCCTATATGGGTTGCTGTGTTGTTTTTGCCCGAGGGAGAGTCAATTCTTTTGATTTGTTGCTATTTAGAAGTGTAGTTGTGATTGCCTTCCGTGTCAAAGTGTGTTCTATGGGGGTCATCTGGTTTATTCTCCACAAAAAGCTGATGCCACTAGATTTC
This sequence comes from Spea bombifrons, assembly GCF_027358695.1. Taxonomy (NCBI): domain Eukaryota; kingdom Metazoa; phylum Chordata; class Amphibia; order Anura; family Pelobatidae; genus Spea; species Spea bombifrons. The sequence continues at coordinate 114,354,696 of NC_071087.1, read as the reverse complement.
GACAATTCAGTGGTGCTAAAGAGGGCTAAGGGAGGACACCGTGTAAGTATTAATAGACCTCTTAGCTATTATATGCATTAAAGTGCATATGATGGCTGGGGTGTCCCCTTAATTATCTCCGTTATAAATAAAATAACGTCGATTGTTACAAAGAGTTAATATGAGCACAGGACCCAGACAATGCAGAGTGCGGCAGTTCCCTCTGCCAACTCCGATATTAAAATGAACGCTGAAAAATACAGAATATACTCTGCCTGAATCCTGTAATTGGCGAAGCTGCAGTGTATTGTTTATTGTTCTGTAGAGGGATTTGTTATCAAGTGTAAGAGAAAGTCTGGACAGCAAAGTAATGGGAAAAGAGTTGGAACAGCGAGCGATATTGATAAAGTTCTGCAGCATGGACCCTGCTTGAAATTGCTCACAGTAACTAGAGCTCAGAGCGCATTGTGCTATAAATGAAATGTGACATGCAAACATAGGGCTTTCATTGAACCACTGAGCAATGTATTGAAAATCTTTAATCCATCTCCTGGAGACCGTTATGTTTAGAAGAAATATGCGAACAGATTATTTTAATCTACAAACATACCACAAGTGTGTGCATATATATATATATTCAGAACATAATTGTAAGTCCAGCTTTGATGCAGTGCGGGTATAAACAAAGCAGTTGAGGGTTGCAAGCTCATTTACAAAATCTTCCCTATCTTCCCTTTATCTCTCTGTTATCATTATTTTGCCTTTTGGATCTTTTATAGATCAACATACCCCACGCCCCTTTGCAGGTTTTACAGTGATTCATTAAAATATCTATCGCTTGTGCATATTGTTTCACTATCAATCTAAGTGTTTTGGAAATAGCTACTTACTATAAATTCACATCATGGAGGTTGAAATCAGAGACAACCTGTGACAGGGCCACCATTACCTCATCGACACGCTGTCATGGCGTTCTCTTCCCTCTCTTCCTACCCCTTACGCAGGGTTCTTGAACCAATTAGTCACAAACACCAGCTTAACAATACGTGAGAGATATCTGTAATATCTGTCATTTCAGACAAATCACAGTGCATGGACGCCTCCTTTAATCTCTCCATATACCACTATATGCTATCGTATTCTTTTTTGGAGCAATGCAATCACTTAAAACATAACAGTAATAGACGTAAAGTGATTTTGCCTAACTACATGTTCTACTAACTTAATTCTGTCGAAATGTTTACTTCCCAAATGCTGTCCCTTTCTTAGTAGCGCTGGGAGAAGTTCTGCAATCTCATTAATCAAGCAAGCGCTGTAGTCAGAGTGGTTCGGTACATGTGCGCTGCCAAGAGATTAACACTTAAGTGGTATACATGCAGTCTCATCACACTAACTCTGCCAGAGCAGTTTATGAAGCACTGCAGAGCTGCATGACTGAGCAATTCTGTGATCCAAAGGGAAGTGTTTATGATTGAAAGCAGGGCCGGCCCTACAATGGAGCCGACTGGGGCAATTGCCCCAGGCGGCACTTTAGAAGGGGCGGCACTTTGCCGCCCCAAGCGCTTTTTTTTTGGTTTTTTTGAAGCGGAGGAGAGAGGGGGGGGGCACCGAGTGGTTTTCGCTTACCCGCTCGGCGCCCCTCTCTCTCTCTCCTCTGCGGCGAGTCTCCCTGTTCGGTCTCGGTGCCGGCTTGTAATGCAGAGCGCCGGAAGTGACGTCAATTTCCGGCGCTCAGCATTACAAGCCGGCACCGTGGCAGAGCAGGGAGACTTGCCGCAGGACTGTTTAAAGGTAAGTACCGGAGGGGGGGTGTAGATTATGGCGTCGGCGAAGTTTAAAATGAGGCCGCCCCCCCCCCGGCGTCGGCGGGGGGGGGGCGGCATTTTAAACTTCGCCCCAGGCGGCGTTAAGTCTTCGGCCGGCCCTGGTTGAAAGGAATTTTCTGTGGTATGTAATAAACACATGTTCATTTCCTAATGGTCATACTGCACTGGGGCAACTAGGGGCTCTTTATTTCTCAGTACCTCAAATGGCTAATAAGGAAACATTTCATTTTAGGGGGCAGGGCTGGTGCTAGGATTTGTGTCACTCCAGGCAAAACCTTTGCTCCGCCCCTTATTTACCGCCCATCATACACGTGACTGGCCCCCCAGCATTGATGGGGCCTACATTGCAGTCATAGATCACAGGTCGCACACCCCAAGCACCAGCCCTTGTACCCATATTGCACACACAGGACTTGCCAAGCACACAATCTTTTGACTATCTCTTCCTAACTAACTTCCTTACTATCACTAACACACTCCCAGACTCTCACACTAACACATATGCACACAGACACTCACACCAACACAATAAGACACTCGGCACTAACACACATCTAGACACTCCATGCTAACACAAACTTATATACACACCCAGACACCCACGCAAACATACCCAGATACTCAAACTAACACAGCCAGACACAGACATGCTAACATACCCAAAGACACATGTTCACACAATAACATACACAGATACACCCACACTAACATACCCAAAGACACTTGTTCACACAAACTAACTTACAGACACACTTTCACTAAAATACCCAAATGCACATGTTTACATACTAACATACACACACTTTCACTATCATACCCATATACACATCCTAACACAAACAGACACCCATATGTACATACCTAGACACTAACATACCCAGGCAGAAACATGTTAACATACAAACACACACACACACATTAAAATACCCAGACACACACAGACATACATACCCAGACAGACACTAACATACACGCAGCTTACTTACCCCAGAACCTAACGCTACCTGCAGGACCCTGGGGGGGATTGATTTGCCTATCCCTATGCCGGCAGGATCACATTCCTTTTATTGTGGGCTGGTTGGTGGGAGATTCAGGATCTCACCAACTTCTCCAGCAGATCTTCATGGACATGCAGGCTCTAGGGCAGCGCCTACCTTATCTATAGGCCAGTTAAGTGGGCCTCAGCAAAAGAAACTGGTAACTTGAGTCAACTATTTTCTTTTGTAAACAGACCCCAAAGTCATGACACGATGGGCAAAGCACAAAAAATATTAACTTTACTTACAATAAAAAAGCTAATTTCACAAGAGGTCTGTAGTCCAAACTAAACATTAGTTTTGTGGTACCACATTGAAAAATCATAGTTTTGAAAATGAATAAAAAAAATCATACAAAGGTGAATTAATTACTTTCTCTATGGAAAAAATATCACAATAATCAAACATGTTATATTAAAATACAAATTCTGAAAAAGTGTAGTGACACATAATATATAGACATCATAAACATAGTACTTGTCCTAAAAATATCCAAGCACTTTAAATACATATAACATAAGTGTATCTGTACCAATAAAACCAATGTAAAAATAAATAATAAAACAAAGCTAACAATTGAGTATGCCTCACAGGGACACAAATATGAAAATATTTTATCTTAATTACTCAAAGCTGGCACATTGTTCCCAGTGTCATAAACTTGTATTCTTTGTATAGAAAGTCATAGCCTTAAGTGGCAAATAACACATAGTACTCAAAAAAGAATGTTCCGAGCTGCTGAATATATATATTTATATATATATATATATAATTGTTTTTTTAAAACAAAACATAACAGTCCATCATTGCTTTTTTTACAAGCACAAATAAAGCAGATGTTTTTATTTTACAGAAAGTATTAGAAGCACAAACAAGAATTATAAACATGCTGGCTATTTTATGAAAGCTACAAAATATTAAACAAAGGCTACAATAACTCATTATACTCCTACAGCACCTTCACGCACCAAGGCAAATGCAGCATGTTCAATCAATAGCTAAGATCTTCTCTGAAAGAAAGAAGGAGACACTGTTCCCTTCTGGAGTGAGTCTGTAAACGTTTGCTTATAGTTACACTAAACTGCCAGATAAGAGTAAACTCCCAAAACAACTGTTATTTTTAAGAATGCTAACCCATGCCTATTGACCTGCTCTCTTTAGGGAAACCATTTTTATAATACAGAAATTTTGAGTTTCTACAATAATTTTAGGAATACAAATTGCAATGGCCATTTTTAACTACAATACAAAAAACGTGTGAACGTGTGAATTCCTTATACAATCCATGGTCTGCAATGCTGAAGAGAACATTATTTTTCTGCTACCAGATTGCCTAACTATTCATTTCAGTTGTTGCACCTCATTCACATTGGATTTTGTTTGTAAACCACAGCCCTCATGCTGCCTTAAAGGGACCGTCTTCGTCAGCTACCCACCTCTGTCGTGGTCCAACAATTCTTACCAGTGATTGGCTGCTTGAGGCAGCCAATCAGTGGCAGGAAAGCACCTCAAATGATAGCAATCTGAACAGACCCCTGCTTGCAGCATTCCACAAGCCAGCGAAGGAGCTGACCAGCATAGAAAATAGCTATTGTGTTACCTTTCAGTATCGCTGCCATCACTGGAGTCAACTTCCTCTAATGCAGCCTGTAGATCTGCAATCCGTCTAATAGCTGTCTCTAGGTCAGCTTGTAATGCTTGTCTCATCCCCGACAGTTCATACACTTGTGTTTCCTAAGAAATAAAATAATTAAAAATAGTATTATTGAAGAAGAGAAAGAGGAACACATAAAACATTTCTTCAGAAAGTAATATTTTGAAAGATTTGTGCAACTGTCATGTATGTATGAGTTAAACCCTTTGTATTGTAAATGGATGAACAAAACCATTCCTCTAAACAATAACTTTTGATGGTTTCGTCTTTTCTTCCCTAGATATTAAAAACTTCTCTCCAGATTCTGCCCAAGTAATGGAAACATGGCAAAATACAAATGCTCAATGTATTTTATAGTACTTGGCAGGCATTATCACAACCCAGGGCTCTTTGATACATAAAGAAACATAAGCTAATTTGTTTTGAGTCCAGAGGCTGCCGACAGGATCTTTATCTAGAAATACAACCAGCTAAGTTATAAGTGCTATGATCAAGTAGATACTGTGTTTTTATAAAGCAAAAGCAGAGTTAAGTTCAAGAAAATAAAAGGTGGTGCTACAAATTAAGGAACGGAAAAACGATGTATTTTTTCTTCTAGATAATAATGTATTTGTAGTAAAATACAGCTTTTAGTAGGTAATGGGTGAAATAGTATTTCAGGCACTTTGTAAGCTGTGAAACCAGCAACATTTTGAATCACAAGACGCTAGACAAATGCTGAGTACTCAAAGGACCTTAATCTTACAAAAAAAAGACATGGTATTCAAATTAAATGAGAGAGATTACCCTTCAGGTTTTGTTTTCATTATGTTTATTTAATTGATCTATAGCTTACTAGAAATCCCAAACTACTGTTTAAGCCTCCAGGAACTACGAACACATCACTGTTTACCTAATGTTCCGAGTCTTACGTTCTCATAAAATGGGAATTACATTCCCCCCAATGTATCAAGGTCCCTACCAAAGTCTCAAACCAATGACTACAGCCATAGGTAAGGGTGATTAGACAAATGGATGGGACTATAGGCAAACATAGGAGTGGACTACATGGGGATAAAATGTATCTACCTTTAATTGCTTCCCATAGCTCCCATTAAAATGGTTCTATATATATATATATATATATATATATATATATATATATACTAGCTTACCGTGAAGTGCTTCTTTTAAGCACATGGAAGCAAGAAATTCCAGTGTGGAACTGTAAAGTCAACAGGGTATCGACAGGCACCAATGTTTAAGATCTGAATCAATCATTAATGCACAGAATGAGAATATTTCACTATTGTTAGGTTATGTGACAGGGTGAAAGAAGTAAGCAGGAGATTGGAAAGGGCAGTTTATCCCAGTGACTAATGGGTTAACTGCTGATCCCATTAACACAGGTGCCCCAGGTTTAAATCTGCACTGTGAGATAAATGCAGGGTGGATGAGACAGCCTCTCTCTGTACATCTTGGAAGGAACAGGGTCCTACAAGGTGGGCTGGTAGGAGAGACTACTCTTGAGAATCCGGTTGACGTATATTCTGTTTTATTTTATACTGGAAACCAGCTTAGCTGGCCAGTTCTTTGTTAGCCAGGGAAGACTGCTGTATAGTAAGTCTCCTAAATAGGAGTAGGTTTTTCTTTGTGTGTTTGATTGATTTGGTGCAATAAAAGCCTGGGTCCCCGCTGCAATAGAAGTGTCCTAGCAGGTACCTTACTACAGTATGTAATTATATTGTTATTTGTGACACTGTTTACCACCCTTGAAACCACCATTTCTATCGTTTTGATAGAAATGAATCTTGAATTTGCACTTAAAAGCAAATTGAACAGGTTAAGCCATTTCCTTCACTATATGCGACTTAAAGATTATATCTCTGAAGTAATGCGTTTTCACTCTTTGGACAGCAAGTAATGTATTTACAAATTCCTGTGTAAGAAGTAATAAAAGTGGAAAAGCATGTCTAATGTAGATCAAAAAAGATGAAGGAATGAGGTCAGTCAACAAAAGCAAAGGACCTAAGAGATGCGGGTCACAAATACAATTGTTAGGATAAACGTAACTCCTCCACTTAAAGGAGCTCTTTCATACAACTCTGAAACAGAACAAAGATGTTTTAAAAGCATATTTAAGATAAGTCAGAAACTGTAACATGATGGGTCATTGTCATTTCTACCGCAGTAATGGAAGGTGTTTGTCCATCTCTAGAGACATCAAGAAGAAAAGCTCATCCAGCAAAAAAAAAGCAAGACTTAACAGTTCCCAGAAAGGCTGGTTAAAATACGGCATGATTTCATGTAGTTATACAGAATTCCATTATGGTTACAGGACTGACAGATCAGTTGAAAAAGAAGCGATCATTACGGGTATGGGAATTAGGGAATTAAAAAAATAGCATTTAAATTAATCACGTGGTGCACAGTGATATATAGGTATATTGTAAATGGGGGGAAAAAAAGAAAAGGTAGACAAAGAAAAAAGTTTTAGAAAGTGAAAATGGCAGACCATGAGGGTTTTGTTTATAAGGCTTTCCAGGCATATAAGTGGGTCAGACACAAAGTTGAGATTGCACCAATTTATAGAATGAGAACTTGGGGAGGGGGATGTATAGCTGAAACATCCATGAGCTGCTCTGTACATGTAGTGCATGGTGTACATCCACACCAAATCAGAAACATGAGGCATGTTCCAGGTTGCCTTACTGGAGACTAAGAAGCGCCTTGGTCTTCAAGCAACCTCAGTCTTAATGCCAGAGGATCGAGACTCACAAACCATCTTCAATGTGACACAACTACTGTATTAGTAACCAAGATACTTAAGTCAACCACGTGACCAAAAGAGCCATATGGCCTCCATGTTTCAATGGCTTCATTATTTTTTTAACTCTGATACTGATTGAACCACCTGAACACATGCCCCCCCCCATATATAGAGATCTCAGCACCAAGGACAAGTACTAGAACGGCTGCTTCCAGGTTATAATTTTCACAATATATTTGCTTCTAGAGGAGAACTACAAGGAAATCCACCCTAATTGGACAATTAATGATTCTATATTATTTAGAGAAGCTAGGGTGTTACAGTTCAATTAATTTTGTTTTTTCCTCACTTTTATGTAACTTGAGTACCATACACATAGTATAAATCGCTGATGTTGCTCCAGAACCTTTTTATTATATTGACCATTTCTTTCCCTGAAAACAGTGGATGTAAATATTTTTAGAATCCTTTGAAAACCTCAACTCCGATTGAGCTAAGATTTTAAGAGTGTAATGTGAGGCTATTTGCAAAGAGTTGTTCTAAAAACCCACACATCTACAACAAAATGTACCCTTCGCATTTAATATGATTCAAGTTGCCACCTGTAAAATTGCCATGTCGGTGGTGACAGGGTGAGAGATGATTTGTGGCACATGCAGTGACAGCCCTGGGTGCCATAGCCAGCAGACTGTCAAAATAAATAATGCAAACCCAGTTTCTGTGGGGTAAGCAGGGCCAAAGAGAATATCAAGAAAGTTCACATAGGAACATTATTCACTCATAACCTTGAAACCAAGATTTGAGTAAAAAAATTAAACAATCTAGCAGAAATAATGATCAATGTGGATTGAGTGACATATTTTGGAATGGTTACTATGCCGTTAAGCCTGCTTTCTGGATAGGAGCCACAGTGAAATCATGTTATATGGCATTATATAGTAGTATATAATATAACCTTATTCTAATATGTTACAGCAGAATATCATGACGAATATCATGACATATCGAAACATATGTATTAATTGCTCTTATTTTAGGAACAAAATAAAATCTACAGGACAATACACTAAGTAAATGTTCAGTTGCATATTCTGATCTAAGCCAACTAGAGACAATTTCCCATTGGGCAACCAAGACACCAGGTGCCCCACCACTCAATGGCAGGTTGGGAAGGTCATAGATCTGTGAGGCCTGTAATCTGCTCATTTACATTAGGAATTTCCACGTCGAGCTAGCAAAAGTCTACCCCCCCCCTTGTTCTTACAACGTGGAGCAACAAAAAAAAAAACATAATGATAAAGCCTGCAACCATAGGGCAGGCTGGCATGAGGTTGTGGGGGCAAATAAAGGTCAGGTTATTAATGCTAGGGATAGGCTGTGGGGTCAGGGAAAGGTCAGAAGTTTATATAAAAAAAAAAAAAATGTGAAGGTTATGTAAGTGATTGCGCGTTTGCGCATGCGCTAGCGCATTGCCGCGCTTTTTAGTGGTCTCGTGCTGCCGCGTGCCTGCCTCGCGGGCGCCTCGCGCTGCGCAATGGGCGGGAAAACCGCCTATAAATAGGGCCGTTTTGAGGGGATTGTTCACTTACCTGGCGAACCGCTGAGCCGATACTGCACTGACCTTTGAGTCTGGTGAGCAGTGGAGAGGTTGGTAAGCTGAAGACTCCATGAAGGAATTAATGAAGATGCGACCTCCCACCCACCCTGTATTGTATTGTTGTTTCTTTGTCGTGGCTTTTATCGGGGTATAGTTACCCTATATCTTTAGGGGGAACTGTAAGTTTAAGTTATGCCGGCTGGCTTTTATGACGGTTGGCAAGATTATGTGATTTTAGTCGGATGCCCTGGGCTTGTGCCAAGGGCTTGTTATGTTTATGTTACAATGGTTGCAAAGTTATTTCGTTACATTGAAAGTATGTATGTTTGATAAACTAAATAAAAGCCACGGCCTGTTTCATCCAAGCATAGTGTTTGTTGTTATTTATCAGTGTGTGTGGTTATTTGGTATAGGTATTTATGTATTTGTATTTATGCTTATGTACCTTACAACCTCATGGCCCAGCAGAAACGCAATGCAATAAGACAGTATCAAGGAAAAAAGATACTATTCGACTGGGTAAGACCAAGGGCAGTGTCCCATGAATACACCATTTCCCATAGCTGGGGATTAGAAGCTGAAATCAGGAACCCTGAAGTTAGAAATATGTGATACCCCAGGACTTTTGGCCAAAAACAAATTAATTATACTTCAGTAGGAAAAAACATTGTTCCCTATTCCATACCTACCAACAGTCTTTGGCTCTCACATGGACCACCAACTTTTCATCTTAGCTCTATATCCATTCCTTATGACTTCACTTAACCTTATGTATACACAGATGGGCACTGTGCTGGCAGGCTAGGACAACAGATCCATAGGGACTAAATTATAGTTTTAGTATATGTATTTATTGGATAGATGTCACAGTACAGTCACGTATGTTATCTAAGGAGTTTTATGCTCTAACAGCTACACCTTGTCCTATGGGGGTGTATGAAGCAGTCCAGATAAATACTCAAGTCAATGTGTTACAAAGTTTTGGAATCACATTTCATTGCTTACTTAATGCAGCACAATATGTCTGCATTTAGGTTCTCTGTAACACGCAAAGAAATATTTTCAGCACATACTCATTTTTTATTTGCTTCCGCAGTCAATATTCCAGACAATAGCTAGAGGGTGATATCCGCAGTTTGACAGACATCTATGTGTTTTTTGCCTACACAGAGTAGAATGAAAACATCAAATATTGGAAAATTCAAGTTACTTTTGCAAATGTGGATTTAGCTTCTGTGTTCTGCTACATCACGGGTGTCATTGCTTATTAAGAAGGACCAGTTGTATATATTGTTCTCCTACAGAAACTAGTAGCAATATAATTCACTTGCTTGTCTTTGCCGATATCATTATTTTTTATACAATTCTATTGCTATATATATATAGTTGAAAAACTATCCAGCAAACATTTTAGATTTTTCTACTTTTTTTTACTTCAAGAAGGGAATCTGTCACTTTCCCCAGATAATACATTTTATGTTTTAGTACAATAAATAAATGTAAACTCTTCGGCACACAGGATACTTTCACTGAGATTTAACGTATGCAGTATAATCCGTGAAAAAAGACAGTGTTGTCTGCGCACACAAAAGAAAGATGAGTGTAAATATACAAGTATCAGTGTAAATTACTTTGTTGTCATAAACTTAGATCAGTCTATATGCTATAAAACTACCTACTATAAAAGAATGCATATTAAAGTACTTTCGTATTATTATTCCAAAAAAGAAAACACATACCTGACACAGAATTTGCAGCCATGCTGCAATATTTTTTTTTTCTTTCGCCATAGCAAAAATAACTTGTCACTGATTGGCTGTCAGTGCCCCCAATGGAATAAATGGGAGCATGTTCTTATCACTGATTGGAAGTTTAAGCTGCCAATCAGTGGCAGGAAAGTAGAGGTCCCTCTAAAATCAATCAAAAGACTTCACGCATGCTTACTGGGGTCTAAACAGACCTTTGCACACAGCGTTCAGCAGAGCCAGCGTTGGAGCTGACTGGAGGTGAGTACATCATTTGGTTGAATGCATCTCCTGCAGGGCATTTGGCTGGGAGGTGGGGAAATAAGCATCATTTTCAAGCTTTCATGCATGTACGCATACAAAATGGACCATGCACCTTCCGTATACACTAAAGTGCATATTATGGCTGGAGTGTACATTAAATGTCAACTATTAAAGGTGAATGATGGAGAAAGCTCTTAACATTAGAGGACAGGAGACTCCATGATTAACAAAGAAAATACTTCTTTTACAGTAAGATCAGCCTCAAGGAGGTATTTGTTACAAAACAAAGTTAAGATTATATTGAGAGAATACGTAAAAATAGATGTCTTACGCCAGAAGCTTTTGAATTTTGGTACAGATAAATTTAGTTCACACAATACTAGTTTAATCTCTGTAAAATAATTATGTTAAATAATTTTTACCAAGCAAATATTTAATTACTTCCAAAATTAGCTGTGGATGCATGCTAAATGAATCCGACGTCTCCCTTTCAGCTCAGCTTGAACATAGATGCCTGGTAAAAGGAGACAATACCTCCAATAAAAACAAAAATGATAAAAAAAAATATCATAATTTGTAAATAATTTAAAAGGCAGAAAACCAATTGGAAAATATTAAACAATGGAACCCATCTGAACACGCACATTGATTTTGTAATTATATCTCACATACTAAACAAAATCAAGACTATAACAGTGAATGAAATATTCTTGACTGCAATTATACAAATCCAACTAGTAATTTCAAATAAGCTCCTTGTTTTTGATACAGAAGCAAACAACAAAAACTAATGCCAAGTCACTGGAAATGAAAGGTGCAATTACAATCTCAGTCTGAAAAATGTTATTTTAATTGAATGTGAAATGTGCATTCTACTTATTAAGCACTAATTAAACTGGTCTTTTGTAATCTGTCTTTTGAATGTAGGTTATTGCTGGATACAGCGACATAGCCAAGGGCTGAAAATTAGATGGATATTATAACAAAAAAGACCATTTATCACTTTCTCTTGGCTGCAACACTTGAATGTGACAGAGAATTCCAAAACGTGGATTTCAAGATGATGATTGCGAAGCTTTGGACTTTTTTTTTCATGTACACCAACAGAAATAATACCGCAAAGCGAGGGGGGCTCTCTTCCAGTGAAACTGTTACAGTAATGTTAAGAGATGTATGTTGGTTAATAAAAAAAATATTTTCTTCTGAGTGAGAGAGCGAAAGGGAGAATTGCAAAGAGATGGTTTATCGTGTGCTTGATCAACTTCCTATAATTATGAAGCAGATCAAGGTACAGGCTGTGGTAAAGTCCATATCATTAGTTTTACGAATAATATATTGAGGTGTTACACCTAAGGCAGAATGGTAAAATCATTTAAAGAGACATTTTGGGACTCTGGAGAGACACATGCAGTTCTCCCTAATCCATATTTTAATTATTTTTCCCTAGCTTTTAGTCTCTAGGGTTCCAGGCTCAAAATACATTAGAATATCTGTGTGTAGAATACTCCAACAAGCGTATAAACTTGCAACATTTTGCATTGCTTAAAGAGGGAATAGTGAATATAATTTCAAATGACCATTTTAGTTTAACATGTTACATATCTTTCTTAAACAGAGCAATCCAGTTCCCTTAAATGAAACAGTAAACACGTAGCAGGACCTCCAGTTCCAATACATATTATGCCAAGCTTTAAGGGAGTAGTGGGATAGGGTGCTATAAAGCATGTAGAAAAAAATCTAAGAAAAGTATACTGACTGCAAAAACAGGAGAGTCCTATTGCCAGTCAGTGACAGGACTGGTCCCTGTCCATGGTGCTGAATCCATCTTGAATAATGCAAGTTACATACAAGTACATACAACACAAACCATTTAGGCATCATGCTATTATTTTGATTTGGTTTTCAAGGACTCCCTATATTCCATAGTTCTGAAAAATAAGTAAATTTAAAGATCCCCAGAGTATAGGACATGGAGGGCCAAGTCTTCAAAAGCTAATACAACATGAGTTGGTATGGGGTATTTTACTGTGTAGAACATGATACAGTATAATTATGTGTGAAATGCCACAAGGGATTTACACACTACACTATAATGTAATTCACACAAGAGTTGTAAAGGTATATGTGCTCTAAAGGATGTGGCATCACACACAATGGCATAAAAATATGGGTCACACCTCATGTTATACTGTGAAGTGAAGTGTGGACCACCACACGGCCAGGATCCCCACTGAGCAGACTAGCATGGGCCTACAGTGCCAGCTGCTGCACCACCAAGTTATGTTTAGGCCCAAACTCTCCCCACTTTTACATTACTCTCATTGTAAGACTTCTTCTACAAAACCTATATATTCACACTATAGTAAAATGAGATGTAGCCTACACACTATGGTGTATTGAGATGTGACACACCAACTATATTGGCTCAAGTGACGTGTCTCAAAAATCCAGTGTACTTCAACCTAGGCCATGTCATGAAGCGAGAGGTTGTACGGGCATGGGAAATATGCTATGTTTTAGTGAGATGTAATCAAAGGACGTATGGAACAAATACAATGATATTTTGTGAATTTTGGCGTACACAATAATGGAATGGAAGGTTGGGGACACAAAGGATTCAATTTAATAAGATGTGATTCACGCAAACTACTGATTCACCGGAAAACTACAAACACAATCATGACATAGCATGCTAGGCATTTAAAGCCATTTTGCTTTTGTTCTTTTTACTTATTTGTTTCTATAAAGAGAAGAACAAAGCTGCGAGATAAAAATAGTATCTTTTTTAGTGACGTCCATAACTAGAGATTTGTCTTAATTGGAGTTGCGGTTTAATTTCTCTCTCATACTTGTGAGTATTTTTTTTTATTTCTAGATTCTTGTTTCGTATGGGTCAAGCCAGCTTTGCATCAACCTTTTATTATACCCTGAAGGCTTATGAGATGGGCTATAATTATATAACAAGAGAGCACAGCTGCCTTCACATCCACACATCCCAGTTTCATTGGTTTTCATTAAGATAAATGGTTTGCTTGTATCTGAAGGAAACGCTTATTCTATTACTATAGCTCATGGCATATTTTAAACCATCATATGTTGGATTACTGATCTAATTCCGTCCTATTTGATTGGATAGGTTCATTTTAACTCTTTTGTGGCTCTAGGGTTCTGACACGCATTGATTATGTAGAGTTATGCTGGCTGCATTTTCAAAAATAAAAATGTAAAATATTTCAAGAAGGGACAGGTTTTAATGAGTCTTTTAATAGAATATCATGTAATCAATAGGGTTTAGAAATTGACTTTGAATCGTTAACCCATTAAGTTGTCATGATAGATATGGGGACATTGACACATGTAAAGTTACCGATATCAAATTGTTGAGGCTGATATGGCAACTGTGTGTTAAAATCAAGAGCAAACAAATCTAGAGACGTTACAAGAAAATATTTTCTGAGGATTGTAAGGTAAGAAAATGAGCATACTTATAAACAAATAAACATGGTATATATATCTACATGTTTGTCTTAACAATATGGCAGAGAAGGGATCTTATACAAAACAAGAGAGAACTTTAGCAGTTGCCCCCCCCAAATATAATCTGTGCAGCAGATACCACCCACAGATCAATTGAAAACTGCACTCAGAAGGCAAGCATTTTCAAGCAAACAAAGCTAAATATATTTTTGCCTTCATCATCAAAGATTTTTTTAGTCTTATGAATAAATGTATGAAAAATATAAATGAATAAATATATGAAGAATGGATCGTAACGAGGAAAATACTATGATTATTATTTCATATTTCATAGTTCGGTAAGCATAATTCAGTAAGAAGCCTTTTTTAATATCCACACAAGGAACACTGGCACATTATATATGTATATATATATATATATATATATATATATATATATATATATATATTTACACACACTGTGCCATATGCAGAATGTGCAATATTTTATGTTGAGCTGCTAATTCCTACTAAACTATACCTATTTTTTTTTAAATACCTATATTTTTTTTAACCACTCATCACCTACTTATTTTCTGCTAAGACCCTCTTACACAGTCCTTGTGGTACTGTTGAAAATTAGATATACTAGGCCTTGACCAGGTTTTGCTTATTACCTAACATACAGTGTGTTCTCACATGCTCAAGGTGCCTGATCTTGGCAATGAGTCCCCTAAACTTTCAGTTGAAATTTGTCACCTACATTATTCAAGTATTTGGTGACAGACAGAGAGTGGTGGAGAGTCCCAGGCTGCATAAAGAGTATTTCCCTTTGATACGGAGGAGTATGAATTTCTTCTGCTTGGAATATTTTGAATATAGGCCACTTCCCTGAATTTAACTTCTTATATCAGGAGTGCAGCCTATAATTTGAATAAAACATATTTATTGCTTAGGGCCTTTTGACAAAGCTACAACTAGCACTGGGCATATCATGATAAAATATATATATTTTTTTATGGAGGTGTTTTTTTTTCTTAAAACATCTAACAAGTATTTGCGTTAGCAAAGTCAGTTTTTTGACAGTAGACTGTAAACATTTTAAAAATCCCTGAGGTTCAGACCAAACATTTTAGCATTTAATAAAATGTGTGCAGTGTTACTGGATCATGTTGTTTCGCTTTGCAAGGTGTTCCGTGTTAACATCTTGTAATACGATTTGTGCTGCAGACTGTACACAAACATAACTCAGATCATGTTATTGATTTGTTAGATGACAGCTATCTGCCTCCGTTCTGAAGACCACTAACCTGGCAATGTTTAGGATGTCTCTTATTGGTAATTAATCAATTGGCTTTGTGGATCACTAAGCATTTCATCATGACAATATTTGGGGAAAAAAGAAATGCCCAATGAAGCTTTTGTTATAAATTTAAATAATAATTTTATTTAAAGAGACAAAAATTGAGGATAGTAAGAATAGAAGAACGACAATGGAAAAACCACAAAGCAGCACGGATTATTGTCTTGAACAATGGCCTCTGTTCTATCCAAGAATGTAATGTGCACAGTTGCATGACATTCCATGACATTGCCAGGAGTCATTCTGCCTGTAAGAGGATCCGTGACACTCACTTTGTGTCTCAAAACTGCTGAAATGCTGAACTTAAATTATTTTTTCAATTCATGACCTGATTTAGCTTCAAGACAATTACACAGCAAGTGAGTAGAATATCCCAGCAAACCATGCAACTGTCACATTCATCAAGACCACATTCAGAGGAAACTGCTGAAAATTCAGTAAACTTTCCGATTTCCTCAAAGGTATAGAACCCAACAAATTTACATTTGCCAAATAGCCCATACCCACTTACGAGTGACCCTCAGAAACCATATTTGTTGTTCTTATCTTTATGCCATGAAACTTTTTACATACTTAGCAGATAAGTTTAGTGGTGCAATTATGGAGATCCGTACCTCTAAAGGAAGAGATCTGTCATCTGACCCTACTAGAGGCTGTGTTCCAGCTAACTCAGTATATGTTTTACACGAGATCTGTCCCACACTAAGAGTGCCGCCTTAGGCCTAGGTAGACCACTTGGTTCAGTGGAGTTTCTTAATTTACTCACCATTTTGAGTAACTAGTGCACTTTAAGCTGCAAAAAAAAAGGAATTGCCCATCCACCCCTTTTGCAACCTCTGTGTATATGAGGTACTGTTATATTATGTTAAGTGATTTAAGTAAACCTTTTTGCGATATGTGCAGCACAATTATTCTGCATATCTTCTGGAACTAATTCACACGACCCCTGCTAATCTCTAATCACAATGTCATCTGATGTATATTAGATCAGGCTTGTTTCTATATATGGTGCAGACGCAGCTAGTCGTGGGACATAAATTGAATTGCTCCCGGATTACATAAACCCTTTTTTCTTTCTTATTTTATTTGAAAAATATTGATTTCCCAAGATGCTTGTGAGAACCAAGATTACATTATTCCATGATCAGAATTGATGCCTTATTTTCATTATTAAAACCATACAGATTCTATCTATGAGTTTGGCAGGTAAAAATAAGATAAGGGAACAGTGTCAAATAGGGTGCAGGCAGTAGATAGTTGTCAACTTTCAGCCCATGGGGCAAGCTCAGTCAAGTGACCCATTAATGCCGGACAGTTGGTACCTTCGGTCCAGTGGGTCATACAAAGCCAAGTGTCCCCCATAACTAACACATATACAAACACTTACACATAGATTCGCCTACTGTAACACACAGATTCACTCAATCAATTAGCCCACACCTTAAGCCTGTCAATGGGGCATGTGCAAGCTGCCTTGATACTACCTCAGAGTCACATAACATGGTGGTGGGACTTCCTGTGTATCAAAATCATCCTAGAATAAGTTCCAAGATGTGCACAAGGATTATTTTTTTTTTAAATATCTGTGACTCAAGCACACGTATGTAAGAAAGCTACCAGACAACGTGAACTAAATGGGCTGCTGCTTAAGGTGTAGCTATGCAGTTGTTGAGAAAATGTATACATTTGGGCTGATTAATTCACAGGGGGTTAGTAACCAACTGGGGCAGTTTATATATCAGGCTCCATTAGTCTTAAAAATAATAAAAAAATAAAATAGGTAAAAAAAAAAAAAAAAAGAAAAAGAAAAAAAAAAAGAATAAAAGATTAAATAAAAATGTAGGTTGGCTAGGACTGGTTGGAAAATGTTCAAAAGGGTGGACTACAGTCGAAACAGTTATAAATTACTGTTACTCTCTTCCCTTTTTACCTGAAAACTGGAATTCTATGCTCATGCCTGGTCTGCCATGTGGAGAATCTTTTTCTGGTGACTATCTGCAGAATAATGCCTGTCTGTTATTTATGATGTTTTTTTTTTTAAGGCTGGAACCCAGTACTGGGAAATAGCATATTCTTCCCAAAACTCTAGGTTGTAAATGAATCCAACCTGAATTGTTTTGTAGTTGATCATTGCCTGTTTGTTATATGGAAAACCAGAATATAATATCATATCCCTATGCTCTCCCTCCTAAGGGCACACTGTACAGATACTACAGAGGTCTGTGGTATAAATGGCCGAGTTTAGAGAGAGATCTCCAACCAGCCCAGCTACAATGTACTAGCGAGGCGAGTTTTCCGGTAGGGCAGTAAAGCAGCCCCCCCCCCCAGGTTAGAACAATTATATTCAACAGATACTGGACCTTAGGCCTTATTTCTTTGAAAATGTAATTTTTGTACTAGACATGCACAGACACAGGTTACACAATTTTTTTGTGGGCCAGCTATCTTTAAACCACCATTGTCTATAATAATTTTAGCTGTGTACAACTAAGGTACATAATTACATTTTTTTTGCCGTAAATAGGTTATATCCTGCAGTATACGGATTTCTAGGAAAAAAGTGTCTTGTGTATTTATATATATAAACTAGTTTTGTAGCAGGAGCAGGTGCTTTGTGATACGGCACCTGTTATTTTAAAAAAAATAGAACATAATAATGTATATAACAAATAAAAATGCATTAAAAACAGTATAAAGACATCACAGCCAGACTGATATTCAAGTGCACCCGAGTAAGTGTAATAAATTGGTACCCCACTGTCTTTTCCACTTTTCCATTAATACTATAATGGGGGATCACAATTATTCTGAAAAGGCTGTTAATGCTTTCAACAGTCAGTAACAAGACCACCACCTTTACAACAGCACTACACAGTAAGCCAGATGTTTTGTCCTTTTAAAATGAGTAAAGGGCAGTTTTAAGTGTTGCTCTTAACTTTTAGAATATCAGGATAAACAGTGAATTTCACTAAGTTATTTTATTAAAAATGAAAAATTTAACAGAGACAGATGAAATTGAAGTTGGTGTGCACCAAAGCATGACCAGCACTGGGTGAAAAGAAAGGGCATATATATATTGTTTATCCTCAACAATTTAGCACACAGAGCAGAGCTCCCCATTCCATGCTATTTGACCTGTTTTATGCAAGATGGTGCAGTGTGGGAGACTTTAGTTTATGTGTATACCTGGGAGCCACAGTCCCAGGGTGAGGAGCTGCTGGGACTCTCAGGGTCATGCCCAATCCCCGCCTAGGTGGTGCCACTTTCCTGCCCATTCTCTCCCCACTGGAGTCTGGGGTAGTATCACCCTTATGTGTGGCTAGCCCTATCCAGTGATTGTAGACATACCTTAAAAAGAGGCAAATCTCCAGGTAACTCTTCCTAGGTCACATAACCTTAAATCTTTTAAGGTGCTGTTCCACTAAGACAAAATATTCATTGCACTCTCTAGCATCTTCAAAAATAAGCATCAGTTGACATTCTATCTTTTCCCTGACGGTTTAGTCACCTTAAAGCAGTACATAAATGTTTCCATTTCAGTATTTTCTGTTTGACTAGAGTTAGGGCTTGATATGGACTTTCTACCAATTTAGGTTTCATCAACATCCAAGATGAAGTAAACAATTTGATAAACCAAACAATGCCAATGGATGCAGTTAGTTGAGATCGGTGTCAAAATCACACGTCGTTTAGGCCTCCAAAAGCAAATCGGCTCATTGCAAAGATGTCTCAGAGCTTTGAGGCACATCCATGGCATTCTACTCACATGTTCTGAGAATGCTCCACTCAACTGTTCAGTGAAGGCCTCATAGATTATTTTGTAAGTCATGTGCATAGTTTTTGTTCACAAGTTATGATGCCAAATATTTAGCAGGGAAAAAAAAACCTTATGGCTTGAGATCTGTCCCTTGCATTATTCAAGTGAACAATTACTCCAAACTTGCTAAATGAAACCCAAAGCCAACACAATAAACTCTAATCAAAGCCAATTGGTGATTGTTAATTGGAAAACATGACAAGGTTATCTATATTCTCAGCAAACTGTTCTAGAGGATGTGTGATACAAATAATTCTTACATTACAGAGAACTTACTATGTACTAGGCTGAGCAGCAGAGTCCAATGGGTGCCAGGGCATGGGTAGATTTTTTATTACAATAGCTTTCACCTCCAGGCAATGCTGCTGACCAGCTCACCCTATTCAAAAACCGTATACAACACTTACTATGGATTGTTTTAACAAAAAGTAGCGTAACCTTTTTATGGTGTTTCCATTTAGGATTTTTAACATGCTTTAAGTAATCTTGAATTTGCTGGTTTGATAACACTACGTATTTAAGCATTCAAAATGAAACCATTACCATATTTCTAAAACTGAATATGAGAGAGCTGGGAATACATATAAAATGTTCCATAAGTCTTTATTATTGCGTTGATGACCATTGATGTAGTAGTTATAAGTGCTCCAGGATAATGTGATCAGACGACTAAAATCTCAGAGAACAAAAAGGTCACAATGTTTTAGAGCGCAGAAGATATAAGTTCATTATAAAACCTTCAATTTTCTATGAGTCATGCAGCTAAATTATATTCCACTCATGTGTCCAGCTGAGAGCTACTGTTCTAAGCTCAGATGCATTACTTTCTTGATTAAATGAATAAAATACAATTGGAGATGTATTCGGAATAGTGCTATATTTTAACTACAAGAATGATCTCCCTACTCATGTCTTTTTATAGTATGGACAGTATTTATAAAGCCGCGTAAAGAGGAAATATACCCACTATGTTATTTTAACACTTTTAATGCCTACATAAGACAGGCTGCGGAATTTCAACACAACAAATTTGAATTGTTCTATGCCCTATGGAACAGTGCCCAAATCATGTCCCACTGAGTAGTAAAGGGAGATAATTCTATCTATATAATAATAGTTATATGTATATACAGTATATATATATATATATATATATATATATATATATATATATATGTATATGCGCAGTACCGCACAAAATTTTTAGGCAGGTGTGGAGGAAAGCTGTAAAGATATAATGCTTTCAAAAATAGACATGCTATTAGTTTATTTTATCATTTAACAAAATGCAAATTGAGTGGATAAAAGAAAAAATCTAAATTAAATCAATATTTGGTGTGACCACCTTTTGTCTTCAAAACAATAACAATTCTTCTAAGTAAACTTGCACGCGTTTTTTTTTTTTTTTTTTTTTAAAGGAACTTGGCATGTAGGTTTTTCCAAACATCTTGGAGAACTAACAATAACAGGAAACAGGCCCAGCAGAATAAGTGATCATTTCTGGGTAGAAAAATGTGGGACAGCAAACTCAATAGGCAAACTCCTTTTTTATTTTGGCCTTGGGAAAGTAATGACTCTCACTTTATACTCGGCATGTCATGAATTGGCTTTAGCATGTCCTTTAAACATGCTTTGTAAACCTCAAAGAGAAAAAAACAACTACAGTGTATTCCTCCTGATGAATTTTAAGCCTAAAGCATTTTAATCCTTTTATAAGACCAACATTTTATAAGTAAGATAATTCAAGAAGAAAGCAGATTCTTGCTTGTTTTGATATCAGTTCTTCTTTTGGATGTCATCGGTAAACAGCATGTTTTGGAGTGATACGCCGACACTAGAGACCCCATAACCAAAAAAAATAATGAATTCAATCAACCTTGTTCTCTTTTTTTGATTTTGAGATGTAGCTTGTGTCCTACAGAATATACTGTATACTTTTTGTTTAAATGAACATTACTTTGCTTGGTGACAAGTTGTCATATATCAGTACAACATACAGTGCAAAACGTAACATTCAAACAGATCAAAATCTGGTTTTTTTCATATGTATAGGGCACCTGACATAAACATTATATATTATTTAATGTCCATCCACTTGACTGAATCAACCTTTCATTTGGATTAAATGTGCGCTGATCTAAGGGTAATATAGACATGGTAGAAGCCACAGAGCCAAGTAGACAACTCAAGAATACAAGCTCTCTTGCATAGGCTTCTTATGTCTTTGTAAAGACAATGAGTATAATGTTTTTCATTGTTTTCTTGTATTTTCATTAGAAACAAGACCCATATATGTCAACTGGTTCATGAAGCAAACATAGACCCACATTTCCAAAGCTAAATGAAAAGCGCTATAATATGCCTGCCATTTAATGAGCTCAGTTTCATGATTTAGAATGAAGAGGAAAAACAGCACCTTGAAAATAGCTAATCTAATTGCTCAGAGGGTCAAATAAAATATTTGGATTATATGAGGAGGCTATAGGACATGAGCAACAGCAGAAGCCATCGAACTGTGAAACATAACTTGTTTGTGTGCTTCAGGGCCAAATCTCAAGTTGATTAGTTGCTTCTGTCTCAAACAGAGAAAGGATAAAACATGCATATTGTCCGACAAATAATTAAAGAGGCAGACCTGTCAAAAATTGGACAATCTAACTGTCCTGCTTAAAAAAGACCACCACCCACATCCCAGTGCCCTGCAGTGAGGTTTAATATAAAAGGTTTTTTAGGGCTGCTAACCCCCTCCACTTAGCTAACTGCAAAGGTCTGAGGACAGCAAGGACCTTTACTGAAACCATAAAATGAAAAAGAACCCTCAGCAACAATATAAATATAGATTTCTTGGTGCTGCTGGAATTATAATAACTACAGAATCCAGTGACACGTCGAAAACACATTCAGAGTGTGAATTGCTGCTCATATGAGTCTCTCAGGTACCTGTCCATCAGAAATATCAGGGGGGAGCTATCAGATAAGAAAGGAAGCACAATTTCTCAGAAATAATACTTCAATTTCACTTATTTAGGCACAATGGAACAAGTTTGTTTCTCTGGAGACGTGATATATTGACCTATTTAGAAGGCTTGCATTTACTGCAATAAATTACCCATGACATGATTTTTCCATTCAACATCCACAAGAAATTCCATTTATGGATACTCAGCGGGTCGTCTATAGAAATTTATATCGTGATTTTTGTCCCACTCCTACAGTGTTGCAGGATAGTGTTCTAGATAACTCTTGACGACAACTTGACAGACATGTTTGAGTTGAAAATAATAACAATGTTAAGAAACATGAAGACATATAATTACTGCTTTGTTAGGTCTGGTTTATGATGCCATGAAAAACTGGCATACTCTAGCTCCAAATTCAGTAAACTACCTGTTATCGAAGTGAATTGTAACACAGTATGCAATAAGCAAAGTCTTAATAGTTCAACAGCAGTGCCAGGGCATAGGGGCACGCTAGAGCCATAAACAGTATTTTTAGATGCATTACCTTCCCCCATATCCCAATTGACTTTTATGGGAGGGATTCTTCATGTAACACAAAGATAATCTAGTGTAAGGTTTAATAGAAGTTATTAGTGACATCTTGTGAATTCTGGCTATGTCATGAATACAAAATGTATCATTGCAGACCATGAACTGTAACGGGTGTACATGTTATCATATTGTTTTAGTGCGCGCGCCTGCATATATTGATTTGAGAAACGAGACGTTTTTTAAGTACCACTATGTGACCCTTATACTGTTTATTAAAGTCTGTATTCTCGATTAATGTACAGACACACAGGGATGCTGAAAAAAAATCAATAACACCTTCTAAATATGCGATGCTGCCTGTATATGCTGTAGAATTCATATCTGTTAATACATAGAGGTAGAGTAACTAGAATAATTCAATCCCTGTCTTGGTATTTATGAATGTAATTATTTTTTAAAATAAGAGAAAATGTCAGAAGTCCAGGAGGATATTTTGTGATTTGTTCCTTCATAGGCATCCTTCGCAGATGTGTTTTTTTTTTTAAAATTTTCACTTGAAAAAATACATAAAAACAGCATAGAAACGTTTAGGCATTTTGTCATTTTAGTCTCTATAATACAACACCTACTTTTGCGTCACATGACATTTCAAAAATATGAACCAAACAAAATTTTACTTGATTAAATAAAGATTTCTAGGAAATGTCTGGGAATTTAACAGTACTCAGTAATGAAGCACGAAATGCAGGACTTCCATTAAGGATAGGTTAGAATCCTGTGCCAAAGCCAAAATGAGACACAGTAGAGTGCCCAATCTTCATTTTCCTGTAGTCTCAAATCGATGTATGACCCCTTTCCTTTCATTCCCGAGCAAACGGCCAGCAGGATCCTTTTGGCCCCTGCTGGAGAAATCACTGATGTTTGGCAGGCAAAAGACCAGTCCATCTGCCCTACCAAAAACAGTCTTCAAGGGTCTGACTCTACTGTGGCATTTTGAGTGCACACAAACAGAAATGATACTCTGCTGGGATCTCTGAGTGTCCCTCCACAAATACTACACTCACAACTGTACAGCTGCAGAGGGGATGAAAAGGAGAAGTTTCTCCCTCTGCAAAAATAGATATTAACAGAATAGTTGTAACATTATTTTTAAAAAATAAAAAATATTAAAAATAAATATTAATGACATTCATGTCACCATAAGAGGTCCTATCTAGTTATGAGATAATTACCCTGTGGTCTGTAAACACCCCAAATTAATCTCCTATCAAAATAATAAAGTGGAAAACTATAAAAAGGTAGACAAATGTCCCTTCTACTACCTTTTACCTACTACCTAAAACCTTTTTGCAAAGCAACATTAAAAGGATAGTTTGGCTCACCATATATATCTTAAAAACCTATGTATGTGGACTCGAGGAATGGTGCTGAATATAAAGCCATACCTGTCCTTGAAAGAAACAATATAAGATTTGTGTGGGTAGAGAAAACATGAAAAAAGAGAACAAACATGGCAAAAAAATGGCTTTGGGCCCTAAGGTGTGCAAAAACCCTGGCCATGAATGACCAAAATTACAATACCAAAAAGCTGATTTATGATTTTTTTTTCTTTCAAGTGTTTACTAAAAAAAAAAAACTAAAAAATAACACCCATTACTTTCTTCTAGTATGTTTCTGTAATTAAACACATTTTATAACCTCATCCAGTTTACCAGTTTATCATAAATAAGGCTTGCCTTGTGTAATATCTGCTATTCTATGACTGCATTAATGAGAAACTCCTCTGCTATAGCATCCGCTGAACTGTGTAAGTACCGTTCCCACTATTCCGAGTGCTAACCCAAGAGATTTGGTTTATGAGCTAATACCAGCATCCAGTGTTTAATACACTGACCTGACAGCGATCAGTTATTACAAGGAATAGTCTTCCAAATCGAGGTAATAAAAAGAACTCAGATTGAGTTAAGGTCACCGCTTTTCACTTGTGGAAATGTGAACAAGGTTTTTTTCATGGAATGCCAATCACTGCGGTGGTTAACACCGCAATTTCTGCAACTGGGTAGAGTTCACTGCAAAGCGTGACATTGTTTCTTCATTACTACCTCAAGCTTCTAAAATTAGATTTTTAACCTCCAGGGGAATGGATCAACTATAACCACTTTTTTTCTACACAAACCACATAGGAAGCATTCTCTCTTATGTACACTCACAATATATTCACATAATATTCACTTCAGCTTCCAGATTCCAAATTAAAATGGGTTAAACGAGATGACTACGTGGAATATGAGTAAAATAGGAAAATATATTCAAGGCCTGTGCAAATGACTTTTTTTTGGAATTTTTGTTAATTTAAAACTTTCCAGATGACACAGCTTATCTTTTATTGCTAGAGGAAAGTTTATATTCAAAATAGTATTTTTTTTTTTTATGGTAAAGAAAGTTAATATGTAAAAAGCAGGGTTTCTTGTAAAATGTTATATTGTTAACTATGCTACATAAGACTTATAAAATGTCTGATGATTAAATACATTGTCAGTAATGCTGTTCCATATTAGCTTAAGCAGATCTGAAATTCCCTTGCTTTATTTAGTACAGCATAATCCTGACCATTGATGACATGAAGGTTAAGATGTTGAGCAGTGGCGCCCAAATCCATTTCTCATTTATTCAATGCAGACCACGATTCTAAGGAAACCAGTCCATGAGCACGGACAGGTCAATAAACAGTCCCCTCATGGTGATTCAACAATCATGTTCAAACAATCATCTCATTAATTGTGGTAAATTGGTTTCTTTGAGGGCCTATCTATCATGTAGGATTAAAGGAGAAAAACAAGCATTACAAGGGTTGCAGATTGTAACCTTGCATCTACAGTCCTAAATGTAAGAGAAAAATAAAATGTCATTATACTGTTGGTATAGTTTAGTTTTAGCCAAATCTGAAGTTTAATTATTGCCATTTTTTGGTGAATTTGCCGTCGCCGTTCATCGTGATGAAACATAATTCATATTTTTAACACTAACATTCAGTTTGCTTTTTTTACCAGAAGGTTATTATAAACTAACTTTATACAAATTTTCAAAAAGGACAGATTTTTCAGTGAAATTACAATGCATGCAAAAACATTGTTTTGTCACTTTTCAAAAGCATTGTATCTGTGGTAAACTATGATAGCATGAATGAGTTCCCTTGGTTTCATTATAATGGTCATGACTCAACTTTAAAATACTCCATGCTGTTGTGCACACATTGCGCTTACCAACTCCATGCGTCTACGACATGCTTCCATCTCCCTCTGCAACAGTTCGTTCATTTCCGCCTTCATCTCTTCCATGCGCAGCTGATAATACTTGGCATTTTCCTTCTCTCGAGCCTCGGAATCTGCTGCCTTCTCCAGCTCCTCTCCCATTTTTATCACGCTGTCCCTCAAGCGTAAAATCAGCACCTAGACAGTTTGACACAACAATGTAACCAGTCCTAGGTTCTAATGTTTTAGGAATGCTTTAAATCACTTTGCTGTTTATGGACATAGTTTGGAAACTAGCAGAGCAGTAACGTGAGAAGAGATCCATAATTACAACCTGATAATACCGTATTTGCTCGATTATAAGACGACCCCGATTATAAGACGACCCCCCAAAATCAAAATATTAATTTAGGAAAAAAACAAAAAGCCTGAATATAAGACGACCCTATAGGAAAAAAAGTTTTACCAGTAAATATTAATTCATGTAAATATATTTTTTAAATTTCCTTTTATTTGCCAACCTGCCCCCCCCAGTTATGCCACTCTGCCCCCAGAAATGCTTTATACCCCCCCCTATTTGCCACTCTGCCCCATGATATGCCTTATACCCCTATATGCCACTCTGGCATATAGGGGGTTAAAAGGCATATCATGGGGCTGAGTGGCATATAGGGGGTTAAAATGCATTTCTGGAGGTATATATGCATATCATGGGGCTGAGTGGCATATAGGGGGTTAAAATGCATTTCTGGAGGTCCAGAAATGCATTTTAACCCCCTATATGCCACTCAGCCCCATGATATGCCTTTTAACCCAGCATGTACTGGCTGCCTTGGCTTGATAGGAGTGTGATTGCTGCTAACAGCAATCACACTCCTATCAAGCCAAGGCAGCCAGTACATGCTGGAACCTGGGGATGATAGTAGTGGGATTACAGCCTCCCTATGCCATGCTACAACCCCCACCCCCCTTACACATCCATGCTATCACACACAAACACACATTCACAAACATTTAAATACTCATTCATTCCATTAATCACACATACTTCACACATTAATCACACATACTTACCCAAAAACCCTCCCCCACCCCCTTACCTGAACTGCAGATCTCTCACTCGAAGACTTCTGCAGGGGACCGGCTGTACCAGCAACTTCTCTGGCCCCGCCCCCAGAGGAGGGAGGGGGAGATAGAGTTCTGTGAGGAAGCTACAAGCTTCCTGTCCTCTTGCTTCTAACAGAAGAGACGCTGCACGCGACCGGTAAGCAGCATGGCCCCAGCCATTTTTTTTGGGGTCTGATTATAAGACGACCCCGATTATAAGACGAGGGGTATTTTTCAGAGCATTTGCTCTGGAAAAAACCTTGTCTTATAATCGAGCAAATACGGTACATGGATTCATTTCTTTTCACTGAATATAGATAAAGAAAAGTATTCCCTTGGCCTTTACGTGAGTAAGCTGTTCTCACACCTTGTGCAGTTAAAGTTTCGGTGGAGGAAACATGGAAAAGGCTCCAGCGTTCTGTGCTGCGCTACTAGTTGTAGATTAGAATAGGGTGGAAAATGGAGCAATTATGGGAACGGTCACTAAGTATGGGGAGAATAATTGTAGAAAGAGTGCTTTAGGCTTAAATTTGGGGTTACAGCTTGAAAGATAATTTAAAAAGGGGAATACTGAAGGCGAGCTGTAATTGTCCAATATGGTAGTGTGGCCAGAGCGGCTCACTTAGGGATGGAGTGGCAAGGGGATGAGTTGCCACCTGGTTCTGATTAAAACATGTTTAGCCATCATCACAAGTTTATTTTTCAATTTGTTCTACATTATATCTAAAAATGTAGGCAGTTCTCTCCATGTTCCTTGAATTGGTTTTCTATGCAGTTTCTTCTATTTAATGTGTATTGTGCAATAATTGTTATGCTTAGAGTGTCTTGGGTCATTTTATTACTAGGCCACTTGGTGGGGCTTGTTTTACACCTTCAGGACAGTGGGCCCAATTCAACCTTCCATAATGACCTTCCTGTATAATTGTTCCTCGGGACAAAGCTCCTCAATCCAGCCTTGATTGTAAAGGGTTACATAATTGTTTTTTTTACATTTAGTTTGGTTGCTATAATGCACACTTTGCTACAAATGTATTTATTCAAGACTTCCAGCAATAGAGACTGACAGACTGCACTAACTATATAAAGATTTTAAAAATAACCCTTTACAATCAAGGCTGGATTGAGGAGGATACAGGAAGGTCACCTCCTCTGGATACATACACACACACACACACATATTTATATATATTTTTGTATCAAGTGGATCTGGACTCAATTTTACAGCTAATTTAGCTTAACTGAACTTCACTGTCTACCCAGTTGTTTACTTTGATCTGTTTTGATTACAAAGTACGCTCAATAAATGTGCATACAAGTGGTTAGTGCATGTTACCGGTACTTCACTGTGTTTGTTAGGAGTTGGATCACTGACTAGTGAATAACAATTTAACATTTGTTCTTTTTAGAGTCTAGAGTCATCAATTTGGGCCCAATATCCTCAGTCCAAATCACATGGTCAGAATTCACACTAAGTGCAAAGTATTATGAAAGAACACATTGGTTTGATCTAGGCATCACATAAAAGTGGTATCAATCGTTGTCTATTGACTACATTGTTTCTTCCTTTTGTACAGACTCATTCAACCCTTTGAGTGCCAGAGGAATGGTCAGTTTACTTTTCAGTGCACTAAACAGGTATGTTCTAGTCCCATTTAAATAATCAAACCCCTTATATTGTCATTTTTACTGGCTGAGCTCCTCTTTATCTGTACAATCTTTCTTAATACCACTTGACCAACCAGTTTTTACTACTTAACCCCAATTCTATTAATTCCACTGGCTTTTAAACACCTGCATATTTTTTATATATATATAACTCATATAATGATTATCTCCAGACCTGTCTGTCTACCTGACACACAGTTGTGAAGTAAAATGTACCAAGCAGGATTCATTTTGATCATCACTTATCATAAAGTAAGATTACAAAGAGCACAATCTTTACCCTGCAAGAAAAAGCTGCAGCCTTCAAAATTACATCTCACTTCCCTCTCGTTCACGATACTCTTTGACAGTTTTCCACTGACATTATACACTGCTCAGTCCGTGCCTCATGAACAATTTTTGAAACTGTGTGTCTCTCAAAGTTTGTCTTACATAAGGCAAATATTTTAAAAGTTTGGGTATACATTTATGAAATACTAAATTCTTTAAAAAAAAATAAGCAGGTCAAAGAAAAGAAAGCACAAATTTAACCGCAGTTTCAGGAAATCAATATATCACATAATCCTTTACATTTAATGTGAACAAGGGCTGGTCACAAGACCGTAATGGACACTTTTCTAAGAACAAGTACTTATTGTTGGTCAGCAACACAGCAAACCCATGCACCGGTCCAAGCTATAAGTCCACAAAGAGAATCTCATAGAGAATCACTAAATGAATGCCTGGCGTACCCTATTAGATGTACTTGGAGGATAAATGTGATATTTACATTTATTTATTAATCAAGGTGGTGATTTTTACTAAAACCTAGTGGAATAATGTCCTGTACCAGCTCAGCCCTGCTTCTCAGGCACATTAAAGACAGAAAGATAATGTCATGTCAGGAGAGTCCATAGAAAGATTCCTCCATGGGAAGGGATTGGTGAGAATTCTTGGGTTTGCTCACATGGTTTTGAACTGCAAACATCCTCCTTGCCACAGGAATTCCCTGTTAAACTTTACTAAGTCAATTTCCATACAGCGTATAACACTATTATAGAACCTCTTTAAACTCTGGGAGGCTGGAAATACCATTTTGACATTTTGGTTTTGGGTGAGATCAGTTAGCACAACATATTTTCTGGTTGCAAAGGTCTATGTAAATGGACTGCTTCTCAGCCAGATTTGTGAAGGGGAACTTTTCATAAAAAAGCACATAATATATATAGACTTCTCCACTTACCTCAAACCTTTTGATCTGAGCCCTTTGAAACTCCATCTTGTTTTCCAAATCACAAATCACTGCTTCTTGACGGCTGACAATTGAACGTTCCACCATAGAATGTTCCAGATAGTCAATTCGACTCTGGGCCACCTGCAGCTGTTTTAACCCAACATACATAAAAACATCAATAAATATGGACCACCATAATTATTTTTTTTGAAAGTTTTTATCAATTACTTCTAGTTATGTACGTTTCTGTCAAATATGATTTGTTGATTTCCAAAATCAATAAAATCCAGGGAGTGTTTTTTTATATTACTACTATTATACTACGGAGAAAATAGACGCACTGTGCTAAATCAATAAGCTACTTGCATGATAAATAATGAAGTGAGACTAACATTTTGAGGAATGCTTTACCACTTGGCTGTTTACAGACATAATATGGAAACTAGCAGAGCAGTAACGAGGGGATAGCTCTATAATGACTGCCTTTTAAATAAATAGATTCATTTATTTTCACTAAATATAAAGAAAAATATTCTCTAAGCCTTTACGTGCCATTGCGTGAGTGAGCTTTTCTCAACACATAGGCACTTAAAGTTCAGGTGAAGGGAATATGGAAAAGGCAGGGAAGAGTACCCTCCATTAATGTTGTAGTTCGCAGGGAGCCTCCATCAACCCCTGCGTTCTGTGCTGCACCATTAGTTGTAGAAGTGAGTGGATTGGTGAAACAGCGTGATTATTGGAACGGTGAAGGGAGAATAATTGTGGAAGGAGGGTTCCTTCCACAATTCCACAAAATGTGGTAGTATGGCCAGAGCGGGGCACTTAGGGATGGCATAGCAAAGGGATCAGTTGCCATCTGGGCTATTCTGATTTAAAGATGTTGAGCCATCATCACAAGTTTATTTTTCTCTTTAATTTCTTCTACATGTTATCTAAAAAGTTAGGCATATTTGTTACATTGATTTTATCTGCAGTTTCTTCTGTTGAATGTGTATTGGGCAAGAATGGTTATTATGCTTCGAGTGTCTTGGGTCGTTATATTACTAGGCCATTTGGCAGGGCTTGTTCCCAGGCTGAAGGTTGCTAGAACTTCCCTGAAATGATGTAGGACTCAGAGGGTATTCTCTGCCACTACCTCCAAAATATTTCATGTTACATTTGTTTGCCTGCCACTGAAGATAGTTAATAAGTGCCCTGCGATGTCTCACTGTAGAAAGTGACATATCTGCCTGTGACATTATGTAGTTGTCTAATTCTGATTTAAAAATGAAAAAGAGAGTAATGTTCTAATTTTTTCCATTTAGCCTTCAAATGTTAGAGGAGTGATTGAGGAAGGGATGCTGAATAAATTATTTCCCATTCAGACTCCACACCATTTTTCTGGTGACCAATGATTGAAATTGCAGGTTACGCTGATTACTAGAAAATATCTTCATGGCATTGAAGCAATCAGGTGAACAGCCGAAAGCAGAAAAAATAAAACACTTGTATAACAATTCTTTCATCAGTAGGGAAGCAACAGCGCTCAGTGCTGAGCTAGTGAGAAGTCTCTTCTTTACAGCCAAGCAGAGTATTCCTACTTCGGTGTTAATCTTAGGGCAGAAATGTTACAATAAAATGTGAACATTTCTCATCATATGATCTTATTATACATCCCAACTGTCCCTCTTTAAGGGCACAGTTCCCATTTGAGACCCAAACCCATATTTTGTTCCCTGATGCCCTGCTTTTCTAGGAGCTCACAATTTATAGCCCTAAAATGTACATTAATGTATATATCAACAGAAGGACCTTACATATTGTATAATATTCTTAATACCTTACTTACCTTATATAAATAGCTCTTAAAAGGTTACAAAATCATCCATAAACTCTAGAAACATATCTAACTACACAATCTAATGTCCATCCAAATGGAAACATAGGTAGGTATATGCAATAACAGGTTTGATTTTCAACCACTCATTATATGCTCTATATGGAGAAAAATATTGGGACACCTGACCATTAAACTAACAGGGACTTTTATGACATTGCATTCTAAGTACATGGACAGTAATACCGTATTGGCCCAATTTAGGGCAGGGATATCGCTGCAGGGTTAGGATCCGGGTTCCCTGCAACGCTGCAAAGGAATTGGATCCTCCACTCCGGCAGCCGGTGGATGTCAGCGCGATGTGCTGACATCCGCGATGTGCACAGACAACCATTGCTGCTGTCGGGGCTTTTATGGCGGAGCACTGGAAGGTCATGTCACGCCGGCGCGCCATTGTAGAAGCCCCCACTACACCAGGGAGTCTGGAGCACAGGGGTCAAGGATTGGGATGCATTGGTAAGCCTTGGATGAGCAATGTGGCATATCTAGGGGTCATAAAGCATATCTGGGGGCAGAGGCGTATCTACTGAAAATTGTGCCTATGTCAAGCACTGAAATTGCGCCCCTGTCCAAATATCTAAAACCCATTTACTAGCCCCTGCTGCCCATATATATAAAAATATTAGTCCCTGCTGCCGATAGCAGGTATAGATCAACACACAAACCCAGATCAATTGAAATTCACTTGTGATCTCAGCACTGAAGGTATATATCAAATAAACAGAATCAGACATACAAATCCTGTATTTGCAGGTATACAATAATAATATATGAAACGTAGCATCGCAGGTATAGATCAAATAAATACATGGAAAGAGCATTGCAGGTATTAATCAACTGAATAAGACATATTAACCCTGTATTTGCAGGTATACATAAATAATGTATGGAAACATAGCATAGCAGACATGGATCTACAGAATAACACAAAAACCCAGTATAGATCAATTGGAATTCACATAAAAACACGGCATTAAAGGTATATTTAAACCCCCCTAAATTACAGGCATAGATCACAGGTTGCACACCCCAAAGTCAGCCCTGGCGTCCTCACTGCCCACATAGAACCTGACCAGCACCCAGATAACACACATAAGATTTGCCATATTTGTCCCCAAATAGCCCAGCACAAGTCAACTTTGTCCCCAAACAGTCCGGCCTGTGCCATCTTTGTCCCATATACACACTGCCTGTGCCCTCTTGGTCCCCAAGGCTCAAACCTCCTGCTTGTGCCATCTTTGCCCTTCCACAATTATACATCTATGATACACAAAACACCTTTATAGTCACTCACTAATTCACACTTTAATTCAGACAACTTATCCACACATTAACTCATGCTCTCCCTCATTCAGACAATTCATCCACACATTAACTCATGTTCTCCCTCATTCAGACAATTCATCCACATATTAACTCATGCTCTCCCTCATTCAGACAACTCATCCACATATTAACTCATACTCTCCCTCATTCAGACAACTAAAAAAAAAGACAGCGTTTAAAAGCCGCTCGCTGGTGCCCGCTGCTTCACTGCGCTCAGCATGAAATGGGACGGAGGTAGAGGCCTCGTGGAGGAGAATGAGGGGTGCCGAGCGGTTGCTAGGCGCCCCTCTCTCCTCCGCATCAAAAAACCCCCCAAAAAACATGGCGTTTGAAAGCCGCTCACAGGCACCCCCTTCAAATGGCGCCTATGGCACGAGCCATAGTTGCCATACCCTAGATACGCCTCTGTCTGGGGGGGATAAAGCATATCTGGGGGGCAGAGTAGAATATCTGGGGGGAGAGCGGAATATCCATAAGTAAGGTGATTATGAATTAAAAGGGGAACCCTAAAATGGCTATTGGTTTTCACATTTCTGTTTGTATATAACATATCCTAACATATCCTGCAGGACTACCTGCATAATATATACCAAAAATGTTAAAATATATTCCTGTTCATTAGACTGTACTTTCGATTATATCTTGCTCCAATCGATGAGACTCAGCATAGCAAGTACTAACTTGAAAGCATATTGAAACTAAACAGTAGAGTTAAGGTTTGTTCAGTTGGCAACAACTTAGTCCAAGTCGCACAATTTTGATATGACTGCACAGTTGTAAGCAGTCTGCCTCTGTGAATGTTGCATTGAGTAGTTTAATCACCTTCCACAGTGGAAGATTAGCACCCTGCAGACCATGCCAGCCTTTATTATGTACGCTAAACCATAAAATGAAGGGCTTAAGAAACCAAAAGATCTCAGTTAAAATGGAGAAAAATATACCCAATACACCCTCTTTAGAATGTCTTATAAAGTATAAAGATAACAATTAAATATAATTAAAACAGTAATATCATTTTTTTCATATTATTTGTGCCCATACATTAGAACCTATACAGCAAAAGGACTTTAGAGGAAATCCTTAAAGGAACACTGCCCGCATGTAAATACATGTAAATGGCCCCCTGCTTCCTCCCCATATTTTATATCAGCTTAACGTTTCACCGATTGCTACAATGATAAAGTTTGCAAAAGTGTGACACAGGTCTCACCTTCTCCTGCAGGTTGTGTTTGTCTTTCTCAGTTTCTTCTAGTTTAGTCTGCAGTTCCCTTATATGGGTGATATCGGTTGCCGACTGGTTTCATGTAGAAGAAAAGAGAGAACATGCAATGTTAACAATTATTAACTACAAAACTATTGTATTTGACTCATTTACAGTATGCTTAGACTTCATTTTTGCAGGACCAGCACAGGAAACACCATGGGGGAGAAATTTTAAATATTATAGCGATGTGATTGCATCAATATACAATAAAAGTGTCTTAAAAACAAGTCATACAGTAACTTTACCAGAAAACGCATTTAAAGTGCTCAGTAGACAATTACTCTAATACTATTAGTCTTTTTAAAATGAAAAGGTCCAAAGTCATCATGCAGTGACATAAGGTATAACATGGATGTCAACAAGATTTGGGAATGTGCCATATCTATCCCAAAGTGTCAACCTAATGTCACGCCTCCTTTTTCTTATGCCGATCAGAGCCATTCCTTAATAATTAAGACTTCGGACTCCTTTCAAAAGATTTTCTACATTTGCAGGGAAACGATCTTCTGTACAAACATTTTCCCCACCTGGGCAATGAGAGCTTTGTGTTTCTTCATCAGCTCATTCAGGTCCTCCTGATCCTCATCGATCCGTTTTAGAAGATCAGTTTTCTCATGCTGCAGCTGGAACAATTGTTCATCCGCCTGACACAAAAACAAAACATGAGAAAAGGTTAGAGCATAATTGCATAAAAATAGAGTGACAATCGCCATTTACTCATATGCTGGTTAAGTTCCCATAGGGGCCATTTACTCAGTATTTAAAATCTCTCCTTTTACATTCTTAAACATCATGTGCTATTTAACTGTAATTCTAGCTTAGCTATTTCATGCAATATTTAATTCAGGACCAACAGCCCCAAACTATACAACACTCCAGCACTGCTTCTCTTCTTGACTTTCTTTATGCATTAATAACATCACCAAGGTTTATTAGCCTAATCAGTGTCAAATATACCTAGCAATCCAAATTTAGATGTAAGCTCAGAGGTCACAACTCCGCTTAAATCAGAATTTACATCAGCATAACATGTATGTGCTTCACGTCATCTTGGTGTCATTTGCCATTACATGTTGAAATACATAGCTTTCTTGACCCTATGCACATGTTATCAAAGTAGCAATTGGTGATATCTACTGAAATTGTCTGTTCTGTCTCTGTTGTACCCTAGAGATTTCTTTCCACAAAAAAATAATACATTTGAAATAGATGTATCTGTTCAAAGCTATTAGCACTTAACATTTATCAGACAAAGTAGTCCTAAACCACAATTGATAGAAGTTGCAGAACATACTTTAAATATTCATCAAGGAGTGATCATTTGATATTAAGTTGGGCTGATAATAATCTTGAGTTGTGATAAACTGGTGTTCTTGTAAAGAATGAGCTTGTTTAAAAGCCCTATCATCTTTTCCACAGCCTCTGATTAATGTCCTAGGTTTATTCCGAGCAGATTCACTGCAGTTAATAGTGCAAACCTATGGCTAAACCACCAGTAGTAATGAAAAGAAGCTTTTTAATTAATGTGCTCCATATGCCCAAACATTATAAATATTTTGTTACATGTTCTGTTTAATATATAATAGCTCTCCCTCATTAAAGATGAAACGATAAAGTTTTTTCAGCCCTTAACACTTGCATTGCCAGTAATGGATAGACCAAATAGCTTGCACCACGCTGGTGTACCCTAGATATTTGATCATTATCTTCTAGTGCAAAATTGTAGTTATTGTGGCATCTATGACCCAGTTCTCATTATATTAAAATCTTACTTGCTTGACTGTTCCTTTAGTGTCCCCTGATGTCTCCTTTCTGTTGGTTTGCCTCAGAGCTGGTCCTGCAGAACCTATTCTTCATCCTCACCTCATCTCTTGGACAACTAATCTCTTCTTTTGGATTCCACCACTACCATTTATTCTTCTAACGCGACTCTAAAC
This sequence comes from Spea bombifrons, assembly GCF_027358695.1. Classification (NCBI taxonomy): domain Eukaryota; kingdom Metazoa; phylum Chordata; class Amphibia; order Anura; family Pelobatidae; genus Spea; species Spea bombifrons. The sequence goes on along the minus strand of NC_071087.1, from coordinate 114,318,079 downwards.
CCTCTTTTAAATTGCATCCTTGATGACATTCCACTACTTGAAGCTCAACATCTCAAAGACTGAGCTTCTAGTTATTCCTTCATCTCCCCAAATTCCTAATCACTGTTGAGAATTCTACAATGTACACAACAGCCCATCTTTGGTACTACAAAAGATTCCATTCTTTTTTTCACCCCTCACATCCAGTTACTACATGCAAAATATATCAAGTTTGTTCTTTACTAAAATACTAATTTATTGTGAAATCCCATATTATTGCAACGTCCTACTAACATGCCCCCCTCCACCACCTTTCAACTCTCCAACACATTCTAAAGACTTCTGCCAGTCTAATCTTATCCCACTGCTCTTCAACTGTTGCCCCACTATACCAGTCACCCCAGTGGCTCCACAAATAATGTCTCCAGGATCTTACCCATGATGTACATATATACAGGAATTCTCTACTTCATTTTGTCTGACTGTCCCCTACTTATTCAAACTTATTTAAACCCAATAAGACCCCCCCTGTTCAGAAAAGCATTTCGTTTTATAACTACAACATGCGTTATGAAAAGAAACCATTTCTTCTCCCTACTTCTGAGATCTTAACAACATCGACATGATCGTTCCTAGAAATCAAATTGCCATCAAAACATCCTTGCTCAAACAGCTCCTCACTTTCTGTATCATTCCTTCTCAACCTCCAGTGCAAGAGCAGGGCACTCTTCTTCTCTGCTAGCATGCCTCAAAGTATGGTCTGGCTTTTGTCAATTTGCATATTCTCAACTGCAATTGTTAATTTTCATTTTTCCCTATTGTACAAGAACCAAGGAATCTGCTGGTGCTTATAAACACAATGTAATGTAATGCACAGGCAGATCCTTCTACACAACCAGAGGCTTTGACGTTTTTCACGTAACAAACAGATTTCAGAGGATGATATATGACAACACTTTTAACCATACAATAGTCAGATGTTCTTACCATGGCCTTGTTCCTGGATATGTTGTCAAGTTCCATGCGCAGGCTTTCCAACTCTAAGTGCAGGGATTTGTGAGACTTGTCTGCCTCTGCAAACCTGGCCTCGCTCTCTTCCAGCTGAATTAGGGAGACCAATGAACATGTTAGAAAAGTCATACAACACATTTTCTAAGAATACATTCTGCATAGCCTTAAGAGAACATTCCGATTTTCCTTTCCCTCTTTGAAGAAATTGTACCTGCCTTACAAAGGCTGCCATGGCCAACCAACAACTTCTAGGAACTTAAGGAAGGAAGTATTAGCGGGCAGGAATAATCATAAAGATCCTGAGAAAGGAAGTTAAAATGCCTTTTCCCCATGGTATAAAGATAAACAAGGTGGGATTTACATTATACGTTGCTTACATGGTGTATAGTATTGTAAAATGCTGAATTTCTGAAAAGTGCCAGATTTAAAGACCACAAATACCATCCGCTCTACCTCTTTTTCTGTTGTATGGACACGTATATGACGTTTATCAAATATAGATCACTGCTATTTTGACTATTCCTGATTCAAGATTCAGTTTGTGACATGGATGTGTTTTGATTGCATCTTGTACAATTGGCTGTTACAGGCTAACAGTGGAGTTTAATACATGGTACTAACAGCCTGTTATAAAACAGACCATTTCGGTGCAACGTTTAATAAGTGCTCTTTTTAATATAGCAACAAATTGAATGGCCTTGTTGATAGGACATCGTTCTATGGTAAGAAAAACTCTTTCAAACTCTGCACCATAATCACCTTTTATATATAACCAAATTCTTTACAAAAATGAAAAAGACCAACACCAATAAATAAATAAGCAAAAAGCACTCAGTGTCCCATTTCAGAGGCTAAGGCCTGTATAATTCATTGTGCAACTAATTTGGCATTTAATCTGGAAATGGTCTTTTTGTGTCTAGTAAATTAGCTCTGTAAACATTAATGAACCACATTTGTTATCACTGAAATACGCAATTTGTCAAGAGAAAATAAACACATGGATAGAAAGCTGCAAAGACAAAAAAAAAACAACTCTTGGGTAGCAGAAGCAATGAGTTAATTAGCTAGTGAGTTAAACAGCTAAATGCAAAAAACGGTGTGAAAAATGTGCACTTCATGACTTTCAACCCCTTCGGTGCCAATCATGAATATGATACGTGGTTGGCAAGGTGGGCCAAGTTTGCCTATTGCTTGGCTCATCCGTGGTGGCACTGTAAGCACATATCCACCATTGCTGAAAACTTAGTTTTATTATTATTATTATTTATTGTTTTATATAGCGCCATCAAATTCCGTAGCGCTGTACAATGAGTGGACAGGACATAACAAGTAGTATGTAACATAACAATATGACGTACAGAGACAACTGAGGAGGGCCCTGCTCAAACGAGCTTACAATCTAGAGATTTACCATTTTGGTCAATGGTTATACTATTATTAGGAAACACATACCATTGTTTGCTCCACTAGTTTGATATAATTTCTTCTGTTGGAACTTAATTTTGAAAATATTTTTAAAAAATCTTACAAATTAAAATACTAACAGTTTTCAGCCTTAATTTCCAGATTGCAAGCAAAAGTTATACATACCTCCAATATTTCAAGGGATGCCCACAACCAGCCCATGCTCCCCACTGCCTGCAAAAGTGGACAGAGGGCGACCTACACTGGACAGTACCCAAAAGTTGAGACTGTATGCAAGGACTGGGACTGTTGGTAGGAATGATTATAAGACCTTGTGTTCTTGGCGATACATCATGGCTACGTAGGAAGAATAGGAAGGTTAGGTAGAAGGGTTGAACTTGATGGGACTTAGGTCTTTTTTCAACCTTATGAACTATGTAACTATGCCTGACGAGGCCTACAGATCAGTAACATTATGCCTTCAGTCCCAGTATGGGCTACCAATTTTGGTCCCAATTCTACCATCAATCAAAAATAAACGGCATATCTACTGGAACCAGGTAATGCAGCCTTCTGAGTTTCTCCTAAAACCACTTTAGCGTTGCTGTTCCAGATGATGAAATTACTACTGTGTGACAATGAGAAGAAATCTAGGAACAAACCTTTATTTTACGCACGTTCGCTGACTTCATGAATTATTTTTATGAACAGATGGACAGTTTGAGCAAATGCTAATTCCCTTCTGTTTTCCAACAGCAGAAATGTAGGAGAAGTTTGAAGGTTATAGCTGTATTTCATCTTCTTGGAAAGATTCGTCACACAATCCATTGATATATAGAGTATATATATTTTCAGCTTCCAAAGGGTATTTGCCGCAGTCCAGGTAACATACGTGTTACATATTATCCCTTGGTTTGTTAACTTAAACTAAAAAAAAATGTTCCAGGAGGAAATTATAACCTTCTATAATGTTTCATTTGGATGAGATATGCTAGTCCATGTTATAAAAATATATTTCTTTATTCATGATGGGCTAAGTTTGAGGTCATTTTTCCTGTTCTATGGAGTTGATCAAAGGCAAATCCAACTTATCATTTTAATGGATGGACTCATATCCAAGGCTGCTTTCCTAACACTAAAGGTACTGGCTCACCAGTTTTTAGGCTGTCACTAAGTGTTGAGTAGGCTTAGGCTCCCTGCTTGCTCCCCACATGTGAATTTTGAGCTAGACTGTATAGATATGACTTGCCAAACTGGGGATACCTTGACGTAGTGGCAGGCTAAGCATTATATGGCCATATAGCGTGACGGAACCCCCAATATTTATGCCTTAGATAGTTTTTTTTAGGTTGTTTTTTTAACGGTATTCACTGGGTATGCACTAAATTCTTACTTTGTTTTGTGTACTTATTGGTCAATATAATTCTAGCAGCAACCCGGGAACCTGAATGCGTATGCCTTGTGTGCGTTTTAGGTTGTGCGTTCCCCTTTCTGTATATTTTTTTGCAGTGCATATTTGCAGGTTCTGACCAAACCTTAGGATTGAGCATCCCTTCCTGACACACAGGTGACATAATGGTGTCCAGAGAAGGTTTAAAATTGCATGAGAGACTCACTGAGTTAAAATGCAAAGCAGTCCCACAGATTCAGCTCCTTAGTAAGCAATACAGCCCTGAAAAATTACATAGGACTCGCCAAACTTGGGGTCCTTTGACTTTGTGGCAGGCTGAGCAATATATGGCCTTATAGTGAGACAGAATACCCAGTATTTATACCTGGAGGTGTTTTTTGAATGGTATTCACTGGGTATGCACTGAATTGCTGCTTTGTTTAGGATATTTTTGCACTGCATCTTACCTTGCAGAAGAAGTGGGTAGGGAGTAGGCAGAACGTGGACAGTGAGTGCTCAAAACCACACATGGTTCCCCTGCCCATGGAAGAAGAGCTTTATCTTCAGGAATTCAGGTCAAACACAGAGTTCCCAAGGCATGCTTATTATCAGTAATGCATTTTGGCCTAGGGCAGCATTTCCAGTGCTCAATGGGCCAGCTAAAAGGGAGATTACTAGTTTCCCCAATCGTCCCTTATGTTGGCACAGCCTCTATATCTTACCTCTGTCCAGCTGATGTTGTATCTTGGCACTCAAAAGAAGTATCTCTATGCGGAAGGGGGCTCTGGATTTATATGCCACTGGTTATCATACATTTTTTTGTAATACCTTTGCCTTTAGGGTAAAACAGGCAGTGTATCAAAGTACTGTTGACAATTTCTTTTTTTTTTGCATTGTATGTGCATCAGGTTATTTCTTGACAATTAATGTTGTTGGAAGCTTCTTATTAAGAACCAAGCATTGGTAGTCACTAGCTACAGTATCTTCATATTCAGTCTTCAAATCAAATTTGGTTTATTGATTAACAATTGAGTTTTCTATGTTTCAACTGCAATTGCTGACTAATTCTGTAAGAAAAAGGTGACATTCATTTCTGCTGATCCGGTAGGTTCTATTAAAGTCTGCGCAGGATTTCTCTCATTACATGTTGGCTAAAGTGGAATAATGTTTTAAAAGGTTTAATGCAATATTTAAGGGTTGCACAGTTTTTACTAATTTTCAATATAAATTCTAACCTTAATAAAACAGAAGTTGGCGGGAGAATTGTGGTGTTAACATACTGAATTTATTTATATGATGAAGGGCCGTACTTGGCAACTTTTTCCTGCTACAAGGGCATTGCACAATGCATTGCTCAAAAGTAACTTTCAAGAATGCGTAATGATTTTATTATGTATTATACAGGGCCAGCCAAGGTTTTCTTGAAGCATATGGTCACTGGGGATGTGCCTTTATTATGTACAGTGAAGTTGAAATCTCAGCTGTCCTGCAGGTTGTACTAACACGTGGCCCTTTAGTAAATAAAACCCATTAAGTCTGCCTAAAGAGTACCCGTGTGGCCCACTTGCCAAATCCCTTGTAATAATATACTTACTAAAAGACTAGAGGGTCAATATAGACACAATGGGGTTTATTCACTAAAGGGTGCGATTGTGTAGTCATCTCCTTCACTTTATTTTTCATTATGAAGAACTAACACTATCCAGCAAGAAGGGCCGAGCTGATTCTGTTTAATATATAATTCAATTTGTGAGGGGACTTTGAAGAACTCTTGCTTATTTAGCAAAACATTATACAGGGCCAGTCTAGGTCTTGCTGCAGCAGAAGCTCACTGGGGTTGGCCCTTCATAATGCACAGTGGAGTCAAACAGTTGAACTCAACTCTCCTGCAAACTCTTCTGCCACTTCTTTCTTTAGTAAATAAACCCTAATTTGTTGAAACTATGAAAGAACTTCAAGTCCCGTATATAATTAAGCACTTCCCAATGCTTTTTCAGGCATAAAGACTCTCAATCTTTGAATCTCTGGTCAAGTGTGCAGGAGTATATCAAACGGAGGTGAGGTCCCATTTTTAAGAGCACCACATAAAAGCTAGGGGGACAACATGCAAAGCAAGTTTTTTTCCCCGCAAGTTAACTGAAAGTCCAAACATAACCAAGTATTAAAAATCAATATCCACGTGGCATAAGAGCAGATACTGATTCTTTCCTTATGCTGCCTAACAGATATAGAGACACCAAGTCATAATGTACATATAATGCATACACAGATATGCCATTTAAAGTGTCATAGCTACATACACACATGAATACACACTGACTCCTGTACCCCTATGAAGATATTCCATTAAAAATCACTGTATTTCTGATCCATTAGATGTTACTTTAATGGACAAAATTTTCTTTTCTTTCAAAAACAAGGAGATTTCCAACTCCATTGTGTCTTGTGGAGAGAGAGAGAGGAAGAGAAAGAGAAAGAGGGAGGAAGAGAGAAAGCAGGATATATATATATATATATATATATATATATATATATATATATATATATATATATTAAATAAAGCTCTAGGTAAGTCATCTGACCACATTAATTAAGCACGCAAGAAGGCACAGTTTGGGTCCGTGTAATGTTATGTTAAACTTGTAAGATACTTGCACCAATTTCAAGTTTAAACCTTAAACAGATGAATGAATTTATTTCAGAAACAAGCATCTCATATTCACCACTGACAGGTAAATATGTGGTTTATCACTGACGTGTTGCCATGTATGTCATTACATGCTGGCAAAGACATGGAGATGCATAGCACAGAGGTACGACACACGCCAAGCAGCCCAGTATGATTAATAGCGTCCGGACACAGGGCCTTATTTTACTAGTGAAAGCTCATCATTGTTTTTCATCTGCGAAAATACTTAGTATGATCTATGTGGAAATCTGTAGACAAAAGCCAGTGATAAATGCTTCACAGGTAATAGAATAAGGTCCGTTTATCAAGGTAAACACTCAGTGCGAGAGTTTATGATCTGTGAGGGAGTTCTTTCTTTTCTATCATACGGAACCATTAAAACAATTGCCTCCTTCATATCCTATTTCCAAGAGCACAAAATACAAGCGATATCTTAAATCCAACATCAAATAATTGGTTTTGGGAAGAAAAATCGATGTGCTCAGTGTGCCAAAAAATGCTAATTTACCATATAAATTTAGTTTGTATTTCGTGCATGGGAAATGTTTAACTGAAGCCGACCTGAGAGCCATTAGAATATTAACTTCTTAATAGCCTATCAAAAACCCCTTAAAATAATCAAGAGATTTTTATAAAAGTTTTAATTGAAAGATGAACTTTCCTGGACTTAAATATTCCTTGAGTTGCCTGTATCGATTCCCAAATAGTAGTACAAGGTAAAAAGCGTTAAATTCCACATCAAATATGGATCTTCAAAATTTGAGGGCCCTGTGTAAAAAGAATGCAATGAGCAGTGTATCTAACCAGTGGAAGGTCCTAAACCTCCGGGCCCCCTTCACTACTAATTTCCACCCCTCCTTTTCCTACAAAGACGGCTATCTGGCGATAATGGTCTGGATTCTATTCAAAATCTGTCACAAGTAACTGAATAACAATCCTCCCATGGTTTGCAAAATGTGAGCAAAAACTGGAAGAGATTGGTTTGCATTCATTAACTTGGATGAGATGTATCACTGGTTTTATCATTTTATTCCATTGCAGTCTAGTGTAGAATTGCTATTCATTACTTGTTATAGATTTACTTCTGGCAACTGAATCCAGCCCAAGGAGTCCTTGGTGGTACTGCAGAAAACCTATAGGGATACAAAGAAAAAGCATTTGCATTTTTTATGTTTAGTTATGAAACCGCTAAGATCAGTTGGAAAAATTGAATGGATAGAGGAAGTGACAATTATGATAATTTGTGTTTTTAATACCAAAGTAATTTAGGTTGCATGATATCCAATTTAGGTGCTTCAGACACAGCTTATCTCTCTACTCTTGCTTTGCCAGATAGTCTTCTCCATAATGCCATAGGGGCAGTGACTTTATCTAGTGGCAATCAGAATCATGAAAAAAATGAAACTATAGGGTTTATTTTCAACCATTGGCCACCATCCATTGTCATTCAAAGGTCTAGATCCTTTTGTTTACATGACACTGCCTATTTTAGTTACCTTAAGGCTAAGTAGTTCATAATCTAGACATATGTGATTTTGTTTAACCAAGGCTTTATCAGATGAAGCACATTTCAAGAAGAGCCTTACAAACCTTTGCTCTTTTAACCATAAAATCTGACTTTTTTTTTTTTACATTTTAACAACATGCTTATTTAATGGGCTTTCTAGATTCTCCAGAATTAGTAAGAAACTGTAGTATGCTGTCCCCGACTAAAAACACAGTACTATAATTTTAGTAGCACATAAAATGGTCATTAAAATTGTGTACGTATCTCTCTCATTAATGTCCTACACTGCATGAGCTTAGATGTGAATGCGCCCCAATGTCTTATACGCTGCACTTTACAACACGCACCGTCTCCTCTATTACATCACTACCAGTACTGAATCACCGCAAAAACATATCTTCCCCATATTAATGGAAGATCACACAGTGTAGATCTTAACGAGAACATCCAGCCACCTCCACTCTGGATTTTCAGCTGGCATGAAGACTATCCCCTTGGTAAAAATACTTTTATATGCAAAATATTCACCTTGTTAAACATTTCAAACCTCCAGCCCTCCCCAAAAAACTACAAAAGAAATCAGAGTACATTGATTATTTACTTTGCCATGTTTTTGTTTGTTTCCACTCTCAGCAATGGTTTAACTCAATTTATCACAATCTTTACATACTAGATTATTATTTTTAAATTGGGCATATTGTATAAGCATTTGTCAAATTGTGACAAATTGCCCAATTATAATTTGCAGAAGTAAAAAGAGAGTTTGAATGGGCATCATCAGTCTTCAGAGCTTTATAATCTTTCAAAATTATTCTCCGGTGTTTTATTATGTGGAGAGATAAAAGAAAGACCAAGTGAGAAACATAGCATAATTTATGCTAACAAAAGAACCACGGTTCTATAAGAAAATCAATGACTTATCTAATGCTAAACAGAAACAAAGTAATGTGACCTGGCTCGATACGTGTAAAACTTTTTCAAATAATACATGAAACAATGCTATAAAAAGAAAGTATACAATAAACATTTTGGGGATTTTTTGTTGTATTTTATATTAAAGATTTTATATTAAATATAGTGTTTTGTTTTTAAATGCTTCAGCAATATATACTCCAACAAAGGTAATAATTAATGTTCTTATATAATCCTTAATGCTATATGCTTGATATACACAAGCAATCATTTTATATTAGGAAAAAATAGATAGTGAATGTCTTTTTTTCCCTTCGTTTGCATTCTAGGATGAATTACTTAAGTATGATTATGAAGTAAATTGTCTGGAGATTAAATATTGTGATTGCCCAAGATAGATAAATACTTAAAATATGTAAATGATCTATATCAGTGGTGGTCTTTCCTTGTCAGGGGTATCAATGAGCCCACTCTGCCAATGCCGTGATACATATATGTAGGAATTCATAACAAGGAATGTGGTAATAGCTCCATCTCACCATTTGCTATGCCAGTAAATGTTGTATTCCCTGATTATGGCACTTGGATGAGTTGGCTTCTGGGTAGGAACCCAGATACCGTATCAGTTTGAGGTCTTCCTATACTGTAAGTAGTGCATACCTGCCACAGCCCTAAAATTGTTCCTTCAGGCTGGTAATGTGTCAAAGAACCGAGACAGGCCGATAGTTAATGTAACCGTTTAGCTTCTTTCATATTTAATATGGATAAATTAAAATACTGTATAAAAGAATAAAATGTACTATGCCAATAAGTTAAACTTAAATTAGACCAATCCTAAAACAGACAAGATTAAGACACTCATTTCCCGTATGTTAACATTATTTCTGCACATTGTATTGGAGATACACAGGATTATTTCTAAAGACGTTCACAGCGTGATACCAAATTTTGTAGTATCATATTAAAGTCGATGTATGTGCTGCTCTGTGCGCCAGTATACTAAGATTAAAAAAAGCATCTTAAGAACACTAATAAAATTCACAGTTGTGTAAAAGTTAATTGCTGACTAAGGAAGTATCAAAAGAGATAATGTTCCACAATGGTTGTGCTAACCTGCATTTGACCTCATTGGGAATAAAGTCTGACATCATTTGTATGCATGTTTGAAGCGTATATTAATGCATAAAATAATTACAAAAAGTACTGCTTTAGCATGCACCTTCCCATTTTATTTTACTTTTACTTTGGCAAGTAAAGCAATTTAGAACTATTACAAGGAAGCCTTTTAAATAACAAGGTGTTTTTTTTCATATAACAATGGGTTTAAGACAAGACTTGACATGAAAACCAAGTATATTCTATTTATCATAAAAATTATGTTATTTGTCTTCTCCCCTGCCTAAGTAGTGCTCAAAGTAGTGCTCGAAGCAAAGAGACCTAGAGATACTAGTTAGTTTTGTCCATGGATAGTTTGATCCAGTAGCCAACTTTCTTGCTGATTATAAAAGACCCTTATAAGGTACAACAATCTCCAACTACCGGCCAATAACCTCTGTGAACAGCTCTGTGAATGCCTAAAGCTATACAAAGTCAACAGGACACGAAGGACCTTCCGCAAGAGCTCAATGGGAGTCTGGAAGACAACACTGGAAGCCAATTCAAGAACGCTATCACAAGTGACATCAAGTGCAGCATATACCAAGTGTGATCCACTGTACCTGCTGCTGTTCTGCATAGGCTTGAACCCCCTCAGACAGCTAATTACAAGGACTGGATACAGGTTCAAGTTCAACAGTGGAACTTCCATCAGCCACCTCCTCCACATGGATGGCATTAAGCTGTATGCCAATAGTGATTGAGACATAGACTCACTAACACCTAACACTGATTTACAGTAAAGACATTGGGGTGTCATTTGAACTGGAGAAGTGCAGCCGGATTGTAGTAAAAAGAGGGGAGACACTGATGGGATGGAGCTACCAGCAGGGCACATAGCAGACAAGCTACAAGTTTCTTGGTATCCCACAGTCACATGGGAATCATGATGAGAAGGCAAGGAAGGCTGCAAAATTTAAGTACCACCAAAGGATAAGGCAGATACTGAAAGCCATCTCAATGGGAAGAACAAGATCCACGCCATAACCACATATGCCCTGTTAGTCGTTAGATACCCTGGCTGAGCAATAGTTTAGTTACTCAAATAAGGAAAAACACTTAAAACCTTACTATTGTGGGTATGTTACCTAATACAGAGGGGCCATGAAATAGGATATACAAGGTAGCGTAGCCAGTATTATAACATTTCGTGGGATTTTCTGGACACACCTCATGGATGTGCTATGGTGACTAAACACTTAAGGTGTGCGTTAACTGTGCATGTGGCCATCTCCTGTGAGAAATAATATCTAGTTTATTAACTTTTCAAGAAACATTAAGATGTCAGATTAATAAGCCGACTAAATCATTGCTAAACCAAGATGTCAAATGAAAAGCCACTCTTTTTGTAGCAAACTTCTCATTATCATCAATGTCTATATTTAGTTTAACTTGCTAGTATTAGCACTATTTTTTTAATGCCTCTTTTTTTTATATAAACCAGTTAATCAGTGGAAAGAGATTTCCTGTTGGTCTACCAGCCACCTGCAGAATTTGAGTTTCTGTAGGTATTTCATACCTCTTCTGGGCAAAAAGTATCCATTATTTCATTCTTCTGCAGCAGACAAGATAGTGCTGTAGTATTGCTTCACTACTATTTGGCATCATACCTGTACACCTGTATATGAATACTGCTGAAATGCATTGAACTCTGCTGGTACATGACTGTGGTAGTCGTATGACATTAAAATTCGTGTGGATACATTAAGCGATCTGAAATCATGCAAATTCCGGTTATGTTAAAGGCGTCGTTTAGAAACGTGGGCAATGTGAACTTAAGGCTCTCACACAGCGGTGAGAAAAACTTTGCGAACCCAAATCCTAATTAGCTGTACTGGGGTAAACTAAAACATTACGATTAAATAGAACACCCCATGTGTTACTTAACTGAATGTCAGCCATAAAAATCAGATACAATGTTTTCAAATCTTCATGTACATTCTTCTACAATTACGTGTAATTATATGGAACAAGGTGGGGTATTTATTCAAATATCATCGTAGTTTTATTTATTATGCTGCTGTCCACATGTAGAGTAATAAACAACTGAGTATGTTTTTCTGACAGCAAGCGGGTAAAACGTACTATTAGAAGCTATGCAGACTTTTTAGCCGCTTTTTTTTTTCTTTTTTTTCTTAGCAGTTTTTATGAGGATATGCAATACTGGGTTTTACGACATCATCTTTACAATAAACAGTGGGGAGAAAATCTGTCCGCTACAATAAAAACATGTCAGCACATATTCAACCCCCTTTTCATGCCGATTGCTTAAACGATGTGATCCGAAATTACCAAGTATTTCTATTTCCAATCCTCTGTTGCTCCTTGGAGACAGGTGTAAACATCTGCCACACACAGATGTGATTTGTGCAGCATTATCATGTCCCTTGCTATATGCATACATTAAATTTTAATTGCTGATTGCAAAGGTTGAGCTTGCGACTAGTAAAAATACATACAATATGAGTTAATTACTGCACCAGCTTTTTGGTCTGGCAGCCTAATGCGGTAAGTTTATTGCTCGAGGCGTTGTGAAATATATACATCTATACAAGAAAAGCACATTAAAACAGGAAAGATATTTTGTGAGTCATTATTTAATCCATTGGCTGAAAACGAAAGCCAACAACGCGCTCTTGAGTTTAGTCTAAGCAGGTTCTTTAATGTATATAAGAGCAAAGAAGTCTTGTTTAATGTATGTGTTATTAACCTTGCCACTGCCTAAGGCACTTTGCACAATCCCACATATGCATTTGCACTTTTGTCTGCCACCAAATATTTTCTGAGCAAGAGATGTGTTTGGTCTCAATACTAAGTTTTTAAATTAAATTAACAAGTTCATGTGTAGAATGAAATTATAGTATCCTGGCTTTAAATCTCAGAGCTAAATATGGTTGTGGAGTTTAAGGTACATTCCAGTTATCATACGCAATTTAATTTTCATGTGGTCCCCCTTCGGAATGAATGGAGGGGATTCTGCAGAAACACACTCACACACACACACATACTTGCCCCAGAGCTCCTAGGCTTTCCAGGAGATGTGTTTGGCTAAACAATAGTACTAGTAATAGTACTACATTGAGATGCATACATTTTCCCCTGGCTAAACGTTTTGCAACATTATAGTACCTATCTCTAGTATTGATTATTTGTTGTTCAAGGACTTTGCAAATATGTGTATACTAAAGGATTGCTTTGCTTTTCAATGACCCTTTTATTCTTTCTCTTTGCATGCCCTTTACTACAATTTCTAGTCCCACATTATAACTCTCATTTGAAAAAATCAATATAAGACATTTGCAGCCAGTTAATATCATAATAGCCAGTGGTGAGAACTTTGCTCTACAGTTCCAACAAATCTTCTTTATTGCATCTGCGTAATCACTGTTCTGAGAGGCAGCAGACTCTAATAAAATAGCCATATGTGCTTAATACTCAACTGTATTACTAGATGTGACCTCCTGAAGCACTTCATTGTCTTTCTGTTATAAAAAGGTTTTGGCACATGTCCTTGCCATTTGGTCTCCTTGAGTGTAATTCCACTCCCACAGTAATAAATCTATTACTTAAGGTTGTTAGTGAATGCATTATATAGCCACAAACCCTCTTACCTTGACATTTAGAAATCCCAAACTGGGATTGAATCTTAATTGCCTTACTTTGCTTTGTGATATTAACATTCTTGAGCTCTGGGCAGCCTACCCTAGGAAGAAGTGTCCATTCCAGAAATGGTCTTCTACACTAAGGGGCAAACTGGTCATAAGACTTGTGCAATGGACCAAAAAGATTTGAATGAATTTTTCATTTTGTTTTGGACCATTCCTTTTGGCACAACAAATTTAATTTTTCGAAGGCCTTTTTCTATATGGAAATGACATTCATTGTCACTCGCCCTCAGTCACTGTCTTGCTCACTCACGCTTCCTCACATGGTTTCTCACACTCTCATTCATGCTCTCTCACGCTCTCGTTCAATATCCCTACCTTGTCTGCTGACTGCTTCTGTGTCCTTCTCTTTCTTTGATCTATTTCCATTGTTCACCTTTTTTACTTGTTTAGTTACATATCGGTGCACTTCCGCATGCACAGAAACAGACTCTCCCCCGTTCCTCCACCACTCCATTATTTAACATTACATTACGTTCAATTAACTTCAACTAACTACCTATAATAAAATAAATATTCTGAAGGATTGGCTTCCAGCCTTTGCCTTATATTTTAACAACATTAGCTTAACGAGTAAAGCATTATTTTGGAGGATAATTAACTTTGTTCCAAATCTAATAATAATTATCAAATCTTGGCACAAATCTTTGTTTTGCCAGTGGGTATCTAAATGCTCTTTGCCTAGGGAGTAAACAATGTTCGTTGTGCAAGGTTTTGCAACCCTCTGGTTGAGACTGGGACATGGAATCAGTCTGTGGAGAAGGTAGGGAGAGATTGAGAGAGAGCATGGGAGATTGTGAATGAGAGTGTAAGAGAGAGTGAGAAAGCATGAATAATAGTGTAAGAGAGCTTGAGAAAGTGTGAGTAAGAGTGAGTGAGAGATGATGGAATTGGCAAATTTTGTTAAAATTCAAATTGGGAAGAATCTGAATTTACAAGTCTACTGTCAAGAAAAATTCATAGTCTCTATTTAGTGAATAACCCCTATTTTCACTTAGCTATCACGTAGGCACTAATCATGTTTTTTGGGCTTGATAACATAGTAGGCTCTGAACCAGGACTTGCTTTGTGTGGCTAGATGATGTATAATATTGCATGACTCTTGGCTAAATCCTATGCTGTTCAGTTCTACAACAGTTCCTTTGATGAGTTAAAACCTTTTGTCCTTGACATTGAGTAGTCTGTCTTCAGCAAGTCTATCCTGTCTGCCTCATATTTCTAGGAAAAACCCCTTCACATTATTTAACATTACATTAACTTCAATTAACTACCTATAAAAAAATGGATGAAAACATATTTACCTGAGTATATTGAAAGAGAAATAACTGTTTTTGTTTTAGGACTAGACATTTCTGGTTAACAAAAAAAATGAAATTGTGAAGCAATTACATTTTTAAGGCTGGCAGTTGTTTTTATATATTAGTTTTATTCTACATTTCCTATCATAACTATTAATGTAAAATAATGAAACATGAACATTTACTATAAGGCACTGAAGTCTACAAGATAAATGCTCCTGTCAATTGAAGCCTATTTGGCTGATGGTATGGCTGCTTGCTGTGTGTATTAACTTGAGAGGAAGGTAAAAGTGGAAATGTCGGCATTTTGTATGTCTACTTTTAACTTTTAAAATAAATGCTAAGTATGAGGACCCAGTGCAGCACGCCTCTTCTGTAAGGTAATCCTCGCTATGTATGGGCATTTTGTTTCAATTTCTCTGTGTGCCATTTGAGGTTGGGTTGGGGGACCCGTGCTCGGAGCAGCATGGCTACTAAGTTGATTTTCATAGGTGCTATTTCCACTGTTTCTTGATTGTGGTCTTTGACTCAAGCCCAATGTGTTCCTAATATAGTCATTTGCCACATTTCAGTTCTTTCTTGTAGGGCATGTTTTCTGCTTTTCTGGATGTTGTCCTTTATTGCCATGCTCACCTTTTCACTTTGACTTTATGCTATAACATTGTCATACTCAGTAAGTATTGTCACTGCATGGACCTCCTGAGTGCAGGATACACGAGGTAGCCAAGCCTATGCATGTCCATGGACATCCCTGATTTTAACAGTGTTTCTTTGCTGTTTTATTTCGCTTTTATGTTTCTTGTTAATCCAGATTCTACTGTTTGTAAGTGATTGCCATAGATTAGTTTTGTTTAGTTCTTGGGACAATTATATATTATTAGGGAACCTAAAATAAGTGTTTCTGTGGCTGTGTACAGTTTCACTATTATTACAATTTTGTTTTTTAATCTCTAGTATTATCAGATAGTTTCATGAAGTCTCTCTGGTTCTGAATGTTTTACTCCTTTTTGGAGAGCCCTGTGCAAGCCATGTGGGTCACCTGTCCTGAGATTGTACACAGCAGACCACCCATTTCCCAAAGCTATTACAATAAAACCTAACCATATTATGACAGGTTGGCCGAGTTGTCGCCTTCAAATTCAAACTTTATTTTATACAAAGGACTGTGTCATTACATCAAGCATCCAACACATAAACAAAATCAAATCCTACTCCGGTTTGGGGATTAACTAAACAAACACTTTCATTTCTAGCACACTGGCCAGCTACTCTGTTCCCAGTTACAAAAAAAAAAAACAGAATAAATATCCAAAACCGCAAAGTATCTTATACATATGGTGACAGCCTACTCTCCCTCCTACTGTCAGACACCCAAATATCTTCAGAGCCTTTTCACCTGGAAAGAGCTTACATTGCTTTATTAACCCTTTCAGGCAGGGAACAGAGAGCATACCGGTCTTTGGCTAATGTAAAAAGCCTCTCTTACGTGGCCACGCAATACATTCTGAAGGATTGGCGTCCAGCCTTTGCCTTTATATTTTAGCAGCATTAGCTTAACAAGTATAGTATTATTTTGGAGGATAATTAACTTTGCTCTCAATCTAATAATGATTAGCGAATCTTGGCATAAATCTTTGTTTCTCCAGCGGGCATCTAAACGTTCTTTGCATAGAGAGTAAACATTGTTCTTTGTGCTGGGTTTTGCAACCCTCTGCTTTCGCTTGTGTAGCTCAATTCTATTATTTGTTCAACGGCAGTAAATTGCACAGGATGCTCTCACTTCTGTGCGCCTATTAGTTCTCTTTTGGACCATTTCGATACCTTTTCTGTAATAGAACACATCCAAATTCCATTTTCTTTTCAATCACAGCTGCTAACTATTAGTCTCTGTCCCTCAAATTGCCTTGGCCTTTGCTTCCAAACTGATGAAAACTGTGAATACCTTACAAGAAAATAGTGTAAATTCTTACCAGTCCAACACCCAAAAACAACATACAGAGTTTTTGTACACCTACAAGTTATTTCCAGCCTTATTTTAAAAAAAGGAACCTTGGCTTTTTTGCAATGCTACCCTGAAGGCCCTCTAATAAGGTAGCCCCTCACCTTTTGTATCCATTTGTTTAGAATTTTATGCCACAGTATCTGTAGGAACTTCAAAAGTAAGGGTCATAGGATGTATGTTGCACTTTGTTTCCTCTGTAATTTGGAACATTGCGCCGCTGTGTGGAACCCTTGCATAAATATGTGATCAAGCATGTAACCCTCTGATGTTTCCTTTAATATGTATGAAAATTATCTTTAATACAAATCTTAAGTGGGAAAAGGGGGTCATAAGGAAAATAAAAAAAACAACTTTTAAACCGTTAAATGTTCTTATACACAGAGTAAAGAGAAATGAGCGTAATGTTAGATGGTCATGTGATGCATACATGAAAAAAATTAAGTTGATGTGCTATGTATTCTATATGAATACTCATTTTCAGAGAATCTCCATTAAAACTATTATTAATACAATATTTTTTTTTTCTACTCAAACCTCTGACGCTGTTTAAATGATTTATGAACTACCCCTTTGCTCTATACTGGCTTTTAGTTCTTGGCTTTGGTGTTTTTAGTTACAGAGTAGGACAACTGTTTCGGGGAAGTAACAACCCTTGCGGTGACCACCAATGCACACTTTAAACAAATGCCATCCAAAAAGCACAGATCAGTCTGTAAGTGGGCTGAGAAACTGTGCACACAGAGGCAAGCTGTGCTATAACAGACTGAACATATTTACTACACTTAACACAACAGGACGTGGCAAAGAGCCCATTGGTTCATTCATTTTCTCAATCCTTTTGGATGCTCTCCTGGCAGATCGCTTCACAGCGAATTCTTTATAGACTGGGTAGCAGCTATATCATCTGTTCTTTGCAAACTATTTTCTAATATAGCGTTTTATTCTGATACAGAATTCTAAAATGTATTTGCTATGTGCTCAAATATTGAAGAGATCACACAGTGCACATCAAACTAAATAATTATGGCCTTATTTATAAAAATAAAATATATAGGCTAAAGTGCTATATATGAATGCCTCAGTGTCACGGTCAGGACTACTTGCCAAGCCGTGACTGTGTGGAGGGCGTGGGCATGAAGGGGTTAATAGCACCAGGCCTCTGGGTTTACTAACGTCACCCCTTAACAAGGCATAAGTTACACCAAATTAACCCCCAAATCCTGCCTGTATCCCCCCAGGTAGTCTGCCACCACTCACGATTTTGGGTTGGTAAAGGGAGCAATGTTGTCATTCTTCACCCACATTCTGCCAACTACCAACCCACTTTCCCCTCTTCTCCACCCTTTCCCTCGCAATGCAGGCTGTTGAGGGATAGGCCCCTAGATGATGGTGAGATGATGAGGGTGATGGTGGGTAGCCTAGTCTGCCAGGCTCTAAGATATGGTTAAGCCAGGTATATATTTTCTTGATAAATATGTAGTAATTTCGGTGCAAAATGCTAAATCTGAGTAAATCAGCATAAACATGGTAAATGTATCAATGACTCTGGTGCAAAGATTGAACAGTATAATCACCATTTCAACCAATAGAATGGTCCAGTCTGCTGGTTGCTATAATAATAAGACTGCTTTTCAAACTTTGCTCTAGAGCACAGAATTTGAGGGCAGATAAGAACCTTTACCTTTGGTTCTTGATCTTGCATTATGTATGAAAGTCGTATGCCTATCCTAATGCATTTTAAGTCCCCTCGGTGTATTCACCTGTACCACTTCTGTTGAAAGGCTGCTCCACTTATCAAAACCTCCCCGCGAAATACACACATAAAGCACATTAAACATAAATAATTCCATTTGGTGTGGACCTCTCACGTGTCAACAGTGTTGACATTCAAGTAATTAATGCTGAAAAACCAAGGGACACACTGCTGGCAACTCTTAACTTGTTCTGCATCTATAATTGAATAAACATATTTTTTGCTTTATATTAATAAATGCCCTCTCCCGACTACAACCAAGAATTACTTTGCAGTCTTCTAATTATTCCTATGATGTAAAAGGTGAGTTGAGATATCCTGCTGCATTCTGTAGCTCAGTGTCAGACACAGCCAGACTGGGGATTAACGTTGGCTTTGGCAATACAAGGCGAGAAGCCGATAAAATGTCTGTGAAGCAACCAGCTTGAGAGATAAACCTCAAGTTAGAGCATACATTATTACAACGCTCATGAATGTTTATGATACTAGCGGCTGAATGAGAACAGGATCTGCTGTACAGGGTTTGGGAGAGGTACCATTGAGCACTAGCCAACCAGGCATATGCTTGGATTGCCCAATGGCCAGTTCAGGCCTACACTAAGATGTCATAAGTTAAGTTTTTCTTATAATAAAAAACATGGCTGCATTAATAGTAGAGAAGACAGAAGAGACCATAAGGGTCGACAAACAATGATTGGGACGAGTTGTGCAGAAATTCAAAATAAGTCAACCACCTAACTCATCGGAAACTGATATTGGTCATTATTCTAATAAGTTTGGTGTTAGTCTGCACTCAAAGCCAAACCTATTCAAGATTGTGTTCTACATGAGAAGGCATGCAGGGCACTGCAACACATATCATCAGCACATATTTCTTTGGGTTTTCTTCGTTCACACAAACTCGTAAGCATTTGTACTTGTAATAATTTCCCACTTTTCTTCCTCACGTATTGCCCGTTGGATAAATGAATGCTTCTACTGGCGGACTCATATGGGGTTATTTTTGGACAGCTCTTTTACATGGGGCCATTGAAATATAAAGTGATTTTCTCTGCACTACTCAACTAATGTCATTTAAAGTGCGACAGTCACATCTGACATTATTATTATTTTATATAGCGCCATTAAATTCCGTAGCGCTGTACAATGGGTAGACAGGACATAAGTAGTATGTAACAGAACAATTTGATGTACAGAAACAACAGGTTAGGAGGGCCCTGCTCAAAGGAGCTTACAATCTAAAGGCAGTTAGGGTGTATTATCAGGTTATTACAATCACATAGCCAGGTCATTTCATACTAATTTGCTCTTATTCCCCATGATTCTTCCATGAAGATTATATTAGTAGCTTCCTATCACATCCATCACATCCAAGCAGAAAGCTGCAATACACTTCCTAGGGATTTTTATTACCATGCAGTTCCTCTTTATATCACGGGGGCAGCAATATGGTAGCTTTCACATATAACACAATGGAAACATAACAGCGGTAATGTTTATATTGGGTCAAAATATGAGTGCTGTGTTGTACATTGGTATAAGGATTAGGATCAGGGATAATCTGATCTGTGAAAGTGTTTCCAGTTTATTATATGGCCACACTGTTTCTTTCTCATTTAAACATCAAGATTTCTTTCTGTTTCTGTTAGTTTACAAAGATTTGTCACTTATTTATTGTCATATTTCTGTCAATGTAAATAAAAGGTACATTGTAGTGCTACATTGTATTAAAGTAATTGTCAATATCATATTTCCTGTTAAATGAAATGCAATTTGTAATGATTTTATTGCCAATTACCTATATTTAAGTGTAACAAGTATACAGCAATATGCACAATTAAAGGATATCCATTACTTTTCCCAAACCCCACATTTTACAGTACTATGTACTCAAACCTATGCGATCATGTTTAGAGATGGAAATAAGCAATATATCACCTAATGTGTGCAGAAATGGCATGATATCTGCAGTTATATGCTTATTCCTCCCCATTGGAATCTCTGTCGTTATTTTTCTGATTGTTGATTGATCGGTTCATGCAATATTTTAATGATGTGCGAAGAAATGACAGGCTTTCAGACAGGAAGTTGGTCCGATAATGCTGGTACTGTCCCCAGTGGCATATTATGAACTTTGTCCACTAGCCCAAGGCCCTTTACTAGGGGCTAATCATCCTATTAGGCAATAAGACTTGATAGCTCACCATAGCTGTCAATAGGGCATTTGTGGAGACCGATTATATCCCTTGTAACTGCCCCTCCTTTCCCTTTCTACTATATGTGAGGTGAAACATTGGGATGATGCCATATCATAGGTTTAGGAGCCGGTCGGCAGCGTCCCCTGGAGAAATATTTGCATAGGAATTACCTGTAGTGATCACAGAGATATGTGGGGTCCATTTTGCCAACCATGTATCACATACCTGGTCGGCACTGAAATGTGAAAACATAAGCCACACTACTGTAAGTTTTCAGGAAACACCATATTGGTTTTCTCTGTAATCACCTGTTTCAAATGCAGACATAGGAAACCTTTGCAAAGCACCAGTGTAGATATAAAGATCATCTATAGATAACTATTAAGGGTACAGATGTCACATTAATTTCTAAACAATTAAGGATATTTTAACGATACATATTTATTTGTGATATGTCAAGAACACTACCCTTACTAACATTAGTATATATAAGCCTAATTATTACATACAGTAATTAATTTTTCCCAAGCAATACACAGTAAAGAAGCGTGTGTAGTAAAACCATGTTGATGCACTAAAGCACCCTGTGACAGTCAGGTGGTATGCACAAGATCATTAAGACATGTAATCAACTACGGTTACAAAAGAAAATTACCTGGATATGAACTCTCTCTAGTTCCCCTCGGTCCACTGGTGGTCCGGAATCTCCCATGGAGGCCACCAGAAGCTGCAGATCAGCAAGCAAGGCATGTGTCCTCTTAAGGTCCCTGCGAAGTCGTTTCTCAACATCAAAGTCTCTATGTCCAATCTGAGAAAGAAAAAAAGAACAATACATAAAATCACCCACCACATACTATATATATGTGTTAGGGGGTAATATAGCCTAGATTGTGAAATAAAGCTGATCTGTTATACTTATTAGGAATACTATACACCTACTTCTAGTTTTGGGTGATTTTCAGATTCTTCATGGTTTTATATACATTTTAATTAAATAAAAAATAAGGGACTTCTAAAGGTGCCATAGTTTTAGAGACAATACTCATATGGAGACAGCGTGGCCAGTTAGCCACTGTTGCAAACCATGTCTGTATGGCTGCTTTTTTCCTACTAAAGTTTACAATAACAGTTACTGTATATTCAGCATGATGCCCAGGGACTTGATCTGGGTCAGTCTAAGATAGCATCAAGTATGTCCAACAACCCCATTCCTTTGCTCATTATGCTCTTAGTGAGAAATTGAATTACTTTTTAAACAATCCCCTTTTGGTTTCAAAGCTACATGATTTATCACACTTGTAATCTACTACAGAGATTAATGGTGTGATTAGAAAATACAGTAGCCAGTGGCTATGGTGCTAGGTTGGAGTTGGTTTTCTAGAAAATTAATTTGTTTTGGCTTTGGGGATGCTAGGCTGGTACAATCACCTGCTCATCTTACAAATGTCACAGAGAAAAAGAGATCTGTGTCATATCAGACATGCTTTCATTTTCATGGTGGGCAGTAAAAAAGAATGAAGCCAAGGTAATAATGGTTACTAGTTCTATTTCTTTGGCACTGCACTAGGGATTTGCACAATATTTTATTATGCTGCATGGACTGTAGTGCCTTTTAGAAATATACGGAATGCATAACTAAGCTTTGGTTAGGTCAGGGGTGTCCAACCTGCGGCCCTCCAGCTGCTGCAGGACTACATCTGGAGGGCCGGAGGTTGGACACCCCTGGATTAGGTGTATGAATCTGACCACCTACAACAAAATAAAACCTTTTTTTGTGTAACAGGGATGTATAAGACAGAGTTGTTGCTTAATCTGGTGTCTTGTTTTGTGTGGCTCTTAAGATGGGCCAAACCATATATTTTATTTCTCATTATACCTAATGAATTTTTTTTAATACTGAATATTAGCCTACTAAATTATTTGTCATATGATTTGCAGGGCTTCCCCTTGGTGAAACTAATGAAATTGTTTTAATCAAGGCCAAACTGGGGATGATGGAGCGGCCTTGGCACTTTAAGGCCACTAGCTGCCTTATGACGCATATGCATGGCCACACATTTGTATGCTCACTTAGCATGGGCCGGGGCAAATCCAGCTGGTGGCCGCACTCTGCAGCACCTAATCTGCCCCTGGTGTGGCAGATCGGGTGAGTATGGGGCGTTGACAGTCAACAGCCCACCAGGCATTTCCACAGTTCGCCAGATGCTCGGACTGGGCATACTGCCAAATAAGTGCACATTTTTCAGATTCTAGGAAGCACACTGGAACAAATAGGATACAGTTGCTGGTTTGGAATATAAGGTAACCTGAAGTATTGGCAGGGTAAGCAAGATATAGAGAAATGATATCTTGACAGTATGGGCATACTTAGAAAAAAGCGGTGGCCAACAGCCAGGAAAGCTTTGGTAGCTATTTAGTTTATTAACATGATGATGGTTATTATTTTTTTATATGGATAAAATTGGAGGAATGGGACATTCCTGGAAATCATAACTAGTTCATTAAAGCCAGTTGAAAAGCTATGAAGATGTGGACTAATTGTCCTCAGTTCTCCCACTGATGCATAATGCTTTGCTGTAATACTAATTAGCCTGTAGGGTTCTCTAACTTGTTGTTTGTTCATCTACAAATTTGTACATCGTACAAATAGTACGAAGCACAGTCTGTTGTTGAATCGGTGCTTCATACATGATGGAAAGTATGGCCGTTGCCTTTAACCTCTGCTGTTTTAAAGTTTGCAGTCTATGTAACAGGCATATCAAGCAGGGCTCTTTGGGAAAGTGTGGAGAAATGTGTACATTGATTGAAATCAGGAGACAGGAGGAGCATAGGAACATGCATTTAAGGTGACAGCGGAAAAAGAGCAGTTTTGCTTTGGTTGACTGGATGGGGATTTGTTACACCTTGTATTGATCTACAGTCAGGCTGTCAGGTTGGCAAAATTGAACTGAGGGGGATTGATGATGAGATGACAGAATATATGTACTGTATAAACCAGGTAGGCAAGGCAATTAAGTAATGGTATCAGTCAACAGAGCAAAAAAAAAAATCTCTAAGGGAATAATTGTCCTTTGCTGTGCGTCAAGCATCTAGACATAGACAGCTGATTCATCCTGCACTACCACAATTATTTCATTTCTGTAGTCAAAATGCATTTACAGCTTCACCTTTTCTCAAGGGTCTCTGTTTTTTTTTTTTTGCGGTCAGGTTTTGTAAATATTTAACATTTTGAATGCTCAGAAGGAGAAGGTACTTACAGTTAGTACTTTGTAGTTATATACAAATAAAATCACACAGGATCTGTGCAAAAGCTGCTGTATGACGTATGATGTTATTGTCAAGAGCAGCAGTTAGTGGGCATAACTGAAAATATGGCCTTCCGAAAAAGGTTTTTAACAATCTCATGCTCTCCAGAATGTCAGGTGTCCAAATCAGGACAACTTTGTTGGCGTGTGTGACTAGAGATGGGGAAGGGCAGATCAGTGGCAAAAGTGGTCAGGGTAATGGCCACCCACCAACATTACGTGAAGATCTAGAGGCATTAGTAGCCACTTTACAGATCCCTGGTCAAGATGCACCTAGGGTATTGTATGAAGACCCAATCTCCAGTAGGATATTGGCATATTACCGAGAGGATCTCCCCAACTTGCCCATGAACCTTGTTGCCTGCAAGTTGTAAAAGTATGGAGCTTATTACTTCATATATTCTACTCAAACTTAACGATATATGAGCTACAACTTCTCTTGATTCATCTTCTCAAATTTAACTTTATATCAATCTATTGGATTCATCCGGGACTATTATTGTGAGCATTTTGATTTCTACTAGGGACACAGTTAAAATGACTCACTGTCATACGGTATGTGACATTAGGACATCCTCTTATCTATTTTCAAAAGTGAAACACTCAAGTGATTCCCAGCTAACGGAAAATCCTGTAACAGCCTGTGACATGTGGAATAATATGCCTGAATAATCGTGCAATACCATGGCTACATGAAACAGTGGTGTTTTTGGTCAATATTTTATCTTAGGAGTGTGTTCAATCAACCTTGCTCCATGAAATAGTTAAAACTCTGAGCCGATACTGCTTTGAAGCAAACTATTTCTTAAGCTTTAATCAGAAGTAGGCCTTGTTAAGAAGAGATATATGCACGTTAATGATGACACTGTACGTGACCTCTCTAAATTAACAAGAAGCATAAGAAATAATATGGGCTTATTAAGCAACTATTTATGCTTTGCTCTCAGAGAACACAGCACAATTTCTGGAATCTGCGCACCCCGCAATGATAGCTTTTAACAAACACAGAGCTTGCCTAGTGGTTTGAATTATCTACCTAACAAAAAGAGTGATTGGTCTTATCAGTCATTAGTTTACTGTTGATATCCTAATTGCAGTCTTAAGCAAATGGAAATGTTTATTCTCCCACTTTTATGCATTTAAATAGCAAGAAAGGGTAATGACATCTGGCTGTTCTTTTTATGGTCTTGTGAGTATGTGGATCGTTGTAAGCATCGTAGTATTGAAAGGGTGCAGCGGTGGTTTCTCACGGAGCACATTGAATGCCTTTTGGGGAACTTGGCACTGGTCTCTTACTCTACCTGCTCACACAGGGTTCCGATAAGTCCTTCCAAATCTTGTTTTTCATGAAGTACCATCTGTTTCTCTTCATATTCCTGTTCCAATTGCATCTCAAACTGTCGGAGCTAAAAATAGACATACATGTAAGACATGGGGAGAAAAAAACTACTTATATAAGGCTTGATGATTCAGAACTTTGCTCAGTATTCATACTAATTGACATAGAAACCATAGATACAGAGAAACATAGCATCTGACAGCAGATAAAAGCCATCTGGTCCATCTGCTGTGCTTATTTTTCTGTAAGATCTCATACTTTACTTGATCCTTTGGTTTTGGCTTGTGTTCAGGGTGGTCTTCGTACCTATTTCATGAATATTTAAATACCCCTGTATTAACCTCCATCATTTCCACCGGAAGTTTATTCCAGGTATCTACCTTCTCAGTGATACACTTTTTTGGATTACATTCATCATACATTTGATATAACTCTTTTTATTAATCAAGGGTTAAACCAACAACACTAGCCCTTCTTAACACAACTGAAGACGACACTAACAGCCCTGACAGAAGGGTTGTCAGCAGTTAAACTATAGAATAACATTGGGTGCATTTGATACACACTCCTACACATTTGCATGTGATTAATTAATGACCAGCTTCACAATAATTGCCTTTGCTTGGTTCTATTTGTACAACCAAGAAACAGATGGCTTGGCATTTGAAGCTCTCTAGGTTTTTTTTTCTTGTACCGTAGCTATTTTTGCACTTTGGTTGCGTGGGTCCTCACCTCTCATGATATAAAACGCAACAGATTTATTAACCCCAAAGTTGCTGTTAATGTTGTATTCTATGAATGCATCATATTACTGACCCCTACAGGTTATAAAAATGTCAAGTGACCAATGAATAAAAAGGGAAGATCACTTATCATCAAACAATCAATATCATTAATTTGTATACAAAGTAATAATCAATAAAGCACAAGTCATTATTAGTTTCTAATACCATGTGCAAAGTAATAACATAATTAAGATATATGTATCCTAGATACTGCGTGTATAATTACCCTCTATCTTTAATGGTTTCTGATGTGGAGTGATTTTTTTTGCCTATGGTACTATTTGTTTCCTTATTCTTGAAACCCTTTGAGGAAGTGAATGATGTATCAGCAAGGGATGCAGTATTACTTTACTTTGATACTGAGAAGTGTTAAACATGGTCCCAACAATAGAGTGTTAAGCACAAGTAAAACTCTGTCAAATACACATTGCTATGAAGTAAAAACGCCATGAATCTTTTGATATTGACTCTGTTCCATCACATACACTCATATACTCTGCTTCCTTCCTACCTACCTTTCTAATCACACCTTCAGCGTCCCGTTTTCCTCTCCCATTCCCCTCTCAGCTGGTGGGTTTACCCCAAAACTCAGTTCTAGCACCCCTCACCTCCCTTGACAAACTAATTTCATCCATTGGCTTTCAGTACCCCCTGTATGACACGCTCTCCACTCATCTAATGATCTTCGTTTGTCCTCATGCAACCCTACAAGACATCTGTAGGGCTGCTCTCATCCTCTGGAATGGCCTTCCTTGGCTTAAGCACTCAAGACCCACTTTTCTTAGGGACACCTGTTAATTGACAGGATAACTCCTTACCTCTAGCTCACCATCTAGCCCCTCTCCTGCTCTCAGGCTGTGCTTAGATCCAGTAATATTATTATTTAACTAGTGTTTGCAATAAGATACATTTATGTGGTTGGTCCACCGTAAAAAAATAGTGTAATATAACCCCCAACATCTTCTAGTTTATAAACTCATTTGAGCAGCCCTTCTGTAAAAACAGGTTATTTTGTTATGCACTACTTTTTATGACCTGTTTGTCCACTGTATGAAATATGATGGTGCTATATAAATCAATAAATAGTAAAGAATATTATTACTAATAATAATTGTAGCTATGGAAATGGTCATTAGCATACCCGTCTTTGACATGATTGACGAATATCCTCTAATTCCTCTTCTTTATCTTCAAGTTCTTTTAGATGCATCTGCTTCATTCGCTCAATTTCCATCTCGAATCTAAGGCGCATCTGTTAATAGGATATTAGGATAACGGTCATTGTACAGCCCTTTCTACATCAGCAGACAACATTCAGTTCTCCTGAGATGTGCAGGAAGTTAAAGTAATTCAGTTATTCTGATGGATGAACCTGTACAAATACGTAGCCTTTGGACAGAAGCCCCAGGTATGGTGCGTGGTGCCACAATAATCTCCGAAACCCCCCTCCATGATTTACAACTCATTTACCTGGAGATACTACAAACCACTAAGTAGTTTTCCCTTTGGGCAGCTGGTTAATCTAGTTGTAGTGACTGTAGTGACCTGCATATAAAACATGCCTTTCCCTGTTATAATTCCAGTCCTAGCAGTGACACTGATCTATTTTTTAATAGCATTTTGCAGCTGCATATACCACCAATCATATTATGACAGCAGAATTATTGACACAACATGAACGGTCATGTACTAAACACGTAGCACCATGGATCGTTCATGGATCACTACCTGCATAATTCTTATTCTGCATAGTATCTATAAAGTGAGTTCCAGATTATGGTTATTTCGGGGCAATATGACACTAACATACGCTACATCAAGCCTGCAGTACATGGGATGTATAAATTCACATCAATAAATTGCTTACACGTCTCACACAGTACAGGGTAGACTTGATGGTCAGAAACTTGTCAAATATACTACTTCCTTTTGTGGTGTTTAAACCAAATATAAAATTATATCTCACAAAGGTTCGTCTACTTTAACAGATATTTAATAAGAGACAAAAACACAGTAACATACAATAAATGAGTGACAGCCCAACATACAATGCAACACTTTCCAAGACTAACCTGCAACCTAAAGGTCCAACATAACCCAGCACACCACCGATTACCCCATCCATGCAGGATGGTGGGCAGAGAGAGACTGAACTAAGATTTTGCATTCAACAGGCATATTGAATCACTGTAGGTGTGCCCTCGTTAACATATCAAAAGACATGTAATACAGGAAGAGTTCAACTGGCTAAAACATTGACCACAATACTTATGTCACCACATTCCCCCACTTTATTTTCTCTTGTGTTGCACATTTTCTAAGTATTCCCCCTCTAATGCAGAAAGCCTAGTGGGAGCGAAAAACCCTTTGGGTAAAAATTCAGCCCACCGTCCCTCCGGAATAAATTCCCTCAGCGACGTAAGTTTTTCTGCAATTGACCTAGGACTGTCACTTTACATTAAAACATACATATATCAACATATTTACATTACAATCTTAAATACTTCCCCCTACCCAAATGCAAGAAAACCCAGTGGGAGCAAAAAAAACCTTATAGGTAAAAATTCAGCCCACCGTCCCTCCGGAATAAATTCCCTCAGCGACATGAGTTTTCCTGCAATGTATTTTACAATACCCGTGACCCACAAATTACAGTACATTTATTATACAAAGCATAGGCATAAATTAAATGAAGTGATGGTAATGAAGTGGTGGTCCAGGATTATAACTGTAAGCTCTTTCATGGTTCTATGGATTTAAAAGAATAAAATACATTGCAGGAAAACCCATGTCGCTGAGGGAATTTATTCCGGAGGGACGGTGGGCTGAATTTTTACCCAAAGGGTTTTTCGCTCCCACTAGGCTTTCTGCATTAGAGGGGGGATACTTAGAAAATGTGCAACACAGGAGAAAATAAAGTGGGGGAATGTGGTGACATAAGTATTGTTGTCAATGTTTTTGCCAGTTGAACTCTTCCTGTATTACATGTCTTTTGATATGTTAACGAGGGCACACCTACAGTGATTCAATATGCCTGTTGAATGCAAAATCTTAGTTCAGTTTCTCTCTGACCACCATCCTGCATGGATGAGGTTATCGGTGGTGTGCTGAGTTATGTTGGACCTTTAGGTTGCAGGTTAGTCTTGGAAAGTGTTGCATTGTATGTTGGGCTGTCACTCATTTATTGTATGTTACTGTGTTTTTGTCTCTTATTAAATATCTGTTAAAGTAGACGAACCTCAGTGAGATATATTTTTATATTTGGTTTAAACACCACACCTTTATCCAGCTTGAATTACATGGAACACTTTTTTCAAATCAATATATTACATTTTACTTAAGATTGTTAGTTAATGGGTGTTGTGTCCTTTATTATTTATCCTTCTATTTGTCAAGCAATGTTTTTTTACCGGTGTCTCACACAATTACCTGCTCAAGTTTCTGTATAGCGTTTTCCTGCTCAGCCAATTGTTGATTTTGTTCGGCTACGCTGGATTCTAGGTCCCATACTTTCTTCTTCAGGCAAGACACGGAATTGCTATCCACCCCTCCAGAACAGGAAAGGTCTTGAATTTGCTTTCTTAGCGCCTCCAACTGCTTTGTCAAATTGCTTGTTTCCAGCTCTTTTTGCTGTAGGAAAAAATAAGCAATTAAAAAGAAATACATACACTGTAAATAATGCAAAATTCAATTTGCACACCTGCTGCAAATTGGATGATGGTTTCTCGCCAAATGCACAGGAGTTCAACCCAAATCATCTGAAATATATTCAAACTATCACATGTAACAACAACTGCATATGAAACAGTAAGTTTTGCATCCAAATATATATTTTTTTGCTGTTAAAAATGTTTCCGCTAATTAGATTGCAGATGGATATTTATATTCCCCTTGTTTATGTCACTAAACTAAAAAAGATGAAAACCTAGTTATAAAAATACATTTTTATATATCCCATTATAAACGGGCTTATCATTTGGGCATGGTGAGTCTAGTACATAATAATATAGAATCTAAGGATATGAATTATTAATAAGTTAATTCACTACAATAAAATAGTTTAGTTTCTCATCTTTTATGTTTACCATTTATCATATTGCACAACACCACTGGTCCCGGCCATATTTATTATTTGGAGAGCAATGCGTTAAAACTATGGACTACCCAAGCCTATATTTTGTCCTAGTTTTTTTTCTATTATGGGGCATTTTAAAGACACTATATCAATTCAATTTGTGAAGGGAGTAACTGTACCATTCAAAACAACCCATTTAAATTGTAGCAATGGTTACATTGGGGGGGGGTAAAAAAACATTAACAACGTAATAATGTTCAAGCAGAAACATGAAAGACGTGAAGATCATCCAAGCTCTTAGAGAATGAGAATAAATGGGAAATGGCTCTGACCATAGTTATTAGAATATTAAAATTGTTTGAGTACTGTGATATATTAAACAGGCCAGTGTTTTTTTTTAATGTTCGCAATGTTAATCTGAAGTACTTCTGTAATCTACTGAATTATGGTATATATATATATATATATATATATATATATATATTAGGTAGGAACGACAAGGTGCTATTTCACTGTTATGTGCACATACAAATGTCTTTATATATGACCTAACATTCAGATTAATTGACTCGGGTTCCGCCAACAGTCGTATTTCTATAACAGAGCAGTTTGGAGACTTTTCATTGAACCCTTTACTATTTACCCAATACTAAATTTTGTTTACAGCTGACATGAATTTGATTGGTTAATAAACTCAGCAGAGAGCTGCAGCAGACACATTGATCGGGGGGGGGGGCAGGCTCTGCATGTTTTTATACCTGTCACTAGACAACTTGAACATTCTTCCAAGGTATAATTATACAGTACACGACTTTGGAAATGGGAGCTCCGTGATTTAGGAGACTTGGACTGATTTACAAAAAAGGCACCGTAACTAAAAAGGTCAACAGTAGCCTAGCTCAGTCAGTGCCTCATTTATTCTATTTAAAGACATTTCACGATTGTATTTAACATGTTTGGTTTTATAGGCATGTTCCGGCTAATTCACAGGCAGCAGAAAATAGAAGGGCAGCCACAACAGTATTTATTTTTCCCTCTTCTCCTTCAGTCTGTACATTCCTTCATTCTGTCAAATAAGCAGATGCTCTTTGCGTTTGCCAAACAATTATCGATGCTCCGTAAAAGAAAAAAAAAAAGTTTTCTAATGATTTTTATTTCCGAATGGTATTGTTTTCCTGTTGTGTGCCAGCTTCCCTCAGGGAGGGTAGGAGTTGCGGTAAAGTTACAGTTTCAACTCACAAACTTCACTATGCATTATGAAGAAGTTTGGCTGATCCTGCATAATTTATTTTAAAATATTTTTGATGAATTTCTAAAAACCTCTCCACAATAAGTATACCCCCATTCTTGCATAATAAGCTCACTCAGTGTTATGCATTAGTCAATAAACCCCTCCGAGTTGCCCTCTCTCAAACATTTCCATCTCAACAAGATTCTTTACTTACTAGAGAGGGGTAACAGAGAGTTAGAGATAAACCTCATAACGAGAAAACATTTCTGAGAAAGAAGCTGAAAAAAGGTACAATAGTAGAGGAAAACCTAAGATAAAGTTTCAATAATGGTTAGGAACAGTAGCAGAATTTTAGAAGCTATCATCACCACCATAGGCGAAATAAACTATGAAGTTGGTTAGACAAGATATGTATGTTGCAAAGTTAACTCTGGTTTTATGAGATAGCTTCTTAGAGGGAAAATAATCTTTTTATTTGCTTTGGAGATCTGCATGGTATTATTAAGAAGGATTATGTAACCTGTTATAAGGACAATAGGCTGCCATAATACAAGACAGCATCAATGTTCCTGATTGTCTCCAATTTAGGTTCATGTATAACACGGCATATGAATGTGTATGTATGTACTACTTAAAGTTGCATTATATATTGTATGTAGACGCAGACATTTTATTTAAAGTATTTCTAATTAATCTTCTGAGTTTTACTTGACTCCATTTTAAGTGCTAATCCCCACTCCTTGGGGAGAACAATCCAGCCATGTTCCATTGTATTTTATTTATAGAGCGCCAGAAGATTACGTAGACGTGTTTGGAAGTGGATGATTTCATTGTAGTGAGGGTGATGTGGAAAATCAGTGGCCCAGTGTGGGGAGAATAGATGGTTTCTTTTAGAATGCAGGTTTGGTGTATGGAAGGACAAATTGTATGCTTCTCTGGACACGTGGGTTCTTAGTGATTGTTTTAAGTTAGAACAGGACGGGGAAAGTCTGACAAAATAAGGTAATGAATTCCAGAGAGCTGGAACAGTACACATAAAATATTGGAGACGCAAATGTGAAGAAGTACATAGCATATTTATGTTTGTGTAGATGATGGATGTGGTTCTCCAGTTGAGTATTAAACTCACCAGTGACCAAGCTTTTACATAGTAGGGTCACCTGGTCTACAACAGTTATAAATCCCTAAATTAAAAGTGGCCACTATGGGGTTTATAAACTGAGGGAGTTGGCGGTTCTAACTCCTTTACATTTGCAAGTTTCTCTAGCTAGAAGGGTTGAGATGGCATGGCATAATGAGTAATCTCACTGATTTAGAAGCTCACTAAAGTTTGACCTTTGGGATGAATAGTGAAGCGAGTGGGTTACCTGCACCCCAACTATTTGCTTATCTGTATATTTGCACCCTGAGGAAGAGTGTCTTTTGGGCTGCTGTGGTCATTAGGGAAGTATATCACATTTTTACTACTTTTTTATCACTTTTTTATTTAATTTTTAATTACACTTTTGAACACGGGAATTAGGCATTCTGTATTTCGTCTATAAAAGCACAACTGTTCTGCAACCACTTAAGGCAATTATTCCTTTAGTGAATAAACCCCTTTCTGCTGTCCATGGAGGCAGTAGCATATTTATCTTCGGCACTGGCCTCAGGCCATGCACAGACCAGCCACCTCCCTTACAACTATCAGCTGGTTACAAGGGTGGCACAGCCTTCATAGGATGCTGTTTGCAGGTACCATGTGTCTTTAACTTCTTAATAACTAAGGGGATTTTTTACACTTAAGGACTAAAGGGTCTTTGCTATATTATAGGGGGGCGCTGTTTACATTCAGAAATCACAATTTGTCGTCATTCAAACTCATTCAGTCTCTCCCACTCTCATTCACCCTCTCTCGGAATGTGTCCCTACATCCACTGTTTCTATGTACATGTCTTTCTGCCGCACATCTCTGCTTCTAATCTTGCATCTTCTTGTTCGTCTGTATTCTTCCTCTGCTCCAAAAATACTTTGTTCTTTGCTCACTTCCGCCTGGACAATGAGACAGGTGAACTTTCGTAAAATGACGACGCTTCCGGGTACATCCTCTCCCCCGATTGGAGAAACAGGGAGAGGGTGTGCAAGGTGGGTCCGCTCTTTTGCCTCAAATAACCTCCTAGTAAACTTTCATAAAATGGTGGAGCTTCCGGGCACATCATCTCCCCCGATCCTACAATCACTTCGAGGTTGTCCACAAAGAAGTGGACGAACAACAAAGGCTTTTTGGAGAAGATGAGAAGCGGAGCCGCGCAGCATGGAAGCAGGGACACAAAAGCAGTCACAGAGAAGGTAGGGTAACATTACAAGAGAGCATGAGAGAGAGTGAATGAGACTGTGAGTGAAATTAGAATGAAAAGTCAAAGCTCTTTGCTTCATTTTAGTTTGTTTTGTTGTGGGTCCCTCCTCGTTTTGTGACTTGTGCGAAGTCTCATAGCCAGTTCCAATGAAAAAATCTAGAGATTTAGGTGATTGTCGTGATTCAGAAACACCTCATATGTCATAGTTTGTCATGTTTTTTTGGGCTTCGCATAAAATTGGATCATGTACATAGACTTTAAAAAAATAAAATAGCTTATTGAGCCAAATTGCTCAATGTGGCCCCAGACCTGCGTATTCGCTAAAATACGCTGTTACATGCAGATTGTCACTAAGATCAATGATATTTGACTGCCTGAAAAGCCGATAAAACATTTTTGTGCATTTAACAATAATACTGTATACACTTCTTTTACTAAATCATATTCCAAAGAATGAAATAAAACGTGTATACATGACCAACGCAGCCTTAGCACAGTAAGATCCTATACGCTTTTCCTTCATTTAAGAATTAGAGGATTAATTTCCATACAAGCTGAGAAGTATTTCTGTACAATCTGAGAATAACCTCATGGGCTGAAAAATCTGTTATATATATACAAAATAGACATGTGAATAAAAAGCCATTTCATTAACCACATGTGAAACTAGGGTTTGTGAAAAAAAAAAGTGGAATTGCAAATGCATTAAATAAAATTGGTAACTTATACTTATGATTTAAGAATAGGGGAGAAGCGTGGTAGTGGATTAATTGATTTGTTTCCCAACAGTTTAACCTGTTAATTTGTAATATACCTAACACTCAACATGTTATTAGACTAAGGGTTATATCATCAAGCCAAAAACTGAAGCTGTCATTGGTCAAAGTTGGCCATCATATTGTATAATATGTAGGGCAAGAAAATAATTTATCTGAATGTAACTAAATGAATAATCTCCTGTATTTAGTTATGTACCAATTTGTAGCTCTTTGGAAGACATTTATATGCAATACTTCAAACCTTTTTAGGACATGCTGTTCATCCTTTACTTTTACATACAATCACCAGTTCCCTGGCATGCCAATGGGCCAATCTCTATCAAAGCACTATAATACCCAAAATAATCTCCCAAAATAAGCACCTTTAGTATTATAGAACGTAACAACAGGACCCAATTGGTATCTAATTGTTGGAAACTTCACTCTGAACAAAAAGTTTCCATTTTCAGATATCTGTGACTTTTTAATAATATAATAATATGTTTAAAAAACAAATCATACAAGTATACTGATGAACACTGCATTTAATGCAAATTGATGTGGTTTATAAAAATAAAGGTTTTGAAAATGTAGCATTCATTTGAATAGGCATGGGGTTTTTGTGAACCTGAATATATCACAGGGATTATGTAGCTGAGGTTTATATCGAATGGACATTATAAATGGATATTACAATTTTGTTGTTATGTTTCTTTGACCTACTTGAAATTTTTCCAGTGATCTCACCTGTAAATTTTGCCGGAGTTTACCTAATTCCCAGAGGCAGGATGTATTTTCCTGTGTCACCTTCTCACGCAAGCTCTTCTCAAAAGCTGCTTCTCCGATCGCCTGAGCTAACTGCATATCGAACCTGCACAAGAAAGCATTCAATTACCTAATTTTCTCCTGGAGGGCTAGAATGGGATCAGCGCTTCAGACAAATGTTACAGAAAGATTAGATGTGCAGAAATTAAAGTAGCAGGCTAAAGCAATATCATTAACTTGGTAAGTTACTTTCCAAATGTTTGGAGGGTGACATTTCACTTCTGTCACTATAAAGCATGATAAAATGTCCCTAGTTGGCAAAATGCTTAAATCATGAATCATACATTGCTGTGAAAAGTGACAAAATCATGGAAATTAGTCATTTCTATTCAAAAGAACAGTGCTCACATTTAATCCTGCAGAACCTCCCTAAAGCAATGTTACGAATACCTAACACCGTTGCAGTTATCTCTACCAACCTTTACCTGGAAATATGAGACATAATATAAAATAAAACAATTTAATGTTTAAAGCAGACTTTCTTTATTCAGCCGTTGCTCTTTCTTGCGTCCCTCCTTACACAATCAATTTTAGAAACAAGGGACCAGGGACTATATCAGGATTTAACAGAAATTCACAATATTAGAAGGTTTACCGGAACGTGGTTTAGAGTGAATTGTCTGAATATAGTGTTCTGACTAAGGGTATCTATCATTAAGAAATTCTACGTGCACTTTAAAAAGAAACATTTTTGATGGCATTATGCCAGTCAAATTCCTTCCAAATGCATTGATCACATTTTTTTATGTATTTATTTTAACTTTGCATGTTTAATGAATAAGCATTAAGGTAGAGATAATAGACAGTCAATGTACTGTGAGTATCTGTACTGCCACAACCTCAAAGGTTATAATTTCGAAATTACCATATAGTTCATTGTGCCTTGATGTAAACTGCATATTGATCAATCCTGTCATATTGAAACTCATTTATTGGTCCCCCGTTTAACTGGTTATAAGGTACAGTATATTATATTTTAACACTGAGTACATCTGAAAAGAGAATAGCATGCAAGGAGGGACACATAAGGCTGACTGCTTAATTGCTGCAGTCATGCTACATTCTGTTATATACTCCTATGGCTAATTAGTAGCTTTAACATATTAAAATTCCTGCAATTCCTTCCATGCTCTTCATAAGTATTCATTCTTTAATGACATTGACATATGGACCTTGAAATCAAAAAAGAAAGATTAGGTCTCCTGGTAACTTCTCATGCTGGCTGACCTAGAGCTAGGATCTTAAAACTTAACATGCTCTTGTTGTTCAATGACCATGTTGGCCATGGCTGGATTGGCCATTGGTCACATTTTCTAGTCTATGTTTAAGCGCCTGGGGCTCGAAATGTGCCAGGCAGTATTTTCATGTCTTTGGTGGCCGATTTTTTTTTAAAAAATTATTGTTATAATACAAATTGTGTGAAGCCATGGAAACACTGCTGATCTGGTTTTTAAGCAGAAGTGGTGAATCAATAATCGCTGAGTGCCAGTAGGTAACTTTCATCGGGCTGGTGTCCCATGGTGCTTCTCATGTACTTATTGCCGCTTGAGCAGCTGTCTCCGTCCTTTAGATTATAGCCACCTGCTTTATGCAAGTTATTTTTAGTATTATTTATTGTTTTATATAGCGCCATCAAATTCCGTAGAAACAATTCAGAAACAACAGGTGAGGAGGGCCCTGCTCAAAGGAGTTTACAATCTAGAGAAGTTGCCACAGACTGCAACAGTGTAAGAGTATAGCATGCGGTAGACCATATCGAGCCGGAGGATGCATGCATGTCATTTATCAGCCACTAGCCTTAACATGCCAGGCCCAATGTTTCACCATCCATCCTTTCTAGGACCAGTACAGCAATACAAGTTTTCTTGTAGAGGCTCCAACAAAATCCGTACTAATTGGGTGTGTCCTACTCCATACACTGCAGTTCTTATTTACTAAGAATGCCTCAATAATACAGAGCTGCGGTGCTGAGCTTTCTGGCTCTAAGCGCACTCCTCTCTACAGCTCACATAGCACTCTGGCTGCGCCTGCAATATAATACCTAAATACACGATACGTGCGCTATTAGTAAAGGGCAGCAGAAGCACCAGGCACATTTCTGAAAGGTTTATCTATGCCATGCCCCTTACTTCCTCTGTCTTTTCTCCAGTTCGTGGTTTCGGATCTGCTGGTTTTCCATTAGTACCCTGGTGTCCTCCAGGTCAGAGGTCACATGTTTGCACTTTCTCGTTGCCTGTTGAGCAGTCCGCCTGGCATTTTCATACGCACCTTGCAAATCACTGATCTGTGGAGGCAAGACATAGTAGGAAAATGACACCTGCAATTTTAGGCCACAATTTATGCTCTGTAGCACACATTTTTACAGGCTGAATTGCTTTTTAATGGACAGATAACCCCAAAGCAACTGTACTATTCTTTTTCTTTAGCTTTATTGCCATCTGTGATGGAAACAAGCACAAGAAAACCTCCTTTATAAATCAGTCACCAGCCAAGGCAATGATTATGGAAATAACTGGATTTTATGCATTCAAAAACCACTGCCAGGTTCCAATAGGATATTGTCATCGCAATCTATAAATCTTAGAAAGAGCTCATGCATTTGATTCTGTATATGCGTTATTCTGTTTTGCATAAAACCATTTGATGAGCATTAAACAGTGAGCTATCTATAGAAAAAAAAAGACAAATGGAAAAGGCACACTGCAATAATGACTTACAATATAATACAGAATCACAATGGTTGTTAAATAATTGAATTTATTATTCCAAAATGTAATCTTATTTCAATTATCGAACATACTGTTTTGATAGAAATTCGTTTTTTAACCCACTGAGCAACAGCTTAGAAAATTACATATAATATTAATGGACTACAATTCTCTATCATTCAAAGGGTTAACACCACACTGAAAATGAGGCTTTTAAATCCTAGCTGATATGCAACATGTAGTCTTCCAGTTCTTTATACCAAGTTCTTTACAGACTCCTTCAACTTGTAAAATAATTTTTTTATGACAAACTAAAATTCCTCTGAAGTTCAGTTGATTTCTGTTCTCCTTCAGATGCTGCTAAAATGGCACTGTAAGTTTATTCAGAAATACTGCTTCTATGGCCTAAACTGGAACAATTCTTTCAGCAGAAGTGGTAAATGTTAGTACAGTGAGGGAATTTAAACATGCATGGAATAGAATAAGACAAGATCAAGGACCATGTGTAGGCAAGGTATCCGTTCACAGACACTGGTATCCATCACCACCATTTGTGGTGTCCATCACTGTGCTTTGCCCCTCTAATGTGTGAACATGTTTGGTGAACATGTGAAAGTGTGTGTGTGTTTGGTTTGAAAACTTTTGTGTGAAGGAAAGTTTGTATGTTAGGGCAAGTGTGTCTGTGTTAGGACAAGTAAGTGTGTGCATGTTAGGGCTAGTGCATGCTAGAATATTTGGTTGTAAGGCCAAGTGTGAATGTGTATGGTGTGTATGTGTATGGGCAAATATAAGGACAAGAGTAAATACTGTATGTATATCTCTACAGTCTAAACATTACTATTTCTGTATTGTATAGAGAATAGAAAGATTCATTCTAACACATTTTAATCTAGGAAAGCTATTTAAAATTATTTTAAGTAAAAAAAAAATGATAGTGTCCTTCACCGAATCCAGTAACTTTAAAAATGTCTGCCATGAGCAATGTTTGTGGCTATTCCTGTGAAGGACCATTAAGGTTTGAGGCTTTTAAAGCAGTCAAAGAACAGGAGAATAACGACAGACTAGATGGCCCTAATGGTTCTTATCCGCTGTCAATTTGCAGTTTCTAAAATGACTAAAAATGCTTTGGGATTGAGGGCTGACATCTTGTGGAAGCAGGGATAGCAGTAAAGCTCCTGGTGCTTGCCATACCTGGGTGAAGCGCCGCTTCCCCCGAGGCAGTACAGGGAAACTCTGTGTCCCAGGAGAGGTGTTGTTGCACACCCTACTCCTCTCCCACTTCCCCATTAACAACCTCATGTGTCCCACGACGTCAGTGGGGCCACCCACAATATCAGTAGGACTGCCGACCAATGTAAGTCTCCAGATAGCCAGAGCCAGAAAGTTCCCAGGTATGGTACCTACCCTTCCTTGGTCTTACATGTACTCTATAACATACACATATCAAGTTACCTTGCATGGAGTCTTCAGCCCCGCTCGAACCTAGTGTCATGTTACATAACCCCTTTAACTCCCAGAGTGGGCCAAAACAATTTAGACTGCACTGGCAGCTTCCATAAGTGCTATGGTAACATGGGAAAAGTAAAACGTGCATATGCATATTAAAGCACTCTCTAAGTAGTGTTTGGTGAGGGACAATAGATCGTCCAGGGGCAAACTAATGCGAAGGAAAGGATGCAAGGAAAGGAACAGTAAGAAAGACTATGTTTACTGATGAGACGTTAAGATGGAAATATGCATGGCGGAAAAGCTATGCTAATTTGAAATAAAATAGAGCTACGAGTGTATGAACATTCGGGGTCATCCGGTTCGTCCGTCTGGTGAAAATGAAAAACTACAGTCATTATGAAGTTGCATTAAATAAGCAAAATGTTGAGTTAATGAGGCCTGTAATTAGACAATGAGCATTTGAAATCAAAAGGGATGCTTTCTTTCACACCATGTATGAAAAAAAAGTTGCATTTTAATTATACTTTAATGCCCAGAGATCAGTCTTTTTTTTACACTGGGGGAACTGACCTCACTTAAAGGTTTTATTGCTAGAGTTTGAAGTTTGCAGTTCTCTAGGTAAGAATTAAAATGAAGTTATAATGGTCTTGGCAATGGATTCCAGGCTCCTAATAAGTAAATCTGCTTCTTTTTTTTTATTTGAAGGATATGGCATTTGGCATTAAATATTTAAAAGGTTTGTTGTTGAACTGTAAACAATTAAACAGTACCCCGGTTACAATCTGCTACTGTTAAGAGTCAAACTAAATAAGCTATTAAGCCCTTTACACTTATCTTCAAACAACAGATTAGTAACATTCGCAGTATATTGTTCTCTTTCCTTGACAGCATCATCATCAGGTATGGGATTTGGCTATCTGGACCCTTATTGAGGTATGGCCGCTCGTGTTTTAATTAGTTTGTATTTTATTTCATTCATACACAGGCACAATATACAAGGGTAATTAATGTGAAATTGTAAAATCATCTAATTGCCTGCACAGAATTTAAATCATATGACTGAATAAAGGCGATGGGTCGCTCCAGAGGTTACTATTAAAGCGGAATAAGCAACTGCCTATGGCACACAGTGATTTATCCGGCCCCCATCACAGGACGCTGGAGAGGGACCTTTGCAAGTACGACTTTCTTTAGTATAATTTGTTTTTAAACAAATAATTGAACATATGTGACGGGTTCCTGAATTTATCTCCCTTCAATGTTTCTCACAAAAAAAATATTTTATATTTTAATAGTTATTGATTTATATTCTACAGCCTTGTACGATATTTAGCAACAAAGATTTTTTTCTCCCCACCTAACACTAAGTGCTCTAAAATCGACCCCTAAACTATCCGCCTACCAAGCCCACCAAACTCATATCCCTAGTTCCACTATAAAAAAAAAAAAAAATATATATATATATATATATATATATAAATTATCCAATAGTAAGACAACCCCAAATTCACCCACTTAACTACTACAAAAAGCACACACATGCACAAATAGGCTCAACTATATACCGTACTAGCTAAACTCAGTAATCAGAGGGTTCATTTTAGGAAGGAGAAGCTTTAGTTCAATATATAAATTTCTTTTGTAACATTTTAACAACGGCTGTCTCTGTGGTTTACCATCAGCCTGAGGACAGGAGACAATCAGACCTAAAAATCCAGCTTATACTTATAGGAAACGGCGGTGATTTTTTTTTAGTTATTACTATGGTTTAAACGAAATCCTTAACAGGAGGCTTCTTTTTGTGTCAGATGCAGACACTAGACGGTTACTCTTTTTCTCTCTCAGGGACTCAATTTGGTAACCTTTAATAAAACCGTCAACGGTGTGTTTTGGTTCAGCTATATCCACGGTTTCAACTCATCTGAAGCCATGTTCAGATTCCCTATAGGGCATGTACAGTATTCTAGCCATTCTTTTACGGCCATCACGAGGAAAAAGAAGTGGATATTGCCTTTCAATTTTTCACTTGTACACATTACGCCAATAACCCATAATCTGTCATCACAGGTGCTGTTAATGTTCAACACCGCTGCTTTTCAAACCGGCTTACAAGATTATAGACCTCTTGTTTTCTTCTTCTTTCAGATGCCTTTGTCTTTTTAATGCGTGTGACCTTTTGTTTGGGTATTGTGCCAGCTGGGATGCACATGACTAAGTACCGCGTGTCAGCACGTCCCATAAAGTTGTATTTTTTATGTTTGCAGGCTGTACTGGGTAGCATAGTCGTATTAGAAATGAAGTAAAAACATTAATGAGCTCAAGCCTAAGGAGACAGTAAACTCTACTGGTCTATGAGACCTTGCAGAACATTTGCTACCCACTATCTCGGCAACCGCTTCTGTGTCTGTCGTGTGAGATTTATCTTCCGGAAGAAATTTCAATGAGAAACATGATGTGTGCAAAAACTCATACTGAGAATTCTGCATAAAGACACGATTAATGGCATCAGATTTTATTGGGTTCAATCTGCATTAATAAGGACATACGTCCATGCCAAGTCTGACAACGCTATTTTGCATGAAATCTTTGAAATCATGAAATGCGTTAGAAATATCCAGAAAAAAAAATTGGACCCTGCAGGTT
The DNA here is from genome assembly GCF_027358695.1 of Spea bombifrons. Lineage (NCBI taxonomy): Eukaryota > Metazoa > Chordata > Amphibia > Anura > Pelobatidae > Spea > Spea bombifrons. The sequence continues at coordinate 114,275,662 of NC_071087.1, read as the reverse complement.
TTAAGACATTTTGTTGTTTGGATCATACTGAGATGGTGTTAGCTGGTACTTTATTATATACCAGTAACATTATAGTCAGTTTTTCAATCAGCGCTCACATTGAACTGCAAAACGCTCTGCACAAGACACCGCTTTATCTATGTATTCTCGGACTGCGTGATGAACATTAAAAAATGTATCAGAGGCACGTCACAAACTTGCCAGGATCTCACAGGGTGCGAATAGGAAAGAACATGAATAGAAAAGAGCATAAAATGGGCTCCAGTTGCCTCTCCATCATGGATGTGTCACTCCTTGGCTTAACCTGCAGCTTTGTACATCTGTCTATATAATTATATATGAAGTATAATTTCAGAAACAAAGGTTCTACTCAGAGATTTTTTTAAAGATGGCTTTTGTTCTAGATCCATGCTTACCTTCTCCTCCAGTTCCTTTCTGTAGGTTTTCTCAGACTCCAGTCTTTCTTCAAATTGTGTCAGTCTTTTTCTCAAAAAATCGATTTCTGTTTGGGCGCAGTCGAAACGTATCTGCCACTCATCTGCTGCAAAACACAAGCAAAACGTACGTAATCATACAACATTTAGAAGATTCATTCAATCTATTATATTTCAGTTTGCCAGTAAAAGTCAAATTTTTACCAAATTTGCTTTCTCAATGACCTACTTTCTCAATGACCTACTCAATGACGGCAGAACTGCAGGTTAAATTAATGTATATGATAGTACACACTACCTTCTTATAAATGCATTGTTTAGGGAGTTGTCTAGAACCGTGGAGTGTCTGAATTAGCTGCAAATATTTTTTTTCACATTAGGGATATTGTGCCGATACATTTTATTCAAATTTAAACCCCTTGTAACCAAATTTAGTATGGTTTAACCTGCCTTATATTGTAACATGAGTACAACAATTACATTATATATATATATATATATATATATACAGTATAATTACAGTATTTGACAAGCATGCATTATACGTGTTTAAAATTACTTACACAGAATGTATACCAAAAATGATTGTAATTGCAGTAAATGTCAGACACCTAGACTAGCAACATAGCCTAGTGTGCTAGATCTCAGAATAGTTTAGAGGACTAATGTGATATTTCTTTACCTCCTCCCGAAATGCCCGTGTTTAGTTCTCGGAGCTGGATTTGCTGCTGGGCTTCTTCTAGCTGCTTTGAAACAGTCTCCAGGTTGTTCTGAATGAGCTCATACTTGCCCTAATGAACAAGATAGTTTTTCCTTAATCAAGACAATATAGGTTTCTGGCAGAAAAAGATAATAGATAGATACAACAGTTCTATAATGTTTAGCAATCCCATAGCGGCTTTTTGTTAATTTCTTTAATTATACTTTGGTTCTGATCTATTAGCAATGGGGCTCTAATGCTTCTTACAGTTTGTAACTATTAACTTACTTTTACTTACTTTTATTGCCGTTTGTTGCTCAGTTTATCAACACAGTTTTTTCCATGAAATATTTTATATATCAAAACTGCATACAAAGCCCCGCTACAAGATTACATGAAAGAGCAAAAGTGTTTCCTAACTACCTTTCACTTAAAGTTACTTATTAGCCATGTTTGACACTTACCTGCATCTCCTTAATCTCTCGTGATAGTTTAAGCCTTTCAGCTCGTTCTGCTTCTAAAACTTGGCACGCCACTTCCCCTTTAAACCGTTCGTCGGACAGTTCAGTGGTTAAATCGGTAATCTGTAAAAGAAATGCAAAAAAAATGGTACAGTCCTAAAACACCTGGCATGGCCAGGTAACTTTGGGCCATCAAACAGTGTTGTATAGACTTCCCTGCTTGACCACTGATGCACCATGTGCAATAATGTGGATATAATGGTTTTACCCACACAAACTTAAACATTGTGATGTGTTTTAGGTAATAAAATACCAAAATGCCAATTATGACCCTGCTTAAATTAACACTGGATATATTAATAGATATTAGGGGGGAAAAAGAAGTAAAGGGATGATATTTATTTTTGCAAACGTTTTAATCTCATGAAAACATATAATATGGGATAACAAAACATTTACAAGGAACATTTACAAGGAACATGTATAAATCTGTGTCAAGAGAACAGGGCCCTCAAGCACCTACCTTTGAGTGCTACCAACAATGAGCTGGAGACAAATATTTTATAAATACTAAATGTTTGATTAAATTGTTCTATATATAGAGAAATTAATAAATACTATGCATGGTTAAGATAAATCGTTTTGAATTCTCCAGCTATTGCATAGGAAATTCAAACATATCAGATGAATAAAGAACAAAAAAAATCAATGTGTCAGAGAAGGTCTGAGGTTTAACAGTTTGGAAAATGGTCAAGTGCTCTTTATCTGCTGTCAGATTTAGATTTTTATTCTAAATGTTCATGTTCAAAGAGGACAAGAACATATATTCTAGAGCCTTGGCTCATACATCATCTGACATTAAAATCTATGCTTGGATTTCCTTGACTTTAACCTTTTGGGTTACAGAGAAATGAGCAAAATTATCCAACTAGTTAAATAGTCATTTCTTGTTAAATAGAATTTGTTGTTCTTAGATGACATCATTTTCAAGGAAGTTTCGTGGACTAAATCCTTAAGTAGCAAACAGCTATATAATGCAGTAAATGTAAGACACAGAGTGTGCAGTATAGAAAATACAAAATATATGAATATGTGGCTAAATATTTCTGTTTTGCTTTTTAGGAGACCTTTTTATTATTTTATTACATGAACTGCTCCCAGCCCACCATCAGAGGAACAGTAACTTATCAATGCATTAGGACACTTGCTTCTCAAGAACTTAATAAGTAAACAATACAAAATATTTTTCCTTTAACTAGGAACATTGCTTGTTCTTGCCTGAATTAGAGTTATATTCTTTTTTTTTTTTCCTTTTTGTTCTATTGTTGCTTTTTCCACCCACTGGCATGCAGGAAATAATAGAAATGTATTACCAAATTCAGAATTATCATGAATGGTTTTCTGCTGTCTTTTAAGTAGTGTAACCAATGTGAAAGCAACAAAGGAAAATGTAGCATTATAATTATTATTTGGCATTTACTATGTTTATTATTTGAAATACCGTACTTTGTTTTCATTAATAATCCAATGATGTGATGTCCCAAAGCTTGCAAAAAAAACCCACCCTGGCTTCTCAAAGCCAGCCGTTAATGGTTAATGAGGATTTATAGAAAGGGGAGAAAAAGAGTTCTTCAGTTAAATAGAGTAATTCAGAAAAAAGGCATCCTGACACCTTGTAAAGTCGGCATTACAAATTCTGCACATTTTGTTGTTAAGAATATACTGTGAAATCATTTAGTGAAGTGCTACTTAAATAAGACATATCCTATCACACAAGTAATGTGGCTGATAATGTGTGTTTACTACATCAGAGGATCTTTGTTCTCAGTATTAATGATAAGTAGCAGACTAGCTGTAAGAAAAACTTTTAATATAAAAGGTAACTATGATCACATGTTTTAAGGCTGACAATATAACTTGAGAGAATTACATTGTATGGAATATAAAGTATGAATTAGTCAATGTTTAAACTTTTTTAATTACAAAGATTAACTACAAAAATGAATATTGTACATGCAACAACTAAACCACTTTTTAGAAAAATATCTATACCTATTCTGGACTCAACTGTATATTAACCAAACAATTAAACACTCATTTCGTTCATCACAATGTTCAATTACTATATTATTATTATTGATTTACATAGCACCATCATATTCTGCAGTGCTGTACAACACACAAACAAGGCATAACAAGTAGTAGGTCACATAACAACTTGGACCTCTCTCTACCGAAGAACAGCAGAGTAACTACTCATTAATGGAAGCTGAAATGGTCACTCATTATGTGTGGATAATTGTGACCCCTTTATCTCCTCAAAATAGTTTATGGATTATTATGAAGGTGATTCTGATGTATGTCTAATCAACATGGTCTTCTGCTCTACCTAAACAACCAACTGAAAAATGAATTCATTATAATAACAAAACATAATTTCAACAAAATTAATTAACATTCGTTCTGGTCAAACACTTTTACTTTTCTCTGTATTAGAAATCAGACCACTTCAATTGATACTAAACCTTATTTTCCATTCTAATTGTAATAGAATCATACGATTAGGTGATGATCTTCAAGTTCTATGAGCTGAAAAATTGACCAATGAGCTGGAATAACTGCAGAAGAGTTTCAGGATTTCCATAATAAACTCGCAGATCAGTTGGTATTTATTGAAATATTTGTAATTGTAAGACTAAACACTTTTATGTTTGGAAGATACTGAGCATTTTGCCTTGTACGGCTCCAACAGAGAAAACTAGGACAAACAGGGCTCTTCGCAATGTTTTAACACACACCTCCTACACTCAATGCCAGGTGGCATAGCTGAGCCACCATAACTCATGTGCTTGTGAGTATACTCCTTACTATTATATGCTTGAAGAAAAATAAAGCTTACATTTTATACTGACAGCTCTTCTTCCATTATTTATATATCCAAAACTTCATGTGTAAATATGTAATTTAGTTATAAGAGCTATCAAAACAATGCATTTAATATGCATGACCCTATTAATACTTGGATTTTATTAATGAAGTACTGTAACAGACCAAATTAATATGTAACTGTTACTCACCTGTCCTCGGCTCCCACGTTGCCGCAACAGCCGCCGCGTAGGAGAGGGAGACCACCCTCCAATGCACGCGGACCTCCACAGCAGCTGCCACGAAGGAGAGGGAGACCCCCCTCCAACGCACGGCCATCTGCGCAGCAGCCGCCACGAAGGAGAGGGAGACCCCCCCAACGCACGGCCACCACCGCAGCAGCCGCCACGGGGGAGAGGGAGACCCCCCCTCCACCGCACAGCCACTTCCGCCGCCGTCCTCTGAAGTGCCGCGCAAGAGAGGCAGACCTCCTGGTACACGGCGTCCTGCTTCAGCGCTCGCGCGCCTTCCTGCTCTCCGGAATCCTGATCTCAGCTTGTTTGAACTTGTTCTGTCCTGGAGTCCTACCTGACTACGCTGTCTCCTACTACTTGTAAGTGACAGTAACACAGAGTCTTTTGTGGCCTCGGAGCCATGACCTTTTGGTGTACAAGCACCATTTTAAAGGAAGATGCTTCCTGCATGTCTGTCATGTCTGGGCTTCATAAACCATTCTGGTGACATGCTCTGTGCTCAGATAAAATTAATCCCCTGATATGCTATACATTGCTCCTGCGCGCCTGATAAATTTGTTTTTATTTTTTGGCCCGCATCTGGTTTTTGTCTAGAGTTTGGTTCACCCTGACTAGAAGTGGGTTTGCTACAATTAATTTATTTTAAATAACATCATAGCATCAAGCTAGCTATAAATGCTCTTCTCATTAATTTCCCTTTGTATTTAAATTGTAGGTGAGTCTGACTTGCCAAGCCAAGCCTGGGGTCAAACTCACTTCCTGCTCAGCCCATGTCTCATGCAAACCAGCAAACTCACCGGGGGAGAACTGGTACAGCTGAGTGGCCCACCAGCCCCTTGCCCTCTTCCACTAACAGTAGCACACACACTAACACACACTTACTCCTGCACAATTACTGTAACACATACAAACATGTATGCACTCCCTTTCAAACACACACTTACACTAAAACATACTCATTCCATCATACCCTACTATTAATTACATCTTTTATTGCAGGGTCACATAACATTGTCTTGCATCCAAGAGAATTGAAGAACCAGTCCGTCCCTGTCACTCACTTCTTATTCTGACTTGTAAGAGTCCACCTTCAACTTGGCAGCTGAAATGGAAGAAATCTAAGCAGAAGATTTTGGATCCATTTTGGAGTGGGTTTAACTCTTGAGTTTGTAAAAAATGCGGTATTGAACGAGAGCTTTACTCTTTACAACTTTACTGACCACTTAAGTTAACAAAAATATATATTTTTTGCATTACATTTATTAGATTTTTCTCATTCACTGGGGAAAATTGTATTTTCTATTCACATTTTTGAACTGAAGCTGAGAGTGTTGGGGAATGAATAAATTATCATAAGATTAAAACAGGCAAATTTCACAAGTCATAAAGGCCCCTGTCCTTTTTCTATCACATTATTTGGTTAAAATGTAGTTGATACAATTTACACTTCACCTTACAAATCATTGCTAAATAGTTATTAAAATTATTCTTCTGATCACATTACTCATTATATATGCACCAGGGTAACACACCTCCCACCAATTTGTAAATCATTAAATATATTATGTTATTTTATATATATATATATATATATATATATATATATATATTATAATTTCCTTATGACTCTGATTATTATTCATATATGCAAAGGTTGTAAGCACGCTTTTTTGGCTTCAAACATCAAAAATTCTTAGAATATGTCAAAAAGAACATCCAGTACTATTACACAAAAGTTAATTTTTGTTATCTCACACTGTCACCAAACAATTTAATGAAACTCTGACTATCCCCTTTCATAGAAAGAAGCAACTGATCTCTGTGAATCAAGTCTGTGAATCAACTCTAATAAAAAAATCAATATTCAGCTGAAAAGAACAATAATTCTATCAAAAACAGATTGCCTTCATACAGCTCCCTAATACAAACAAAATCGACTGTAATTTAAATTCAATATAATAAAAGTTTTGACACCTTGATAACAAAGAATGCATACGCAGATGAAAGAAACAATATAAAGAGAACAATAAGAAAGATTCCGTTAAAAATCAGATTGATGCCTTGAATTCATGAATATGTTTTCACGCAATGCAATATATTTTACCCTTGATAAAAGTTAGTTTGTTGTAAAAGTTTATCCTCAAGAGTTATCCTGTTAGAACTATTAATAGGGAAAAGTAAAGAAATATTGCTTTGTTTATCATTAATTGTGTTTCTAATCAGGAAATTAGCTGTGAGGAGATGCAGGCGACTATATAGACAACCTTCCACAATAATGTAAATGCTAAGAACAGCTGGCTGTGCTAGTTTTCTACATTTGGCTAGTTTTTGGGTCAGTTTTCACTATTTAAAAAGAGCTAATATTACAGTATTTCTTCAGGATCTCTAGGGCAACAGGGCTCCAGCCATCTAGGGAAGAGGAGCAGCAACATTGACTGACCATCATAGTAAGTAGAAAGTATTTTCCCAACCTACTGGAAACAGTATATGTATGAGTCCGCATGAACCTCAGTATGTCACAAAATGTTTTATTATATACCACTTAGATGACTTAAAATTATGATTCATGAAAATAAATATTTGCTGTTTACATTAATTTTTTAACTTTTTAACAAAACATTTTCTTTTATATTGTCAAAAATAGAATGGAACAAAAGTATCACTAAACAATTACATTACACACAAAGAACAACAGATTCCAATAGTATACAGCTTGCACATGTTATAAAGATAAAGCTGTAAGAATGTAAAGAGCATATAATACAATTCCCATAATCCCCTGTGTAGAATAGAGATGTAGGAGTGACGCACAGGTAACAGCAGGGTGAACTCTAATGTGTAGAATATTGCCATGGAATTCTTTATAACTAAACAGGTGTCATAGATTTAAGTGAGGGATTCTGCAGTGCTTATACAAAATGCCCATATGGAGATAATTACATTTCATATTTTCTACCAATAATGCTCCTGTGAGCAAAATAAAATTCACTCAAAAAGAGAAATTTTGAACAGCCTTAACATAAAGGCACCTTGTGTAAACCCTTCAGTTTTAGCAGATTTTTAACTTTTTTAGTCTCTCTTCATAACTAGTATCAAATACATTAGTTGCCTTCTAAAGGGGTCTGGATGTTTTTTTTAGAAAGGCATAACATACATAGAATAACATTAATATTTTAGAGCTTCTCGATCCAAGGAGAAATCTGATTGTTTCTTGGAGTCAAGAAGGAATTTTTTCTCCTGATGGAAGAATTCTTAGGGTTTTTTGCCTTCTTTTGGCTCAAGAATAGGAAAGTTGGGTAGAAGGGTTGAACTTGATGGACTTAGGTCTTTTTTCAACCTTATGAACTATGTAACTATGTAACTATCTGCATACCTAGGAACTCTCCAGGTTTAACTCTGGCTGAAGCTTTGTCTCCCTGGGTCAGTTGAGTGGTAGGGGACAATGTCCACTCTTGCCTATTGCCTGCCCACTTTCCCCTGCTCCTCTGCCAGTTCTGTCCCACTACATTTTGTCTGGGGCTAACCCACTCCTACATGCAACTAGTCCTGCCTTCATATGAAGCCACTTCACCAGAAGAGCAAACACTCCAGATAGCAACCCTGGGAGACTGCCAGGCATGACCATTGGTCAGTTTTCCTATCTGAAAATGGAAAATGTTTTGAGATTATTAAATCTTTTTCCATATTCCACCAGAAATTCAGGTTTAATAAAAATGCAATCTTCATTTTCTAAATTATTCTGCTGCTTCCATTATTGAGCAGAATAAATGTGCAGGGAGACAATAATTTTAAAGTGTAAATAGACTTACCAGGTTATTTGACACACAATAAAGTGTGCATGCTAACACATTGCATTTAATAAGAACCAAATACTGTGTTTCACTTGCTTTTGTTACTTAGGAGAAAAATGCACCGACCCATTGTGTATTTGGCTCCATGGCTCTCAGATAATGACCTGCATCCTGTCGAGTTATTAAATCAATCATCTATAGAAAATAACATGGTATGTCTTGAGCAAAATGTGTGCTTGCACTTAATAGACAGTGTATTGTTCACTGATTGTTTTTTTCAGAAGCGCTCTGACCCGCAACTAAGATTTGTATAACCATGTGAATGCGAATGACTATGCGTGTATATGTATATATGTATATGCATTAAGCATAAAAGAAAACACTTTTTTCTTCTTCCCAGAGTGCTTTATTGACACTTCGTCGAAATGATATGAGCAGTTGAAACATGTAATGTCTGGGAGGTTAAAGAAATGTTACTGCTGTCTATTCAGTTCCCATGGTAACTTTAGGCTACTAATGCCTGCAAAACAATACTTCTATCAACAATACAAAATGACTTAACCCAATGTGCTGCTTTGCTTACTTCCCAATGCACACTCAGTTAAAAAGACTTCCATATGGATATGCGTTTATCATATTTCTCCCTATTCCAAAAATATTATTAAAGTAAATAAATGACAGTCTGAGAAACATTCCCTTCCCTGACAGTCTTTTGTGATCACCCACATTCATTCCATCGCCCCAACATTCCATTTTAATTATGGAAGATGTGCTACTCCAGATCACAATGACCTGGTTACATTTTTGTACATTGCCAATGAAATGAATTGCTTTATCAGTTACACTTTTATTTTCTTTAAACATAACCATGGTGGCTACGGTAAATAAAATACAAGTGAAAGATTATCAACGGGAAGCTGTGGATATTTTTCCAGGCACAATGGAAGGGTATGGGTGACTTGTGATGCTGTTTTGATGTTATAGGATGAACCCAAGGATAGTTCCCTCACTACCCCATTTAACATCGCATGGCAAAATAAAATAACTTTATAGAACATGAATGAAGATCCACCCAATTCCATCAGTGAATACTCTGCCATTGCAATGAACCAAAGATAGGAAACATTATATTTCAAAATAAGGCAACTGAAAAACACCTATTTTTTTTATAGAAACGTTTAAATTGTTCAAAACTATCTTTAAAATTTAGTGACTTGCAGAACCTTTAAATGACGACTTTGACATCTGCATGCATATTACTATCGGCTATGATTGTATACATATTTTTTTGCAAATGGTGTGTTTTGGGTTTTTCCTCCTTTGCATGTTTTAAATGTAGTGTCTCTATGGAGCAGATGCAGTGTGTTCAATAAACACACAAGAAAACCAATTAAGAAAATATGAAGAATCTCTCAGGAGTAACTGATAATCACTTTCTCTTCATTCACTTGCCTAAAATGAGGATCAAATAGCACTCTTCTTTAAATAACGAAAAAATCAAGTTACAAAGTTCAAAAACAAAACCTTGTTTTAAAAAGTAAAGGTAAACCATATAAACAATATTACAAAATAGAGACATGATTACTACTTATATATATATATATATATTTATACATACATACATACACACACATATAAAATATATGGGAAAAAACATATTCCAGCATTTCCTGCATTATAACTGCAGAAGCCTCACAACAGACAACAAACTTTACATCCTTTATCCATTAAAAAAAAACCAAAATATGTATTGTTTTTCAATTGGTCACTATGCTATAAAAGCATCACATATTCTGAAGCTGGCTCCTTATTCTGTTCCAATTTAAAGATACCTGGTATCTTCTCACTGACATCTTGCAGTTGAAACCCCTCTCTAATACATTTTGACAAGTAAAAGGTTTCCTAAGGACCACTATTTGGTTGTTACCATTAATTTATCAAAGTAACTGAATCTTTTTGATAGACTAATGTGTGAGGACTCTCAGGGTTAGCTTATTTATTAACTTCCTGGATGGGTTTGAGAGTAGGAACTGTATATTGAGAAACTTAGCATGAAACCAGCCATTTCTTGCGGAAACTCACCTTGCTTTCCAGCAGATCAACATTCTGTCGTAACTCATTTCTCGATTTTTCAGATTTCCTAAACTTCGTAGTTAGCGCAATAATTTCATCCTATGGAACAGATTTAGTAATTGTAATATGGGCAAGTTGTAGAAGCTTATATATTTCTGTGAGGCAAAACTAGAAGGAGAAGCTTTACGCTAAGATTTACGCACCTCCTTGACCCGGAACTTCTCTTCATCCACGTTAACGGTTAGCATAGGGCGAACATGGCACATAAGCTTCCACCACAGCCAATCTCTAATGCAGTAGAACTTCCTCATATTCTTCTGGATGCATTTTAGAGCAACCATTTGAATCTAAACAGGAACAAAAATATAAATACACTTTACATAATATGGATTTTTGAATCCCACCTGCATAGTTCACCACATTACCACATCGCCTAATAATCCTTTTTTTAATCTGTATGGGGCTTTGCATATAAAGGAGAATAATTGTTAGTATGATTGCTATTGTTGTTATTACAATTTACAACCTACATTCCGCACATAACCATCACAGTATCTGGGAGGCTGCTATTAATGATCAATATGCTAAATGAAAAAAGTCCTTATTAGTTTATATTGATTTGGCTTTGTCCAGTGTTTTAATGAGGGTGATCTAATAAATATCAGATGACCATTTTAAACCACTAATGCACGTCAATGGTTTATATCCTGCAGGTTCTTGGTGGGTGAGTCTAGCCTACTCTTACCAGTTGGTAACAGCTTTATTATAATAGCTTTGCTGTGCTGTACTGGACCAAAGCATTTGTCATCAGGTTACAAGGGAAATAAATGACTCCGGTCCTATTCATGTAGTACATGTTATGTTTATGTCAGTATAGTAGCATGTACTGTACATTTCTCTGGTATCATCAATATGCCCCTTATTGTTGGTAGGAGCTACAGTATGCCCAAGAGCTTACAGTCAAGCTAATTAAGGATAAATACTATTCAAAATCAGACAATGAAACTGTATTCTTTTTGATTGAGGAGTCAACATGGAATAAATATGAGCTAGTATGACATTCTGGGTAATTTGACATTCAGCCATATTATTAGCAAAATTAATGGATCTGCTTGCCTTTAGTTTCTTGAACTTTTGCCGACAGAGGAAACCCCTGCAGGCTGCCTGAAACAGGATCATGTTTTGGGAAAACAGCTTCTCGCGCTGTTTCTCCAGTCTAGACAGCACACCGGACTTCATAAAAATCTATAGGAAAAAGCATACAATTTAAAAAAAACTTTGTTTTCATTTAGATCGCTCAGATTATCAAAGCACCATTTGGCACTAGACTTGTGGTCCCACCAGAAAGATTTTGTATAAACTTAGGAGTACATCAGCCAAGTATTTTAATATCAACAAATAATCAGAAACTGTTTCCAGTCGTCATCCTAAATTCATATTCAGAATGACCTTTAATCAACTTTTATCAAATTTACTCCTGTTCATTTAATCCCCATGTTGCTATTTCCTTAGCTCTGTCAGGCAGTCCCCCTGGATCTTCTGTGTATGCTCATGTAACGCTGCACAAAGGCTTGAAGTTTTAAATGTCCTCAATGCATTCGCCCATCGAGGCAGGCCTCATGATAGGGACCCTCTATGGCCCTCCTGGACCATTGGCAAATTAGCCTGCTAGGCAGAACAAAATGTTACCAAAGAAAAACGTGTGGGTTACGTGTTATGCTGAGAATTTCACGTAGAAATGATGCCAAAAGAAGGAAAAACTGTTCTTTAAGGTTTCTATATTAACCATCGTGTTTTGTTATACATATACAAAAACGGATAGTTTTTTCGATCCGATAATATAATTATGCAGGATGCCAGTCGTTTGTAATAGAAACACTTTCTAAAACCTGCATTTTGAACAGAAAAAAAAACTATCCCTTTAATTGAACGCAGATCCGAAACATTTTAATAAAGCATTAACATCTGCTAAAATATCCTTCATAGATAAAGGTATCTCTTTTTATTTGATCTCCGCTAACATTTCACTGACATAAATGTACCCGGCAACAATAGATTGAGAATTAGTGGCGATGGAGTTATGCCTCATTAGAGGTTTGATTGCTTCAATAATGACTGCATTAACAGCACAGCCCATGAGTTCTTCAAAGCTGCTGCAGGATCAATGTTCATACTAATGGCTTTACCTCTATGCCGTCAGACTGCTGGTGCCAACTCTCTAATATATTAAACAGGCATAGCAACATAACGCCATAAAAATGAAAATCATGGCTCCAAAAATAAAGCACAAGGTGATTTCATAGAAATAGACATTTCTATGAATCTGCAATCATTTCCAAGCACTGCGATTATCGGTGTAGCTTTTTTTTTTGAAATTAGACAGAAAATATACTTCATAAGAATCAGACCATCATTGCGTATATCATGAGTATACCGCATTTTATAGCCTCTAATGTACATTCGTGTATTAATGATTTACTAATTTATATATATTTTTTATGTTTTTCAATAATAGTATGGAAATAAGCTTGTAACACGTCAAATCAATCTTTCTTGAAAATGGCTGAAACAGCCAGTTTCCATGAATGCTGGGGTTCCTTTTTGCATAGATTACAAGCGCTAAGCAGCCCAAAGGTTTATGAAGATATACTTAAAGACAACCAGGACTGGATTGAGGAATAATTTAGGCCCTGATACTTCAAGAACAGTAGCTCACAAATTAAAACATTTCCAACAATAACCCAGGTAACGGGCTAGGCATCTAGCCTATATGCCCAACAGCAAGCCTAGGTCTTTGGGCCGCACGTGAATAGATCTATTTTTCTGTTAAAAAAACAGGTATTTAGTCATTATTCGCCTCTTTTAATTACTTATATCAGATTTAAAATGTTTTTAAAAATATTGTGCTGTTTTCTTTTTTAAAAAAGGTTTAGTTTTTGCATGATATGTTTTCAGCAATTTATATATATTCTAGCTGTTAGCCCAGTCTGCTAGACACACACCCTTACTCCTTATCATGCTGTCTGCTGTAAACAATTCAATGGCTCACCCGGCCAGACAATCTCAATAATTAAAGTCTGTAGAGGAATGGAATACTTTAGCATTAATATACGAAGGCAGCTCACTTCGGTGTTCAAGCAGGCAAAGTCACCCAAAATATTGAATGACTGACAACAATGGCAGCCTTCAGGTCTGCAGATAATGGGAGTTTATGGGAACAAAATCAGATAAAACTAGGTTTTTCAATTATATTGAAATGTTGTACCTAAGGTGAAAAATATTTTTTTCCCACGAGACTTCCCATTTAATGACAGCCTCCTTAATGTTACACTTGATTTTTTTTTCTCTTGGCCAAAGGAGGCATGTCCTTGTAAACTATTATGGAGGTATATAGGAGATCTAAGGGGATAATGGGATCTGGCATAGTCAAACGAGTTGGGGAATTTGCATGCCCTCAGAATGCATGACGTGTATACAATATACAATCTTTAGTACTAGACAAAAACAGATATGTAGGATTGGATTTATTAACCCCAGAGTTTGAAGTTGAGTTGAACATTTAGCTCTATGACTTCACTATGCATGATGAAGTGCAAATAACTGTGAGATTAGCAGAGGCTGGGTTGGCCATGCGATGGTTTTCCAAAAATCTTTCCATATTACCTGTGCAACACAGGGGACAAACGGAGCCCTTCCTGGAAGAGTGGCTTAAAGTTGTTAGCCACATTAATAAGGTTTTGGTAGCAGTATAAACTGCTTTGTGTGCCCACTATGTAGGAGGTGAGAGTAGGTTCTCACCCTATTGAGAGTGTGCCTTGACGTGGCGGGTGAGCTTAATTATGCTTTGGCCAATTCATATAACCAAAACCTCTCATTTATATTATGTTTATATATTTGTTGCCAACTTTATTAGGGTAAGAAGCGCAGACAGTTTTTGTTTCTTGTATACATTGTACAGCCAATACACTGTTTCTTGCAGAATGCTTACACTGTTTGGTAGGCCTCGTATTATACATTTGTATTATTTGAGCCTGAGACTAGCTTAGCGCACCGACATTTTTTCTTTTTAAAGTTGTTAGCCCTTTATCATGCATAGTATAAATTTGCAACTCTTCTCTAAAACCATTGTAAGTGACATTATCCTATGGAGATTCTTGAAATAGTAAAGCATCAGTTATTTTCAGATTTGTAATATGTGGTTTCTGATAAATACCCTTACATGACAACAGAGGATTGTTCTTCCTAATTGTAAATACACATCCTTTTATGTGTAAGCGTTCAGTAACATACTGTACCTGTGTTCGACCCATCACAACACTCTTCTTTTCCAAGTCAAGCATTTGAAGAAGTTCTTCGACAGCCTGGAGAAAATAAAAAAACAGTAACATTGCATATTAGCCAGAAGAAGCATTATCTGCAAGACAGGGATAAAGTGTACTGTACTTGGCTTTCAGCAGACCAAGATTAAATTTCATTTCAGTAATAAAAAGTTGCCGAGGTGGGGATGAAGTATCTAGCCACTCAATATAGATGTATTTGAGATTCTATAACATTCGTTCCTACTCTCATCTTATAAAAAGAGAACAGAGAGAAAAAGGCTTTTTCACCATGATTATAATGTGTAGAGAATTGTTTTATAGGATTTACACGTGAACTCAAGCGAGAAGTAGGAAGTTAAGTCAACTTGAGCATGAGTGCTTACTGAATCATACTTTTACTCATAGTCATCCTAGTTGAGTACCTTGGAAACATTGTTTAAACTAAGAACGGTCCCAGGTGCTGGCATGGTCTGCTAAGTTGACACAGTAAAAGCTGATTGGTCCAGGTATTTTATTACCTTGTTTTATTTACTTTTCCTTCTAGTCTCCTGTATTACTTTTACAGCACATATTTTGAGCTGCAGGGCAAAACTGATTAGATTCTAAAATGTAAAAGGCATATGCATGATTCTGTGTACACTAAAATTATTTGACCACAAGCGTTTTAAGGAATAATATACTATCCTAATACTGATGCCTACATAGCAGAAGGTTGATTTCTTTCAACCTTAGAAAAAGCATTCAGTATTATATATATATATATATATATATATATGTATGTATAGTATAGTATAGATTTGCATGTACCTTATATAATAAATATTCACTCTTCAACTGCCCTTCAATAGAAAATTCCCCAGGCAAAGAATTAGCATTAGTTCTGCCTAAATTATTTCAAATGGAATCCTGCCACCCGAGTGAATAGGGTTCTACTCATAATGGTCAACTTCACTCCAAACTCCTGGGTGATTCAGTTGGCTGCAAACTCTGCACCTGAATAATTTGGCAGTATAACACCCAAGTTCTATCTATGGAGATTAGAAATTTGCAGCAGAGTTTAACCAAGTCCAATAAACAATTGAGGACAATCCTTGATTCCTAGTGGCTTAGTAGATCTTTTGATCACTTTACATGACTATTTAGTATATCATGTAAAGAAAAAGGACCGTTCCCAACTGGATATAATTGTATTTGTATAAATTTTATTTGTAATGACTTGGACTTGAGGGATCAGTACAATTACGTCCCTTATTTTTCACACCTGATGAAACATCAGTCAAATGGAAAACTAGCAATATTGAAGTAAAGGCATAAAACTGCTCATCTGAATGCATGACGCCAAACTTGAGACTGTAGGAATAACTTTGTGAGTGCCAGAGGGGTGGACATGCATTGTTAACATACTATTTCAAGATCAGCTAAAAACGGCACAATGCTGCAAGGAGCCATCATGACAAAGTAAAAGAAATTGATTTCCATCATGCCATAAATCCATGTAATAGAGGAATAACTTTCCTAAGGCAGAGGTGCACTCAAGGGCAGATAAACCATATTTTACAGTCACATCACAAATGTACCTCTGCTAATCATTATCCAAGGTCTTGTAAAATATTGCTTTGCTGAATCATATTGCAGCCAACATTATGTCTCACTAATGTTCGGTGTGCATCTTAGTGGTGATTAAGTCAAATGACTTAAACAGGAATTATCTTTAAAGCATGTGTTAAGCATAATCAAGTATTGGGCAGGCCAGATGGGCTGAATGGTTCTTATCTACCGACACATTTTATGTTTCTAAATGTGTTTTTGGTATGTGCACTTGGAGCCATTAGCTCGTCCATGACAAAGGAATATTTGTCTATGGGGACAGTCTACATAGCTCCAGACGACACATACTTTTTTAAACCAAATGTATCATCGTTTCTCTGACTAGATGCCATGATATACAACTGTCATTGAGAAAGGTAAGAGGTTTCACCCTCCTTATTGGGTGTTCACCACCAAGAACTCTATTAACTACTCAATCACTCTCCCTTCAGTCTTTCTATGAGAAACAAAAGTATTTGCGCCTAAACGGATCCAAACCATATGTTTAAAGGAAACAATGAGAGTTTAATCGAAACCCTGTCATTTTTGAAGGATCACTATCTACTTTTATTTTCTTGCCCATGTTCCACTCATTGCATGTCTATGTATGGTCTTTGAGCGTCAGCCCACCTGGAGCACAGTACTCTGTCTGAAACACTTTGAAAAGGGCAGTGATTATGAAGGGGAAAATGGCTTTGGATCGAAAAAGGACAGTTACACACATGTATGCATCTAATAGGTATGAAAAAATGTGAAATGGCTGTATCCAAAAGACACAGTAACTTCTTCTTAAATAAATACAGATATCTAAAATGGAACTGTGTACAACCCTCCCTGCAGGAGAAATACGTTTTTTTACTTTGTTTGATTTCTCGTTGGCCAACATTTTAGGGGGCATATGAAATGCTAATAGCTGACTACTGCCATTTAATTAAGCTATGTTGGCAAACACTAGATATTGTTAGGCTCCTCATTGGATAATCCTCAAATGCATTCTGCAGTCACTACATACAGACATTTTGCGTTCAATGCAAACATTGTAGTGTTTCCTCACGTATTCTTATAGTCTTCCAAATGTGAAGCTTCCCATAACAGACATGGGCTTTACACACATTATATATCCAATACTGTCACCTCTACTGGTAAATATCATTCACGAGGAGATGGGCTACAGGCATTGCAAGGTAAGGGCATAGTCTGAATGCTGGCACACACCACCATGGACATTCAATGTCAGGTGACAGCATTTCCATACCCTAAAAACGTGCATGCACATTAACATCTGCTTGAAGTCTGCAAAGCTGTATCAGGAATTACTGTGAGTAATTGCACTGAACCCATTATCATATCTACCATCTGAGGACTTCTATTCATTTTCTGCTACAACACAAGATAATATGACTGCTGGCATTTTAAAGACATGAAGAGGCCACGGGATGACATTTCTAATGATGTGTCCTGATAAATCCACTACATGGCGCAGAACAGGTCTAACATTTAGCCAAATGCTATAATTCTTCACAGTTCTCACAATTCATCACATCTCGCTAGAGATAAACAAAGAAAATGTAATGTCTTCTTATCCAAATAGATGGTAAGCAAACTGTTCCGTATCGCTTTCTAATGATAATGCAGAATTTGATCAGGAGGTTTGTGAAGTATCTATATTGAAAAAAGTGCCTGTGTATCTTCCGTTTCACATTTTGCCATGTTGTCTTGTGATAGCATGTGATAACAATATTGACCTTTACAAAGTGTGGGAAAGAAAACACCTTATTAAAAGCCTATAGTTCTAAATGAAGCTACACACTTGTATTGACAGCCTTGTCCAATGTGGCTTGTAAAATGCATTATTCATCTCCGAAGTGGCTTTAATAAGTGTTGAATATTTAGTAGCTTACTGAAATTGATTTTTTTTTTAACACAGGCTTCTTTGTTCTTCTTCCATTTTTTTGGATAGCAGAAAACTGTGGAAAAATATTAGCTATCATTCCTTTCTTACTAATGAATGCTATTTAAACTAGCCAAAACACAGACACTTCTGCTGATGATTCAAAGACAGTTTTTACAATATAGGAGTGAAATGAGAATGAGTATGGACACTGTCTGCTCTGAAAAGTGTAACATTTTGTTTCTAATGCATTTTTGCATTTATTTTTATAAGTTGGCAACACCAAGTAAATCATCTAAAGAATAAAACTCCTATTGTTATCTCTTGGGCTTACTCTGCCCGGTAAATAAAGACCCTTGCCTTTAAGAGACCCCTCACTCAGATATATAATGTTGACTCACAGAAGGTGCTTAATGAGACTTCACCCTTGACTGAGAATGCACCCTTGGTTCCAATTTGAATGTTATTTAATGTCATTTAAAATTTCTCATTTTCTGAAATAGAACCGTGTTCAAAAAAAGGCATCCTCCAAACCGGTAAATTTGATTTTAACATAAGAGATCACCGACATGTCTCAAAAAGAATATGTTCCGTGTAATCTGTAGCAAAATAAAATAGAGGGTAGGCTTACGGTAAGAAAACCAATTTCGCCCAACATTATGGCCAACTTTATATCTGTATTTGAAAAATTAGTGGAGGTTACTGTCCTCTATAGCTGCATCACTTTGACTATTAAAAGAATGATTTCTACCATATTTCTGCAGCGCCACTAAATTAGAGTTACTTTTAGGCCTTTACGTATCCCGTGGAGAGATATTATCATAGACTCATATATCCAGAGTGAAGTTGGAAATATTAGAAGCAGTTATATCACTGAACACACTGGCAATGATGTCTATAAGTTATAATATATAAATATATATTTAATTATTTGTGTCAAAAAGCGAGGCTATTCCACACTGAACATTAAATCCCAGCACTCGGATTTATTTTACGCATCGCTACAGGAAACTGAATGTTAAAACTCTCCTTTCCGAAGAAACTGTACTTCCTTCTACCTTTTGTTTAAATTATTCACCCGAATCAATGAATCGTCTTTCCATCTGCTTTGTTTCTCACCAGGGTGTTTGCATATAAATTACATTCACGATGAAAAGATTAAAAAACAATAATAATATACAGAATTATTCTCTAAAAAGATAACAATAATGCAATAAAAAAAACAACAACAACTATAAACTATAATGAAACCATAAATTAGCTCTGCAGTTCTGTTTTGTGCATTTCTGTTGGTGCTAATATTTCGTAATATATCATGTGTACCTGGTATGAAGATGAAACATGGCTACTAGATAAACCCTTAACTCAAAAGGGGTTATTTAACAAAGAGTGAATTACACATGAGATCTGATGAAACACTGGATCTCTTATTCATGCATCTGTTCTCCGGTTGGATGGGCTGAGTTTGCTACAGGTAATATTGTTACATTTTACTAAGGAAGTTTACCCACTGAATTTCACATTTTTTTGGCCAACCTGCAGTTTAGTGAATAGATCCCTGCAAGGTTAATTCGCTATCCTAACCGAGTGCAGCATTCTGCACGTAACCCCTTAAGGATGAAGGCATTTTCACACTTGAGGATGAGTGTTGTCAGTATTTTGACACCTCCCTTGCCAACGGTATATTTCCTTTTCGCTTTTAAAGTACACAACCAAACTTATATAAGCAATTTAGTACAAAAATAATAAAAAAATAATAATTTCTACCTATTTTAAATAGGTAGAAATTGAAAAGGTTTTACATTTTGTAACACCCACGCCTAGTATTTACAGACAAATATCAGTATGTGTGACTTTCATAGCTGTAATAGGATTCACACGTTGCAAAAGCATTCCGCGAAAGTATCTATTTTTGAAAGCAGAACAACCTAGGGAATTTCGCAAGGGTCATGGCAACATTTTCATGCAGCTATTTCTTGACCAACGTTTTATAACGCATAGGACAAAAAAATGAATCGTCACTTTTCTTACAGCCTTTGTAATTTTGCTTAAGAATGTCCTTAAGAATCATAAAGGAAACATCAATTATTGACTGGGGTGTTTTAAAATGTATTGTTTATTTCACCTATTTCAACTTTTTCTCACGGCTCTCATCAGAGAGCATTGCAACATGACTAGAGACTCTCTCTCGAGGTATCTTCTAGCCCAGGGATCTTTATTGTGAGAACACCTGATAATATCATAATAACATCACTGGAATCTCTTCATATGCTTATTTTTGCCAAATGAGGTGTGTACTGATCACTCTACAAGCGTACTTGTTTTGAAACAGCTAATGAACACTAGTGAGAGTACAGATCCGACACTCCCTGGGTTTGAATAAGTATTTCTTCCTGGAACAAGAGCTGTGAAGAAGAACAAAGATACAGCCCTTACGTTTTCCCCTCCTAGCCTCAGATTTGCATAAAGTATAAAATTGATCACTCAGCCTGCATGTAATCAACTAATGAATGACTAGATCCTGAATCAATTAATGAAAGAGTAAAACATTTTAGCTGTGGAGGTCAAATTCGTGGGGGGGGGGGCATATTTCCCACCGCCAAAACGTCTTGTCATATTTCCTTTATAGAATTGAATCAGTATTGATTCATCCACTCATTAGATTACATTTTTTTATTATGTCCATAGGGTTTTAAAAGAATAGGATTTGTAGAGGGACTGCAAAAAGTCCTTCATGACTGACCTATGATGAGTCACAAATGCCCCTTAGCTACGGTGGGTTTTATAAAACATGATTTTAATAAAGTCATGAGTTTGTTAGGTACCTTCGTGCCTCAAATCCCAATCTGGCTGGACTGTGTGTGGTCCTTGCTGCACAGCCACCAGAGGGTGATATGCTGTTGTTTCTCTTTCAGGGCTGTATTGCCTGTCAAGCACTACATTTATAGGAAGCACATTTGCTACAAATGGTTACTAACTACATGTACCTGTTTTACAAGTTCTTTTACAAGTTCTATTGATCTGCTAACATATAGTCCTGTGATATGTCGTTTGCTGTCTGCCTCAATATAAGGCCATGATGAGAATGATTTTTATAACAATATTTTATCAGTAGTATCACATTGAAATGAGTTCTAAAAATATTGTGTTGGCGAATTTTACATAAAGCAGGCAGTGAAGTAGTTAAAAACTCTCCCTTAAATAAACACCCACAGCCAAAAAGAAGAAGGCTATGGGACAGACATACAGGTGATTGAATGGTCATTTAAATAGAGAAATTAATGTAATTATATATATATATATATATATATATATATATATAAGCAGCAGGGTTCTATACCAAAAGGTAACCCAGACAACCATTCAAATATCATCATCATCACCATCCTGTAGGATGGAGCGCCCAACATAGTATGTATAGCAAAAACAGATTTAATGCCCAAAAAACAATGGGGCTACTCATGGGATGGCAAAGGCAAGCAGGCACATTAAAACACAAAATGCAGGTCCCACAGTCTATCTCAAAAAACTCTCTCTGCCAAGATCAGACTTCGTCCCTTAGCCTTTCTAAATCATTGTAGTGGCTGTTGAGGTTCTTTCCATTTTAAAATAATTCTACTTTTTACATTACAAAATGTTTTTGGACAGCTGCATGTGAATGTGTTATAGCTCTGCTGTCCAGTATACAAGAGACACCAACTCCTTACCATATTGTCTTGTGGTAAACCGTAGAATGTCTCAGTCTTAATCACCCAGAAGCATAAAAGAACTACATTAAAAAAGCAGAGCTTTATTA
Source organism: Spea bombifrons (assembly GCF_027358695.1). Lineage (NCBI taxonomy): Eukaryota > Metazoa > Chordata > Amphibia > Anura > Pelobatidae > Spea > Spea bombifrons. Next base: position 114,253,491 of record NC_071087.1, on the reverse strand, counting down.
TCTCTTCTATAAAAAAAATTTCGCTCAGTGTATCATCACAACTGTCTACAAAGGCAGCCTCCAGGTTTGTAGATAAAAGGAGTTTATTGGAACAAAATCAAATCCTGTGCTAATTTACGTTAATATGTACAGTACTGAATTTAACGTTAAAATAAACTAAATAACTAAAGGGACTTGTACTTTAGTTGAAACAGCCCTCCACTTGAACATCAACTACAAACTACTTCATGTTTTCAATTATTTACCATACCTTTCTCTCATCCACAGACTCGTAGGTGGAAATATATTTCTTCATGACCGGTAATGCCAGTACTTGAAAGCGAAGTCGGAATTCAGTTAGGCCAATCCTGTCAGCATAACCTGTGGAAAAACACAGTTTAAAAGAAAAAAAAAACATTTAATTTTTGTTCAACATCAATGAATATAATATGATTATAATATAGTTAATATTTATTTTTCTAGAATATAATATACAGTGTTATCGTGTAGAAGAAGAAGAAGAAGAGGAAAGGGAGACGAGTTAACACTTCGCTGTATTGTGTACTCATACGGATGTAGGCAATAAACTGGTAGCTGGTTTGTAACTTGAACACCCGACAATATCATCAATGGGACAAAAACATACTGTAAAATGCGTTTTCACTTGAAGAATTATAACTTCATACTTTCCGTGAAACATTAAAATCAATACCAACATGTGCAGTCATTCTTATTACTTTATGGAATCCCCTGCTTGGCCACTTGCTGCCAGAACCTATGATTTCCCAAAGGCTTCACAATGACAATGTGAAAATATACCCTTTCAAATTTGACAGAGGTGAGAAGATAAAGAACGTTATTGATTAAAAATGGCCCTTTGCCTCATGATATTTTCAATTACAATATAAATACTCATAAGAAAACATATTCAACAGACAAATAACGACTAAGAATCAATTGTATCGATTATAATATAAAATACTTATTACAAACTAATTATTATATACAGGAACATATATTCAGAGCTTAGACACTTTTTGGGATGAGGGTGTTTACCTATTCATTGTTTAATTCATTGAAGTATAACTTGGGGTATAATATTCAGACCTCAAGCAAGAATGAGAGTATATTCAATAAGGCATGGATAAATACATAGCATGAATGTAAAACACAAGCAAGAAGACACAATGTTTAAAATAGTGATAACCGATATCCATCGAAAGTACAGCTGTGCTTATGGTGCTGTTATGAGCTGATAAAAAGTACACCTCTGAAACATTTACTGATATCACCTGAAACTTGCCATACTCATACTACTACTACTCATATTACTCATACGCGATAGTCAATGGCGTTGCTAAATTCCAAAATAGGATTTGGACTGAGGATGTGCATGTTACGTTGGCTTGGCTATAGGGTTTCTTTTTCTTATACATTTTGAATACATTTCTGTAGGAGTATAGTTCTTAGAAATTCATTTTCCTGGGAAATATACAGTTATTTGTCTTAAAAATGTTTTTTTTCCCAGTGAGGAGCCAGGAGACACTTAATATAACTCTGTGAAGATTATGGGGGCCAGTACACAGTTCTCCGATGTGCAAAAGAAGAGCAAGTCCATGGACTACAACTGCAAACAGACACTGCCAGCCAAGTGATGGGATACTGATATAGCACATTACAAAATAATTACAAGTGTTGTGGATAAGGCTGGGAGAATTTATTAAATACTAGTGTAGAATACACACACATCAACCTCCCAAAACAACCAGAATACCTATGGTAATAAAAATATATGCAGTATGAAACATGGGTCACCTTTTGTTAAATAAAACAACTCTATGTGCATTTCGGCACTAATGGGGTATATTTTGTTTGGCAAACTTCATGTTCTGTGGTCAAAGAAGGGGTGGAAAAATAAAGACAGCACTCTCCGTCTGATGGAAAATGTTGAAAACTTGAATTTCAAATTCAGAAAAATCTCATTTTGGATATTACAGAAAGAAATCTCTATTCATATAGAGAAAACTCTTCTATCAAGGTCTAGTCTATGAAACCTTAAGTCAAGGATGCAACGTAGCAATTACTAACTAGGTGGTTCAAGAACTAAAATAAAGCGGCAAGGACAAAGGAATAGTCGAGTCAACTGGGTAACGGAGACTCTGAAACTAAAATAACACTTACAGTATATTATGGACACTTAGAAATGTGTAAATTGTTTTATAGATTTTGGTTTATTAGAATGATAGAATATCAAAAAACATACATACACATATATACCTATATTATCACCAGCTTTCTAGAATACATGTATTTTACACTGGATACACTGATATATCCTTCAAGAAGACCCATCCATATAGGGCTTTCTAGAAGGATAGGCTTAGTAGAAGAGGGAATTCTGCACATGATATGATAAATATAAAAATATCTATAAATAATATCTATGTAAAATAACAGATTATATAGATGATGGGCATTCTCATATTGTGGAATCTCTGTGTGTTTTAAATAAAGGGAACTAGGCCTTGGAAAAATATTTTTAGGTACCGAAATGCATTGGAGTTGAGCATTTCAACTCACTGCCTTCACAGCGGCAATGACTCTGTATAATATCAGCAAGATCACTTTCAAGTAATCTCCTACACATTAACTTTCTGAATTGCAGTCATTGAGTGGTTTTTATTCCATCTATGACTGTGAAGCAGTTGGGATTTCAACAGCTTCATTTCTATTGACTCAAGTGAGAGAATGGGATCAGTTAAGTAATATTTTTGATATTCCTCTACACTCGGACACTACTATCAAATAAAACGGTCTCTAGTTAGGTCAAGCCTGTCAATTTATACTATATGCCTTCAAGAACGGTAACTTCAGGTATTTACGGCACTAATAAAATTAACGTTAATATGATTCTGCAAGAAATCAATTACACATTACAATTAAACAAAAGGTTAACGAGCTCTATGCAAACTAATATTGACTAACTCAAACCAACAGAAAAAGGATCATTTAACTTGTCTACCTATTTTTAACATTTCTCTATATAATGAAATATATATATATATATATAATGCTAAATAGCAGTTTAGTTATTTTTTCCAGTCAGTTGGCACGAACAGATGTAAAATCAACCATGTAAAAATATTATTATATAGACTGCAATGATCATTACTAATAAACGCTTGCATCCATTTATTTGTTTCACAAATAAATATATATATATTAGAAAATTGTGCACTGCTGCATGACTTGGTTGCCAATAGCCGCATTCATCAAATGAATCCGAGTAGCACGATTTCCAGAGTAAGGCACATATCTTCCATTATCTAACGTACCAGCAATAGCAATAGTCTTTGCCACCTCATATCCCATTCCAGACGGTATATTTCCATGTTATGTTTTACCAGATTAATGTAGACTGACTGGATATCTCCATTTCCAGGGAGCAGTCGCCTTCAGTAACTAGAAACATTTCCATTTTCAAAGTTCCATGGGTACTATGAATATATATATATATATATATATATATATATATTTTATTAAAAACACACAAATAATAGTATTCACAAAAAAATTACACAAATATGCATACATAGCAAGCATGGTTTTAGCATAGTTACTTACACTGTATCCACATAACTGCATAAAAATTCCCTGAATCTTACACAAATCTGATCACATTAGGTTAAAATTTCCATATATTGCTAGTGCCCAACCGGTGTATGTTGCAACTAGTATTTGTAATATCTGTTTCAATTTAAACCCATTTTTGTTCACAAATATACAAATGTTACAAATCTAATATAGATTTTTCTTACAGTGGGTATTCTCGTGAGTGTTGTGGGAGTTTTGGATTTTAAATACAGTTATATAAAATTTATGATAATCACTGGTTAACTTTTATTTATTTTTGATGAGCTTGTTTTGTTTCTCAGTATCATTCGAAACAGATCTGGCACACATTTCACAATTAAAGGTTGTATTTATCCTGACAAATCTGAAGAAAACGTGCTACTTGTTGGTTTTTTTATCTTAATGTCAAACATATAACATTATTTACGTTTTAAACATTTTCTCTGCAATATTGTCAGTTTGCTTTTTTGACAACAGAATGTCCTAGATTAGCTTTGATAAATAAATTATTCTATATGTCACAACAGCGAGTAAGCGAGAACAAAAGTATAGAAAATCCGTCTGTTCTAAATACAATGAAATACTCCTGACTGACATTGGGTTCGGGTTTAATGTTGTCTGCTGCAGAAGCAGGGGGTCCATGCTGGCAGATTTCTAAGCCCTAAAGGCAAACAAGCATGAACAAATTTAAATATTCATGTTAATTAGATTCAAATTTAAATATAAAGTATTAAAATTACTGGACGGTCTAGCACAGACTCCATAAAAACAAAAGAGAGCTGTAGGGTGAACCAAGCAGGTGGTTACCCCGTTCAGCTCATGGTTTCGTGATCAGGGAACTATTAAACATGGATAACAGGATGCCAAATCACATGGCCCAATAAATAAATACATATATAAATATAGGACCAGGAGGGCTATAAGCTTACTCTTCCGTACATATACACTATTGGGTTGTCATGTGCCCTGGACCATTCAGTAATGGGGGCTCAGTCCTCCTACCTCAACCTTTTCACCACCCCCACAGTGCCCTAACAATAAACAATTTCCTAAATTTCTTCCATAAGTGTGCTGTTATTCCACTCTGAACTATTTTCATAACCCTTTGTATCACAGGTAATAGTAACTTAATAATAAGTTTAATAATCCACAAGGAACATTTGCTGGATTTACTGTCCCTACCCTTCTGCGAGCTGCTTAGGGTCTGTGAGAGAGGCTACTCTGTTATTTAACTTAAGTGTATTATCTGGTGCCACTGAGAATGGGGGAAAAAGTTCCCAAAAAGTTTTTAATAAGTATTATGTAAAACATGAGCATGATTCAGGGAAAATGTACTGCTATTGATATTTTTGGAGTTCTCTTATGTGATAGTAAAAAAAATTAACAAAATACAGTGGCATAATTCTAAATGTAGTTCTGTCTAATGGAAAATATCTTGAAAGACCACTCAATATAGATGGGGGAAAAGAAAGCAGAATACCCAAATAAAACAAAAAATAATCCAGCCGGGTAAGATCGTTTGTTAAAAGGGTAATAGTCAGGGTAAGTATACTTCAAAAGGGACACTATACCAACAACACAAAATAGAAGATATACAAAAGGGGGAAACATAAGAGAAAATAAAGCTAGAAATGAAAGCGACCACTACTGATGCAATAACTGCATTAGTGTTCAGCCTATAAACAAATAAATGAGAATGGAATCAATAATATAAACTGCAGGAATTAAAGGGAAACTACAGTCATCATATGTATTTTAATGCATGAGGTAGCTTAGTAGCACCTCTTTCCCTGTTGCCCAGCTATTTGCCATGTAGGAAGTAGGTTTGGCCGAACAGATCTTCTGCCATGTGATATACCATCAAAGTACCTTAATATTCATTCTCAGTTAAGTATCCTGCCTAGAACACTGGAGTGTCTCTTTAAATGTGCAAGGTGAAGATTTGATATAGCTCATCAAAAACATATACACGAGTCCTGTGAGCGACACCATTGCTTCTACCGTACATTGCATGTTTAATTATTGAAAACCTGAGAGTGAAAGACATATAATTAATCTCGAATGGCAGCTGGTCCACCCCAGCCTTTAATTAATATATTCTTATAAGAACTAACCATTACATCTTCAAAGGCAAAAGAAGGAAGGGGTATAGAATGGGAGAGCTGAGGGACACCTGTTTGACCCCTACTATCATCTTCCGCCAGCTTGTGTTTGGCTGTGTCTCATGAGCTACGATGTCACAACCACTGCCGTTACCTCTTGCCAATAGAATATGTGGAATTTGTAAAATATTTCATTAATCTTTTTTCTTCGCCATAAATATTGGCTTTTGTTTGGTTTTAGAAGTGTTTCAGAAATGAGTTTTGCTCTCCTGGGGAGGTAATGATTTTGTTGGATGCTTGCATATTAAATACATTTCCAAAGAGTATTTAAAACAAACTGAAAGTAACATTATTATGTTTTCCCCATTTGTGTAGAAAATTAAAGCCAATGTTTTTAACTCCTGCTAATCTTATGTTACTTTGTTATTACATTACATTTATAAAGCACCAGCAGATTCCATAATGCTATTACAACGAAAGGAGAATACAAAATGAACAATAACTAAACTATAAAAATAACAAAAACAATGTGCTTACAGTCTATTAAACCACCTATATATTGATTAGATATTTGGTGCCCTAGCAGCATTTTTCTATACACCTTGATGATTGTTCTGTGTGTACAGCTAGAGCCCAATATCTATAAATATTTATTCTGAACTAAGTTCATCAAAATAGTATATAATAGCATATAGTTTTATGTGTAAATGTAGTACATTAATAATATATTGTGCCCAGAGGCTAATTTACAAAGACAAACATTAGGTGGCAGAAACTCTCATTATGCTATAGCTTTTTGACATAAATTGTTCCTAATATATGTAATAATGTTTGATTATTATGTTTTGAGGCAGCATGCAGCCATGTATCCCACCTCAGCTGAAAAGTGCTGCTGAATCTGTGTTTTCAATTATTTTTACACTGCACACTCTGAGGCAACGGACTTCTTTCCTAATATATTTACACCTTTTGTACCTTGTTGATAATGTTGCATTTTTTAAAGCAGCAGTTTCCACCAACAGGCCAGGATCTCTTTGTATCTTTCACTGAAAACATTTAATATAATGGTTATTATTATTATTATTATATTATTGAGATGCGTGTCCTCAAGCTGCAGTCCTTGCGTATTGGAGTTGGAAACTATTGATAAAAAACTGTTTGTTGGAATGATTTGGAACAAGTGGATAGGGTTTGGTCAAAATGGGAAGAGTGCAGGTAGTCCTCCTGGTAGGCAATGCAGCATCTTCATCTAGAAGAAAATGGACTTCATCTTCCACTACGATAACATGTTTTCCAGGACACACATTACCTATAGTGGCTTATGCACAATATTTAGCATCTCTGACTCTAAATAAGCCAGGACAATTAGGAAAGCAAAGTCCACCTCCTTCTATGTGATACGCAATTGCAAGGTGGGGCTTCCATGGGTGCATCCTGGTGCCACTGGTGCCTGGTAAGGTATGTACACACACCTGGCCATCCACATGATGTAAAAGAAAATGTGATTCATTAGACCTTTTCCATTGCTCTGTGGTCCGGTTCTTATGCTCACATGCCCATTGTAGGAGCTTTCAGTAGTGGACAGGGGTCAACATGGGCACCCTGACCAGCCTGCAGCTATGCAGCCCCATACGCAACAAACTGTGATGCACTGTGTTTTTTTACACCATTCTATCAGAACCATCATTAACCTTTTTCAGAAATTTGAGCTACAGTAGCTAGTCTGTTGAATTTGCCCACTGGTAAGCCTTCAAACCCCCCCCCACATGCATCAATGAGCCTGGCCACTCATAACCTTGTCGCTAGTTCACCACTTTTCCTTCCTTGGGCCACTTTTTATAGTGGGCAGTTTTGGAGATGCTCTGACCCAGTCATCTAGTCATCACAAATTGGCCCTTGTCAAAGTCTCTCTGGTCCTCCCCATCTTCTAACATCATCAACTTTAAATATGAAATGTTCAATTGCTGCCTAATATATCCCACCCCCACTGACAGGTGCCTGCCAGTGGTCATAATGTATCTAATATATATATATATATGAACAACACATTTAACCTGGACAAATCATGAGTGAAAATCAAACTAGGCAGAACCCACATTGTAGAGGCAATATATCCACCTTTTAAACGCAGCTCTGTCTAGCCATGAAGTACACATCTCTTACCTATCCTGCAGAGACGTATAGCATCTAATAGCTGGGCTCCCGCAAGCTGATTCCTTACATTGGGGACATCAATAGCAACATTAATTGGGTCTCCTGCTGCTCCTTTGCTCAGTGGCATGACTTTACATTCTGCACCATCCAACCCCGGTCTTGGGACCAGACAGTGTACAAAATGTACCTGGGACCGTTTAAGCAAATTCATCAAAGCATCCTAGAGCAAACAAGAACAGTAAAAATCATTACCATTGTTATATCATTATATGCCAAAACAAAACATATACTACTATGGTATGTTATATATTATTGCCGTCTCTATATATATATATATATATATATGAATGTATGTATGTTAGAGTGGGAGTGTATTTATAAATGCGTGTGCATGATTATGTAAGTGTTTGTGTGTTAACCAGAATGTGTATTTGTGTGTTAGCATGAATGTGTATGTGTGTGTGAGCATGAATGTGTATGTGTGTGTGAGCATGAATGTGTATGTGTAAGTGTGTGGGAAGGACTACATGTTAGCATGAGTGGGTAAGTGTGTGTTAGTGAGTATGTCTAAGCATAGTGTATCTGTGTGTTATGTGTGTTAGCGTGAGTTTGTAAATTGTGTGTGTAAATATGTGTGCTAATGTGTACGTGTTATGGGGGGGTAGGAAAAGGGCCAATGGGACCACTTGCCCTCTGAGCCAGAAGGTAGCAGCCCTCCCCTGGCTATAATGTAACATTTTTTAATGTATGACTCTTAATTATTTAATGTTTTGACTAAATAAGAGTGCAATGTATGGGATCTTAAAAGGGAAGATTAAGGGGCCAAAACCAGAAAAAGTTAAGGGATCTAAACATGTATAGCTTGGAAGAAAGGCATGACAGGGGGTATATGATAGAAACATTTAAATACATAAAGGGATCAACAAGATAAAGGAGGAGAGTACATTTAAAAGAAGAAAAACTACCACAAGAAGAGGGAACATTCTTAAATTAAACGGGCAAAGGTTTAAACGTAATATCAGGAAATAGTACTTTACTGGGGGGGTATGCATGGAATAACCTTCCAGCAGAGGTGGTAGTTGTCAGTACAGTGTACAGTGAAAGAATTGGGCAGATTGGGCTGAATGGTTCTTATCTGCCGACAAATTGTATGTTTCTATGTAACACAAGTGGAAAATGTACGAATGCACAAACTTTGAGCCTTTTGTTTCTATAGATTTCCTAAACTACATCTTAATGTAGGTACTCTTAAAGCCGCTGCTCTAGGCAATCAGATAGTCTGTCTTAAACTACATTCATAACCTATATGTTGGATTAAGAAAGACACCCAGAAACAAATGCTGCCAGTATGAAAACAAACAGACTTCAATCATGGACAGCCCACTTTGTAGACAGGTATAGGTGGCACATAAAGAGTTTAAGGTCCAAGCTGCCATCCTGTTTAAAATCATAAATGTGTGAGAGGATGCGCAGCTGCAAGGTAATTTGCTTCAAGCATCTCTCCAACTCATATAACATTCTGTCTCAAACTTTAGATATACAGCCTTGAAAGTCTGGCAATTCTTTGAGCCTTTTCGACAATTCATGTGAAGGTTAAAAAGAAAAAAGTAGATCAAATATTTCCTGCCATGCTGGTTTTTAATGCTAAAATAAAACTCAAAGAGGTAGGCATGGTTTTATACTTTACATTTGAAAGTTCAAAATGTTTAGTAAACAAGACGTTCTTTAATATGCAAATTCTACCATGTTTATTTAAAAAACACAATATAGAAATTATACAATTATACAGTGCATGCTATTACTGAAAAATACTAGTCTTCAGTTTAGTAAAGACTTTAAAGCAGAATGATAATTCACAGTTGTGATATTTGTTGCTAATGGTCCTCACAGCTTTAATTGTGGCATATGGCATAAGCACAAAACTAGAAAGGGTATAATTATAATTTATGAATTAAAAGCAGAATTCCTACGTTAAAAATAAACACTTTTACTTCAACACCTCTCTCTCAGAAGCATACTCAGTCAAAGGCTCAACTTTCTGAAGATGACGCCCTGCAGTACTCACCATCTGAAGCTTGATTTGGGCGCACACTGACCTCCTCCTTACAGCTGCAAAGCTGCTGGCAAAGGTTTTTCTCACACAACCAATTCTCTGCAAGGATTGCTGTGACTTTCCCTCCATGCCAGCCACAGAGCGACATATCAGCGGAAACTTTGCTCGGGGTAAAAACAAGTCCTTCACATAGTCCCTGGCACACAAAATCAAGACAGATCGTTACGAGACGTAACAAGCTTTTTGCCAGTTTCTTTCTTGCCAGATCATCCAGCAAAGAGCCTATTCTGTTGATTTACTGATAAGAATGCAGACATAGGCTTCCCAATTGTGCTTCTTTTGGAGAAAAAGTCCATCTCTAAAGACCAGGTCCATCTGTTTTTCATTTACATTCTGGCATATCTTTTTTCCAGAAGCTCAAAATGTATCAAAGCTCCACATCAATAAACCTTACAAATATGTGTTTGTATTGTACCAAATATATCTATTAGACTAATGCATTCAGATTCATATCAATTTAAATTTAAACAAAATTTGCCAATTTCATTAATTCACACGAGTGTCCAGAAACAAAAAAGGGATCCCAACGGAACAAATGAAAACAACGCAGAGAGCTCAGAATGTATGTTTGCATTTCATAACAGGGCCTAACAGGGTTTTTGGTCCATTTGCACAAGTCTTATATCATTCCCCTAAGAAAATGCATTCAAATATCACATAACTGATTTTAAAAAAATGAATATATAGTTACTGAATGACTACTGGCCTCTATTAAGAGACCTGATAGGTAGGATTTTTGAAAGCAAGAAAATATGGCAGACTAGATGGGCTGAATGGTTGTTATCTACCATCAAACTTTATTTCAATGTTCCTATCAACAAGAGACCAGTTAGACTAATTTAATATAATAGAAACACTGGAAAACACATTTACGGCACTTGATTAGTCTGTAATGCAACATAAGAACGCAAAAGTAATATATCATTATATCTTAATGGTAGTTCCCCTGGAGGCAACCTTAGATGTATTTATAAAGAAGAATGTGCATCAACAGATACAAGTTATACCACTTAGAGCTGCTTTGGCTCTGATAGAAGTCTTCGATCAATGACAAGTTGTTTTTTATGGGAAAAAAAAACATCAAGAAAGTGACTATAAAGAGTTTCAATTTTGAGTAACACTGTATTCTAGTATTTTTGTAACATCCAAAGAAACCTTAAAAAGGCAGGATCATGTACATTATATACAGTCGTGTGAAAAAGAAAGTACACCCACTTTGAATTCTATGGTTTGACATAATAACAATCATTCCTTAGCAGGTCTAAAGATTAGGAAAATACAATCTCAGATGGACAACGCATGACATATTACAACATTTCATGATTTATTAATCATGATTTGCTAAGTGGCAGGTGCTGCTAATCAAATGCCCTTAATTCATTGATCATCAAGTGTGGCCACCTCTATAAAAGCCAAAGTTTTAGCAGTTTGCTGGTCTGGATCATTCAGGTGTGTGTTAACACAATGCCAAGGAGGAAATACGTTAGCAATGATCTTAGAGAAGCAATTGTTGCTGCCCTATCAATCTGGGAAGAGTTATAAGGCCATTTCCAAACAATGTAAAGTCTATCATTCTACAGCGAGAAAGATTATTCAAAAGTGGAAAATATTAAAGACAGTTGCCAATCTTCCCAGGAGTGAACATCCCAGCAAATTCACCCAAAGGTCAAACCTTGCCGTGCTCAGAGAAATTGCAAAAGACCCAAGAGTTACATCTCAGAAAGGCTTCAGCTTGCATGTTAAATGTTAAAGTTCATAACTGTATGATTAGAAAAAGACTGGACAAGTATGGTTTGTGCTGCCAGGAGAAAGTCTCTTCTTTCTAAAAAGAACAGCAGGACGGCTTAGGTTTGCTAAGTTACATCTAAACAAACCACAAGACTTCTGGAACAATGTCCCTTGGACAGACGAGACCAAAATGGAGATGTTTGGCCATAATGTACAGCGTCACGTTTGGCGAATGCCAAATCATTAAGATGACCAGACAAAAATTCCCATGAAAGACTAATGTTTACATTGTTTACTGTTTCAGACTGGTAAGTAAAAAACAGTAAAAGGTGTGCAGGTTAAAAATGATCAGGAAAGAATCTTAATATGTATCGTCTCTATAGTAAAGTAGAGATACGGGAGATGTGAACATTTAAATACTTACTGAAAGGAAGTTTATTTCAGAGGAGAGTAAAAAAAAAGGTCATAGTCTAAAACTAGAGGATCAGCGGTTTAGATGTAATGTAAGGAACTTTTTATTTTACAGAGAGGGTGGTAGATTAATGGAAAAGCCTCCCATCAGAATTGGTGGAGGCTAATACAGCGAGGGAATTTAAACATGCATGGGAATAGGTATCGTGAATCTAAGACAAGACCAATGAGTTCCTTCATCAGGAAAAATGTGCAGGCTAGATTGGCTGAATGGTTCTTATCTGCGGTCAAATTCTATGTTTCTATGTAAATATTATCCCCTTCCTTATGACTTAGATTCTCTCTAGCAGGATTACTGTCTTTAATAAACCTGGCTCTTAGATACTCTTTCCACGCACCAACGATGTTCGGTATACAATAATAATCCTATGATAAAATGGCTCTGTAAAAACTGCTGTGAGTACAGTGAGACTCATGTTGGTCTGAAATATTGTGCTAGGCTCATTCCAATCAGGATCCAAAACCTCTGCTAATCTGTTTTCCTCTCCCACTGCAGGAATTAAAGACATTACTAAAACAAATGAACAAAATCAAATTGTTTCAACTTATGTCACTGCAAGTTATATTGATTAGAGGTGTAAAAAAGCATAATGTCCTGATTATGTTTCAATTGAAATTGCATGTAGGTGCTTTCCCGATAAAGCTATAAAAGTCAGCTGGCTCAAAGTGAGTTTTAATGAAGCTAATCATTTAAGGTCTGACAGAATGCAGTACGAGTCCATATTTCTACTGCCACCTGAATACAATGCCTTCCTGAGTGTAACTTGTCTTATTCTTTCAGCCACAAAGGCAAATTGTATTGAATACATAATTATTCTAAAGGAGTGATTATAACTTCTAATGGAGATATAAAACCAGTACAGAGAGTTAAAAATGTTCATGCACATCGTTGAAATTGGGCAGTACAATTAAAGTGTCTATCTGCATAATTGATGTATTTTCTCTGTTAATTGATAGATCAGAGCTTTAGTGGGTGCAGTGCTGTTAAGAGCTCAGGCTAAGGATTTTTTTTATTTTAATCTAGAGGGTACGATGGCTAGTGGATGGTTAGCGATTCTCCATCAGCAATCCCATTAAATAAAATTGTGGGGACACAGGTTGGAGGATGTCGAACATAATCTAAGAAGGAAGTAACGTTTGGGGAGAACTGGAAGGAGAGAGGACATGATTGAGCAAGAATAAATCTGGCCCCATCACATGCTTCCCCCTAATTATATAGCTGCTTATGCAAGAGCCTGATTTGAAATATGCTAATCGAGTCCTAGTACTTATTCACATAATGAATATATAATGAAGATATACTGGTACAGAAGTAGGCCTGCGAGAGTTGTTGTTCTGATCTGGGGTGGAGGCAATTTTATAGTTGACTTTGTTCAGGAGACGTAGTCTGTGGTTGGCTTCTGATCAGGGCAGGTAAGCCTGTGAAGCTTAACTCCATGTATGCCTCTGCAAATGGCAAGGAACGTCTTGAACTCTTCCAGAACCTGAGGACCCAGTTGGAAAGCACCAGATCACTATTCACTGATCGGGGGATGTAGCTTCTCTGTTTGTATAGATAAGCTGCACAAGGCTTCCAAGCTTCTAAGAACGACAATATCAGAGGTGTCCCTGAGGGATGATATAGGCAGATTGGGCCTGACTCCATTAACTTTTCATGGAGCAGCCCTGATGGCCTAACACATTCCAGGATACAGTTTGTGTTCACTTCCTTCACAGTGAAGAATAGGCAGTAGACATGTGCAAATGGGCCAAAAATAATTTGGAAAGCTTTTATGGTTCATTACTGTGTATATATATATATATATATATATATATATATATATATATATATATATACTGATCTGTAGACTTACATTTTCGACAGCTGGAGTACCTCAATGGCATTTTCGGCAGACAGGTTTAGTTTGGCTTTATTGATCCAATTTGTAACATCATATCGAACCGGGTCCTTACCCAGCTGATGGTGGATTTCAAACTGAAGTGCTTGTTCACATTTACGGAGGGGTCCATTAACTGCAAAATACATCAAGCAGAAACAGTAAAAGATTAAATTATCAAGTAAGCAAGTACTGTCCCATACTTTAGGTCATAATACAAACACAACAAATAAGCTCTGGCACACAACATATGAATATATTTTCTGTACAGGCCGGCTTGATTGAAAGCAGGTATAGTATGCATGGAATTATATACAGTGTGTACAGTTAATGTACAGTTAGCTTTTGATGTAATAAACTACTTTTGTTAATGTATAGGGTCTAAATATTTATTAGCTAACAGTCAGTTCCAGGCGACTGGAGTGAGATTAAACATTTAATCAGGTTGTTTTAAGCATCGTTTATAAAGGATTGTATGAACGGTGTTTTATAGGTGATTGCAAATCAGGAAAATTACAAAAAAAAATATATGGCTTTTGGAAGCATGCAAGACCATTTTTCTTACAGTTTTACAGCAAAAGGTGTAGTATTCGCTCTTTACACATCAACACATAATTTAAAATTTGTTTTATGCTTTCTTTTGTAAACTTATGTGCAGATATGCATTTGAACAGTAGTACAAAATCAATATCATATATTTCTTATATAGTTCTACTATGAAACCTTATTAATATAAACCAGCTTTAAGCTAAGACCCTAATTCATAACTGGTAAGGCAATAACTTATCAACTTGCCAGTCCCCAAATACCACAAGCATGCAATAATTATAATATTGTTGTGTGATCAGTAATCATTAAGTTCTGACAAGTGAATGGCTTTGAAGGGCAAGGCTGGATAACCTTGTATTATCCAGATTTATATGTGACCTAAGTTCTTGTGTTAAAATACATTCTCATTAACATATTTGAACTCCAAAATAATATATGCCCACAGCTTGCTCACCTTGCTTGTCATCACCTTTGCTTTCATAATAAGAGCATAAGCGTTGGAGAACCGTGTTATCACTGGAACCTTGGATCAGGACATCTTCATCAAGAATCGAAAAGAGACCCTTCTTCTCTTCCATTTGATTGCTGGCTTGAATGTTTAACTGCCAAGCAAAAATGTAATCAGTGTCTAAAGTATCTAATTTATTTCAAGACCTTAAAAATACCACATTGATCAGCAATGCTAGAATCACAAATACAAGAAAAATGTACTACAATGAATTATCCACTACCTCCACATTTGGACAAAGCAGATGATATTTGGTGCAATACTTCCTGGCAAACAGGAAGTATTTTATTCATTGATACTGGTTCGTTATGAAGCCCATACGCAAATTTCCCTTTTATTTACTCTTAGATGCATATGAACATTAAACGGCATTCCCTGGTGGAAGTAAAGGTCTTCATTTGTTGACAGACTATGTTCCTCAAACTCCAGTTGTACATCCAAAGACTTTAGTTTTAATAGCAGATCACAAAGCCTCAGTGACCTCAATATATACGTATACATGTGATTGTTGTTCTATTTTTACTATGATATGAGAAAAAAAAATGGGTGAAGAAGGGAGTTGAAGGAATCCCTGGTCATCGACTCAAGGTAAAGAAAGCAATTTGAACATGCAATTAAAAAGCACATTTCACAAAGTAAAATAACAGGCAACAGTGTAGTCGGAAGAAACAAATGCATCCACAGGCATCTGAAATGCACTTTGATCCATGAAAAAACGAAATGCATGTTATCATGAACACTACATTATGAGAATGCGGTTAATGCCAAAAGCAATGGTTACAGGAAGGAAAGTCAACTAATAATAACATTTCAACATTTCATCTGTATGTAAGCTAGCATGATGTATCCTTAACATTTCCTCACACACAAAGTGTATCCTGACATTTTTTTCATGACAGGTACCCTTTAAGTGCACTTTCCAAGCAAAACCCTGTAGTAATACATGGCTAAAAATGTTCCATTTGCATTATCAAAACTTTATTTTTTATTTAAAATATAGGTTATGTGAAAACCGCCTTACTTTATTAAGCAAAGCAACAAATGCATTTCACCTGAGCCATAAAAGTTGTCACTTACATCACACAATGAGCAAAGATTTTGGTATCTTAATATGTAGTCTCCTTGGTCACCATCTCCACAGAGGCCACCTTGACTACCATCATTACACAACATTTTTATTTAATACATTTTTTACTCTTCTTTATATGCTAACCAAATAACTAATGTCTCTAGAACACTAAAACTCGCTAGTCACCACGGGAGATTTTAAAGCATTTAGCATATTTATGGGCCCTCGCTGGTCTGTCAAGCAAAGTCATAAATAAGAGTATGCTCCTTAATGATTTCAGTCTCTGCTTCTTGGCACCACTTAAATCTATTTTTTCAGTGTTGCCTTTTATAAAGTTCAGAAGACATACGGCTGCCTTTATGTCTCCAGACACATTTGCTTAATGTTATTCTGCATAATGTCTGTGTCTCATGAGATGCATCACTCAGATAAAATAGCTATTCATAAACTTCACAGAGCCCCAATTTTGTGTTTTTTTTCATGTCGTAAATAACAAATGGTATCTACAAGTTACTGTCCACTTGTGTTTGAATATCAGAAAAGCCATTTATCACAGAGGGATTTTTTTTGCCAGGTAAGATGAAAGTCATAGCCACACATATTAAGAAACCATAATAAAAATGTAAGTATTTGGAACATTCCTAATTAAAGACATTTGACTGACGCTAGTGTCTTTTGTGCTTGCTTCCACTTCCTATATCCCCATTTTCATAATGAAATATCAAGGTCAAATGAAAATAAAAATAGCTTCTATGTCTCCCAAGCATCCCTCGGTCAGTGGAATAGTCCTGAAATTGCATTTTGCAATCAGAATTGTTCTTCCTGTAAGCAATTCAGTCCAGAGAAATGGGGCTCAATTCAATGACCTGTACAAAATCTATATTTGTGCAAAAAAAAAAAAGAGCACACAAAAAACTATAGAAGCAGGGTCGGACTGGTAATGATGGGGCAGCCCTGGCACTTTAAGGCCCATGAGTCAGTATGGGCATCCTGACTGGTCAATTGCTATGCAGCCCCATACGCAACAAACTGCGAAGAACTGTGTGTTCTGCATTAACTTTTTCGGCAACTTGAGCTATACTAGCTCATATCCTGGATTTTAACACACGGGCCTGCCTTTGACCCATGTGCATCAATGAGCCATGGCCGCCCATGACCCTGTAACAGGTTCACCGCTTTTCCTTCCTTGGTAGGTTTTCACAACTGCAGCTCTTGTGGGGTGTTACTGGTCTGCAGTGGTCGAGATGCTCCGACCGAGTCCTCTAGCCATTACAATTTGGCCCTTGTCAAACTCGCTCATATAATTGTGCATTTATTCTGCTTCTAACACAACAACTTTGAGGATGAAATGTTCACTTGATACCCAAAAGATCCCACCGACTCACAGGTGCCATGATAACAAGATTATCAGAGTTATTCACTTCACCTGTCAGTGGTCATAATGTTATGGCTGATAAGTGTATATAGTTAACAGAGCCCATTACTGTGACCAAGCTTTATAAATATACATATATTTGTTGTGTATTAAATATATTCAAGCATATAGCTAGGGGAGTGATATTAGCTTAAAGTAATCTCAACTCTTAAATTCACCGTGTAATATAATTTTGACATTCTACGTATCTCCTCAAAGAGACAAAAAAGCTACAGTATGGATTTTGAATCCATTTGAGTATTAGATCTATGAAAAAATATTGAGCAGGTGGTAAGCCCCGAAGTATTGTATTCCTGCTGACAGCTTTAGAATATTACAACATCTGGACCTTATTTCACAGTGTATACATCTCAATTACCTGTCAGAATTGTCATTTGTTTATTTAGAAAGAATTTTACCAGAAACAATACACTGAGATTTATTTTCAAGAATGTCCTGGAGAGTGGCAAATAAAGCAACACAATAAAAGGTTACATTGTAAAATAATTACATACAAAGGAATAAGCATTACACATTAACAATTTCTCAGTCCCGGTGATGTAATATTGTAGTGAGATTTTATGTTTTCTGGACGGTTACTCCACAATTATGAAAGATTTAAGAAGGTGGATTGAACTGCTTCCTTCTGTTAATGACCATTAATGAGTTGCTGAAAGGGCATCAGAGGGTGTAGGATGTATAGAGAGCTTAAGTATCCATATTGCTCAGGTAGGGAAGTAGCTTTACAACGAAGTGGTTGGTGTTTCAGTGTAGATTATGGTGTCATCTGCATACACATGAACAGTATTAGAGACCCTGGGTGGGTCATTCATGAATAATGAAAAAGACTAGGGGCCCCGGGGGACTACACAAGTAACCTGAAAGGAGGAATGGGGGGACTGTTTGCAATAGACACATCTTGGGTTCTATATTATAGTATAATAAGAGTAGGAATGATGTCACCAAAACAAATTGGCACTAATCAACAGATAATTACCATAGTTTGTTTCTGTATGCTGTATTCATGTTTATTTGAAATGGTTAAACTACTTGACAGCTAACTATTTTAACATAGAAACATTTGACGGCAGATAAGAACCATTGAGCCCATCTAGTCTTTCCTTAAGGTCCAAAACACTGATAAAATATTTTATCAGTATTTGAGCTCTCAGCTAAGATTTAAGATATTACTCTCATCTTAAATGTATCTTAAAAAAGGAAAACGAAATTGTGCAGCTTCTCAAAGGCTACAACTTTCCTATTCTTTCACTTAATTGAGATATCCATTTTGCATAGATTCAGACACAAATTGGTGCATACGGTATATATACTTTGGTTATTGAAATCAGAAAATGAGATTTCTGTCTAATTTACCGTAAATCCTCCCCTGACTAGCCCTACTGAAACCAGAAAGCATTGGTATGTACACTTCCTGCATGTGCTCAGTACCACCTCCATTGAATTAATTGACTTAGTAGCTAATCACCAGTATGCCAGCATTAATGGGTGCTCAGATGGTATACAGTACGTGTAATTTGCTGCTGCTGCTGCTACTCCCATTGTCTGATTTCCAGGCACTGTCCTGCTCTTATGCTTGAATGCCCAGCTGTGTCTCTTTTGCTGGCAGGGGGGATCATTGGCCAGTTATGGAGATTAAATTGATCAAGATCTGCACTTCACAGAGAGGCTTAGCCTGAGATGAGACCATATGGCACTTTTGCTAAGAAAGAATGAAGAATGTGCTCCTGTCTCAGTGAAATCCAGGAGGCGATTCACAAAATCTTAAACTGACAATAAATGATGTACACCTGAGCTTTCCTAAGCCTATGCATATAATTTTAATTGTGCTAATATTGAAAAGCATTACTATCAGTAATATCTTCTCACTTGTTATCATTGTCTTTGTTCAAGTGAGGAGTGTTAGAGCCTGCCTGCGCTTGCATACCAACTCCATTGCTTATTTCTGGCACACCTTAGATTGGTTTACCTACCTCTGGTTTACACATTGAACCCAGCAGTGCCCTGTCCACACTATTGTAACATAAGCATTTATTACAAGTTACATTTTCAGTGCATGGAAATGGGACAGACGTGTCTTCCATCCCGGTTTATATTACAAATTAGGAGATTGATTGTTCCTTACCTGTAATGAAGTCTGGTCAATGATAGAGGTTGTGGTAAATGGGGAGTCATCTGGCAGTTCAAAAGGCACCTCAATATTCTCCTTGAAAATGCATACAAAAAAGATTGCTAAGCCTTGATACAGAAGCCTCTCATAATAAATATGAGTAAAATGTAGTTGCTCTGGTTCAAATGCCAACCATAGGGAGTGCCTAATCCTATAAAAGCAGTTCTACGGATATGAAATATGGCACGCACAATAGCCTGGATTCAGTTACCCGATACATATTTATCTCTGGTATTTGGGCAGAAAGTCTCCCATAGATGCCAACAGAACATTTTGTTATAAAAACTAGTGATACATGTTATGATTTGGAATACAGACAGTGTATTTGACATGAAATGTTGCAGACTGCATTGTGTTGCCTACAGCTTTTATACCAAATGGCCAATATAAAAAAATAATATAAATAGGATCACAGTTTGAGAACCACACTAAGAACATACTCTATGCTATAGCAAGACAATGTCACAATCCCAGTTCAAAGGGGTCCAACATGACAGAAAGTGTAAAGCTTGCAGAATTTGCAGTGACTTTAATCTTACCTCTCTGAACCTCTCTATTGTGGCAGTAAAAGTCCTCTTGTTATATAGACCCTGCAAACGCTCTTGTACATAGTTATGACAAAGCTCTTCAAAGGTGGCTGCCCTCTCCTTCTTCTGATGGCGTGGATTTTGGAATCCAGGATTATCAACCACCATAATGGAAGCAAGGGTCAAGAGGGTGGATGACAAAGACCTTAAAAGGAAAGTTGTACTGATTAAGTTTTCTATAGGAAAATATAAACATTCTAATGGTCAAGCTTTTTAATGCTGGGCATTTCTTTACCTGCAATCCCCATAGTTTAATAGCACCTTGTTAGGAATTTAATGAATTAAATACAATGGGAAAACAGCAATTGATGGAATAATGAAAACACATCTTTACAACTCAAAACTAATCCTAGCATTTCTTTTTCAATCTACTGCATCTTCCCGACAAACTGGATGCATATATCCATGCGATGCCAGTTTGTACGAACAAATAGAATGAATTACTATATATATATATTTTTTATTTGCGCATTTCTTAAAGGGTACATTTCATTCACATATCAAGTCATGCTTTTTGCAGTGTCCCTGCAACAGGTTGAAGTTAAATGATTTCCATGTCAAGATAAGATATAGTAAGATCTGCATGCTTTTTGGGTATGGTCAAGTGCATCCAGAGACTTATGGTATAACATTAGTGTTTGAAGGAGTAAATGCTGCTCTACACTAAATACATAGCTACATAGATAAGATGTATTCCCATTTCCAAATGGGACCAGAAGCAATGCTCTTTAACATTCATGCTTATTAATATTTATCAATAAGCACATTATGATTATGAAGACCATCAGACTTCAGTGTATTACCATTATTATAAATATCCATCACTTCCTGCATTTAACTCCGTGGGAAGAGTTTTAAGAAAACGTATTTCGTATTATGCATGTAGGAGAAGCTCACTTGGATGAGAAATCTGGACTGTATTCGATTTTAAACACTGTAATACAAAGCAGTATATTGTACCTGTTTATAAGAGAGACAATGGCTGCGAAAAGTTCTTCGTAAAGACCAGCTGCCATCCCTTCTACACATTCTATACCAGTCATTTTCGGTCCTGCAAGAAACGTTTACAGATGAAGCATTAATACAGCATTAGTACAATCAATTGTAATAACCAGCATTTCATTCTAAGGTTTCTATTAGAAGGTTGGGTTAGCATATGGGGCTTCTGGTCTTTAGCCACAACTTAACTTTAAGTGCCACTTGAATACTAAAAGCTACTGTACATTTGTGTCTTTGTAGCCAAACTTACTCCTTAGCTTTAAATTGTGCAACCATACCAGATCCTTTGCAATGAGTGGTGCATGGATACAAGCAACCTAAGTGCCACCTTCGTAGTAGTTGCACCATCTGCTCCTTAAAGTCTACAGCCACATTTATTCTTTCCTTGCCATTATTCATTCGTTCCTTACCATTATGTGGATTTGTATACTAAGGAGCACAAATAGTAATTACCATTAGTTGGCATTTGACTCCAGCTGTGACATGTGGTATATAGACAGCTGGATCCCACATCTATAAGATAAAAGTCTAAATATATATTTTCAGCTTAGATGAACCTAGAGACTTAAAGGTGCTTTCATAAAAATAATGATACTGAATATTTTAATGTAAACTCAGATATGTTGACATACCTATTTGATTACAATAACTGTACAAACAGAATTGCAGAAAATGACGGTGATACCTAAATCAATAAATAATATTTATTATATCCTACATTAAGTAACCTTATGGCATCTCAATTTATAGATCCTTGTTTTGAACCATTGCAATAGATCACTTTTTACTTATATGTCCCAGAGTTTACACTAAAAAAATATAACCACTCTGGATCGTAAAAGACGTAGAAAAAAATAAAGTTAAAAATATCATATTACGATGATAGTCTATATATACTTAAATGATAAAATTTCATATTTGCGTCCTTTAAAGAGAATACATGTCAGATTAATAATTTATTACAATACTTGATGTGGTAATGTTCTGCACTTTAGCTGCTACAGCCGAGTTTTCATTTTCATAAATATGCCCTTAAGAACAATCAATATAAGAAGCTCAATGCTATGGATACAAGTAACCCACGGGGGGAACAATGATACTGTTACTGGTATTAAAGCATTAAAGGAGAAATGAGATTGAGTGATTTTTAGACGCACTGTTGCAGGCAAGTACACATTTGGGTAATATATCATGATGTATGGAGCAGAATCAATCAAAAAATAATAAATAATAGGCGCACATTGGATGCAGAGGATATGTGCAATCCAAAAGGTATTTATCTGTTGCCAATTTCTATGTTCCTATTTTTTAAATCCCGGCTGAGTATTTTCTGTACACCTGGGTCAGTTGCTAGGAAACAGATCATCTTCACAGTCTTCTGGGTTCTTTCCTTGGCAGATATCAGAATAATAAAAGCGCTGGTCATTAAACTGAAAATGCCAAGGTCCTCGAACATTGCCTCATGCAAATGCTCAAACATACAGAAAGATGCGGGAATCAACACAGATGGAACGAGAAACATTTGAGAAAATCTACAAGAAGCAATAGTTAAACACAGGTACCCAATGTTTCCTTCTATGGAATGGCAGGTGTTTTTTTTTTGGTTTTGTTTTTTTTCTAAAAGACTATTTTTTGTTGGAAGTAAGTACTTGGTCGGCCACAAGACTTAATTGCTTCCCACATTTCACAAGTTCATTTTTAGATGCTGCTATCTAGTTAATTGCAATCATATAATCTTATAATGGTTAGTATGTAAATACAGTATGTTATGTACTATATTGTTTATCTTAGAGATATTTTAGATCAAAAGTTTAATACTATAATTTATGAATATGCAGAAATTACAGAATCATGAGAATGGGCATATGAGGAGTAGTCCGCACAGGGCGCCACAACGCCTAAGGCCGGCTCTGCCTGTGAAGTCCAGATACATAATTGGAAGCAAAAATAGATGATAGATTGGTAGGGGCGCCAAGCGGTTGCTCGTGAAGTTCTCAGTAACCGCTCGGCGCCCCTTACTCTCCATGACTCCATCGCGGTGCCCGCATCTCACGTTGAGCGCCGGACTATTCCGACGCTCAACATGAAGTGCTGGCAGAGCGAGAAGACGGATGCCTCCCACTCTCTCCACAGGACTCCGGCAACAAGGTAAGTGTGGGGGGGGTAGTTTGAAGGGGCAGAGGGGGGGTGTAGTTTGAAGGGGCAGAGGGGGGGTGTAGTTTGAAGGGGAAGAGGGGGGGTAGTTTGAAGGGGCAGAGGGGGGGGTAGTTTGAAGCGGCAGGGGGGGTAGTTTGAAGGGGCAGAGGGGGGTAGTTTGAAGGGGCAGAGGGGGTAGTTTGAAGGGGCAGAGGGGGGTAGTTTAAAGGGGCAGGGGGGTAGTTTGAAGGGGCAGAGGGGGTAGCTTGAAGGGGCAGAGGGGAGGGGTAGTTTGAGGGGGGGTAGTTTGAAGGGGCAGAGGGGGGTAGTGAGGGGGGGCACCAGAGGAGTAGTCCGCACAGGGCGCCACAACGCCTAAGGCCGGCTCTGCCTGTGAAGTCCAGATACATAATTGGAAGCAAAAATAGATGATAGATTCTACATTTAATAACTCAAAGGACTATTAACATATGATCTCATAGGTGTCATCCTTCTTCATGTGCCCGTTTAAAGAAAGTGCTTTAAAGGTTAAAAAAAAAAAATATGTAAAATGTACACGAGTAAATCTGTTAAATTTATATACATAGTTACACAAACAACTCCAAGGTTACCACTACTACTACTACTACTACTACCTAACTAATCAGTTAACATTTTCATTACGGACTGTACAAATGACAATGGTTTGTTCGACAGAATAGCCACACAATTAGTGTAAGTCAGCGTTTCTGAAATAATAGGTGCAAAATCTGTATAGTTGAATCTATAAATAACCCAATAATTGGAGGAAACCCCTTACCTGTCTTTGTGTCATCGTCTTGGCTCCCACCCCTTGTTCCTGAGGTTACTTGTTCAATTATCTGCTTCAGGTGGTGTTTGAAGACGGCTGTGGAAAGCTCTTCACAATCGCATCCCAACACATTGGCTGCATTGTTTGCCCACTCAAACCTCATGAACTGCTTCCTGCCCACTGGAACCATAAAGACATCAAACACGTACGTCAATAAACACCAATCAATACATGATACATAAGTACGCTATAAGTGCAGTCATATGTGCCTCACTTCTATACATAAACATAATGATGTGTAAAATGGCAGCTTTGATTTTCACAAAACAATAAAACAGCACCAAGAATGCTCAGCAGTTTGTTAATTTAATACGCAAGTTTATCTCATTACATTGTGTGTATAATTTCTACTTTTTTCTAATATTTTTTTCTAATATTTCTACTCGCAATGCAATATAACAATGATACATAAAACCACTTGGCCTGTGGCTTTCTACCTATATATGTTTATGGAACTGATAAGTGAATGTAATAGCTATTACATAGTGGATTACAATGTTTCTACATCTGATTTTTAGCAAATTGATGGAACCTTACAGTACAAGATTAAGACATTCTAAATGTTTCCATTTGCAGATGTTTTTCTAGCACTTAACAAGTATGAATCAATCACTAGCCTGCTATCTGCTTGGCAGTACATTAACAGGTAAAAAATATGATACATGTATTTATTCTTTTTTTCAGAAGCTTGAAGAAGCATCCAATTCGATTAGAACATTTCCAGTAACACACAGGGTAAAATTCCCATGCATTAATGCTTTGAGAAACAGTATGTTCAGTAGAAGAATTGGTAATTCTCACTGGTATATTGTTTACTTAACCAGTGTCTACTCTAGAGGAATAAGTATTTAGCCCCATCTTTCACAGACACCATAGGAGTTCAAAAAACACATTTATTGTGGCAAAAATTTATTTTGGGTCTCTTTCTTACTGCTCAAAACTATTAGGATACTCAGTGGCAGAAAAAGATTCAAAGAATGTAAGTTCATTAAAAAAAAACATAAATAATTCTTAAGATCAGAGGATGGCTGATTCCACGGAGTGGCCTAGTAATATAGGCCAAACAATGCGCTCAGTTGGTACGATCCAGGCCTGTCCTACACATATTCCCTAAGAGACTGCTTAGAAAACACATACAAGGAACATGGATCCAACCATTGGTAAGTGCTGCCAAGTAAACCTAGACACCCTGGTGGCAATTTGCAGAAATGCAGTTCAAACTCAAGAAAAGGCTTTAGGCAGCAGCCCGATATCTTTAAATAAGACCAGCACAGGGAGCAATTGCTCCCCCCTTGTCCAAGGTGAACGTGCTCATAGGTCCCTTGGTAGACTTTCTAATCCTGTTTGAGGTGAGTATACTTTTAAACATCCATAAAAAGCCAGTATACATCACTAGTCTCATGCTTTAGCTTTTGCTTATCGGTCATTAGGGGAAGTGATTAACCGCAAAGAAAAAGTCTTCACTTGTGTTCAACAAAATCAATTCTCTTTCATAAATTTCTCCATTGTGGGATTCTCATACCTGTTTGTTCTCATTCTGTGTAAAACATTTAATAGCGGTGTTTCACCGAGTATGTCAATAACTAGTAGAGCTGGGCAAAAACAATTGCTTTGTCTCACAAAATGTGGAAAACTCTTACAGGAAGACTTTCTTAACACTTTCTTGCATTCTCAACAGTGGAACAAACAGCTATCATGGTTTTCTTAATGAACAGAATATGTGTCACTTTAAAAAACAACAATAAACTTATATTGTACCATCTGAAACATTACAGGTCTATCCAACCGCAAGGTTCAGAAATAAGGCTCCATGGCCCACGTGTTCATGGAATGGAGAAACCCTGATTCTGGCACTGCTATGACCTTGTTTATGTTTATTAAGACTCACAAAGACGTATATTGGTGCTGGACTTTTCCTGTATTTAATTTCAAATCCACTCATGGAAAGGATACAGTTACCGTGTTTTTATCTGCATCATTTCTTGTATTAACAAATAAAGGCAAATCAACCCTGAGCTTGTTCAAGGCTAGCAAGCAAAGAGTTAATAGTTATGGAATAAGGAAGTGGTGTGAAGAAGAGCTTCATCTTAACAAAGCCACTATGCGTCGATGATATCTATCCTAAAAAAAGAAGCAATAAGCATCATTGCTATGAACTGGATTTCGTTTGGGTTCTGCATATAATCAGTTGGTTAGTTTTGCATTTCCAGATTTACATCTCCCGGGGACTGGATTATTCAATATTTCTTTGAATAAGACAGCTTCCTCCTTATATACCTTCTGGGAACAAAAAGATTATGGTGGTAAGTGGATTTATCATCAACAGATGAAGTTTGAAAGCACAGGAAAAAAAATAACCTTGATTTGACTCTGTCTTGATGCTAAATCTCATGTAACAATAATTGTTTGGAAACCATCAATACAAATTTGCTTCCCAATTTAGTTAAAGAGCTCTATAACGGCAATGAAAAGTTAAGTCATTCACTAGTGTAAGAACACAGTAACATATCTACTACCTAGCTTCCATAGGACGTAACAATATTTTATAGTGAATTGCTATCCAAGTCACGCAAAATGATCTTTTTTGGACTAGCTGCTTCCGATACAAAGAAGTGGTTATGGTAATTCCTCACAGTGCTGGACCTCATATGCTGAAAATGGGTTAAATTTGCACTTGCTAATTAGCAGCCTTGAGAAATCACAAGCTTGTCACATATACATAGGATTCACATTTCCACCCTTGGCGAGAAAGGGATATCATTTAAAGAAATTGCAACGTGATTAAAGAAAACATCACTAAACTCCCACTGGGTTTATGCTGGCAGTTCCATGGCTTTCATACAGTGATGTACCACTTCTTAACAACGGACAGTTATATTGCTGATTGTACTGACTCAATTAATGTATTTCCTATTATCTGTTTAACAGTATGGGAGAGCCGTCATCTTGCTACCAGAGCTTCTATCTTAATTTGTTGCTTCAAGCCCCCTCTCAAGTTGTGATTTATCCAAAAAGGAATTATCCAAAAAGGAATTCAAATTAATTATGGATTTAATTATTTGTACATTTTTTTTTATATCCATAGTTACCAAATCAGATATTACAAATATGCATTTGCCATATTTAAGAAAGTTCTTCAATCTTTTGCAGCTCCCATATGGGGAGGGAAAACATTTTATTACATAATATACAATGAATAAGGCTAAAATGTTTAGTGGCTCTTAATGTCATTAGGATGCATTATATAATAGGTGCAGCATACAAAAAATATTCACTGTTTAAATACAGTGCCAGCAAATGTGTAAAAACAATAAATCCCATTTTAAATGGACAATGCTGTTTAATAAAATTTGTAGGGAAATTATGTTGACAGAAATCTCGGGAATTGACCCACTACGCATTAAATAACACTCTTCTTTGACTTCAAATATTTTATTAATGCTACTTATTAAAAAAGGTTTCATTTTGTGGATTTTAAGCAAGCCCCGGAAATGTTAGCATTAAGAACTAGAGTAAATTGGGAAAGGCATCATACATACAAAGTATTTATTGGCTCTTATAAGGATGTTGACTAAACTCTATAAAGTCTGCATGAAAAAATATTTCTTGACGCAAGTATCGATTCTATAAATGGAATCCTATCCATGGAATTTCATGTTCTATAAAAGGACATATGAAATTAATTTAAATAAAGATATTTTATGTACAGTTGCAGGAAGCATGTGTTTCTGACAATAATGTCCATGGAGAATGAGCAAATTAGCGAGCCCAGTGCACCAACAGACTTCTTAGAATTATGTGTGTTGTTCAAATGTCAAGAACCAAATAGCCGATCTGTGTATCACACAATGTGTCACACATATTAAGCAGTTTTTGGTCATTTTCTGATAGATTGCAATGTAGCAAAAATAATCATTTTCCAAAATAATGAGGAGAAATATTTTTTTTTAGATAAAACCAGGAATAAATTTAAGATGGAGACGAAAATATGTTTTAACGGGTGAATTATAGTTTGCCAAGGGTGAAAGGTGTAATGGCAAGAGATATAAATAATGATGTCATTTTTTAACACTAAGCACTCCCCCCCCACCTTCTTTCTCAATCCCCTTAACCTTCTAATAGATTGTAAGGTCACTAGATCAGGGCTCTATTGTTTTCTGTGCAGTGAGCCTTACATTTTGTCATGTTGTTGTTAAACTTTGCTTTCTCCTTTTCACAGCAGTAATGCTGCAGAATTTGCTGGCATTATATACATTAAAAACAACAACAATAATAATTCTGTACTTAAATGCATAAGGATTTTGTATGGGTTTTATACATTCGGGCATAGAAGTGCAACTCAGCAACACTTTATTCTGAAGTTGTAATTGGTGTTTGTTTACAGACTCATGTAAGTCTAATGTTGTTGAGAATTCTAATGGAATAAAGCAATCTAAATTTTAAAAAGGTGAAGTTTATACATTGTCTGCAACAAAATTTATAATAATTAGATTACATTCCCGTGATGGAGCAGCTGTTACGCTAATGCTTTATTCTGGTGGTAATCATTTCACACAGATGCGCAGATGGTAATAGTTTTATACATATCCCATATTGGGACATATTTGTAACGGAAAAGCTGAAACAATTCCATTACCAAGTGCTAAAAATGGATGAATTGGGGAGGCATTATTTTTTCTTTCTATGGATTGTTTCTGCTGACTGAGCAGAAGGCAAAACTGTAATGATTCTATTGCAGACATCTTTTATAAGCCGTGTGTACCCAACAGGCAGCCAACCTGCTATGGTTGATCTAAGACCCCTATGGTTCAGCACCAATATTTATCTATGAGTCACGGTTCAACCATAGAAAGAAAGCTACCGATAAGCTTGTAATGGGGGGGGGGGTTACACAATTCTGATACTTGAGTGCCAAAAACAAGCAAGATATTCTGTCTATCCTTGCCTGAAAACAAGTAGTTTATTGAATTTTCAGTTTAGATCGCTGTACTCAACTCGGGATATCAGAAAAACTGAGTGCAGAGTGCAGCCCTGCTTTAACTTCACGGTTTACTTGCTGTTATCCTATATAACGATTTGTAATCAAGGGTCTTGCTTAACCCCTTAAGGACAACGGGTTGACCTTAAACCCATCAAGGACAATGCATTGTGAGCCCATACATGTACGGGCTTTGTCGTGAAGGGTTAAGAGCCCTCACAAATATAAAATATGTTTCTAACGCGTACAACACATGGAGGTGAGCTACATAGCCAACATCTATATGTTTAGTTCATCTCACAACATGTTGCGGAGCAATTATTGTAACCAGTCCCTCAGCAGGAGTATGTAGGTTTTAATGTATCCATTCTCATTATTTTGCGTGACACTTCGGAAACCAGAATAGAAAACACTTATAGCCAGCTAGCTTTTGGTGAAGATCAAAAGAAAATGTCATGTCAGCATCAATTATTGAAAGGTTACTACATCTCATAGGCAGATGAGAACCAGTTATAAAGTTAGTTCAAGCTGTGACTTATTCAGGGGATAAAAAAAGCCACTCATGTGAGGCCGACTGGCACACATGATCCACACAGGCTAGATAATTAAAATGGCATTGGGTGTCCTTTAATGGCATGCCAATACTACTTAGTTTAAAGCCACACACTAAAAAGGTATAACATATTACCTGTTTCTGGTAATTAGTTAACAGCCTAAAAAAAATTATGTCGCACTTAAACAAGAAGTATTTAGATGTGTTCTGAAAATATGTTTTTCAAAGTACCAAATATTTAATTTGGCACCGTCCTAGTTAAAAGTTCTTTAGCTAAAGACTGTATGGATAGCAGAATGACTATGGATACACAAAATAGTATAATAATGGCCGATTCATAGCCATGCATTACCAGATCAGCTGGCAGAGACAATATGGGTCAGGGATGTGGCAGCAGGTTAAGAGAGATGTTGCCAGGTACAAGAAGAAGGGACAAAGCAAAATTGGACACGAAGCAAGAGGAGCTTCACAACATGTCTCACGCAGAGGTCAAAATAAATCCCCCAGAAACTTGGCAATCCACCTCATAAGAAAAATCTAGTTAGATCACAGTTATACACATTGTACATTAAACACAACCTGGTGCTTACATTGGGGAAAACTATCTGTCTTTGCATTATGGGAGAGATAGTTCACAACACATTAGCCATTACTGCCATAGATCAAGCACAAACAACAATGAAACATCAACAAGAAAACAACAATGAAAACTTGATTACATGACCGAGTCATTTAGTTTTAGAGCACCCATTAGTCTAAGAATGTATTCTTACTAAACAAAGTATTTAAGAAAAAACATACTTATTATATAGGGATCTATTACTCCAGATGTAAACCAATTGTGTAATAAAAATGTTTAACAATAGGGTCAGTGGGTGAACAGAGAGAATCCGTTTAACTCTGAATAAGTACACCTAAGCTCATTTTGGATATATTACAGAATATATTTTTTACAAAAATAATAAACTAGAATAAATATCTTCACCACATTAAATGCATAGGTTACATTCCTAATGAAAGCTCAAGGCTGTTTTAAATGTAATGTAATTAAATTATTTATTTTTATATTTGCATTATCAAAGTGAATTTTTTTTACAATAGTTTACATTTCAACCTGGCACTTTATTGAACAAAGAGTTGTAACCTTTTTGATTTTGACGCAAATGCTAAATACAAGAGCACTTTTCTGTTAGCCCCAGTAGAATGAGAGAGTTTGGGACACAATTAGGTCAAGTTATTTCTTGAACAATCACAACTTTTTTTTATTACAAAGTATTGCATATTATGTCTGATGTAATCACAAAGGCCAGTTAAGGAAACAAGAATTCAAATTATTTTTTTAATTCATATATATATATATATATATTGTGACAAACCCTGTTGCATGAGGGCCATACATGTCACATTTAGGGGTCCTAAGCACAGTCCTCTAGGGCAATTAGAGTCGGGAACACCAGCTTTAAACAAAACAGCACTTTATTTTAATCACTTAAACCCAAAAAAAACAAATCATAAAGAGAAAACCTAGCTCCCAATTGGAGCCCTCTCTAACTTAACTATGCTGGTCCAGACTGACCAGCCTAATTACCCACTAACTCGACCTCTCAGCCAGACCTAGCTAAGCCAGGCTCTGGAAAACCTCCCAAGTGGATTTGTTCTGGAAAACCTCCCCCAGACAGCAAACAAAATGTCCAGGCAGGTATTGCCTCACTTGGCTCAGGGATGGTCTTCTTCAGGGCCTCTCCTTGCCCTGGGAGCTCAGGGAACTTCCTCTTCCCCCAACAGTCTCCCTGATTATCAGGCCCCAGGGGTTTTTAATGCCCAACACCTGTGCCTGATGCCGGCCCCATAGGAATCCTGGACCAGATCCTGCAGACTTCTAGCCTCCTGGAAAAGCCGGCATGGATTTTCCACAGAATGGGGGAACGGAGCATTGGCCCACCCTGCTCTCCAATTGCTCCACCCCAGGGACCCATATTTACATTCTGGATAGCACCTGTACCCAAATGCCAAAATAAGCATCCCCCTGGGGTTTACACTGTCACAATATATATGAAGTACACATAGATACTGTGGCTACTTGCACACGTGACCCTTGGTGGTGTGTTATAGGTACCCACCAGACCTCCTAAAAGTGATGATGTGGTTTGTGAACTTGTAAAGTATGTTTAGAAGGAAGGCTTATTATACGGGCTGGTTAACAGCTGACACAGCCATCACAGTTAATAGGGGAATTCAAATCCCTTTTGCCAGTGGGACACATGCAAAAATGTATCACAAACAGCTTCTTGTTGCAGAGGACTGTCTCAGAAAATGAAACACTTCAAAGGGAGTCAAAAAGGAAAAGCAGAGAGAAATGTCTATCAAGTCCTAAAAGGTTTATGGCTTTCAAAGGGTCTCATCTGAGACATGCTTCTTTGATTCATTTTTTATCTGCCTTTCCGTTCATTTCATTTCTCTCTTTGGCACAAGGCAGGGAAAATCGATAATGGAAACAGAGAGGCTGGCTACATGTTAATACACTTTTAATAAGCCCCATGTTGCAAATGAGGACCGCAATACATATTTTCTAGTCGTTGGTCCAGGTTTCCTTAGGAAAATAAGGCCAAAGCAGACAATTTTACATTGCATACATAATTCAATTTATAGAACTAAAAAAATTAATGTGTGTGAGCAAGCATATTTACTTGTATTTGCTTGATCATGCATGTGTACTTGTGTATGTGTGTGAGCATGGATGTGTAATTGTGTGTTTGTATGTGCATGGATGTGGACTTGTGTGTGAGCATGCATGTGTAATTGTGTATGTGTATGAGCATGGATGTGTAATTGTGTATGTGTATGAGCATGGATGTGTAATTGTGTATGTGTATGAGCATGGATGTGTAATTGTGTATGTGTGTGTGAGCATGGATTTGTGATGGGGTGAGATGGAATGTGCACCTTAGTTTCTAGTTATGCCCTTGAAAGGTATACTTGCCAACTAATAAAATTAACATTGCACTTCAAGTTCTCTAGGGGGGTTGTCTTTACAATAAAAAATATTTTGCATCTTCAAAGTGGTAGGCATGCTGTGTAAATCAAATTTTACAAACTCCCAACAAATTCATTTTAATTCCAGGCTGCAATGCAACAAAATAGGAAAAATGCCAAGGGGTGAATACGTTTGCAAGGCACTGTATACGAGTAAGAATACGTATTATAAAAAATCTTAAAAGGGATGGTTCCATTAGACAAAAACACTATTTAATCCTATCTTTCTTTATTTTCTTAGAGCTGAGTAAACTGGGTAGTTAAAGATATTTGTTATGAGATTATTTGGTTTTGTGGAATCATGAACAGGTATTAGCTGCTTTTGAACTGATTGTGTCTATAAGAAAAAGTCCAAGAAATAAATTTCCAAATGTAATGTCCTTGAATACCATATCTGTAACATGATACTCAATCTAATGTCATTTCTGCTAAGTAACATCACAAAGTGCAAACATTTATTATTACTAAGTTAGGCATCTTAAGCTTGTCATGATGTTAAGAGACAAGCATTTGTAATATATAGAGTCATTAGGCCTTTTTTTAATGTGATGTCATAAATCGAATCCATCCACATTGGCATTTTCTCAGCTGAAGCCACTGAATGGGTTATTAATGGTGCTTTTCGATTCACCATTAATACATTAGACTGATCAGCTTCTCCTAAAAGCTCAGTAAATAATTAGGTGGAGTGAGTTCATGTTTCACACCATTGGCTCTGCTCTCTCCACCTCTGTCTCACACACGTCACAGTCAATTCAGCTATTGAAGCAGAAAAGCACAAGGTCATACAATGTCAGCAGAGTACCAAAATCTACTATTCTTGTTCAGAGTCCTGTGACAGATGAAGATCAATCATTTTTGGTTCAGCTGATGGGCCAGAGTCAAAGGGAAATTATAGCTAAAAGGCAGTCTCATATAAAAGGGTGCTTTGCAACATTCACAGCAACAAAGGTAGAGTTGGTTTTGCATCTTAGCATAGCATACAGCATTTGAAAATCCTCATTCAACCTTCTGCCAAGCAGATTCTGTAACATTCATGGCTTTGAAAGGTCAGCATTTTTCACATTGAGAGCCAATACCTTCCAGCAATCACTGCCTATGGGACTTATTCACTAAAGCAGGGGTTTTAAGTAGGGTTGCCAACCACTATGAGCTTCTCCTGCAGGACCTTAATTAACCCTATATAATGTAAAGTTTAACCTGTGAGATTTCTTGAAGGTTTCCTTACTACTAAATAATGAGCGTCTGAAGAAGAGCAAGTGGATTTGCACAGCATATTTCCCAACCGTCCCGATTTCTTCTAAACACTCCCAACAATGAATTATGAGGACAGCTGTCCTAACTAATATGGCAATCTATTAATCTGTATAGCTAATGCCTTATTTTTTGTGAAACCGACTTTGTGTGGAAATAATATGAGCAGAGCATAGCATGTTAGCTCATAGCGATATAATGTGGGTAGACCATACCTTCATGCCACAACCCAATCCACCAATGAAAATAATGTCATGATAGTAACAAAACTGAATGTAAACTATGTGAAGACAACGCATACACCCTAACTGAACCATTTGGCGCATAATTTCTAATAAATATTATAGGACATAGTGGCATACTTTCAATTTCTTATTTATTTATGAGTGGGTGTGAATATATACAGCTAAAGTCTTTGGCCATGAGGTGGCATCTGATTATATACTCAACGCCTACGTTCTTTTCATTCTAGCACAATATAGTCACCCAGTCCTTTTATGGATTAAAACACAATTTTGTAGGTTTCATGTCTTGCCATATACACACCTTTATTCACTTGTGTAGTAAGTCATAATTATGTATTTCAGCAATGGTCTCATATGGAAATGTGTTGAGATGTGACACCTCATATTCAAGGTCCTCCTAAATTCAAGCCTCCTGTTATGAGTACATACACCATCCTGCACTTCCAGCATGTTAGAAAGATCTACTGACTAGACTCAAGATTATTATAAATGGCATGTAAGTCATCCCCAATACAAATGTCATACAAAAGGAATTAAGGTATACTAAAAGACTAGGAACCTCAGCTTGGCATGACTGCATTTTGATATTAGGGATCTCCATTTGACAGTACATCTAGCTCTGTCATAATGTGTGATTCTGTTTAACACAACATTTGCCTTGCTTAGGAATCCGCCATTAAATATATTCCAAGTTGTTTGATATTACTTTAAGTCTGAGTTGCCTCTGACCTGTGCACACAGACAAACAGATCTAATGAGTTAATTGGTGCACGGACACTGTAGCTTCCATTCAGTAGGCCCATTGTCCTTTACTGATATCTCCACCAAACCTAAGCTGCTGTACCATAGAGTTAAATACCGTATTGGCTCGGATATAGGCCGCCCCCGTATATAGGCCGCGCCCTAAAAGTTTGGTGCTTTTTTAAAGAAAAGGTTTTTTTCTTTAAAAAAGCACAAAAAAAAACATGCTGCCACTCTGTCCCCCCCCCGAGATATGCTACCACTGTCCTCCCTCCCCGAGATATGCTGCCACTCTGCCCCCCCGAGATACGCTGCCTCTGTCCTCCCTCCCCGAGATATGCTGCCACTGTCCTCCCTCCCCGAGATATGCTGCCACTGTCCTCCTCTGCCCCCCCCCGAGATATGCTACCACTGTCCTCCTCCTCCCCCCCCGATATGCTGCCACTGTCCTCCTCTGGCCCCCCCTCCTCGACTTACCGGAGCAGACTCCCGGGTGTCTTGCGGGGCCGGCGGGGGACATCTACGCAATACGCGTATGCAACTTCCGGTACCGGAAGTTGCATACGCGTATTGCGTAGATGTCTCCCGCCGGCCCCGCAAGACACCCGGGAGTCTGCTCCGGTAAGTCGGGGGTGGGCAGTGGTAAAACGCATCGTGCGGACGGTCCGCATGATGCGCTTAGACAACCTCCCGTGCCGGCACCCCCCCCCGTGGGAAGTGCTGGCAGGGGAGGCTGTCTGAGCATATCGGGGGTAGGATGCAGGTCCCCTGCACCGCTGCGGGGGATCTGTATCCTAACCCCGCTGCCTGCCCGGCGCCCGGGACTGCATGTCCCGGGCGTCGGGCGCTAAACCCAGAATATAGGCCGCACCCCCACTTTAAAGACTTAAAGTGGGGGAAAAAAGTGCGGCCTATATTCGAGCCAATACGGTATTTTAGTATATTGACCAAATACTCATCACATGATATAAAGAGACTGAATGGCTAACCATGTGTCACGTGTATTAACCATTTGTTGATCTATCACCAATATAAGTATAGCAATTTGTTGACATATCCATATAACAGTTCACTATAATCTGTTACCAAACCTGAAGATATATTTTTTTTGAAAATATAGAAAATTAGATAGATATAGAGTTACAGAAATCATACCATCTATATTGTTTTCTGCATTAATTTTTTTTAAATGAGAGAATTCACAGGCCATCTTTCCAGTCAGTTCATGTCACTTAGATGTGGAAAGTGCAAGATCCCATGTAATATATTAAAAGTGGAAAAAAGGGTGATGTCCCTTAACCTTACATGCTGGGCAACCAGTAACCTTGTTAGAGAGACTAATTAATTTATTGTTAACCCTTCCATTCTCAGGAGCTACTGGTGATGAAAAAGGAAAACATCACAAATCCTCTTTACACTTTGTGTAATGCACATGACCTTCGGAGAACTACTCATTGTGTGAAACGTGTTGGAAATAAATGAAAGTTTCTGCTGAGAAATATCTCACGCTGAGCAAACTGGATGGACACATTCTAAAAGCACAATTTCACAGTGGGCAGCCTTTATTTACAATAAACAATTATTACCAATTAAAGCATATTAACTTAGTTCATTCAATAGTCAGACAATTTAAAGAAAACTGTGAGAAAATATGTAATTATTCATATCACCTTGAAATGCATTCTCAGTTTTACTATATATATATTTCCATGTTCTATGATAAAAGTTTACGGTGTGGTGCTTGATTAGCAGTGGCTAATTTTACATTTTAAAAGTGTAGAAATATCTAGGTGACTTTCTATGCAATTTTTGCTTTTACAAAGGATCCTAAGCTGCTATTTAGCATGGAGGGATATAGGATAAAATCATGTTCTTTATGCTTTGCTTTCAATTTGTGCCATGTAATGGATACCAGGGTTAGACCTCCAAGGTTCTCCATAAAACTGCTGTTCAAGTTAAAGTCTAGATTAAATCCAGCTAATGTACTCTCAGATAAATTGGGGGATTTAGGATGTAGTGCATGTAAAAATACCAATGTTCTTTGTTTAAGAACTAACTATGGGCAACATAGTTTGACATCTGCTCAAATGGTATCAATATGTTAGCAGATAAAACATTCTTCATTCTACTCATCATGATGAACTTCCCACATAATAATAATCTTATAATGTATTATTACTCCACATCCAGTGTTAAGACTTTTTTCATTTGAAACATTTTAACTCAGAAGTTCATCCTTGCAGGGTGACTAGTTAAGGACAGTATTTGCCAAGATTCAGGACCTGTGGGGGTTAGTGTGATCAAGACCATGCCATGGCTTTTTAAATTTATTTGTGTAGGCCGTTCAGCTGGCAAAGAAAAACAAATTCGGAAATTTCCACCTTCTCCCTTACCTCTGCATGCACCTGCTGCTCCAAGGTGATAGATACCGGCTAACACATGCCAAATGGCCTTCTGCTCATTCACTGTGAATCCCAAAGCCTCCATGGCAGATTGGAGTTGAACAAATGCCGCAGATGCCTTCTGCTTCTCTTCAGGCTAAGAGAGAGACAACAGGAAAGGGACAGTAACTCATACTGTGGAATAACCCATGTGAATACAACTGATTTGCTATTATTATGTCTTATTACTATGGCAGAGTACCGTATTTGCTCGATTATAAGACGACCCTGATTATAAGACGACCCCCCAAAATCTGAATATTAACTTAGGAAAAAAAGAAAAAGCCTGAATATAAGACGACCCTAAAGGAAAAAAGTTTTACCAGTAAATGTTAATTCATGTAAACTATTTTTTTTAATAAAAGCTATGATTGAGAAAAAAAATTTTTTTTTGTTTTTATTTCTTGTATTTTCCAACCTGTCCCCCAGTTACACACATCTGCCCCCAGGCTTGCCACTCCAATATGGCACTGTGGCCCATGATATGCCTTTTAACCCTCTATATGCCACTGTGCCCCATGGTATGTCTTTTGACCCCCTATGTGCCACTCTGCCTCCAGAAATGCCTTATACCCCTATATCCCATTCTGGCATTTAGGGGGTTAAAATGCATATTATGGGGCAGAGTGGCATATAGGGAGGTATAAGGCATTCCAGGAGGCAGAGTGGCATTAAGGGAGTTAAAAGGCATTGTATAGAGCACTCTGCCTCCAGAAATGCCTTATACCCCTATATGCCACTCTGGCATTTAGGGGGTTAAAAGGCATATTATGGGGCAGAGTGGCATATAGGGAGGTATAAGGCATTTCAGGAGGCAGAGTGCTCTATTAAATGCCCCCTTAACGCCACTCTGCCTCCTGAAATGCCTTATACCTCCCTATATGCCACTCTGCCCCATAATATGCCTTTTAACCCCCTAAGTGCCAGAGTGGCATATAGGGGTGTAAGGCATTCCAGAAATGCCCTACACACACACACACACACACACACACACACACACACACACACACACACACACTTACCGGTGCTTCCAATTTCCTGCTGTATTGCCGGGGCAGCGGGTTGACGTCTCATTCCGCGGCAGCCGGAAGGAGGTGGAGTTGGCAGCGGGGGTTTGTATGCGTCCGTCGCAAATACCTTCCCCGGCTGTCAGAGATCAGGAACTCTGGAACTCTGATCTCTGACAGTCGGGGAAGGTATTTGCGACGGACGCATGCAAACCCCCGCTGCCAACTTCACCTCCGGAAGCACCGGTAAGTGTGTGTGTGGGGTGGGGGCGACGACAGGAGGATCCAGGTCCCCTGCAGCGGTGCGGGGGATCTGGATCTTAGTCTCCTAATCAGACCTCTATTTGAGGTCTGATTAGAAGACGACCCCGATTATAAGACGAGGGGTATTTTTCAGAGCATTTGCTCTGAAAAAAACCTCGTCTTATAATCGAGCAAATACGGTATTATCAGCAAGAAATGCTGGACACAAAAATACAATATATATCTCACAAGCAATGGTGTTTCAAGTTCCAAGAGATCAGCTACCATTTGTAAAAACATACAGAGCATCTGTTTTTACGTAATCATTGGATTTTACAAATTTCATGTTACTTTTGCTTTACTGTGTGCGAGTGGTAGCTAAATGGAACAGCCTCCCATCAGGAGTGGTAGAGGCCAATACAGTAAAGGGAATTTAAACATGCACAGGATAGACATAAAGCTATCCTGAACCTAAGATAAGCTCAACAACTGAGTAAGATCTGATGGCATGGTTCTTAACTGCCATTAAATTCTATGTTGAGATTTTTAGTAGGCAAGTAAGTCACTTTTGGTGCATAGCTTAAAAAAGAGTTGCCATTTGAATATTGTATTAATTATATTAATAATAATAATAATATACATACAATAGAGTTACATTTTTTTTCAAAGACATTCTTCTTGCTGTTCAACTGATAAAAACATTGCAGAACAGCTATTTTGTGCATCATTCGTATAACTTCTATATACATATAAGCACACTAAGCACAGACTGTAAATGCAGGGTCATTTTGATAATTAAAATTGTCCTAATTGTTTTTGTTTAGACTCCTTTTTTTCATGCACTACATCCACTGCCAAGGAATTCAATTTTAGAAACCTTTTTAACCAAATCTTCAGAAGTCCATTAAACTTTTCACTTAGAAACTTTTCAATTTTATTTAATTTGCTTGTTGGGGAAACAAAAAAAAATATATAATAGCTGACAGAGATTAGACCTTTTGTTTTTCCAATAACAAAACATATAATTGGGCTACCAGAAAATGTCTTTCATGTTGTTATTCTATGTCTGAACATACCAAAATATGAATCCTTATTTTTAATGAAACTATGTTATAACAATGGCTGCTGGTTTATATTGAAAGGAATTGAAATAGTGCCAAATCTAAGTATATGAAAGATGCATTCACACAGGCCATGGTGGACGGTGATACAGCGCCATTAGTTACCACCTATCTTTTCAGAATTAAGGAATACGATTCTTTTTAACTATTAAATAATTTTAAATACATACATTCCTGTATATATTGTTAATTTTTACATTCTATATTTTATTACACTATTTGTTTGCAAAATGTTTATGTATATGCCCCCCCCCCATTTTGAGGAACCAAGTTCCCAGGTAAATATGTAACTAATATACAATCTGCACTTTTAGGGCAGAACTTGAAAGAGAGTTCTCTGCCTGAAGATGCCCAATATGTTCCTGTTACCCGCATCTTGGTGATCCTTTTAGTTGTTTCTAGAAATGCTGATCTCCTGCACTTTTATTATAGCCCCTCTGGCAGTGGAAGGTTTGTAGTCTTTGAGGCATGCAATGCAGTATAAAAAGATACCGTTAAAACAGCTTTTTTCCAGCTCATAAAACCAATATCCCTCTGTAGTATAAAGCACTATATAACTCTGTCTTTATGATTGTGCAGATTGGGGTTTATGTTAAACATTTCTATTCCAGCCAAATTAGAAAGTAAACACTGCATGCATGAGCAGGCGCGGCGTCAGCCCGGCTTGTTACCTGTGTTTTATTAAACAGAGGAAATTAATATTTAGCAGCTCTTTAGTACTCCGATTAAGATGTGTGGCTTTCCAGTGTACAGGGATAACGCCGTAACTTCACTCGAACAGAAATATTCAAACTAAATGCCTAGCCGCAGTTGCCGCTAGTTGGCTGGCCTCTGACTTGTAGTGTAAGGTGACGTTACATTTTGGAAATTGAGTATAAATCTGAACGTTACATCTGTTTTTATGTTCAAAGGTAAGCCGGCAATGTTTAGCCAAGAGGGCAAATGGACCCAGTTATCCCCAGTTCAGCACAAGAAGCAAATCATCCATTTCCTTGCTAGCGCTCCCCTAAGCTTCTCCTATTTTTGTTGTATTGTGTGCAGTGCACACTGGAGAAACAATTACTTAGATGACGCTTAATGTCAATGCTTTTAAATGTATTCAACCAGGTATTTAACTACTTAGTTTGACTAAAAACCAACACCAGCAAGAAAAACAAAACTGGCCCTGCAATGATATTATTGCTCTTTATGTACGGGTTCATTAACAATCTTGTATGTTGCAGCTATACCTTTAAACGTTGTGGCATTATTAGTTGGGGAGCCAACATTTAATAATGTTTATTAATTTAATATCATAGGTCTTAGACGGGGTAAAAACAGGCGCAGCATCAGCAGATTACATATTATATTTTGTTCACAGGATTGTGTTTTTGTTAAACTGTTATAGCTAAAGAGGAATGTCTTATAAGGGTTGCAAATGATTATGGGATGTCCATTATTGCTAGACTTGGGCACCAGGGGGCTCTTCGTGCTCGTCTTCGGCAAAAAAAAAAACTTCGTATTCCGCGAATATTCGCCTGGTCCTGTCTTCTCTTCGGGCAAATATTCGCGGACATTCTTCGTGCTCGGGTTTTCTTCGTTTTCCCCGGTTAAGGGGTTAAAACGGGGTTAAAGCCGCTCTGGCGCAAGGAGTTTAAATGTCCGTATGAGCAACTCTATTGGTCGTCAGCAGGGGGCTCGTCTGCCATTGGTTGATGGCAGACGAGCCCCCTGCTGGCGACCAATAGGGTCGCTCGTACAGACTGTTATACTCCTGGTGCCGTAATTGTCCGGCAGATCCCGCTGGTATCCCT
Organism: Spea bombifrons; assembly: GCF_027358695.1. Taxonomy (NCBI): domain Eukaryota; kingdom Metazoa; phylum Chordata; class Amphibia; order Anura; family Pelobatidae; genus Spea; species Spea bombifrons. The sequence goes on along the minus strand of NC_071087.1, from coordinate 114,211,725 downwards.
GTTCTATCATTTATTAACTGATAGATCAGGGAGACCAGTGGGATGTGCCGGGTAAGTTGCAGCATTGGGATTTTAAAAGTCTGTACGAGCGACTCTGTTGGTCGCTCGTACAGACTTTTAGGCTCCTGGTGCTCTAACTTACCCGGCACATCCCACTGGTCTCCCTGTTCAATTAATTAAATGTCCGTACGAGAGAACAATAAAGTCGCTCGTACGGACATTTAACTATCTGAACAGGGAGGGAGACCAGTGGCATCGGCAGGGTAAGCTGCAGCATTGGGGTTTTAAAACCCCAATGCTGCAACTTGCCCTGCCGATGCCACTGGTCTTTAACTAATTGAACAGGGAGGGAGACCGATGCCACTGGTCTCCCTCCCTGTTCAATTAGTTAGTCTGTGCCGGGTTAAATGTCCGTACGAGCGACCAATAAAGTCGCTCGTACGGACATTTAACTATCTGTTCAGGGAGGGAGACCAGTGGCATTGGCAGGGTAAGTTGCAGCATTGAGGTTTTAAAACCCCAATGCTGCAACTTGCCCTGCCGATGCCACTGGTCTTTAACTAATTGAACAGGGAGGGAGACCGATGCCACCGGTCTCCCTCCCTGTTCAATTAGTTAGTCTGTGCCGGGTTAAATGTCCGTACGAGCGACCAATAAAGTCGCTCGTACGGACATTTAACTAATTGAACAGGGAGGGAGACCAGTGGCATCGGCACTGCCGATGCCACTGGTCTCCCTCCCTGTTCAATTAGTTAGGGGTTAACTTTTTTTTAAAGGGTTAAGGGGCCGTGCAAGTGAGCCTACTGGTCGCTTGCACGGTCCTTTAACCTATGGATTTCCGCTCCCGTTAACCCCTTCGATGCTGTGTTAGATAACGCAGCATCGAAGTGGTTAACGGGAGCGGAAATCCATAGGTTCGCTGTCAGGGGCTACAAAGACCGTGCGAGTGAGCCTATTGGTCACCTGCAGGGTCTTTCTCTGGCATCAACCAATTGGTTAATGCCAGAGGAGGTCCCTGTAGGCGACCAATAGGCTCATTCACACTGCCCTGTAACCCGTGACGGCGAACCTGCGGATTTCCACTTCCGGGAACTGCCGCGATGCCGCGAAGCCGCAAAGAGAAGACAAGGTAAGATAGAAGGGGGGGAATGGTAGACGAAGACGAAGACAATCACGAAGATCTTCGTGGTGTGTGTCTTCGTCTTCGCCTACGTTTTACCGCCGCCGTCTTCTCTTCGGCGTGTCTTCGGAACGAACACGAAAACGCACTCTTCGTGTTCGTTTCCATGTTCGCCCGAAGACGAATGCACAAGTCTAATTATTGCACACCTATGCATTAAAAGCTTAGCAATAGTGTGACTCAGATCATTAATCCATTGGGTCTGGTGTCCAGGTAAAGTCAATGATGGATTGACCAAGCAGTGGCGCAACTGCGGAAGAGACTCCACTTCTTCGCACCCCACACACTCTTGTTACTGACCACACACGTTGCACATCAGAGACATTTTCCACAAGCTATCTAGGCACAGAAATCTGTAAATCCCAATATTTAGCAGCTCTTTAGTACTCCGATTAAGATGTGTGGCTTTCCAGTGTACAGGGATAACGCCGTAACTTCACTCGAACAGAAATATTCAAACTAAATGCCTAGCCGCAGTTGCCGCTAGTTGGCTGGCCTCTGACTTGTAGTGTAAGGTGACGTTACATTTTGGAAATTGAGTATAAATCTGAACGTTACATCTGTTTTTATGTTCAAAGGTAAGCCGGCAATGTTTAGCCAAGAGGGCAAATGGACCCAGTTATCCCCAGTTCAGCACAAGAAGCAAATCATCCATTTCCTTGCTAGCGCTCCCCTAAGCTTCTCCTATTTTTGTTGTATTGTGTGCAGTGCACACTGGAGAAACAATTACTTAGATGACGCTTAATGTCAATGCTTTTAAATGTATTCAACCAGGTATTTAACTACTTAGTTTGACTAAAAACCAACACCAGCAAGAAAAACAAAACTGGCCCTGCAATGATATTATTGCTCTTTATGTACGGGTTCATTAACAATCTTGTATGTTGCAGCTATACCTTTAAACGTTGTGGCATTATTAGTTGGGGAGCCAACATTTAATAATGTTTATTAATTTAATATCATAGGTCTTAGACGGGGTAAAAACAGGCGCAGCATCAGCAGATTACATATTATATTTTGTTCACAGGATTGTGTTTTTGTTAAACTGTTATAGCTAAAGAGGAATGTCTTATAAGGGTTGCAAATGATTATGGGATGTCCATTATTGCTAGACTTGGGCACCAGGGGGCTCTTCGTGCTCGTCTTCGGCAAAAAAAAAAACTTCGTATTCCGCGAATATTCGCCTGGTCCTGTCTTCTCTTCGGGCAAATATTCGCGGACATTCTTCGTGCTCGGGTTTTCTTCGTTTTCCCCGGTTAAGGGGTTAAAACGGGGTTAAAGCCGCTCTGGCGCAAGGAGTTTAAATGTCCGTATGAGCAACTCTATTGGTCGTCAGCAGGGGGCTCGTCTGCCATTGGTTGATGGCAGACGAGCCCCCTGCTGGCGACCAATAGGGTCGCTCGTACAGACTGTTATACTCCTGGTGCCGTAATTGTCCGGCAGATCCCGCTGGTATCCCTGTTCTATCATTTATTAACTGATAGATCAGGGAGACCAGTGGGATGTGCCGGGTAAGTTGCAGCATTGGGATTTTAAAAGTCTGTACGAGCGACTCTGTTGGTCGCTCGTACAGACTTTTAGGCTCCTGGTGCTCTAACTTACCCGGCACATCCCACTGGTCTCCCTGTTCAATTAATTAAATGTCCGTACGAGAGAACAATAAAGTCGCTCGTACGGACATTTAACTATCTGAACAGGGAGGGAGACCAGTGGCATCGGCAGGGTAAGCTGCAGCATTGGGGTTTTAAAACCCCAATGCTGCAACTTGCCCTGCCGATGCCACTGGTCTTTAACTAATTGAACAGGGAGGGAGACCGATGCCACTGGTCTCCCTCCCTGTTCAATTAGTTAGTCTGTGCCGGGTTAAATGTCCGTACGAGCGACCAATAAAGTCGCTCGTACGGACATTTAACTATCTGTTCAGGGAGGGAGACCAGTGGCATTGGCAGGGTAAGTTGCAGCATTGAGGTTTTAAAACCCCAATGCTGCAACTTGCCCTGCCGATGCCACTGGTCTTTAACTAATTGAACAGGGAGGGAGACCGATGCCACCGGTCTCCCTCCCTGTTCAATTAGTTAGTCTGTGCCGGGTTAAATGTCCGTACGAGCGACCAATAAAGTCGCTCGTACGGACATTTAACTAATTGAACAGGGAGGGAGACCAGTGGCATCGGCACTGCCGATGCCACTGGTCTCCCTCCCTGTTCAATTAGTTAGGGGTTAACTTTTTTTTAAAGGGTTAAGGGGCCGTGCAAGTGAGCCTACTGGTCGCTTGCACGGTCCTTTAACCTATGGATTTCCGCTCCCGTTAACCCCTTCGATGCTGTGTTAGATAACGCAGCATCGAAGTGGTTAACGGGAGCGGAAATCCATAGGTTCGCTGTCAGGGGCTACAAAGACCGTGCGAGTGAGCCTATTGGTCACCTGCAGGGTCTTTCTCTGGCATCAACCAATTGGTTAATGCCAGAGGAGGTCCCTGTAGGCGACCAATAGGCTCATTCACACTGCCCTGTAACCCGTGACGGCGAACCTGCGGATTTCCACTTCCGGGAACTGCCGCGATGCCGCGAAGCCGCAAAGAGAAGACAAGGTAAGATAGAAGGGGGGGAATGGTAGACGAAGACGAAGACAATCACGAAGATCTTCGTGGTGTGTGTCTTCGTCTTCGCCTACGTTTTACCGCCGCCGTCTTCTCTTCGGCGTGTCTTCGGAACGAACACGAAAACGCACTCTTCGTGTTCGTTTCCATGTTCGCCCGAAGACGAATGCACAAGTCTAATTATTGCACACCTATGCATTAAAAGCTTAGCAATAGTGTGACTCAGATCATTAATCCATTGGGTCTGGTGTCCAGGTAAAGTCAATGATGGATTGACCAAGCAGTGGCGCAACTGCGGAAGAGACTCCACTTCTTCGCACCCCACACACTCTTGTTACTGACCACACACGTTGCACATCAGAGACATTTTCCACAAGCTATCTAGGCACAGAAATCTGTAAATCCCAATCTGTGATCCTAATAACACAATAAAATGATTTTCCACTGACAGCGGCACAGGGGCTATCGCCATCGGACTCGTTAACCTAGGCCAACATGTGATGCTGGACAAATCTGCATTCATAGGCATTGTATAATAGGTCAATTAAATGGATACATATTTGTATTTTATACAGAAAACATAACTATTTAGTTGGTTTCTCCTTTAGTTGTGCTGTATATCACATACCGTTAGTATTAACATGCTCACCAAATCTGTTTTTATTTCTCCTTACTAGCAGATATGGGGAGATTCCCATTACTAGACAACCGTTTTCTAATTATCCTTAGCAGCATTATATCCTAAATCATTACAAACCCATATGGATGGCAGATGTGCAGCGGGTGTTAGAATTAGGAGCTATGTGCATAGCTTAATGCAGACAATTTAATTATAATTGGACATTTGTCCGTGAAGTTTAAGAAATGAACTTTTTTGCTCTGTAACCCATCCAAGGACTCAATGAAGTCAGTACAAGGTTTATCCTTCGGAGGGGAGGATGAAGCACAAACTGCAGTAACGTAGACTCAGGCATCTCAAGGTTAAATGTGGGCTCTGATTGTTCTACAGCAAACACCTGGCTATAATAAAAGATGTGAAGAAAAATTACATTTTGAGTTTTGAGTGTCTACCCATAAAAGTGGTTGCTCTGCTTCCTGAATAAAATATTTTCTATTTAATATACTATATAAGTATTACATTTTTGGGCCACTTTTCTATCCAGGTTAACTTAGTAAAAATAAGAAAAACATTACCAGCTCGAAGACTGTTTATAGTTAATGTTGGATTAACATCATAAAGTAGATACCTATGTACTGTATAAGCCAGGGGAGTCCAACCTGCCGCCCTCCAGCTGCTGCAGGACTACATCTCCCATAATGCTCTTTGAGCTAAGAGGCTGGCTGAGGAGGATGGGAGATGTAGTCCTGCAGCAGCTGGAGGGCCGCAGGTTGGACGGCCCTGGTATAAGCTATGGTACGACTTGCTTAGAGACTTGCTTAGATATTGTTTATGGTCACATTTTGAAGGTCACCATTCCAAATAAATGACATAGTACTAGCAGAGCACTACATCCCTACTGGCGTTATCTGCCGTGTATTCATGGAGTGTTCCTGAGTAGCTCTATCTGCTTTGCAAATGATCCATTCTAGCAGATAAGTTATTATAAGATAAGATTAGATAAGTGTGAGAGAGGGTGGGAGTGAATGAGCCCACAAAATACAATTTTTTTGCTGTGTTTTCATTCGTTTTTTGGGGAGTTTTCGGAGATTCCTATGAATTGACAAAATATGTACGTTTTGTTACATTTGCAACTCGTATGAATCCGAACGTCTACTTTACATCTTTTTTTATGTTGGGCCAATAAAAGGTAACGTCTCCCGAGCTCCCATCAGATCTCCACATACCCCGTGTCTAATACAGATGATACTACTTTAACTAGACTTTCAAATACTTCAAAAGTACGTCTCATGCAAGCTAGGTTGTTCCGTGTTTAAACGGCATAGTCATTAGTTGAATAAGAAATCCATTAGTACCCTATATCCAAACCCTTTGTGAAATAATGCTAGGTGCCGAGCAGTTTTGCCTTAGTGTAGATTAAAGTTTCTAGACTAGCAAAGCCATTATTAGTTCAGTTTGCTTTGTGTATGGATTGGGACTTAGCATTAGAGAATTTTCTGCTGCTTTATAAATAAACCATAAGAATAATAACTCCATTGCCGTTGCTTGGAACAATCGTATTGAGCACAAGTTTTATCGTTAGAGAGGATGACGGTGTATATGCATTAAACATTAAGATAATACTACAGTTAAATAAGCACCTTCTAGATTGTAAGCTTATTTGAGATAAATTGTGTGTTTTTTTTCTATATACCTCCAGAAATTATGGAAAAAATAAAAATGGGGGAGAGGCACAACACCATTTCCTATAAGGTACATTTTGGCTAATTTTATCAGAAAATATATATCTATATATCTATCTATATATATATATATATAGATAGATATATAGATATATATATATATATATATATATGCCACTGCTGGGCATTTTATCTCTCTTTATATAAATGTGTCACTCTAGATACTGATCGGATGGACACATCTAGCGTCTAAATACCCTTCCCCTCCTGCCAAGGCAGATTTGCATTAAACTAACCAGCTTCCAGGTATAACGAGTGAAGAACAGACTCTTAATATTATCATCCATGCTTACCATTGATCCTGAAAGATCTTCCATTTAATAATACTATGTGCATACTGTTTTTCAGTCATTATTGTATAAATAAAAGATGCCTACTCGGCAGTTTGAACGTGTACAGATAAAAATAACAGCACGGCCATACAGTAGGCAATGACAGAGTTGTAATGAGATTGCTTCATTAACTCTTGGCATCTCAGTTATGCGAGCGATGCTGATTAGTGGAGGTTGAAATGGCATTGATTGGTTATTTAGTTCTCTGCCAGAGATATAAACTCCTCCCTTCAGACATCGCTGCAATTGATTACTTGTAGCAGCTAATTTGCTTTGTCATTCCATATGCAGAGAAAACAGAATGATGACAGTGGCATCAATTATTAGCTGGCATACTTGTGACAGGTAAATTATCTGGGTTATTGCAAGGTTCTGCTGTATTTAGAAATTAAATAGATGATATCACCTTTTTAAAATTCAAAAGTTCAATGCATAAAATAAGTCATTATAAGTAATGGTGTTCACCAGGGCCAGACTGGCGATGGTGGGGCACCTTAAAGTGTGAAGGCCACCCCACCAGCACCGGTCATGTCTTGGCACTTTAGGGCCACGGCCGCCTGATGACATAATTGCAACAAATGGTCAAAGCCAATCCTGGTTTTGGTTGATCTTTCTCCCCTGTGGAGATCCAGCCGGTGTCACCCTCATCTAAGCCAGCCACTCATCCTTTTTCATCCCTCTAGCCGCCAGTCACCAGCTCAGAGGTACCACCCCTTTTCAAACTTTCTAATTACCGACACCTTCTGGCTACCTGTGTAGTGACATCAACCATCAACTCCAATCAAGTTCCAAAATCAGTCCAGATCTTCCTCCCTTATCCACTTATCTCAGTTGCAAATCACCACCTACAAATCACAAGGGCAGGAAGGCAGGAGACTGAGTCTCCAGCTACCTCCACTGAACTTATACCCTCTTCTGAGATCCAGTGACCTTTCCATGACCGGGCTTGCTTCCTCAAACATGAAGCCCTTGGTCATGCTGGCTAACCCTGTCATGCTGCCTTCCACCTAAACGTTTCTAGGGCTCAAACACCACACTGAGCTGATTCTTTATGGCAATGTTAACAAAGTCAGTGTCTTACTGTTATTAAGATTGAGCCATTCCATTTTTTTTTTACCACAAAATAATATGATATTAAGTTATCAATGCTCTATTGTCAAATTACTGAGTTTTGTTGATTCTGGCAGCCTTTGTAATGGCGTTAAGTTAAAACAAAGTTGATGGAATCCAGTTCTGCAAGGTCGCATGCACACCAGGCTTTGACGATAATACTTTCTTGATTACATGCTAATTAGAGAAGTTCTAAAACTGTAGCTGAATTTTGGTCCCCACTGAGCCTGACAACCCTTAGAAGTATTAAAAGGTACAAACATAGCAGCTTCTCCATCTGGCCTATTTAAAGGTTTCCTTTTAATGTGCCTCAATGTGAAATACTCTTTATCACTGGGGAAAAAGTGGATAGCACAAGGCTGATAAAACGCCTTCTATAGCACTTGATAAGTTCAACTACAAGTAGACAGACGGAGGCTCACTAGGCTTATTATTTATTTCCTTAAACCTCCTAGTCGTATACTAGCTAAATTAAAAATGTAAATAAGGTTCAGGCAACAAAATTAAAGCTGTGTCTCATGTCACAACAGCAAGGAAATGGTAGGCCAGCACAAATCTTCTATTAGCACCAAAATTCTGTAAAAGCCTAATTAGAAGCATCAAATGCTATATGATTGGCATTTGCTATTATTGCAGCAAAATAGGATGAATATAGCAGATAAACCCAAAAAGGGAAATACATTTATTTTTTTATAGTGCCTGTGATTTACAGTGAACATCAACTTTTCAGGCTCGGTTATGTTAAACTCTATGTTTTGGACTTGTATTGGTTCACTCAGGCCCACATTTGTTTGTTCAAAAGAGTTGTGGCAAAGCATGGTATGTATAGTTGTGGGTACGGTTAACTCCCTTCCCATTTACTGTACATACAAAACTGTCTAGGCACAGGGAATCCAACCCAAAGATCACCAAGTAACTCAGCAAACATTTTAAAATAGCCAAAATAGACTATTTGTACTGTGACCATGTCACTTAAACGTTATTTACATTTTCATTATCTCCTGTTTTTTGTAAAAAATATATTTACTTGTGCTTAGAAAGTCAGTGCTTAGGTTAGGCTTTGAAACTTATCTCATTATAAATTTACGCATGCAAGCCTGGTTGCAATGCAGGTGGGCAACTCAGCACCATGGAGACTGCACCTAAATCATCCATTGTAGCATAATACAAACTCGGTTTGCAAACTGATTATAAATACAGTGGTAAGCAACGCAGTTATATAGGAAATCTCAAGATTTTTAATGTAAGAATACTCTTTGTGCAGGTATATTCAGAAACATGAAAAGGCAGTGACACCTCAAAGGTGATGTTATTCTGACAAGGTAAAGATATTTATCATAGTCTACAACGATAAAAAAATGTCCACCAGCGATTTAGTGCTCAATGTGATATAATTACCGGTATTTAACTTACTAGTGTATGTGCCGATCACTGGAATGACATGTCCAAAAATCTTTTCCCCACCTTTTATCTCCCTTTTTTCTACCTTTTCCCTCTTCTATCTATCAACCTTTTCTGTTTGTTTTACCAGTTCTCCCCCTTTCCTCCCCCTCTTCTCTTGCCCTCCTTCTCTCCCTCCCCTCTCCATGCCCATCTACGTGTTCTCTCTCTCTCCATCTCTTCCCTCTATCTCTCCATTCCCTCTCCTCTACCATCATCTTTTTCCCACCCATCCCCACCTCTCCCTCACAATGAGGACATCATCGGGACACCAGGGATACTGCTAAATATTGTGGAGGTGATGTAGAGCAACCTGAAGAACATTCAAAATACTTGTGGGACACTTTTTTTTGCAAGTATATTTTACCCCAACATATTTCTTTGTATCAATTATATGATATTTTATACTTCCTGCTCACTTGCCTATAACATGTTTGAAACTATTATTATTCACTTTTATTTATATAGTTTCATATATATATACAGTTTAAAAATTCAGCCATCTTATTTCATATGCAACAAATTTGCATTATGATTGAACAATTGACATATAATTACAAGACTAGTAAGCTATAATATTATATTTTTCTAATAAATAGACCATGGCTAGTAAAATACCAATAACTCCCCTGAACATAACACATCCCTGGTTTTGCAGACATCAGTCTGTAAGTGCCCCAGAGACTTGAACCCGGAAGCCAGGTTTATTAAATAGTTTCTTTCTATGCGCCGCTGCTAAATCAATTCCCAAGAAAATATATTCTGCTACATTTCATGTAATAAAATGCAGTAGATGCGAATGGGGCAGCAATTTAACCAAGGACTATGTATTTACATAATAAAGTCCCTTTCCTACCTTCACGCATGGCATCATTCCAAAGGAGTGGTTCTCTGCCATCTGGTGCAGGTGCAGCTCCGACCTGTTAAAAAGAGATAAAAATTACACTGTGTGTTGAAAGCAAACAAACTGAGCTCACGTATCAAGCTTCCTACAACAGCAGATTTTACTCTATATTATTAAAGTTATGATGCTGGCGGTGTGAGTTTATACATACGCGCTTTACAGTTATATTAACTGAAAAATAAAGCTGTGTTTAGTAAGCCTAGTAAGCATACTGCCGTGTTTCAAATAGGTTTAGGTGACCTCAACAGATCATGAACTTTCAACATTTCAAATGGCCAAAGAGGGACCAATGGCTAGAGGTGAGTCCAAGGTACAGGGCGTTATCAATATTTTCTCATGTGACCTTTCTACGTACCTTTCTAAATAACCTGACCCCTGGGACTCTAGAAATATTAGCATATCATTGTGATGATTCCATGTAGTGACTCGCAAAATGTGCTAACAAAATGACTCTAAGGTTAGGACAAAAACCATGAGACTTAGGATATCTCTTTAGTTGTTCACAATAACAGTATATGAATGAGGTCAAACCAACACATCTCCCCTTCCCTCCAATCTACTGATGTCACCTATTGTATGTTTTTAACCACTTCGCACCACACACAGAGTAAACAGCACCTAGTGTCCTATGAGCTATCCATACAATGTCAAAGTAAAGTACAAGGAGACTCTATTTACAGGTTTACAATGCATGTGCCTCCTCCTGATTACCTTTAGACTGTGCCTTGACACAGGACATTAATCAGACTATTCCCAGAAAGTAAAACTCCCATTGCCTGAACCACATATCATATTCTTTAGACGCATTGTTATATAGCTTGAAGCCGATAATGGACAGAAGCTTTACTTTAAATCTCTAAGGCTTGGTCACTGCCGAGAAAAGAACTGCAGATGACCAATAAATAGTATAATTGTATTTACTTTAGTTCAAATGAGTGGACAGAAATACATGGTTAACATAATAGTAGCCTCCCAAAACAGTAAATTTGAAAGACACAATCTTAAATCCATACAGAAAAATACAACCATTATATGCCTGGAAGACATAGAGCTGGTAACATCATAATTAAAATAGTTTACAATAAGGAATGGAAAAAGGTTCCCTGTTTTGTTATTGAATAATGTACTTATTCAGTAATTATTAATAATCCTTCTTCAGCAAAGTTATTTCTCGATTTCATTGTGTGCTGTGTAGTAATGTCTGCTACGTTGTGTAGGTGATGACGCAGTGGTTCCCATGAGCATCTGTGCGTGCGTATACGCAATATGCGCCTGCACCCCCATTTACTTATGTGTGTGTGTATATATCTATATAAATTCTGGACGACATGGGATAAATGCCCTGAATGCGGTCATTTATTATAAAAATCAACATTTCAGTCCCTCGCAGGGGATCTTTATCCAGACCATATATATATATATATATATATATATATATATATATATATATATAAATGGATTTATATAATGTACAAAAGAGGAAGAAGAATAGCAACTTGCACTAGTTACAGCAGTCTTCTGCAACAACTCTGCTTCAGAGTCAGCAAAATGTTTGAATAGCAATATCTGTGAATAATCTAATAGTTTTTACAACAAAGGATCGTGTATAAGTGGTCTGTATAGTTCTTGCTGTTTGAGCCTGTATTTTACAGACTTTTACTCCCCCTGTTGGTAAATGTGCATATCTTTATCTATTTAAAACTGCTTAATGTTCCTGAAAGTGTCATTTCCAGTCTGAAAGCACCAGCCATATTAGAAAACAAACATGTTGCATCCTACACAGCTCTCACAGCATTTGTACTGCTGCCCTAATGTTCTTCACTTTAAAAGTTGTTGGGTTTTTTTTTCTACAAAAATCTACTCAGCACATCATACAACAGAATAGCAGGTACAATCTCTGAAAAGTCATTGTGTGTGCTAAGTGCATTTTGCAAAAGGCCATTTAAAGAGTATCTATAAGAGATGTATAAACCATTTGTTATGTTAGGGTGAGGACGGTTATGTCTATGCTGAATCGTGTACATCAAGAGATTAACATTATACACAAAACTAAATACTCACTTCAAGCCGGGCATTTAGTAAGTATATCACTTTTTAATGAATAATCTGTATTATTAAAAATCAAAGGGCAACACCTACCATTTTTATTAAATGCATAAGATTAAAAAATATAAGAGTTTAATCTAAATGTGTTTAAATATGTTCAGATTAAACAGAATGGGTGCAAGGTGTTTCATGGCTTTTCTGATGGAACCCATGTGCTGCTGCCACTACAAAATGTACGCTTGTATGAAAAAGAAAGTACACCCTCTTTGAATTCTATGGTTTTACATATAGGTCCGTAATAACAATCAACTGTTCCATAGCAGGTCTAAAAATTACATAAATACAACCTCAGATGAACAACAACACATGACATATTTCATTGTGTTGTGCTTTATTCAACAAAAATAAAGCCAAAATGGAGAAGCCATCTGTGAAAAACTATATACACCCTTACTGCTTCCGTAGGAATTACGATGCTAAGCAGGAGGCAGATGCTGCAAATTAAATGCCCTTGATCATCAGCAAGTGTGGCCACCTCTATAAGAGTCCAAGTTTTAGCAGTTTGCTGGTCTGGAGCATTCAGGTGTGTGTTAACGCAATGCCAAGGAGGAAAGGCATAAGGAATTATCTTAGAGAAGCAATTGTTGCTGTCCATCAATGTGGAAATGGTTGTAAGGCCATTTCCAAAACAATGTAAAGTCCATCATTCTACAGTGAGAAAGATTATCCACAAGGGGAAAACATTCAAGACAGTTGCCAATCTTCCCAGGAGCGGACGTCCCAGCACATTCACCACAAGGTCAAATCATGCCGTGCTCAGAGAAATTGCAAAAAACCCAAGAGTTACATCTCTACTCTACAGAGCTCAGCATGTTAAATGTTAACGTTCAGGACAATACAATTAGGAAAAGACTAAACAAGTATGGTTTGTTTGGAAAGGTTGCAGGGAGAAAGCCTCCTCTCTTAAAAGAACATGGCAGCACAGCTTAAGTTTTCAAAGTTGCATCTGAAAAACCATAAGACTTCTGGAACAAAGAAGTCCACAGTGGAGATGTTTGGCTTTAATGCACAGTGTCAAACGTGAGGCCATCTTTCTGACAGCTAAAGCTTGGCTGAAATTTGGTCATGCAACAGGACAATGATCCCAAGCACACCGGCAAATCTACAACAGAATGTCTGAAAAATAAAAGAATCAAGGTGTTGCAATCATCCAGTCAAAGTCAAGACCTCAACCCTATTGAAACGAAAAGCAAATGAAAACCATAGAATTTAAAGAGGGTGTACTTTCTTTTTCACATGAGTGTATGACTATAATATGATCATGTATATTCCATGTGGTCCTTGTATCCTGGAGTCTAGAAGAAGTAATGCTTGTAGAAGCAAGCCTTGGTAGATCCCTGCACCTTAACTCTACCTCCAGCCACAACCCTTTGTGCAAAAGTGTCTTGTCTATTCACATTTGAAACATTGGAAGGCATGAATTAATTAATATGCTGAAGAAATTCTTAGAACAGAATGTGCAGACTCAAACAATAGCTTCCATGGACAGATACAAATTACTTAGCCCATAGGATTCCAGCACACAACAGTTTTTATTACAATTTCCTCCTTCTTTCCAATCATGTACACAATGCATATAATGTAATTATAGCAAAATGAAGTCAGAAACCTTATTTTGAAGATGAAATATTTCAGAACCAATGTGATACATTGGTCCATACTGCTTTATAGCAAAACTAAATGAAAACTAACACAATCCTTGAGTGGAATCGTTTTTGGTATCTGCTACGGAGATGTTTTACTTTCAAACTTCAGTGAGAAGATTTCTGCCTTAAACTGCCAATAAGCATCAGATTTTGTGTTCTGAATTTGTCAAATTTGGATCCTCCATTAAGCAAAGTGGTGAATGTCATGGTAAACCGATGGAGAGGACAAAGCACATGTAACTCACGTGGTTAACACAACAGTAAATTATTATTATTATATTTTATTTATATAGCGCCAACAATTTACGCAGTGCTTAATGCAATACATATATTGAAGGGGTATGACAAGACGAGAATTGACAGACTAAGACAAACCGATACATTAGGTGGAGAGAGCTCTGCTGATTGATTTTCCCACATTGGTAGACCCCACCCTGGAGTTTTTAATGATTACTGTAGAATTCCATGGGGAAACAAATTAAAAAAATGTTCCTTGACCTAAGCTAATCTGATTTGTTGTTCCTTTATTTCCACCTATTAGTAAATTTGCTTAATCTCTGCCAGACTACAAATACCATTCTAGCTATGGATGGTATATGGGGGTACATCATGGTATTCAAAATATATTCTAATTTTCTAAATGTTATATTATAGTATTCTGCATGTTGCATCTTTAACTTATGTCAAGAACTGTTCCTATAACAGTAAGCAGTATCAAATCCTCCTTATGCAAATAGAGACATAAAGAAATTAGTGCCCATTAGGCACATATGGAACTTGCATTTTTGTTGCATTTCCCGGTATATTCATTGTATTGAGACCATTGAAGAAATTGACACTTTATCCTCAACTGGAACCACAGCAACTAAGTATCATTTAAAGTATTATTTACCTGCAATCCAAATCTGCTCCAGCCAACAACTGAGCAAACACATTGAAATTACTTTCTCCATCAGGTTGTTGTGCGACACGCATCCTTTCCAAAAGCATAGTCTTAAAAGAAAGGAAAAATAAGTAAATTCTGTAATTCACTAATGCACTCGGTAATATGCCATGTACCCCTTCTTATATCAATGTAAGAATGGAAAGATTATGCCATAGGCACTGAAATACAAGTAGATACTGGGACGCTGGAAATTTATGACACACATTTCAAGTTAGCTTTAAAAGAATGATATTTTTTTAAAAAAAAGGACGGTTTAAAGCTTCTTCTGTTCTTTCAAATTTTACAGAAGCTTCAAAAGAATAGGTGTTCCTGCCACTAGCATATAAACATTTACATTTATTACTCTAAACGGTAAGCTACATTTCTCTGTAGAAAGTGAAATGTGTCAAAATAAAGAAAGTTCAAATAAAATGTGAAATTGATTCAATGCTGCGTTTTATCTTTCAAGAAATAATACTCTGATGTGAGTTGTAAAATAGAAGACTTTACTCCAGGACAAACTAACGTACATAAATTATAACCCATTTGTAAAATATTACGCAGCCTTTCTTGACACCAAGGTCACTAGCGCAGCAAAAATACTAATTAAGAC
Source organism: Spea bombifrons (assembly GCF_027358695.1). Classification (NCBI taxonomy): domain Eukaryota; kingdom Metazoa; phylum Chordata; class Amphibia; order Anura; family Pelobatidae; genus Spea; species Spea bombifrons. The sequence goes on along the minus strand of NC_071087.1, from coordinate 114,196,510 downwards.
CCTGAGTTATACTTAAAACTTTATAGAAAAGATTGTTTAAAAACTTAATCTGATTTCAATATAAAATTAAAAAGAATACTCTCTCTCTCTACAGTAGCCAAGCTACAGAGGTTCTAGGAGAACTTGCTGCATCCGGAGCAGCACTTTCTGGCCTCTGGCCTTTGGCCTAGATCGCATTATTGAGAATTAGGACTCCCTGATACACTACCAACTCAGTGGATAAGATGAGGATCAAAGGTGATCTGCTCAGAGATTAAAGATGGCCTGTCTTAGTAAGGTACATGTGAACATCCATCTCTTTTCTGCCGTCCATACCTGTAGGTGTCCTGCTGTTATACGGCCAGCAGCATTGAAATCCAGGGACATGATCATGGAGAAGCGAGTGGAATTACTACATTCATTCGTAGAAACACAACCAAAGGATTTCAGAATTGTGAACATCGCTTGAATCTTTTCAACTGAAAAACACAGGGCAAATCACTGCAGAAATATTTATTTCACTGCTTCTCAAACTTTAACCTTCACATGTCTGCCTGTCTTTTTCCCATTTGTGGAACCTTTCTCTGGCTGACACTACATGCAAACTAGACTCTGTAATAAGCAGTGGAGACAGCAAGAGTACAGGACACAGATGGCAACAGTGTACTCTCCACGGAGATCTCATGATATTGGATAGAATACTCTGGTCTGTGTTTAGTGATGTGAGTACAACCAGGGAAAGCTCTTGGCTTTCTGGAATAGGATACCTGGAGCTCCCCTTCTAGGTTTACGGCTTCATTTAGTGGGGCCAACACCCTTAACTGGTGTAGGCCAAGACTTAAGAAACTGTCCTGGGGATCATGGCTGAAACCTGAGAAGTACAAGCATTGGAGGGGCTGGCAAGGTGAATGGGAAAATTGCTCCCTGGATTGCTCTGATTAAAATATTTTCAGCTGCTGTCTTCTGCTTTATTGTGCGTTTTACTTTAAATTGCACGTAGGACTACTAGAGTCTCTAGAGTAACAGGGCCTTTAACATATATTCTAGCACTTAACCATATTGATTAACAAATAAACGTTTAATTTAATGCATTACATCCACTGCTTACAATATCCTTACTTTTGTAGGGGGGGGTACTTTGCGGTTAACCACTCTTACAAATCAGGTAGAAAATGCATTATGAATGCATTATAAATGCATTGGAATAGTTTAGAATGCATCTAGGTATTGTGGAAACTTCCCAAGGTAGGGTATCAGAGCTCTCCCTCTTCTGGGGCATGACATGGCACCTAGGCAACCTGATAAAAAGCATGTAACTGTGCAAGAACACAGTGAGGGAGGAGTGAAAGAGAGAGTGATGGGAAGGGGTGGAGGGTGAGAGAGTGTGTGTTAGTGTATGGTAGAGTCAGATTGAGTGTGTATGTATTAATGGATGTTTGAGTATTAGCGTTTTATTAGTGTTTTACTGGATACTGTTATGGCTGAGTATGTGTGTTAGTGTATGTTATGTGGGTGTGTGAGTGTAGGTGTTAGAGCGTGTTTGTTTGTTAATACATGTAGGAGTTAGATACAGATGGGTGCCAAAGAAATACTATACCCAAATGCCAGTAACCCTAGGCTTACCCCTGCCTAGGGGTAAGTGAGTAGCTTTGTGTGGGTGCTGGGCTAGATTAGACTCACATACGGGAGGGGCATAGGCAGAAAGTGCCTGCTCCTCACTAGAAAAAGCAGAAACCTATACAGGGAAGATAGGGTTCACCCAGAGACTCCAGGTCACACCCTGAGAGTTCCCAGGTATGTATATTTGTACAAAATTTACACATAAGTAAAAAGGTTTAAACATATATATACCTATACAGTAACATATGCATGTGGCATGTCTATCATTCTGGTTTTAAACCTTTTGATAGGATGTACCTGTTACTAGGTTGTCCACACTTCCAGCAGCTTCTGCAAGGTATTCCAGTGCATCCTGGCAACAACTTGATTTTCCAGAACTGCTTCTCCCCATGGGTAAAATGGCCTGGTCCTGACGCTGTGTCAGCATGTTCCAGTAGGCCTTTTGTGCCACTGCGCAGATGTGAGGTGGCATGCTGTCTTTCTTTCCCTTGAACACCTACAAAATAAGCTCTATAAGTGTGAATCTCTCTCCAGCAGGTATCTAGCCACAGGAGACATCTGATTCCATACCTCCTGACATTTTAGGTGACACTTTTGTTTGTGTAGTAAACCTCTTCAAGCCTTTCCAAGACATTTAATGATTGTGTGAACCTTTGAAAGATAGTTATGTAACTTATGTAAGATATTTGCCATAAATATAATGTATGTTTTGTGTATCTGTACATCATTGTGACTTTTAGCGCTGTAGAACGTTCTGATACATGTATTCCCACCATCCATTATTCTAGAAAAGTGGACAATTAGTGGAGAAAAACGTGACAGGGGTCATGTTTTTTTTACTACCATGCCAGCCACACACAGTACAATATAACGCACACAAATATATTAGGTGGCCTGCTCCATCAGTGGCTTCTCTTCTTTACAGAGGAAGTCAGCGTGTTTAATATTAAATGCATGTATTCCTCCTAAACACTCAGATGATTAAAATACAGTTCTGTATGCCATGTGTGTCTATGATGTTAACAATACATACATCATTTATATTCCTACATCCAGTTCTCTTGGATCACGTATAACTCCTAGGGGTCTATTCACTAAAAGGAGAGTTTGCAGGAGAGTTCTGTTTCAGCTCCTGCATTTCACTTCACATTATGAAGGTCCAACCCCAGTGGTCTTCTGCTGCAGGAAGAACATGGCCAGCCCTGTATAATGCACAGTGAATCAGTGACTTATGCATTATACAGAGCTAGCTCAACCTTTTGCTAGTGTTAACCCTTTATAATGAATAGCGAATGAGTGAGTTGCAACCACAACTCTTCTGCAAGCTCTCCTCACAACTCTCCCTTTAGAGAATAAATCCCACATGCAAATCAGGCTGTGAGCAAAAGTAAAAGCGATGAGAACGGATTGTAAATAGTTATGTCAATTTTCTGATGCTGACTTTTTGTAACAGTTATCTGGTGCCATCTAGTGTACCAAAAGAAAAATGCATATATATTAACAATGTAGCCTAATACAATGGGCCATCACAACCATGTTGTCATTATTATTATTATTAATAATATTATGTATTGATTTCTATAGCACCATCAGATTCTGCAGCACAGCTCAGTGGGTGAAGAGACAACAATCTGGAGTTATAGATACAGAAGCTGAGGAGGGCCCATGATATAAACAACCCATGATATCACATACAGGCATGACTTAGGAGCCTCCACTTAGAGATGTATTTACCTCGGGTGCTGCCCTGGTGTATAGGGCCAGACATAATAGAGATTTTATGTTTAAACCTGGGTCAGACTTCTTCAAGTGATCTTGTACGTTTCATGTTCGCTAGAACTGTGTTAAATGATGATATAGTCTCATACAAAAGACTGGGAGTGGTATTGACTATATCGGAGCAAGCCGGCACATGGCTATACTGAAGTTTTTCACATCAAAATCAAATATTTTAGCCTCCCTGCACCCTGCAGAGTGTTTTCTGCAGCAATGCTGTATTTAGTAATATGCATGTAAGGCGTTAACCTAGTTAGACAGCACGCCAATGGCACAGTGGGGTTTGCTTCTGGGTTTAATTTTAAACTCAGCCACCAAGGTAGAATACACTGGCATCTCTACTTTACCTAAGGCCATGCATCATCTTTGGTTGTTGAGGACAGTCTCAGTTGACACCCCTTGTGTCATGTTACTTATTGTTACTGTGTGTACCATATTGTAACATTATGCAAAACACCAAAACAAAATTAGAAATAAAAAAATGCAATATTGCTAGCTCAGTTTTAGTAAAAAGAATCTCATTCTTGCACCTAACTATTTAACTGGCTGTTTGTGTATTAGGTATGCAGTAGCTAGGCATGCTCTTGAATGCCCATGTGTCTTCCATAGTTTGTGTCATACCTAGGAACCCACCGGGGTTGTCTCTCTGGAGCTCCCCTTCTTTTGAGTTGCGACTGTGATAAGTGATTGGGGATAGCCACATGTACGGGCTGAGCTTGCCCCATTAACCTTTAAAGCAGTAGGGATTTGACAGATGGTGTGCGTGTGTGGGCACAATTTGGGTCGATAGTGGACATGTCTCCCCTGCTTGGATATTGAAGATATCTCTGGTAATGCAGATTCTAGGTGAAAAGGAGTAAGTTCCCTGGTGTGGTCTCTATTGGCATAGCACAATTAAGTGTACTGCTAGTCTAACCAGAGCATGTGTATTACAAAGATCCAGCTGAACTAAGTAGTGGAAGCACTGCAGCTCAAACCTTTGCGGAGAAGTTGGAGACAGGAACGTTCGGCTTAAACACTATCAGGTTAGGTCCGGCGTTGGTGTGAATGAGCTGGGATTGGTAGCGATGCCACAGAGTATTGATAATGCTGGACTCGTTTAAACTGATAAGCGTTGTCAGGTCTTCTGCATAATCAAACTTGGAAGGATTGGTCTGTTCAAAGGGGAAGACGGAAAACAGGTTTTCATAATTATATTCATAACAATACATTTTTCATTTGAAAAGTTCATACATGTTCAATGTGAGTCGTATTAGTGGCAAAGTGGTGCACCACATATGATTATGCATGCATGTCTCACTACCTATCTCTGGCAAATCAACTTGGGCCATGACATTATATTTTACATTTTGTTACCAGTGCGTTTAGTAAATAAATCAAAGTAAATGAATGCAGTAATAACCTAAAGTATATTCCATTGTTTACTATATATGACCTTATGCTTAAACAACAAGGGTTATGTGTAAAGGGTTAATTAAGTCTAAACAGAAACCAGAAGAAGAAAATCTTGCCAATTGGATAAGTTGCTATGGCAATAAAACCAGCTTTGAAACTTTGTTTTAGGATCAAGTTATAAACACAACACCCAAAGCATCACAGAGATCTCTGGAGAATCCAAACTGTATGAGAAATGTCTCTGTACCAAGCACAAGAGTCATTGTAATTTTTTGTTATTTTGGATACATACCTGAATTACTATCCCTAACAAGATACATAGTAAGCAGATCACTAATACTAATGTAGGCCAGTGGGTTGTGTGCTTCATTAAGGTAGGAGAGCTTTGGCCCTTTACTGCCAATCACTAACCCACTGTGTACCAATGATTTTGTGATTTAATCTGTTATGCGACTTTATATTCTGTTTTCTAGACTGATCAAACCAGTACCAACTTTATTCTTCTCCCAAGCGAGCACATTAACTATTTTTGAAAAATTATGTTTTAAATACTTCATTGTGCTAATTACTACATGTAGTAGTAATAAGCATTTTTTTGCTCCTCCAACTAGTTCAATGTATGATACCTAAATCTGTCAATTAAATTAGAAAAGCAGTCAAATTCCCAACAGCAGTAGCATACAATGAGCAATATCCATTGCAGAGAGAGGTGTCAGCGATAATGCAAATTGGAAGCTTGACTCATGACAGAGTGGGGGCAGAATGAAGAAAAGGCTATGATTGAACTCTCAAGACGAAGTAAAATACTAATAGCATCTTCATCACGGAATGGACCAAAATAGTGAGATCAAATACACTGATACCCTACATGAAAAGTGGGAGTTTGTATGCTTATGTCTTGTTAAATGATAGGAATCCATATGAACTTGTCTTTACTGCACTCCTTCAGTCTGAAAATATAAATAGGGCTGTTTTCCCTTACAAAGAATTACTGCAGTTTTTTCTGAAGTAATACTGCAGTTTTTTGGACATGAAAAAACTGCAATACTGCACTTTTACTGCAGTATTACTGCACATTTACTGCACTTTTTTGTTTTATATTGCAAACCTACAGTTGTACTTCAATGTACTGCAGCTTTATTGCATTTGTACTTCCGTACAACAATAACTGCAGTACAACTGCAGTACAGTGAAGTACAAATGCAGTAAAACTGCAGTAAATGTGCCGTAATACTGCAGTAAAAGTACAGTATTGCAGTTTTTTCATGTCCAAACAACTGCAGTATTACTTCAGAAAAACTGCAGTAATTTTTTCGTAAGGGTTGACTTTTTAATCAAAAGTTTAATCATGTAAAAAAACAATACAGAAACTTTCAAGATACTTTTTTTCATTTTTGGCAACAAACTTTCAGTACCTTATATCTTGTCACAAGACAATTAAGTATTCCAGTGGCATTATGAATGAGGTAAAATATACATATTGCGACCTAGGTTTAGTCAGCCTAGGGTGGTGTGCCCATATGTATTCAGTCCCTGAGCCCTCCTGTGAGATCAAACAGCTTGGTGTGTCCAGGGCCGGCCTTAGGGGTGTGCGACCTGTGCGACCGCACAGGGCGCCATGGTTGCAGGGGCGCCTGACCGGGACTTAGATTAAAGCATCGTTTTTTTTTTGTTTTTTTTTAAACTTTATTTAACATCATTGATGTTAAATAAAGTTTAAAAAAAAAAACCGATGCTTTAATCTAAGTCCCGGTCAGGGGCGCCGAGCGGTTGCTCGTGAAGTTCTCGGCAACCGCTCGGCGCCCCTTACTCTCCGTGACTCCGTCGCGGTGCCAGCATCTCATGTTGAGCGCAGGACTATACCGGCGCTCAACATGAAATGCCGGCAGAGCGAGAAGATGGATGCCTCCCGCTCTTACCGCAGGACTCCGGCAACAAGGTAAGTGGGGGGGGTAGTTTGAAGGAGCATAGGGGGGGGTAGTTTGAAGGGGCAGGGGGGGTAGTTTGAAGGGGGGGAGGGGTAGAGGGGAGGGGTAGTTTGAGGGGGGGTAGTTTAAAGGGGCAGTGAGGGGGGGCGCCAGAGGAGTAGTCCGCACAGGGCGCCACAACGCCTAAGGCCGGCTCTGGGTGTGTCACTGCCCAATGGACTAGTTAGGACGGGGATATTTGATACCCATAACTGGCCCATTTGCACTATGGAGAGGATTACTAAAAGTAACAGAGCACTCTGTAGCAAGCACAGAGTCAGGCCTAGGACATCTACCAACGTAAATACCCCACTCACGTGATTAAAGAATTATTTACCACCAAAAAAGGACATTTTAACTATGTACATAATTAGAATCCTTGTATGCATATTGGCAGAATTACCATATGAAAGCTTCTGGGACCAGACCTCTAGTTTTCTTGTGCTCAAATAACTCTGGTGGGTAGTACTTATAACAAGTATTTATTGGCCCTAAAGTTAAAGCCCTCATCTATTTTATTAATAGATGTCAAACATACCAACTATGTACCGCAAACATGCTACAGAATAGAAGTAAAAATACTTTTATAAAGGCAATTCTAGATACTTAGTTCGTCTAATTATTTATTTTTAGCTCTGTGCATTTACCATGGTAGAGAAATAAAATGTCTCCTATAAAAGTACAAGGGCATGAAGACCATTAGGAAGTTGCTTATACATAATGCATAGACATTTTACATATTGTAAGTGTATTGAATCCAGGAAGCAGGATGCACTCCCACTGAACTGATTTTAATGTTTAAAAATGTAAAAGCAGAAACAAGTACCAAGTGTCCACAAGTACCAAGCCATCTGGATTTGTTGGGTGTTTGTGGATGTAACGCCAGTACATATGGATATACATTTTTTTTATATCTATAAACATGTACAGCCTCCCTCCTCTGCTATGCTTTCAAAACGTCTCCCATGCTACCTTGTGTCTCTAGAACTCCCTTCCATATCATTACCAGATCCCTCATTCTCCATATTTCAAATATATACATGCTGCTCCAAACTTTGTGCTTCACATGCCCCATTCTTGTTAAACTGTAAATTTGTGAGCAGGGCCTTCTTATCCATTTGTAATACAACATACAACATATACTACTTAGTATCTCATAACCTATGTAATGCTAAAGCTAAGAATAGGTAAATGATGAATGGACAGACAAATACCTAAGTATATATACTCACTCTGTGAATATTTTCTTCTTCCACTTCTAGAGTCTTATTTTCATCCTGTATACGAATCCTCACAATGCCTTCCGCTAACTCTGGTGTCCCAACATCTGGCTTCAGCTCTGTAGCTGTAAGAAAAGTGAGAAAAAGTCTGTGGATTGGAATATGCGCTCTTCCGTGTAATTGTGTAAGGTGGAAATTGTTTACTGTAGCCAAAATGGCCGCTTTGTCCGATAATAAATATATATATAAATAATTTCATATAATACTGTGCACATCACACATACCCAGCGTGAAGCCATCTTTATGAACGAACCAAACTTGTTCACTCTCGTACCACACATCTTCAGGCACCTAGGGAGACAGCCTTAATGAGTGATTTACCCAGCAGATGTTGAGTCAAGATAAGAACAGAGAACATTGTAAAATAAAGCATTTCATCTGCAATCATGCATTATTAAATGACTGAACCGCTACATGTTTCTGCATTCCTGGAATAATTTATCATAGCAGTCTTTAGTTTTTTGGGGGGTTTTTTCTTAGTTTTTTCTTTTTTTATTTTATATTATTACTAAGCATGAAGGAAGAAACGTTATATTGATATATCACAATTATGAGTAACAAGGAAATGAAAGGAAAACAAATTCCTTTTTTAGTACATTTTTCTTATTTAAATGTGAATTATGCATTGGCTGATTAAATATAAATAATTTGTTCTTTTTCTGAAAGCACTGGCACATTTCCTATAAACCATTAAAACATTACATCTTGAGAAAAAATTTCCTCAATGCTAAATGGCTTTCATCTCTAACGTGCTCTCTGGTGACCGCTTCTAAATGGATGCATTGCTTCTCTGTGTGCTGTTGGCCAGAATCCCTTTGCTGGAATTCATTGCATTCTCGGGAATAGAGGGGGAAAAAGTGCATATTTGGAACATAAGACTAGCAAATTAGTTTGTAATTGTTTGAATTGTTTAGAATATAACTGTAGCGTCAACAGTCCAATTATGTCAAAATGATGGTTGCAAATTACCTTCAAGGTACAAAGTGGACATGTTAATAATCATTATTTTTATAAATGCATCTACTTTGCACTGAATAGGAACATAAAATAGACTTACAATGGAAATAGATCAAATAATATACTTAAAAAATAAAACATGCATAGAATTATTTAATAAAAAAAAATAATCAAAAAATGCTGAATGTTAAAATCCAGTGATTTCTTGGTTTTATTCTGCTTACAGTTTTATGTTTAGCTGTTTTTATACCTTTGATCCCTGTAAATTATGTTTAAGCTTTTGCACATTTAAAGATACATACATATCTATATATATATATATATATATATAATGCAGAAAAATAATTCAACGAACAAAATATTCATTCATTTCAATACAAAGACCCCCTTTTTTTTAGTTTTGTGACATTAAAAAAATACAACCTTTCATTTACATGCACTAAACTTGTAAAAAAAAAGACAGTTACTTCTCAAATAATAGGAACAGAACTTTACTATATGCACCTATACAGCCGATATAAAAAAAAAAGACAAAACCTGCTTGGTATTAAAGTGGAAAATAATTACCTAGCGCTTAAAGCATAATACCGAGTAAAATCATTCCTATAATAAGAATCCACACCCTCTGGATCTATTTTATCCCAAACCTGTCTTTAACTGCGAATTGAAATGAACTTCTCTTAGCAACGGCTGGTATTATATCTAGGCAATGTTCTCGCATTAGAACAAAGGAAGAAATAACCTTCCAGCCGCTTCTAGATCTTAAAATAGACATAACAATTGAATAAGTTGACTCTATGTATAAATATCATGCATGCACAGGTGTCACTTTATGAAAAGTAGCCACCACAATCCTCCTACAGGAACCTCCATCAGGGCCGCAGGCCTCACCTTGCTTTCCCAGGGCTGCTGTGTACATGATTTAGCATTTATCATTAACATGTATTATGGTTGTTTAAGGCCATTAATAGTAATTGGCTAGAAATTGGCATAATTTCCTATACCACGCATTAAATTGATGATTTTTATGTTAACGCTCGTGATTGACATAGTTAATTAGTTGTGTTTTTAAATTGGAACTAAAATCCTTAATATTTAATTACCATCATTCATAGTGTATATGCCTTTACTTTTGATTTCAAGGTTCAGTGAGTCAAATTATGGCACACACAGGGAATGCTTTCTTTAAAGTCAGAATATTAGAGATAAAATGTCTTGAGAATGTCTTGCTCAACTTTTAGCAAACCATACTAGTTCAACAAATAATATGAATCAAATTTAGGTGAATTCACTATATTATATACACGTTCTGTTATATTGTGGAAACAACTTTTGTCTTTAGTATAAGACACTCAAGGACATCACATTTTCCTCCCTGTTAAAACCTTATGACCTGAACACATTAATTTCAGGAATGATTACCTTTACTGTACTTGTACTTTCATGTTCTTCTGATCTTTCCTGACCAACTACGGCTTCCTTTTCAGTTCCTTCTAGTTTCTTTACATTTTCAGGGTCAACTACCTCTTCCCTTTTAGTTCCTTCGAGTTTCTTTACGTTTTCATGGTCAACTAACTCTTCTGTTTTGCTTTCTACAAGTCTTTTTTCATTTTCATGGTCAACTACCTCTTGCTCATTACTTCCTTTAGGTGTCTTTACAATTTCTTGGTCAACTACCTCTTCCTTTTTACTTCCTTCAGGTTTCTTTACATTTTCTCGGTCAGCTACCGCTTCCTTTTTACTTCCTTCAAGTTTCTCATGTTTCAAAGCAACGCTTTTTTGTTCAACAACTTCTATCTTACTTTCTTGGACATTAGTATTTGTACGTTTCTGGGAAACCTTCTCTTCTGCTGCCTGTGAAGGTCCTGCTTCTTCTGCCGGAACAGGAGATTTGCAACCTGTTAAGACTTCTGACTGGTTGACAGTATCTTCCGTTTTTGTGGTTGTTTTAGGTTCAGATTGGGTCTGTCTTTTTGAAGGACTTCTAACAGCCTTCAAATGTATTGTCTTTTTGGCTGGTCTTTCCGGTAATTTTGCTGGGTGCTTGTCCCCATTGAGTCCATTCATCAAGAGATTGTTTTTATTTGCCATTTCTTCTTCTATTGAAAGAATGTTCTCATCTTTGAAGACAAACTGATCAACAAGATTGTTGCTTAGTTTACTAGGAGACTAAAAAAATCAAAAAATATCATTAATCATTTAACATGTTAATAGATTTGATGTCTATTAGATTTGTTTATATGTTTCGTCTATGCGCATTACAGAGTAAAACAAGCCTTTTAAACATGGAATACAGTATAACGCATACCGTGTAGCCTTATTAGAAGTTTAAATCCAGTATTTCATGTCTCTTTAATGTTTTTCCTTTGGTTTACAAGATAGGAAGTATGTGCAATAGTTTTAGTTTGAAGGTGGAGGGCTTTGCCAAAATTTATATATATTCAATGCGCAGTTAAAAAGAATTTCTGAGCTGGTTTAAGCTTTGAAGGCATTCTGATTGTTTGTTTTACCCCTCTTTACCCCTCTTTAACTAAAATGTGAGATTATACATTTCATCAAATAATCACAAACACACACACTTAGTAATTACATTCTCAGATACACACAAATATATTGTTGAAATATGATATAGATCTGTGTCCCCAATATTTGGGGTAAGGGCCCGTTTGTCCTAACATTGCTTACTAGAGATGAATTTTTATTTATCTCTTTATTTTGTAAATTATGACTTTCTCTAGTCATGGGATTTTCTCTAGACATCTGAAAAGTCTTCCGGGTTGTTGATAAACAGGTGGGTGTTATATGATCCCAAGAAATTCTGCTTGCGTTAACCTTCAGCTGCTTGAAACAGCTGCTGCATCTGAGCTACTGCCTACTGCTTTACTTTTCCTATCCTTCACTAGTTAAGGTATAAACAAATAAGTATGGCCAACCCAACAACTAACACTATATGAGATCAGTGAATAACTAAAAACAACTAGATCTAAGCTTTCATTTGGGACATACAATGGTTATTGTTGGGGCTTGACAAATCCCAGGATGTCTATCTAGGAACACAAACATTTGTGTCTACATGTGAACTGTCCAACACCAACAGAGTATGGCAGGAATCTGTGCTCATGGCTCCTGCCACTTTTCCCTCAGCAGACACGTGTGCAAATAGGCATACTGGGATCTTGACCATCCTCACACAGCCCCCTTCAACTGAGATCTGATAGTAAAAGTAGATCCACCTAAACATAACTCTTTGTTACAGAATTTTCAGGCTTAAAGATGACTTCTTTATTTAAATGATATGTCGTTTATGGACCTAAATAAGGCATCCAAGTTGTTTTATTTTTTTTCTAAACCTTACTCTCATGAAGACCTCAGATACTACATGTTAGTATATACACTGATGTCTCTGGGGTAGAAAATTACACTGTTTAAATAAAATTACGCTTTTCTTACACGAATATAAATTTGGGTTCTGTATTTCAAAGTAGAATTTCTAAAAATCTGGACAAATGCATGTAAATAAAAGCTACATTTTGACGATTGACATCAATTCTGGTTTCAATGAGTATTGTTAACTTGGCTTAAAAAATTTCAGCATAAGGAAACATGTCACTGTATATTAAACAAGCAAAACACAAAGCTTGATTTATTTTAAATCATAGAATAATACGCCTCAAAGTGTCATGCTAGCTTCACTGTGATACTATTCTAATGGAAAGGGTCGCTTAAGGACACAACCAAGCTTACCCTGTGACAGCTGTGAAGTTTGGCATAGAAGCAGTCAATATTAAATGGAAACTGCCTTTTAAAAACATAATTACTGCAACCATCTAACTATGTAATATAATATTAAATATGTAAAGGCGCAGAGGCATTGACATTTTTCCTAAATAACCTTAACTTTCAAGCTGGGTGTTCAGTTTAAGCAACGTCTGGACTGGTCATTGCAAACAAAGGACATCCATTTGGCGAATGGACTGGTAGTTCGGTCTTATGGTATGGGGGAAGTACCTGAACCCTTTTTAAAAAACATTTGAGACAAAATCCACCCCTACCTCACCTCTGATGTTGTCTGTACACATGTATGATTCAAAACTGTACGAAGAGACATTGTGCACTACAGATGGCCATCCATGGGTGCAGATAGAGGGTACATGACCTTGGCTGGAAACCTAATGCGACTCATTGTTTGTGGGGTTCATATTCAGCAGAATTATATTGTTTGCAGATATCTGTATTTTAAATCAAGAGGTCATAAACTTGCCAAATTCCATTAACATTCTGAAAGGTATCCTTACTGGCTCTTTTGAGGTTTATTTTCCACTCTGTTAGGTTAACAATATATTTGAAATTTTATTGAAATTAAGATATTTTTTTCTCCATATTGGAAACAATGTAATTACCGGTATTTAGTGAATTGGTCTCCATCTTAATATCTTGAGTTGTCTTTTATTTAACTGCCCATTATTGTGACCTGCTTATTTTTTAGAAAAAAAAATACATTGAATACCAAATGTCACTATTGTTTAATTCAATTATGTCAATGGATATTGGTTTAATAGTTTCAGATGTTTACTATTAATTATGTTTTTCAAGTATTTTTTACACATAATAGATAGATTACACAAAGGAAACCATGATTGGTGGTATATATTGCAAGTGTTATGACACTGTTGTTTTTCATTATTATCATCTGAGTTTCCTTAATATGCAAATGTGATTTGATTTCCCTGTGTTAGTTTTCTATTTTTTCTAAGATGCATCTGGACTGGATCCATACCTAATTACCCGGTTGTGTTCTGTCCTTGTAACGCATGGAATAAATTAATAAAATTTGAAAGACGTACCTTTAATACCTCTGGTGCAGGCTCTTGTTTTACCTATAGACAGAATCATTACTGATTAACAAGAATATTGTTGTTAACTAATTCAACATGGACATAGCAGACATAAACACTAGCCTTTCACATTCTAGACCCCCAAATTAGCATAAACAAATGAAAAAAATACATTGATATTAGAAAGTAAACTTTATTGTCATTTTGTGGAATATTTATAACACTGTTTAAAGGTGACCTCATTTCTTGTATACAATGATTTTGTCTTTTTGTTATCCTGAAATATAGGATTCAACTTAGAGAAAATGAACTGGCAGTGTTAAAGATATAGGCCCAAGGTAGCCATATTCACAGAAAAAATATACATATTAGCCATGGCAAAATTGTACTGCTAGTATTTTGGCATATCACTTTGTAAGGTATGTAAGCACATTGACATAAATGTGTTAGGTTCTCTAGTCTTCATTATTATTATTATTATACTCACTGGTTGCTTATCCTTCGATTCTTTCTCTTTCTGCTTTGCTTCTTTTTCAGTTTCTCTAACTAGCTGTTTGATGAAGCCACCAGGTATTACAGAAAACAACGGGGGAGGAGAGGAAACTGTTGGCCCCTTGTCTTCTTCCTTGATCTATTTATATGTAAAATGTAACATATCAGACAAAAGCTAAAACAGATCACTTATAGGATTTGTAAATGCTCCTTATTTTCAGGGTTTCAGAGCATATGACAGTAGCCATCCAAATATTCAGCCTCGGGTATTCTTTAAAACATTTGTCTTTCAAGTGTATTGAGTGTTCTTAGAACATTACTTGTTTTTGAATATTTTTTTTAATGTTTTATTTATGATTTATAAATTTATTTCTAAATATTGTTTTTGAATATTTTATAGGCTCTTGAAAGCATAGAAGGTATATTGTATTCACTGAAAACATATTGATATTTAATGGAATTAATTCAGCTACACCATTTCTCTTTCACCCCAGTGGAATCCAGCCATAATGTATGTTCTTTAACGTAATGCACTTAGTGACCAGTTGAGACCTTACCTACCAGAAACCTGTGTTGTTTTTATATGTATTAGGTTTTATCTATATTCACATAAAAATGTAGTCAACATCAGATGGAGGTTAAATAGCCCAATTAGAAAATAAAGAAAATGCATTTTACCATATTAACCAATCTATATTTTACTTCCAAATAGAAGTATATTTAGGACCAAAATCTATATACTGTATATATATGTTGACAGATATGTTGGAAGTTATTTATGAATATGATCATGGCACATATAAGCATAGACCATAACCTTCAATTAAAATGCATACTCAGATAATATGATAGGGATAAACATAAACCGTGAAATGGCATCTTCTGGTGGCAGAATAAGTGTATTAGGAGAGGAAATGTCATGTAATTAATGAAGAATAATTATCAGAAAGCGCATGCAGGTTAACTGCATTGTTATTAAGTAATGGATGATTAGTCAGAAACATGTCTTTGTTGGGTATTCCAACTGTTCGTTCTCATCAGTTACATGAAATCTCCATTATAATGCCCAGAGTACATATACAACATCTGTCTGTCCTTCTCTACTGTCCTTAGTTGCTTTCCTGCACCGAAAACTGTGAGGGAACATCGAGTGGCAATGAGGTGTCTATGATATGTCTTCTTTTACTGCTTTGTAGTAGCCAGACAGTGTAGAGGTAGAAAGTGTGTATGAATTGTAAAATATATGATTGATCTGATCTAAAGGTTATTACTAACTATAGGTCAGAAATTAAAAATAAAATCTTTCTTAGAAAAGGAAAACTCAGGTTAATTTAAAAAAACAATTTATATATATATATATATATATATATATATACAGACTGTGGTTGTTAGTGTAAAGAAGAAATTAGATTTAAGAAGTACAGGATGAGTACATACTTAAATGTAAGAAAGATGATAAAGGGCCTGACGAGGTAACCGAAAGTGGGCTAATAAAATGAATTCCTAGCCAAGGCCTTAAATATGTCTGTCAAAATATGAGTATGTATGACGTGTAAGCTGGAGACTAGAAAAGCTAATCGTTTCATGCATAAAAGGTAATCTTCCGACTGCTTGGTATATGTAGCAACCAGATTTTGTTAGTAAATATCACCTCTAGTTTTACGAGGACTCATGGCCTAATTCTAATGGCCCACATTAATGCGTGATGATTATGGCATGCAGGTGTTCTCAGAGTGAGAGAAGTAACACTTTCCTTCTGTTCCCATAGTGCTAGACGTGAAGAGATAGCCATGCTGTTACACTATCTGGAGGTGCCTTGATGCTTCAGGAGTGATACACGCAGGACAAGTGAAACATTAGTCTTCAACCAGCACTGGACAGACAGTATGAAGGGATGAGGGGAAATAAGAGAGAAGAGAAATGATTATTATGAGGAATAATGGAGTTACAAATAATATAACAACATAAGCATTTCTATATTCTTAGATAAATGCTGAAATACAGATTACAACCTTCTGACGTTTAGACTCACCTTTGCTACTTTCGATTATTAACCCCATTGAATCCAAAAGCCATTTATGTAGATTTTGCCATACTTTATAATGATCATATTAAATAAGGCTGTGTTGTCCTGAGAATACTGACAATATTTGCATCTTGAGGTATTCATTAGCAGGGGACATAGTGATCACACTAAGATACAAGATGGAAAATCACACCAAGTTGGGAGATACCCGATGAATAGCAAATTTGCCAAATTCATATACAGTATTTATACAGTAAATAAGGCTCATAGACCATAACCATCAGATAAATACCCTTCCATCCAACAACTCTGTCCGTTTCTCTACCTGTGTAAAGCATCAGTATGCAGACACATAGAGTTGCTCATAGATTGTATTAGCTCAAATGTGCCCTGGCAAATCAAATCAATTATATATAAATGTAACTGTACACTGCAGTAGAAGCTAAATGATCATGGGCAAGTGAAAGGTCAATGAAATATGAAGCTAAGCTAAGGTGACAAACATGCCAAGTTAGTCCAAGCAATAACTTGACAAGCATGCCAAGTTACTCAGTCCACTAAAGTGCCTTTACAGGATAAATTGAAACAAATTGACTTCAAGAAAAATAAACCTTTAAAAGGATCTGAAAGAGTAAGAAAAGCGCTTCTCCCTCATTTGAGTTAATGCCAAAAAATGTGAAGATCAAGATAGACTGAGTTGTACCTAGTCCATTTATTTATTTTCATAAGCAGTTAAACATTAGAAAATAAAGTCAATATGGAGTAATATAGAAAAACAAGCATGTCACTTTAGAAATACTCCTTATTCTTCCTTGCCATATCTATGTTGGTAATGATTACTGGCACTTCACCCTTGCCCAAATTTGTCTCCTAAGTGTCCCCCTTTAGGAGAGACAAAAACCCTTTTTCCTCTCCTGATGTCCCTCTTTTCTAGGAGTTCAGAATGTTTGGTGGCCATAACCTAAAAGGCAAAACAGTATGTATAAAACCACAGGATTTGTTCATAAATTACATTATGTAAATAAAATCCATTACTCTTCTTAGAGGACATTAACAAAAGCCCTGCTACCAAAACCTCTGGATGCTTCAAAATGTTTGGAGATATGTGGTCTAGAACTCCTGTGTAACATTGGACTCATACTGGTTCCTTTTTGGTTGCACCACACATATATATTGCCATGGGAAAAACTTTTTACATGTATATACTTTCTCTTTCTAACCATTCATAACAAAGTTTGAAGAAAGAAGAAGCACCTCCCTAGTACAGAGGTACCTGATTCACATCTGAATATAGCTTTATCCTCATAATGATCCATTCACTTACTGTAAGCATTCTTTCCTAGAGGACATTGTAATGACATGTGAAGTTATGTTTGAGAACTTGGCTAGATATGTAAAAATCCAACTTGATGCGAGCTTCCCACATCCTTACCATAATCTCTGCCAAAAGTTTGACCTCGGTTAAATGGTTCTGAAATGCTACCAGTTTTACACATAATACATTCACTATATTTAACAGATCAAGATCACTGTTGGCTTCTTTAGATACATATGTCATTTTCCTAAACCAGTAGTTCCTGACCACAGAAGAAAATGTCAACCCGGGCTTTGAAAATGAGCACAGAGTAGTGTATAGTCCTAATGAGTACACCTGTTTCCCCTTCCAAGACTTTTCCAATTAAGTATAGAAACTTAACTCTTACAGTATAAATGAGTCATAAATAAATTATGTAATGGTCACTTGTAAATGATCCTTGAACACCCAAGTTGTCCTGGATGCTCCTCATTAATTCAGCCATGAGGTGGGGAGCTGATTGTTCCCATAAAATGATGGACGCAGACACGCCTCCTTCTGGCTGCAGCGTAAGTGCGTGGGATCAACACGCTGCCCCGGCTACATGACAGGGAAGTCCGAATCACCGGTAAGTTTGGGGGTGGCGGGGGAGTGTTAAATGGGGGGCATAAGGCATTTCTGGAGGCAGAGTGCTATGTGAAATGCCTTTTAACCCCCTTAATGCCACCCTGCCTCCAGAAATGCCTTTTAACCCTCTATACGCCACTCTGCCTCCTGAATGCCTTAAACCTCCCTATATGCCACTCTTCCCCATAATATGCCTTTTAACCCTCTAAATGCCAGAGTGGCATATAGGGGTATAAGGCATTTCTGGAGGCAGAGTGGCACATAGGGGTCAAAAGGCATATCATGGGGCACAGTGGCATATAGGGTTAAAAGGCATATCATGGGGCACGGTGGCATTTAGAGGGTTAAAATGCATATCATGGGGCACAGTGGCATATAGGGTTAAAAGGCATATCATGGGGCACAGTGGCATTTAGAGGGTTAAAAGGCATATCATGGGGCACAGTGGCATATAGGGGGTATAAGGCATTTCTGGGGCAGATGTGCATAACTGGGGGGCAGGTTGGAAAATAGAAGGAAATAAAACCAAAATACGGTATATTCCCATTGATATTTTACATTTTTAGTATACCTTGGTGACTAGGAACAGGAAATTGTTCAACCGCGACTGCTTATTTCACAGGGGTATAAATATTAGGCAACACATAGGCCAAATTCCCTTAGTCATTCATCACAATGGGCAAGACCAAGGAATATAGCTGTGATGTGCGGCAAAGGGTTGTCAAGCTTCACAAAGTGGGAAATGGCAATAAGAAAATAGCAAAAGCATTCAAAATAACATTTCCATCAGATCAATAGTTAAGATGTTCCAGTCAACTTGAAATGTTATGAATCAACCTGGAAGAGGACTTGAGTCTATATTGTCTCAATGCACTGTGAGATGATTTGAATGAGATCACAGCTGGAGAATTGCAGAATTTAGTAGCATCTTGGGGTCAAAAAATCTCCAAAACTACAATTTAACGACACCTACATCATCACACCAGACTCTACTAGAACTTCTATGCTCAGATGAAACCAAAATATAGCTTTCTGACAATATACACCAGAAGTGAGATTGGTGCACACAGAGAGGTAGCCATATGGAAAAGTACCTCATGCCCACGGTTAAATATGGTGATGGCTCTTTAATGTTTTGGGGCTGTTTTTCTGCCAGAGGATCAGGACAATTAGTTAGGATACATGGCAAGATGGACTCATCAGATTTTACATTAAAATGGGCCCTGGTTGGACCCAGCAGGAGAATGATCCAAAACATACATCAAAATCAACACAAAATAGTTTACTGACCACAAAATCAAGGTCCTATCATGGCCATCGCATTGCCCTGACTTGAACCCAATAGAAGACCTGTGGGGTAATCTGACATATCGCCCTTGAAATTTAAAGGATCTAGAGAGATTCTGTATTGAGGAATGATCTCAGATCCCTTGCCATGTATTCTCCAACCTCATGAGGCATTTTAGGAGAAGAGCCGTTATCTTGGCAGCGGGGTCATGTAATGTAATGTTATGTGACCCCAGGGTTACCCCTCGCATTAAGTGTGAACTGCCCTGAAGAGAGGCTCCATGCAAGGTGAGTGTCTGCGTTTACAGTAAGTGTGTGTTACTGTGAGTTACAGTGAGTATGTATGTGTTAGCAATGGTGAGGTGGGAGAGGCATTTGGCTTTATATGGTTAAGACATACTGGTACGAAAGGAGAAGGTGGCATTTCTCTTGTGAACCATACTATACTCAAAGGGAGCAAGGTGGCTTGCACATTAATAGCAAAACAAGCTAATTGCACTCATGTGCATGCTTTGGAACCCCCAGAATTATGAGTAAATGAGTGTAGCCCTGGTTCCCCTGGTCTCTGGGTAAGTTTATTCTTTCTCCAGGTAGGGGAGCGGTGTTGCCCATTCCCTATCCATTTCCCTCCCACTCACCATTGATCAAAGGCTATCTGGGGCTAGCCTAGTTCTTTGTGCAGCTAGCTGTGCCACCACACATAGCCCTTCCAAAGCCACAATCCCCAGGAGAGCTCCAGGAAGTTCCCAGGTATGCAAATGTGTTAGATATAGATCATATGAAGGGTTTCACATGTGCAGTAATCATTTCTAGTTTAGTGCACAATATGTATGGCCAAGTATAAAAAACAACTCAGTATTCTTTAAAAGGGCTCGATTTATACCGGGGGTAAACAACAATTACCTCTCCAGCTGCCTCCCAACTACAAGATCTATGATTCTCAGGCTGCCATTGGCCAGCCAGAGATAGTGGATAATCATTACTGCTGTAGTTCAATAGCATACAGGCAACTATATATATTGACTTCTGACTTATACTGTTATATGTCACATACTTGCACGAGCAATTAGTCTGTCTTATAGCCAATCTAGTATTCATAGATATTAGTAAAAATACTTCAGAGTGATCACATCATATCTAAGACTGTTTGCTTATGTAATATGATGTCATGTCCAGAAATAACATTTGACTATCGCATTACATCAAACCTATAAGTATAATACAGGCTTTCAACAAGAACAACATTTCTTCTAATTCAAATTTGATTAAATACATGAGAAAAGTTCAACTCAATATTAACATATGCAAAACAGTGTCATACAGGAAGGCCCAAGTAACTTCTATTGAAGTATTAGGACACCCTCCTAATTATTGAATTTAGGCATTTCAGCCACACTCATTGCTAATGGGTGTATAAAATTAGATATAGATATAGAAGTGGTAGATAGTGAGAAAGAGTGGGTAGTGAGAATATTGAAATAAATAAAGAGAAGCATATAGGGAAAGAGTTAATGAGGAAACAAAAGAAAGGTGGCAGTTCCCGTGTGTGCAACCTGTGTGCTGGGGCAAGTCATATATGTGCAATCTGGGTGCTGAGCAAATTTTTTAGATGTAACCTGGGTGCTGGGACAAGTCCCATGGATGCAATCTGGGTGCTGCTGCAAGTCCTATGAGTGAATTCTAGGTGCTGGGAAAGTCCTATGGGTACTGCAGCAAGTCCAGTGGATGGAACCTAGGCGTTGCGGCAAGTCCTGTGAGTGCGATCTGGGTGCTGGGCAAGTCCTGTCGATGCAATCTTGGTGCCGTGGGTGGACTTCGGTGGGTGACCATCAATTATATAGTGCATTGTTCGCTTGATCACACTTTGTTAGTTTTCTATTTGTTTTTTTGATTCTTTGTTAACTTTGTTAAGACCATAAAAATGTATCAAATTTGGACACAATGCAGCTACTTGGTGTAAAAACTGGGTAAGCTTGAACCATTAATATACTGATGTGATATTGAGAGTTATGCTTTATCACTGTCAGTGCCTGGCTCAGTATACAGTGATGGGAGTTAGGGTGTACCTCCGTCAATGTCTGGCACAGTATATAGTGATGGGAGATATGCTGTATCACTGTCTGTGTCTATCTTGCTATAATGATAAGAGATTCACTGTACCACCCCCCACCCCTTCAGTGTCTGGGTCACTATATAATGATAGGATTTATACTGTTGTGGTAATGGAAGTTGTGGTACCAATGTCAGGCTCAGTATATATATATATATATATGAGTTATACTCAGTATATATAGATGGGAGTTTTGCTGTACCACCCTCAGTGTCAAAATGTGAATAATTCACTGGGTTTGGGGAAATTGGTTTTACTATTTATTACTATTACTATTAATAGCATAGATACTATTTATCTACTTGCTTCAGAATAACCTCTGTATAGATATAGTGGGGGGCACAATTTTCTGCTCTTGCCTCGGGTGCAAAAAGAGCTAGCTACGGCTTTGCCTCTCTTGCTCAGCTGCTTCTTTCAGAGCAACGGATGTCATTGACACATTTAGTGAAATGTTTGGGGGACAAAGGTATTACTGACAAATTGTTTGGGCACAAAATGGCACCGACAAGCTGTTTGGGGACAAA
Organism: Spea bombifrons; assembly: GCF_027358695.1. NCBI lineage: Eukaryota > Metazoa > Chordata > Amphibia > Anura > Pelobatidae > Spea > Spea bombifrons. The sequence continues at coordinate 114,174,341 of NC_071087.1, read as the reverse complement.
AGCTGACACATGGTGAAGTCAGGGGCCCAAAAAGGTGGAGTAGAAAATGGATTTGGTTAAAGGGGTTACGTTTGTTAAGGGGAGGGGTTATCAATATTGCCACCCCCACCTCGAGGGCGCCAAAAACATGTTGCACCTAGGTGTCAGTGATCCTAGGCCCTGTGTGTGTGTATATAGATAGATCGATAGATAGATAGATAATTATACATATACACTTAAATACATATATATATATTTATATATATATATATATATATATACCTAAATATATATATATATATTAAATATGTATATACCGTATTTACCGGAATATAGGCCACATTTTTTCCCCCACTTTAAGTCTTTAACTGTAGAACTACAACTCCCATCATTTCTATAACTGGCTAGAAAACAACTACCTGGGATTCAAAACGATTGAAGAACTACAGAGCTGATGGTTGGCCTAGTCTGTGCAGTACTACAGTCATGTAAAAACATGCCTATATATAAATAAAAATAGAAAAAGGCTCCGGGCACTCAAGGGTTCCATCAGGCAGATTTATTGAAGGAGAAGGACATTATTATATATATTATATATATAAATAAAAACATATTTAAGAAGAATAAAAATTACATGGGTCCTGCCGTCCCGTGCAACGCTCCATCACAGTGACATGGAGACTATGCCCCTGGGGTACCTACCACTGATTCAGAGAAAAATATGAATGGTAAAAGCTACAGCTGTCCTATAATAGTAAATGCTTGATCTTGGACATACACATAATGAGGAATATAAATGTACAGAGAGGACAAAGGAAAAAGGAGGAAAATAAGTCATCAAAAGAACAAAGTGAAAAGATCCAATCAAAGAGTACATGTGATGATAATCAATGACAACAGTGACGCCGTATCAATCTAGTTAACATGGTCACACTGATAAAAAGACAAAACAAAATTTGTGCGACTCTACCATAAAGAACAAATTGTCAAATACAAGGCTGTTGGGTACAAAGCCATATAGTGTAATGAATAGAATCATATTTATGTTTATAAAGCACGATCACATCCTGCAGTATATGATGATATTAAGAGAATAACATTCATAATTAGACATAATGGTACAAAACACTAGCTTTTTTAAAAATTACAGGAAATTATTACTGAATATAGGAGATGAAGACGCCAGTTTTCCTGCAATTGTACTTACTGCTGAATTTGTCAACCCAGTAAGTTAAGCAGAGTTATAATACACATTGACTTGCCAGACAGTCAACTAGAGATACCAAATAGAAGCAGCAAAGACGTTAATGGACCATAAACTGAACAATTAGATCATGCCCATCTAGCCCCAAAGCCATGATAAGCTCTGAGAGGAAGGGACTATCCGCTGAGCCTCCTAATTCCTTCTTTCTAAATATAGGCTATGAAGTGCCCTCTTCATAAAATTATGAGATAGAGAGCTCTGAAACCGTGCATGGCGCACGGATTTCTTTATACACAGTGCTGTTCCGAAGGAAGAATTTCACATAGTGAATTAACGGGCTGTGCTTTTCATGGTGAAAAGCGTTACGTATTGTGTATATATCATGGCTTTACTGGCTGTTCCTCATTTTTATATATGAGACATTTTGTGTATGTGTATATAGATATGTCCTTAGGTTGCCGGGTAATTGACTTATAACCCAAGCCTGTGAGTCGTTTTGCTTTAGGGCCATAAAAGCTACAGTGATGGAAATGTTTATAAATACAGCAGGTATCTGTTACGGGTAATACTGAAGGGTGCAGCAGAGCATATGAGCAGATGGGACGTGGGGCCTACTTCCGCTGTCCACAGCCTTAGACATTGTTACAATAATACAGTGAGCTATAAGAGAAGCCACCTGTCACATCTGTCACATTTACAAAAACAACATCAAAAGGGTCATATTAGTGGAAAGTTCTGTGTGTTCTTTCCAAATAAATGGCGATTCTCTCTTAATATGGACATTTTTCTACACAGCAAAGCAAGCAAATCAAGTGACCCTTTCAAATCACAGCACAAAGGTGCCATGGGCATTTAAAAGACACAAAGCCTGTGTTTCCATGTTCTCTGCAAATAAAAAAAAGAGCCAGCGATTAAGGGCCTAGAAGGTAGTTACATATTGTGCCTTGTGGCCAGCAATAAGATGGCCAATATGTTTTAATCACAAGGGGGAAATACAGCAAGGCACAAAAAAAAATTCAAAAAAATAGAAGAAAAGTAAGATTTTCTCCCCCCCCCTTAAAAGTCCAGCAGAAAAACATTTTACGAACGTCCACCACGCCTGGCAAATAAATATTATAGCAACAGAAAAGCATGGATTCATGAATCCTAACACTGACACCCATGATGTGCATGTAGTTTACACAGAGGAGTTGGGCAAAAAGTGCAATTTTAGAACACAGTGGTAAAAGTGGGGCAATTACTAGAGAACATTCCCGCTATCACTCTGCAGCAGACTTGCTTTTATAAACCAATTAGCATTTCTGGGACTCCTTCTGTATTTTCAAACACAATATTTAAAGCCATTATATTATATTACCAAGGAACTGACACATGTATTGTCACTATTTATGAAACGGCACACATTGTATTGTGCTAATTTGACAGATAATGGCCACCATGCAATATAACAGGTCCAGCGTCCCAAGTAACTTTATAAAAAGCCAGGGCCCAACAAGCACACATTGTTATTAGGCTTGGGGTATGCTCTTATAAATAATAATAATAATAATAATTTTTGTGGAGGGATTCAGCTCAGGGGTTCTTCTAGTTGACTCTGGTGGGTCAGTCTCTTAAGCCAAGAAGCAACACACTCTCCATGATATGCTCAATTAGTACACCGTTTCATTTAACACAGAACATGTAGGGCATTCAGTATTATGTTAACGTTCCAACAACATAACACACCATGTATACATCTTACATCTTGCTGTAAGATGTATACCTTCTGACCTCCTCCTGTCCATATAAACCCAACCCTATGGCATTTTACAGAATTTTACTTAAAGATAATAGTCACTCTACCTCTTTGAAAATCCGAGTTCTGGTTCAGTCGCAAAGTAAATAACCCCGGTATGAGGGATCCTATGGGACAGACACAGCTAGTGGGTCCTACAAAGCAGAAAGAGCAGGCAGCTGAAGAGTGAAAGAGTGACTAAGTTAGGACTCCCTTTGCTGTTCATAGTTTTTCCCTCCCCCTTTCTTTCCCAGTATCTCCAGTGTGATAGGGACAGCTGAGTGGACACAAGTCATTGCTATAAATATAGCTAACAGCTTATGGTCTGGAGGGGGGTTGCTGGGAAGAAGATATTTTGACAGGTTGTGGAGTGAAAAGGGAGAGGGGTTTAACAGGACCTGATATTGTGACGTGAAAGAAAACAAACAAGAACAAGCACCAGACGGCAGAGATATGTACCACTGGCCCACGCGAAAGCCTGGGGTCTGTTGGCCTACACTTATCATTAGACTGTTAGCCTTAGAAATCACAAATCCTCATTAACCAGGAAGAATACATTGATATTTCTCTTGTTGTTATGTATTCATATAGTTTTTGTACACATAGTTTTTATTATACTTTGTATATTGTTGCTTTCTTACACAGTATCTCACAAAAGTGAGTACACCTTTCACATGTTTGTAAATATTGTATTATATCTTTCATGTGACAACACTGAAGAAATGAAACTCTGCTACAATGTAAAGGAGTGTACATCCTGTATAACAGTGTAAATTTGCTGTTCGCTCAAAACAACTCAATGCACAGCCATGAATGTCTCAACAAAAGTGAGTACACCCCTACGTACACCCCTACGTGGAAATATCCAAATTGGGCCAAATTAGGCATTTTCCCCCGCCGTTGTCATGTGACTCGTTAGTGTTACAAGGTCTCAGGTGTGAATGGGGAGCAGGTGTGTTAAATGTGGTGTTTTCGCTCTCACACTCTCTCATACTGGTCACTGGAAGTTCAACATGGCACCTCATGGCAAAGAACTCTCTGAGGATCTGAAAAAAAAGAATTGTTGCTCTACATAAAGATGGCCTAGCCTATAAGAAGACTGCCAAGACCCTGAAACTGAGCTGCAGCACGGTGGGCAAGACCATAGAGCGGTTTCACAAGACAGGTTCCACTCAGAACAGGCCTTGCCATGGTTGACCAAAGAAGTTGAGTGCACGTGCTCAGCGTCATATCCAGAGGTTGCTGCAGAGGTTGAAGAGGTGGGGGGGTCAGCCTGTTGTCCCAGAAGGAAGCCTCTTCTAAAGATGATGCACAATAAAGCCCGCAAAGGCACTGAGGAGGTAAGTGGAAGGGCAGAAGGATACCTACCACCAGCTGAGCACCGTAGTCAGTAGCATGTTAGTGTAGCCATATTGGCCATTTTTGCAGGACACAGGTAATTTTTACATGTTATTGACCACCACTTATAGGGCTACTGTGCAGTATGTTAGATGGATAAACACACAGAAGTTAATTTCGTTATTGCCATAATACAAGGAAGAACTTTATAGCTGGTCATCTGCAAAATGTAAAATTAGAGGGGCCCTGGATGAAAACGGGCAATATTGCAACTCTGATAAGGAGTCACCTTTATGGCAGGGCTTGTCCAGATACAGCTTCAGGGTTGGATTTACCTCCAATGCTGGCCTACCAGGTCTCTGATACCTGTAAGTTTTATTCACCCCTAACACAACATCAAAAGATCAGATACTACCATAGTATGATTTTTCGTTGGCAACATAACTCTACAACTGTTAAGGAACTACAATTCCCACGATGCTCTGCTAACCCACTGGTCTATTCCTGTCAGTCTACTGGAGTAGCAGGCAATGCGCTTGAGTCCTGAGGTTCAGCATGGTAGGGATTGTTCTGTGCCCCCTGGTATCCCTGTCCATGGACTCTTGTTCTTGGAGCAAGACACACACTGCAAGGCAGTTGGCTGTGGAGGAATATGTGCGGGATATGATTGATACTAGCTGTGACGTTGTCGGTTATACATTTATATATCTGTCATTTTATAGACAGGTAGTTTGCAAATGATATTTGACAGTGTAACCAATGCAAAACCATTTCCACTTGAGATGTCAGAAGCATATGAATAAAAGGATCTGAATTCCGACAAAGGTACTTTAGAAACTTGTGTAATTAAGAAGCTGTTAAGTTAAAAGCTTAAAAGGAAGAAATTACAGTTATTCTAATCTGCTCTGAGTCAACCCTTGTCACAAATGCATCTCAAAGCTATAACTATATATTATTACACACTGGTGTCATACACTCTGTGTATAAAAAAGCTAAACCAACTTTGCAGAAACTTTCACGTTCAGATTGAATGGTAGGATCTGTGAGCCATTTAGTACAGATTATAGAGTGGGGTTTTTAAAAGTGGAGCAATCAGTGGGAATATTATCATTAGTGATGGCACCCCTGGCAAGCATTATTTCAATATATGAATGGTAGCATAAGAATCACTCCTTCATTTAAAGAGCCATACTATGGATAATGTCAGTAAACATCCAGGATACAAGGTCACTGGAAGCCATTGTCGTTGTCTGTGTGGTTTGTACATTAAAAGGAGAGAGCGGAAGAAGGGCTGAGCTTGCTTGTGTTAGGAGACATCGAAGAAATCCTATCAATTTACCAATGCATTACACAGGGCCAGCCAAACTCTTCCTCGAGAAGATGCTCACTGAGGTCAACCCTTTGTAAAGCAACTTTACCTAGTTGACACAATTCTCGTTGCTTAAATACAACCGGTAAAGCCCTTCAACAATGTAGAGAGCATAAATAATGTTTTGTCTACTCAATTGATCAATGTGAGTTTGACTTTTAGGTCATGTCCTCCATAAACACCTGCACTTGGCGATCTTCCATTGTTGCGTTGGATCAGAACAGCACACCATTGAAGGTACACATGAGTCTTTATTGTAGTAGCTTTATATGATCAGTTGATCAGCACATAGAAGCAGCATTGCTGTTTCAAAAATGATTAAAAATAAAAAGGATTTTTAAGGTGTGGCACATCACAGAAATATTCAAGGCAAATATACAGACAGTTTTTCGTGGGAGATATGTTAACGTGCAGTATCGTACTGTTTAACAAACTAAATCTCTCATCCATACAACACGTGAGAAGAACATTTTTTTTTTTTTTGTTAATCTTAAAAAGAAAAATAATTCTCATAAATACAATATCCAAAAATATTTACATCTTTACAAGATCATAAACAGACACAGTGTATTATTGATTTGGTACTGAAATACAAGGCTGAATGCTGATGTATTATGATAAGACAAAACATGGAAATGGAGTATAGTAAATGGGGTTTACTAGGTGGCCAGACCTAGTAGCGCGTGAAGTCGTTTTAAAAAGCAGGATGGTTCGCGAAGACATTCTATACAGCTTCTTTAGGGGGTTATAATATACGCTTGAGACGGACAAGTGGTGTCTTAAAACCCATCATCATTTATGATATGCAATAATGTGGATCGAGCTTCTAAAATGTACATGCGCGCAACAAACTAATAGTTTCAACCATTTCAGCAGCCATGTGTTGTATAATATTTACTCAATTATCAGAGAGTCAAGCGTTGGTGGCTATCCCTTTTATTACATGAATGTGCTTATAAACTGCGTGGCATGTACTGCAATCAGACTTGTGTGTGATGTCATTCTTATTATCAATTAATAAAACCTATAAAGTTGGCAAACAATAATCAAGACGCATGTTTTAGAAACACTGCCATTACTTTTAAAATGGAAGAATGTATCTTTATCACCATTTCTTATGACTGAAACCCCCCCCCCGGTACATTCAACTACTTCATCTGTTCATTAAACATATTGGAATTATTAAACTAATGTAATGTCATTCTGCCAATTCGTTTAGATTTCTAATACATTTTATGTTTCCACTGGGGTGAAGAATTTTAGATGTCTTAGTAGCTTCTACAATCTTTCTACGATCTTCTAAAGATTCATTGCTCAAAGTAGCTCTGTCCCAAAGAATGGTGATTGGAAAATCTATTGAATGGGGTACACCACTTTCTAAACACTGAACCCTTCAGAACTTTAAGGGATTGACGCAGACTCTTTAGGGACAATATCTAACCCAGGCAATAAATTTATTTAAAAATAAATACAGTTTGCCATTTTCCCATTAATGTTAAATCTGCGTTAGATTTGCATAGGTGTTCGCCATCCATATTCATACAGAGCCCCACAGATTGCCCACATTGTCATGCCTCACTCAACTAACATGCCACAGATCACCTAAGGACCAGCTGGCAGATAACTCTCGAGCTCCAATATGCCTCTGATGATCACAGTCATAGTCCATTGGGACACGATGAATGGTGGAGTTCTACAGTTATGGTGGAGTTATCCTTTTAATGTCCGGCGTAAGAAAAGTACCTTAAGTCTAGAATATTCATCTAAGCAATGGATATCAAATAAGTGGCGTGTTTTCACAAATTGCAGATAAACTGGCCCTTATTTTGAGGATATTCTTCTATTAAAAAGTTATATTGGAGCTTTTTTTTTTTCGTTTTCCCTTTGATACATTATAAATTGTGTCCGCGTAGTTTCATTGTAGAGTGTTTGCCATTTTCCTATTATTTACAATGAAATTCTGTGTACGACTTGGTGACAGAACTTTTTGTTTCGTTCCAACATTTATATGGTTGGTTGGAACCAGTGATCACCCTAGATATCTTCATTTTTAAATGTGCCTATATTAAAGCATGATGCCAAGCAGTGGCAACGGTGCAAATTTTATACTGTGTATACAGAGAGAGCACAAAATGGTAAAATAGACATGGGGTTCTGGGTTCAATTGGCGTTTATTTATGAAAAACAGAATAAAGCTGATAGTTCTACTTAAAATTAAATTGCCAGCACACCTTAAATAACCAACTATACAGATAAAGAAACAAATTCTATGGAATGTCAGCAACATCAAATAAATGCATGGATTTAATAAATAATATAAAATGAACTCTTGTTAAAATAGAACTCTTGTTTTATTCCTACATAATTACCTTCATTACCAATATACAGCCAAGCCCATTACGATTTGTTTCCAACAAAGTAAAACGAATATGAACCAGGGGATGACTTTAACAGGGAACAAGATGGGCGGTTTAGGAGGACCTCAAGGCTCTGTGCTAATCAGAATTCAGGAAGCAATGATACAATGCATGGTCCTTTTTTCCAGCAGCACGCAGCAGGACAACTTAACCTTGTTTCATATATGAGGTTATACCGGCTGGCACAACAACTATTTCCAGTACAGACTTGTATATAAACCACAGATGGATGGTAAAGAAAACATGTTTCTTGGTCCCTTCCCTGCGATTAGGGCTTGCTTTAGTTTGTAGAACTCATGGAAACGGACGGTTTCACTTCAAACGCTAGGATGTTAAAGAAAAACATGTTCTCTACTGATTAGCTACATGATACAGCAGCACCATGGCACTATAAACAGTCTGTAATGTATGACACTAATTAAAGACAAAGAATTTGGCTGCAATGCACCTTTGCGAAGCCTGCCACCACAGCTACACAATGAGACAATGCTTAGGATCTTGTGCTTTGAATGGACTTGGCGCCAAGTACACAGTATTATTTGTGAATTATTTTCAAGAATTGTCAAAATAACCTCATACCAAACTTATAAACAGACCTTCAATGGCATAATAAAATAACAATGCTGCATTTAATTTAGGCTTAATATACAATAGTTTTGCAGTAGGTTGAACTGTCCAAGTGTTAGAAGATGTCTCCTGGAGGGTGGAGTGCATTGATAATAATGATGATATCTGTATGATGGTCAGAGTCAGGAATAAGCACATGGACTTCTTAACAGTAAAATCCACTGACACCCTATTCTCCAGCAAGTGCCGTAACTGGGGTCATGTGTGTTTGCACTGCTTTCCTGTCCCTCCAGCTCCTTGGTTTGCAGGAGATGCAATAAGCCGGTATATACGGGTGCTATACTCACAGCATGCCAGCTCCTGCAGTGGCTCGTTTGAGATTTCCAGGGGGCTCAAAAGAGACCCCCTACAGACACACAAGCACAGAAGACATTAGCTCTTATGTTAGGTTACTATAAGGCTTTAAGATACAACGAAACATGAATACATTATATCCTTAGGGGAAAATACTTTGACATTGTTTTAAGAAATGGCCTGTATTGTATACAACAGAATATTCTTAATTATAAAATTATCAATTGACAACATATTTAATGGCATGCTTTAAAAAAAAAAAGAGAGAGGACTCTGAGCCATGGTATATTAAATGTATATCACTTTATAGCACAGCCAGATATACAGTTCATCCTTCAGTATACAAATGGCCGTCTACTGGGACATTCTTCAGTGAAAAGAATGAGGGTTTAGAGGGTAAATAAAGAAGAAATGTCAAATCCATTAAAAAAAAGGTAAATGTTATAGGTACGCAGGAGCCTTCTGTCAACTCGATGGCATGTATGGTATCAATACCTACCAGTGGTTCTAAAATAGACCCTAAAGAACCATTAATAAAACTAAGGGTTTACTCAGAGGAGGAATAGCGGCACAAGCTGATAATAACAAGAATTTGAACTAGTAGTAGTTCTTCAGGTTTAGTAACCACTACCTTATCTTTAAAAGTACAAATTGCCCATGCTTCTTACAACATGCTTTGTATATATATTTATATATATTTATATATATAGGCATATAAATAATGGATTTTATTTTCTTCAGTAGCAAATACATGTGAAACCTCATAAAAGGCTGTAACAAATAACAATCATGTGATTCTGTGCGTGTGTTTGTTTAAATATCTATATGTATATAGATATTTATATTTTTTCTACCTTCTCTGTAAATTCACGACAAGAGCTTTTCTGCAACACAATGGGGAAAAAAACCTCCAAATCTCCAAAAAAAAAATATTGAAGTTTGACAAATCCAGGAGAATTGTTCATTTTTATAAGTAGTCTTGTATTACATGGAATTGTAAGCTTATACACACAACATTTATTTTCAATATCTCCAAGCTTTGGAAGTTATGGACAAAAGACTGTCAAGTAATCATGGGGCTACAGATGTGCAATAAAGAAATAAACAGTATTACTCAGGAAACAAAATTGCAATCTTCACAGATCCAAAACTTTCGTTCAGCCACATCCTTTATGTTATTCATGGGTGGTATTACCGGCAAACTTTTCTACACCCATATAATTAGGCAAAAAAGCCTCAAATATTTATAGCAGGCAAGCAAATGGTTACAAAATTAAAGAAAAGTATGGCAGCAAATTGGAGGAGATACTGCACTCAAGGCCAACTAGTGCACTAAAACATAAAGGGGGCTACTGTAGGAATAAACGTGGCACATTCCAATAATTAAGATCATCAAAATATACCGTTACAAATATACCTATATGATGGCAGCTACACGTTTATAGCTCAGAAATTCCTTTATGATCAGATCGTTCCAATGTTTGTAACTTTTTGTAACTAGGGAGCCTAACTTGAAGCTGGTAATTTCTGTATTGTTTGTCACAATTCTAATTTTCTGTGTTTTTTTTTTGTCTGGCAGATACATTATTTTTAATTATATATTTTAATTTATTGTAATACTGCAATGTTCTGTTGTATTGAAAACCCTAATTATGTTAATAGGTCCTTCTATAAGGCCTAATACAGAAAAGGACTACAAGCAGAAGACAAACTCATTTTTTTTTCTTATACCATTATAAAGATGGTAGAGGCCTGCATGCTTTCCGCTTAATGTTCCTGTTAAGGATTTTCCCTTCTGTGTAGAAAGTTGGAATCTACTAATGTAAGGCTTAAACCTTATTTATTCCTGTACTTTTTTTTTTTTTTCTTTATACAAACTCTTAAAAGAGAAAATGCCAAAATACTAAATAAAAAGAAAAGCTTTCTTTTAATAACAGTGGAACAGTAAATGCCTGAAATTAACGGATATATAAGTATGAATACAAAAAGTGAACGGTGGATAACAGTTGTATTTTATTATGGGGTCTATGTTTAAATGGGTAAAGAATGTCCATTCTGGTAAGTGTTGCGTGGAACATTGCATTGTCCTGAGGAAAGGGTTAACTACAGGCAGAATTATGTCAAACTGATTATATGCTTCTGTTGTGCGGACCATCGTACACTGGTTGATTTTAAATAGGCCAAGAACAGAATTAATTGGAGAGAACATCCTACAAATGAGTCTGAACAGAGCTAAGTCTGTTTAAAGCAAGATGCATGCTATTGAGCCAGTGACAACTGATTTTAAATATCTTATTGCTATGCAATTCAGTGCAGAGTAACTCCTCTATCCACTGTGGATATGGCTGGCTATATTTATATATAAATATAAGAGGATGGTATGTTTTTCTGAGATTAAAGGAGAATCAACTAGTATTATTCAAAGGGGCATAAGATAACCGTAGCTACACTGCTGTAAAAATCTTTAGTAACCGATAACAATGCACGTTATGTTGGATGCAAAATCTCCAAATGAATAAACAATGTATACCTGAAGGCCTTCACGGTTTAGGAAGCTATCTTGTAACCATTTGTTTTTGCACTCAAGTTTTAAATTAATCAAAAATGGGGGCAAGAAACACATGCCCTTCATTCTTCCCTTTAAGAAGCCGTAATAACAAAAACCTACATGTATGAATGCCTGTGGCTAATGAACATGGATCCCCAACTTCACACCAGTTTATTTACCCTAACCAATACAATGGGTGTTATAAACTACTTTCTCAATCCACCGCACATTGTATATAATCAATTAACCATTTATTTTATAACAAAACATATCCTTGCCAGATTGGTGCAATGTGAAGGTAGAAGGATGAAAAACATGGTGGCGGTCAAATCAATATCAATGTTAACCAGAATACCAGAATTGACAAAACTCATGCTATGCACACCAGTTTTTTTTTTTTTTTGTTTGTTATTTCCACTTTCTTGTGTGTAGCTATTCCTTAAATAATATTTACAGGTACACATTTTCAGGATAAATATAAGGAATACGTTTCTATGAAGTTCTTGAGTCCATTGGCACTTTGCACTTCATTTTAAAATAAAATAAAAACAAGACTTGGACAATGAAACCGAAGAGTGGCCAAAAGCAAACTTCTTGAGTCGCAGAATCACCATCACCAAGAGGCACCATTTCCAGTGGGTAGACGTTCCAACCCAACACATGAGCATGTAATAGAAAGGAACGTAAGGCAGACCAACCATATTAGTCTGCCGTGATTAATCAGGATTCACAGTCTTATAAACGTCTGTAGAATTCTGAACATGTTGCCTCCTATGAAACAAGGACAGAGTCAGCATCCCCTACATGAAACGCATGGAGAGCAAATGGAACGTGCAAAAGCGGAAAAACAATTTTTTTAAATATTCTATACAGCTAATAGACTGGTACAGGGCTTTAGTATGTTGCGTACCGGTGTTATCCAATATTCTAATTCTTCATTTTTGCAAATTTGATTTTAAAAAAACAAGTAAAAAGTGCAATTGACCTGAAATGGAGAAAGCAAAGAAAAAAAAAAGATGAAAACAAAACTTAAAAAAAAGATAAAAATGTCTATGTATAATTTACTGTAAACGTATCCGAAGAATGAGCCTGTTTAATAACTGTGCTAAACTTGCTGACTGGCTAATAGACCACTAGACAAAGCTACCATGCACTCCAGTTCACCGATAATTACTCCACTAGAATATTTCTATCTCCATACAAAGCAAGACAGTGGTAGCCACTATATTTGGTGACACAGAACTAGGGTGAATATTCTTGAGTCGCAGTTCCCATGAAGTATCTACATGTTGTAACCACAGGACAGATAAAAGTCAGTAATTTGAAGTGCATAAAAGATTCATCACACTGCCAGTTAAAACAAAGTCAACAGTGCAAGTTGGGAGGAGAAAGGAGGTCTGGGAACACATGGCAACACTCATAAAAGCTATCATCTTGAGAACATTCTTACAACGCCGCAGTGCCTTCAGAAAACATCCAGGGATATGTTGAGTTTCAGACTTTAAAAACAACGTAATAGCAACTACTGCAAAAACCATTTCATACGCTTGGTTGGCATACACCAAAGCATGCATATGCCAAGAGGAAAAAGCAAGGGATGTTTTTTTTTTCTTGCTTATCACTAAGAGGCAGGCCATTTTAGGACATCTACAGGGTAATCTGATACATGAAATTGATGAGCAATCACTAATTTAGACTTTCCACACTCCGGTTAGTGAAAATTCATCTCTTCATCGCCTCAGACTGTGGCAACTTCTCTTCTTCAGCAGACAATATGTGACGCAGGCTTCCAAAGCCGCTTCTATGTACACCTTGCTGTTAAGGGCCATACGAGTAACTAATGATGATGCTCTCATCCTTGGGCAAGGCGGTGTAAGTAGTCATCTCCCTAAAATCTCTTGGTCCTGTGTTGCCACCTAAAGGCCATTACTATTTCTGTGACTAAGTGGTGGTTTAGAGATTTCTACAACTGCGGATCGGGACTTGTTCAGAAACTTTGGAGCCCGACGTAACAGCCTTTGTGCCTCAGTGAATGCCTCGGTCAGCTCCTTCTTCCACTGTACAAATTCCGGATCACTCTATGGATAAGAATTACAGAACAAATTAGAGGATCAAAGTATATGATAAAAATAAACATGCAAAGAGGAATGAACTCATAAATAATAATAAAAAAATAATTCAGGAATGGAATGATATCTGTAAGTAACAGAAGAAGACATACCCAGAGACCTAAACATACAAAAAGCTATGGTAACAAAACATAAAAAAGAAACGTTTTATTTACCTCACACTGCAAGACAAACTGTTTGGCTCCTTTGATCTTCAACAAGATGCATTTCTTGTCTTTAATCTGTGTGTCTTCCACCGATACAATCTGCTCCATGGTCAATAAACTTTGCTGTATTATAAAGCAAAGAAACAGTTAGACATTAAGGCTGTGGGACATAGCTGGCATTACCTGAAATACAATGGAGAATTTTCTACGCATTTACAGAATAACTGCACATCACTGCAAGGAAGGAACAAATTATATGGAACAAAGTATTCATATCTATGTGTAAAGATTCATTTATTTTTTGAAATTTGTATATTATACCCTAGTGATCTTACGATAAAAAGCATTCCATGTCCATAACTTTAACATAAACAAATTAAAATTAGACCAGGTAAAAACATTTGTTCTTCCTGATCACAGGAAGTTTCATACAGGATCCAGAGGGATTTGGATGTTGACCAACATGTTGAACTAGGGAGGTTTATAGAAAATGCATTATTTTATTGCAGGATTGCATTAACCTCAAAAGGGTAACCTCACTTAAAGAAGTCACCTGGTCACTCTAGAGTTTGATGGCGTGAACAGCTCTTCCATTCTTTAATTTATTGTATTTTACAGAACTGGTTGAAAATGTAACTTGGTCATAAAAGAGGAAAATTCCCTAACCGGTAGTGTGTTTGTTAGAACAGTTCTTTACTAGGTTGAAGGGAGTAATTCTAAAACTGAAGGAATCTCTACCACATGGTCACAAAACTGACTAAAGCATTATCTAAAAGGAAACGCTATGGTCGACTCACTATAACCTTACCAGGTGATGTTTTTTTATATATACACGCCAAGGTTCCTAAATAAGAAACAATATCATCACAAAGTTTCCAAAGGAGAGTATTAGTAATGCTATGAGGAGGATAAATGTATAACTGTGACGGTGCTGAGTATTCAGCAAAGACAAGGCCAAGAGGAAACAAGGTGGGCACAGAAATATATAATATGACTAAATCATATGCTATGCCGGAATCTACTAGCTAACAATTGTATACAGATGCATTCATGCAAACTGGTGTTTCAGTAAAACCAAAGATGAAATCAGCTTTCCCTTTGGATCTTTAACTTTCTTTCTCTGTAATCCATGATGGGATCTCTAGCTGATACAACTCCAAATGTAAGCCTCAGCCTGTTTATGGAAGTTCTGCGGTCTATTACTTAACCAAAGAAAACTCATGTTGCCAATGTTTTACTTTTCAACCAAATGGACTTTTTATGAGGCTCTCCTGGCAACACATATGTCCAAAGAGGTAAAATGTTACCTACGTACAAAATTTTAAATGAATGGGATTGCAGAGCAGCGCATCAGAATTGCACTTGGAGTAAATGGTTCAGAAAACCCTATGCCAGGGGCATCCAACATGGAGCCCGCTGGACATTGAGGTGCGGCCCACATCCCTGAGATAGACGGCGGCATACTCCAGAAGTAGGGATTAAAAAGGAAAGTCCAGAGACTTATCTCTTTATCTTCCTAATTTCCACAAGGAGGCAGGGTTGAGTGGGTCAGAAGCCGCATCAAAGACAGGATTCGCAAGATGTGTGTGTGCCTGGCCATGTTGGCGAGTAAACGTGTGTATCTGAGCATATTAGTATGAGAGCTTGAGTATGTTAGCGTGCGCGTGTGTGTGTGTGTACAGCCCATGCACACATATATTTCTGATGATCCCACTGCAGAAAAAAACCTGAATACCCCTGCCCTATGTGAATTATTTGCTGAAAGTATCTATACACAACACAAAATGCTTAAAATAATAAAGAAACACAAAAAGGGAAGGGGCAGGCACACACCCTGTGGATAAGGGAACAAGCATGTCTGGAACTAAGGAAATAAAAGAAAAATACACCAGGCCCACTGACCATTACACTCGCTTTGTTAAACAATTTGTAATCATCCCATGATCCGACGAGAACTTACCCGTGATTCTCCCTCTCCCCTCCATTCAAGTCTGTTTGGAAAGAGGTAAAAGTAGCGTCGCTGCCACTGAGTCAGGAACGGGTTTCCCAGTTTTAGCATGTAGCCATGCATAATGCAGTCTTTTCCTAGTGCATAATCTACAGTATACAAAATGTGATACATAATTAGTATCTGTTACATTGTACATCTCGTCATCACATTCAGCATGTTGAGCTGAAAAAGCGCTGGCTGAGATAACACACACACACTGGCCTACATACATACATACATACATACATACATGAACATACTCAACTATTCAAACGTTTGGAGTCACTTAGCTGTTTTCATGGAAGAAAGGACATTTCTAGCTGTGTTAATAAAATTGCAAAAGGGTTTTCTAATGATCAATTAGCCTTTTAAACTTAAACTTGGATTGTTTATTTAAAGTCACAAATTTACTTAATGTATTGGAGGGTGGTGGAAGCTATTTTGACTTGGGGGAGGGATAGTATTTATTAGGGGTGCTTTAGCTGGTTTCATCATATTATTAACTACTGTAGGAGTCCTGGGGCAGCAGCCATGTATTACATTGCATATGGATCACAAATAAAAGTGAAATCTCCTGGTGGTGAGTGCTGGTTTATTATATATCTGTTTCCTGCTACAATAGTCATTTACAATGTCTACATTGTATTTCTGATCCATTCGATGCTGCTATAATGGACAAAATTTCCCTTTTCTCCCAAAAATAAGGACATTTCTAAGTGGCCCCAAACGTTTGAATGGTAGTGTACATAAAATACCTAGTAAAAGTTTAAGGTAGATAACAAGTAGTTAAAAGGTACTGTAAAGTAAGAATGCTTTCACAAATAAATATACATGTTAAAAGTTTATTTTTACATGTAACAAAATGCAAAGTAAGTTAACAGAATAACAATTTAAATCAAAATATGGTGTGACCACCCTTTACCTTCAAAATATCATTAATTCTTCTAGATACACTCAAAAAAACTTTTTGTAATGAATATGAAAAGTAGCTTACTCCAACTAACTACAGTTCTTCTGTAGATTTAGGCAGTCCTGATGCAGAATAACTACACTGCGTCTTGTTGCCCTTTTGTATTTTGAGTTTGCCTGTTCCTCACATAACCTACATATTAAATTGATGACCATTAGTACCTGTTTGGTATAATTGTTTAATCATACACCTTACTATATGCCTACAAAACCTGACTTTGTGTAAGCGTACCTAGAAGAACTGATGCTGTTTTCAAGGCAAAGGGTGGTCACACCAAATATTGATTTGATTTTTCTTCTGATAACTCACACTGCATTTTGTTAAAATGATGAAACTATTCACATGTCTATATTTGAAAGCATTCATACTCTACAGATATTTTTCCACCTGCCTTAAACTTTTGCCCATGCGTAAAGGACCAGAAGAAGTAATGATCCGCAAGTCCCTGCCAAAAGCTTCTCAGTGACAACAAATGACAACATAAAGTTTAAGGGAATACTACCCATCAACATAATTTCCCCCAATGTTTGATGGATGTGGTTGCAATCTGCCAACGTGTATTACATATCCTTTTTATTTTAATTTTAAAGACCTTGTCATTAGCACGTGATGCTGCTGCTGGTAAAGTGACATACAATTATTATTGCTTAGACCCATATTTATACAACATATTCCATGGAATGTTTACTTTCCATCCCTTAATAAGGCTACTATTTAGATAAAGGCATTGTTTTCTCACTTCAAACTTCATTTGCCATCACAAAATAGAACCACTATGTTGTATAAAATACAGTAAGCCTTACATATGGTGGATCTATTCTAAGGCAACAGTGATTTATTTTTACCCGAGCTTACCTTCTTCATGACCCAGCTGCTTGTTTTTGGCTCTCTTCCTGGCTTCGATCTTATCTGTGTCGGCATTGACAGCTTCATAAACTGTTTCTGCTACTTCTTGTTGCCAACGTTCTGATATAACCAAAGGGAAGTTCTTGTATAATTCTTGATCACTATCTAGGAGCTGAGGAGATATGAGTGTGTGTTACATCTAGTGTTGTCAGCAATAGTTTATGAACATTGGACATTACAGCACACAGTTGAACAGTGGAATCTCCAGTTCTCAGCCAAAGCATTACTATTTGGCAGCTATGATTGTTTAAAACCTGAAATGCGAGTTAATAGCCCTCACTGATCCATTAAATGCATGAACAGTGAATCAATTAAGGAAATCTGCAATAGTGTTGGGTCATCTTGACATACAGTAGCGAAATAGTGGACATCATGGAGGACAGGTTAGTAGAGGATAAAGGCAGTTGAGCTCTTCTTGACTTTATAGCAATCCATAAAAATTTCTAACATGCATTATCACGCTTTATATGCTTGGATTATGCGTGTCAAAACTACCAGCTCTATATCCCCTTGAATACCATAAATTCCTACACCCCTGACATTTTCTTTGACCTTCAAACAATCCATGCTTTATCACAAAAGCCTGTGCTGTGCTTATAGTACTATATCAGAGTTATAGTTACCTTAATGCCTTTCGTGTCTTCTTCATCAAATGACCCAATATCAAAGGCATCAGCTGCATTAACTTCACCGCGCGGAGGAATCAATGGCGGGGGATACTGAAACAAATAAATCCATCACAATAAATGATACCAGAACTTCTAGGACCTGGCATTAACACATTGGTATCTTTGAGAATGAAAAATGTGCATGCATTTATAATATCTTGTTATTCCGTTAGCTTCTACACAGAATTCCACTGGGAACTGTGTGACTCCAGCACATACACTATATCTATTGAGAGAGAAAGAGAGAACAGTTACCTTTTGCAAGTACACCTGTTGCCAGTCAATGCCTTTGAAGAAAGGATGCTGTTTAACCTCAAGAGCACTGCAAACAGAGCAAAAAAAACAGGAGAAAACTAGTGTTATTTCCCGAGCTGACAAACATTCATAGCTTCTGTTGAAAGCCTAATGAAAATTAACATTTGCTTGTACAACAAATCGAATCCTATGAACTTGTTTTCCCGCTCCCTCTAGAAGATGTATGCTGCAATTTGGCAAAACAATAGCACTGTGTTTTGGTTGTCAAATACAGAAACCTTCCTTCCACTAATTTTAAGGATTCCTACGATGTTGACGCAGCACAACGTTTGTGTGTTTGCGCTGCCTTGTATACAGTGCTGTGACGGAGCCCCCAGCCAAGGCACGTACGTACCTAGATCCCTGGCAGCCAAGCCTCTTGCTTACATCTCTCTGGAGAAGGCCTTCCAACAGGGACTTAAGCTCTGGGGTGAATGAATCTGGCAGCTCGACATTCTTAAATAAATATGAAAACACAGTAAGAACACACACTTATTTGAGAGAGCACAGTAAAATAAAGTGTTGTTTTATATCCCAGAAGCTCCTAGGCAATACCTCCCCCGTTATTTAGAGATGAGGTCTTTACAATACAGGTCTGGTAGAGTAGAGAGTAATCTGTGTGTGCAGAAATAGTTAATTTTCCACTGGAGTCTACTTTTACTATACATTTTGTACAGCCCATGATGCACCTTACCATAGTGAGCGTCATCCGGTCGATTTCATGTTTGTCTTTGGTTTTGTGCTGCCTGAATGGGCTGTGACTAGAAAAGAGATAATAAGTGAGAAAAATAATACACACCCCAAAACATTGCTATGTCTCCTGTTTGGGGTAACTGTCTAACACAAAGCTAGTTAAATGCTACAGCATAAGTGTATCTTAACCCCATCATAACAGACTAGTCTTTAAAAGCAACAGATGTATGCAAAGGCTAGATTACAGTACGAGCCAAGTGATGGCACTGATCAAAAATCACTAAAATACGGTTAAAAAATGAATTTTAATATTTTAGTCAGTGCAAAGTATAGTGTTTGCAGTAGTTTATGTAAAAGGCAGATATAGATCAATGCATCACGATTCTCCTATTAAATTATTATAAGATTTAACCGATTTCATCTCAAGCTTGGCTGCATTCACTAAAATGAGCTTAAGGGGTCTTTGATAATCAATGGATGGGTCTGCAGTGTTTTTTTTGTAGTTTTTTTTATGTGTTTAATAATCAGTTAAGTCTGGATACTTGTATAGAGGTAAATATAGTCTGAATAACAAGGCTGAAACATCTACTCAAGGTTTAGTTTTATTTACTTCCATAGTGATTGATAGGCTTTGCTGTCACAACGTGAACTGGAAGAAGCTATTGTATTAAGGGCATTGTTAATGGAGTAAAGCCCGTGTGTGATATTTTCAGTTTATTTAATAATGGTTGCCATGCCAACTGTATACAATACCCGAGTTGTGTTAGTCGCGTTTAACACAGTATTTGTAAGGTGAGTGTGAAACGTGTCTAAGGGTCAGATGCTGCCTGCACACTAACGCCACTTCAGTTTTGTTGCACTAGAGGGCAGTGTCAACTCACTTTTGGCGTTTCATTATGAAGGACACTGTGCAAGGTCAACACATTGTAAAAAAAATGGATGTCTTCATTAAAATGGGTACAATCAAGTAAGTGCTAGCACGCATACACGTTCCAATGCAAGAAAGAGAGCTACAATAACTTAACACTAGGTAGACTATCAGACTCTAGCATAAAAAACAAAAATCATAATAATGCGGCTGTTATGGGCTGCCTTGTTGTTCCATCAGACCTTCTAAGCAACTGCTTGTTAGGTTAGGTGTCAGTAAAGCAATCTATAAAATACAGCCATTGCTGTAACGATGCCTGTTAACACAACTCATTCCAGCATATGCCACGGCTGCTCACGGCAACCTAATTTGCTATGAACATCTCAAAGGCTTGTGGCAGAAAACTAAGGCGGCAAGTGAATATTTTGCACCCATTAGCCATACTGAGAAGGTATATATGTACATTTACTAAATATGTGCACACAATTTGCCCATGAGCTCTGAGGGTTAATAAGCAACCCCATTAAACATTCTGGCACATGGGTTAAGAACCCAGTGAATACTGCAGGCAGATGGCTAAGGGGCTGCCCTGCTCTTTCAGACAAGATCACAGGGATGCTTATTCATACACAGCAGGCATTTGATGGACCGCTAGCCGAGGTTACTGTACAGCTAATGTGCTCACTCAATCCACATGGAAAGTTGCGTTAGAACAAGCACCTGCCCTAATAACATGATGGCTGTGTTTAATACGGGAAAATAGTGGGTTTTTTTTGCAACTTTTTCATTCATCTGTGAGGCCTTGGTCTTTCAAGCGCAACGGCACTGGGGTCCCACCAGCACTACAACGCTACAAGGGTCTGACCAAACAGACATTTTGGGCAAGGAAATAAACTTAACTTCCGCTCACTGTGACATCAAGACTTACGGGGGCCTGATCATACAGACTGACACATACTTCATTTTAACCCCAATATACAATTTTTTTTTTTTTTTTTAAAAAAAGAACTTTCATATGGCTTGAAACTCAAAAGGTTTGTATTAGAGTGTTTGTCAAATGTCTTTGGAGAACAAATCACTATTACCACCCTGTGGTTTCTTTGTGAAGTATTACTGTGCTGGGTTCTTCGCTTTTTATTTGAGTGCCTGCTGAGCACCTGGAGAGCGAATAGAAAACTTTATTAAGATGCATCTCAAGTTATTGGTATAATTAATTACTTTAACTATTGCTAAAATAAAGACCTTCAACGCTATACCAGGAGGATTCTGAGCCAAATGGTGTACAAAAATGCTGTGGAACTACTATATATATATATATATTCAACATCTTAGCTCTTTGTTATTTACAGTTGAGCTGTAAGAGCAGCCATCTTGCCGTCATATCACATGTATGAAATTGCTGTCTCATCCAAAGATAATTGTAATTGATAGCTTTGGAGAGGATTTGCAGCAGAGGCTTTTTCACGGTCTCCTGAAACATGCAGGCAGAATGTCCAGGATGTGTGTTCCAACCCTCTGTTTGGGCTGACGTAGGATTAGTAATGAAATATTCACTGAGGGGTCATGGGAAATTAAGGAACATTTGCATGAAAATGTGCCACGTGTTCTGTTGATGAAATCAGTAAAATACAAATGTGTAATATTTGTTGCAATAAAAATAGCAACAAGAAATGCCAACTCCTGCTTTAGCGAATAAACTCTGGAGATGTAAAGACCAGGTGCTACTGGGCCCAAATGCACACATATCTAATGTGCACTCAGGTCCTACATTGTGTGGAGCAGGGTGAATTGCTACACACCAGAGTTTGAATAAGCGCATAGTTATGTATAGAGGATAGTGGTGCCAAAGACCCCAGGGGTCAGCCCTGTTGCCTACTAGTCACTCCAAACATATGTGAAATTTTCCCTGCTACATCTGCCCCAGTCCACGGCAAGTACTATTATTGTAAAGTGGAAACCTTTAGGAGTAACTGGTCAGCCACAAAGCAGCAGACCACACACACTCACAGAGGAGGGCTGCTGAGTGCTGATGCGTCCAAAAATTGCCTGTCCTCACGACAGAGTTCCAAACTGACTCTAGAAGCAACATCAGCGCAAGCACTGTGCATCGGGAGCCTCGTGAAATGGGTTCCATGGCCGAGCAGCTGCACACAAGCCAAATATCACTAAGTGTAAGTGTTGGCTGGAGAGGTGCAGGGCATGGACAAGGCTGGGTTGGCGGATGCCAAGAGAATTCTATCTACCAGAATGCATGGTGAATACTCTATTGTTTGGTGGAGAAGGGATAAAGGTCTGGGGTCTGTCAGGGTTCCAGTGAAGATGCTATAGCATACAAACACATTTTGGACAATGTTATGCTTCCCTCTTTGTGTCACCAGTTTGGGGAAGGCCCTTTCCGGTTGCAGCATGACTAAAGGTTCATAAATATGTAGTTTGTCAAGTTTGGTGGGGAGGAATTCGAGTGACCTGCACCTAGTGCTAACCTTAACCCACCAAACACCTTTAGGAACACTAATTGCGAGCCAGCCCTTATCATCCAACATCAGTGCCTGACCTCACAAATGCTCTACTGGATTAATGGGCACAAATTCCAACAGCCAACTCCAAAATCTTGTGGAAAGCTAACTCCATGTTAAAGCCCATGGTCTTGGAATGGGACATCAAACAAGTTCACATAGGTGTGACGGCCAGGTCATGAAGTAGACATATTACATTTCAATATATACACATTATATATTTTGCTAGCATCCTCCCTTTCCTCCTGGTCTCCCAAGCGTGATCTGTATTTGCTGGGCTGAAAGACTGTGTATAATCAAGAAGCAGAAAGCGCCGCTCTTTAATCTGTCTTCTGCACAGTCTATGCCAGGTAGTTAAAACTGGATGCCAACTGCCAAAGCTACATGACATTAATTACACTACAACCTTGGAAGCCTCTTTTTTTCTCATGACAAGAGCTAATTAGCCTGGCAGTGGATATATTGATATATACACATGTGAAGACGTCTCTTCTTCAGTCATTGAAAGTGAGTTCTCTGAGCCTCTAAAAATGACTTGCTGTTACTGTGACAGAACTATAATGAGATATTACAAATGGTCAGAGGATTAAACTAACAAGAAGCTGCACATTGACAATGAATTTTAATGAAGTCAAGGGCCATCTGCTAAAATATTCTCTGTTTATACGAATCCACCCGCAAATCCACATACCTTATAGTATTCTGCTGCCTAAGGGGAACCTGCAAGAGCTTGGTGCTACCAAGCAGAAAAGGTATCTTTCAATGTACCCCACTCTTCATTGTCACATCTTTGGGCAAAGGACTGTTTCCTATACACCTTTAAACCGCCATTAAATAAAACTTCATATACATTTTCTTTCCAAGCTGTTCATTTGTTTTGGTGACATTTGGTTTAAAAGCAAGTCCTCCACACTTTGTCACTTTACAAAAAGGCAAGAATAACATAATATCGAAGAAAAACCATGCGCATCCTGGAAAACCGTAAGTTAAGATGGCCGGTCCCAAGGTATCAACGCAATATATCGTTAATTGGAAAACAAATGTTTTATAAATTAATAGTACTGAGGTGTAGGAGGATTTGAGAAGAAGATTTTCTCAAGTTTTGTATTTATACATTTATTCAAATTTTAAAAAAAAATAGCCACCCATATCAATTGATTTTTAGTTTAGGACATACTTGGTATATTCTAGACAAAGTTATGGGGAAAAAAAACAGAATTCTTAATTATGTTTTAGGGTTGCGTTGCTGGGATGTAGCATTATGGATATGGATATAGCCCTGGTATACACAAGCAAATTAGCTGGAAATCTTTTATCCCACTGTGTGAAAATACCATCTGCTATAAGTCTGGATGGCACTTACGCTTCATAATTCATTTGGAAACTGTAAAGTGGCCCCAATTATTTCGGAGAAATGAACAATAAACATTTTCCAAACATTCTCGGCATAAAAGTAGACATATAAATCTAGACGTGAAGTCATTCTGACATTCTGCCCTTTGGAAAAAACTGCATCCAGACAAGAAAACACAATTGTATCAAGACAAAACTGAGCATTAAAAATTCAGTCCATCATAATGCAAAAGCCACATACAGTAAAATGTGTCTATACTTTGTATTGTAAAATTTATTACCGCCAACTGCACACAAGGGAGAGCTAAAATTTTGCACATTTAAAAAGCTGATGCATAATGTATTTTTGTTTCCATGTTGCAGCCATCTTTGCGCAGATGAAAGTGCTACGCCCTACTTTCTAATTATGTTTATACCAATATAATGTAGAGTTAGAAATCTGAAATGCATGAAACGTGCAAACTTCCCAAAGTTGAGCAGTCAGTATTCATAATATTGCAATCCAACAATTATTTCACAGTTCTGACTAAGGAGTCTGCTTCAGGGACAGCCATTGTGTCCTCTGGATACGTTGGGTACAACTTAAAGCTTGCTCTTACCCTCTCAGAAGTTTGAAAAGCATGCATCCTAGGGAGAACCAGTCTGCACTGCTGTCGTATGCGGTTCCTTTTTGTAACACCTCCGGAGCCATGTATCCATGTGTTCCTCTGAAATAAAAATATATACACGTGTTACAACTGAGGAGCTACCCTGTAACTATTTGTCACCGCAATGCATTTGTTTAAGACTTTTATTGTTGATCTATGTATGAGGTGTATGTCTAATTTCAGATCTAGAGGGAAGCTGTTTGATCATATGTTAATTACCAGAATCATAAAACTCGGAAAAGGTTGTTAGATCAAGGATAGGGTTGGACACCATTGGCGCGAACACCATGTACAATAGCATCAGAAGGACATCATTTATATATTATATAAATCGTGAGGCTCTTCAACTTTTAGGTCAGTAGTAGATAAGAAGTCATTTGTACACTAGGTTGGTAAGCTGAACACTGAACTTATGGGATTCCCTATGCATTATAATGGGTCATCCTTTGTAGCTTCATGCCGGGAGGTCCTCATCTCACGAGGAGTTCACTGGCTTAGCACCTCATAATGAACCTTAACCTTGTCCGTAAGAAACTTTCCACCAATGTAAACCAGGTACATGTTATGTCTACTGTTCCTTCTTAATAAAGCTCTATTCTTCTGTATTTA
Organism: Spea bombifrons; assembly: GCF_027358695.1. Classification (NCBI taxonomy): domain Eukaryota; kingdom Metazoa; phylum Chordata; class Amphibia; order Anura; family Pelobatidae; genus Spea; species Spea bombifrons. The sequence goes on along the minus strand of NC_071087.1, from coordinate 114,149,002 downwards.
TTAAAGCATAAATTATACAAACATGTAATAAGGGACAGCCTAGTATTAAAATGCCAATACTGGAAATGTGTCCCAGAGTAGGGGTCCAAATCAGTAAAACAGGTAGAGTGTTTGGATGACTGCCCTGTGAGCATTTGTTCAGTTCAGTTCTATGTTTGTGCTGGTTTCTACATGTCAATCACCAAGGAACAGTGCCACATTTACCTACCCTTCTTTCCTCCGATAACAAAGTTAAAGCCAAACTCCCATTATGAGCAAACAACAGTCCCAGGGAGTGATGAATTTCAAATAAAATAAAATAAAACACAAATGAATATTCCGTATGGTGGTATATTAGCCCACAGTTGCAGGTTCCTGTAGGTTTCTGCCAAATCTTGAGGACCATAAATCAGTGCTATTTTGATGACTCTCTATAAACCTGATTAGAACGTAGCTGGCTTAAGTAAGGAGAGGGTACATAATAGGGAATTTAATTGACTTCCCACTTAATAATAAGTCACAGACTATTATCTGAATTGATCGTAGCCTGGCTCATTGCAAGAATACAGATTGAAAAGCATTATTAGGCCAAAGTAGAGGGAACATTCCATTATTGATTCTGCTATAAACTCTATGAGGTATCATTTCACTATTATGATAACTAAAACTGAAAAATCCTTACTAAGATCTTCAATGACATGTAATTGCAAAGAAATAACGACATGACATTAAGGATGAGGGGCAATGGCTTTTTCATCAAAAGGCCAGAAAAAAATACCAGTACTTCTTATCATGCGATAAGTGAGAAGTTAACCTACATGTTTTATTTATTAGGAAATAATGCTAGGGCTACTAGATTGGTATAAGGTCAATACTGGAGTTATTTTTGCTTGAATGATCAATTGAACTTAAATAAAGCCTTTATTTATGCCCCACTTGAATATAATGTATATAGCCACAAGCACAATGATTTAGGGATGACACAACTGAAAGGAGGAACTTTAATGGAACCCAATCAACTTTTGACTTTTTTCCCAAATGGCTCTTAACAAATACATGTTTTTCCACCCTCAATTTACACAACAGTTGAAGGCATCTTTGAGACGCAGGAGTAATGTATGCTGTACAACCTTTATGCCTGAAGATAATAATAATACGGATGAATCACATTTGATGACTCTATTTCTATTACTTCTTGGTAGTGGTGACTGTTCTAATACAGGTTCTCTTTATCACTGGTTTAATATTTCAAATTGAGCGGAAATTAGCTGCTTCAGCTAGAAGTCATATTCTGATAACCCAATTGTAGAGAAGAATGAATTGTCTTGAACATCAGCTTTTATGTTTTTCTACATTAGCTTCCATAGCTAAATTCATCAGCTTTTGAAGTGTGTAATTTTCATCAGAACCATCCATCTGTGCATTATCACTGGAATAATGTCATGGTGATGGAAAATAAAATCAGTCCTTTTAATCCACTGTAGGAGTGAAAAAACATTAACTCTCTTTCTGTGTCAGTCCTCTTTATTAATTTATGTTTCAGTCTCTTTCCCCATTTATAGAAGTTCAAAAAGAGAGAGTGTAGCTGATAAAAATAGCTTTAAAAGCTGAAATTATTTATAAGCCAAAGGAAGCTGGGCGGGTACTACCAACGGTATGCCGATGAAAAGATCTCCTCCATTATGATAAAAGCCAGGGGCTCATTCTGATTCTAGACATCTGAACATATACTTACACGCTAGCATGGGGCTTCTTTTTAGAGAAATCACAAGCGAGGCCCAAGTCCGATATCCTAACATGTCCATGCTCATCTAACAGAATATTTGCTGGCTGTTAAGAGATTGGAACACAAGTTATAAATAAACCCTACCTCCATCCAATAATAATAATTGTTAGCTGGAAACATTTATGCATAAATGAATTATTTATACAGTACAACCGGATTTGCACAGTTACATAAATTACTAACCTAGAAACAGAAAGAAAGAAAGAAAGAAAGAAAGAAAGAAAGGCTACTCAAGTTTTGTCAAATTTACTAATACAGCAAAAGTACAATAAACTTTACTTTGCTCCACAACGCACGTCAAAGGAGAAAATGCCTTCTGTTTTTTTGCATAATGTTATTTATTAAGATAATAAAGGAGAGTTTATAATCACCCAGATGATCGATGATGCCTACCCATCCGAGAATTAATATACACTGAAGTCCCATAACAACACTACTTTGGGGCTTATTATTTGCAAGGAGTTAATTCTGGATTCTATATGCGTTTTTGGCTCAGAAAAAAACATCAGGAGGAAAACACTTGAAGACTTTCGATTGAGTCACATGGAATAGTGATGCTTGGCAGGCAGAATGAATATCAGTGATTTGGATGGAAGCCACGTTAGACAAAGCTAGTTATACTATTCAATATGCTGTTTTATAGTTTTTAGCCACTATGCTCTATCGCAATTCACACAGATGAGAAATCAATGCATATTTTAAAGCAAAAAAAAAAGTCACACAACTTTATTAAATTCCCAAATGCCACGTTTGTTTGCTACATGATACAGAAAACTAAAGACACAGACCAGACAAGCTGTAGGACTAGATACTGTCCCGCTGTTTTAATGTCTAGACCCACACAATGTTTCTTTAGTTACAGAATGGGAAATGACCATATTGGTTTAAAGGCAGAATAAAAGTCTTTAGTGAAACTTTTTATTGAGCCATCATAGAAAACAATCATAAAATCACAAATCTTTCAGGACCTCCGAGGTCTCTTCTACAGATAGACTTATTGCATTTAATAATAAGACCACCAAAGAAAAGACCACTAAAGTCTCAAAAGTGTATGTGATTTGCGGCCCATGCTCCAGTTTTATATATATATATATATGGAAAAAACTCCAGTGCTACAGTAACGTAGATTAGCTTTGGGAAAAGCCTGGTTTTGGCTCCTGCAGACTGGAGCAGGAAGGTCACCCAAAACATTGTATGGCTGACAACAAACACCACTGAGATGATTCTTTACAGCAATGTCAATGAAATCCATTCCTCCATAGACTTTTCTTAGTGTTGGTCTGGTTCTAGTGTTGGATCCATTCTATGGTTTACAGGAAAAACACTAACTCCTTATCATAATGCCTGCGGCATACAGTAGAATGCCTCTGTCTTAAGCACTTGGGTATATTCACTTACAGGAAAGCTGAAATGAGAGTTTGTAGAACAGTGGTGTTTCAGCTCATTGACTTTACTATACATTACGAAGAGCCAACTCCAACCAGCTTCTGCTGCAGAAGCAGCTTGGTTAGCCCTGTATAATACATCATTAAATCAGTGATATATCCTCAAAGTCTTCTTGCACATTAAGCTATTCATTATGCAGGGACAACTTTCCCTTCTAAATGGAAGAACCAGCTGATGTTGACTTTTTATGATGAATAGTAAAGAGAGAGAACTGAAATCCAAACTCCCCTGAATATTCAATTGCTAACGCCCCCTCTGGTAAACTGACTCCATTGAGTTAGCAGGCTTTCACATATAACGCCTTCCTTTGCCATTGTATGTGATATTTACAGTGGCTCATGAGCCAATTATATCCCCTTTAGCTGAAAATTGACCACTTTCTGTGCCCCAGAACATTAAACACCATGGCTAGTTTTGACTAGAAAGAAGCAACACATTGTCTCCAGGAGCAAAACAGAAGCTGCTTTGAAGTAGGCAGGCCTGGCATGACTGAATTTAGCAGCATACGGTTTCGGTAGAGCATTTGACGGGTCCAGGGATTTTCTCCTTCTGAATGCCTTGAGGGAGCTCTGGCCTTCACACTGGCTTCGTGAACAGGAGTTTGATTTTTAAGAGCTTTGGACAGATGGTTACCACTGCAATGTGAACCTACACTGTGCAGCTGGTGTGGGCAGCCAAGAGACTGGAGAGGAGGACAGAACTTGAGGAAACAACGTGTCTGTTATACTCTTGGCATAGACAGATAAAACGGTTCTTTGAGTGTTTAAATTTCATGTCCGTTGACCTTTTTTGCTACATTAACTGCTTAGTTGTGCCAGGGAAGCAAACACTGAACTAGTATAAGGGACTATGTTACTCAAGAGCAGGTAAGTCTTGCAAAGACATAGCAGAGGGATTAAGGGTGATGTGAGATGTAAAAAGGCATCTGTACAGCGTTACCCCTTCTTGCGGGGATTAAGCAGAAATTCTACAGCAGTTACTAGCGTGCCTCATCCATAATGACTGACCTTTTATCTAAGTACTTCTAACTCAACATATTTATTAAACTTACAGGGTATAGTCACTAGGAATCGCGGAAACCCATGATTCATCCTTCATCACCGGTCTATGAGCTACTGTATGTAAACGAAACAAGCTTAATGAAATAGCGTATTGGCTCGTATATAGGCCGCACCCTAAAAGTTTGGTGCTTTTTTTAAAAAAAAGAGTCTGCTCTGGTAAAAAGATTTACCAGAGCAGACTCCCGGGTGTCTTGCGGGGCCGGAGGGGGACATCTATGCACATCGTGTATACAACTCCCGGTTCCGGCACTCAGCGGAGGTGCCGGCACCGGAAGTTGTATACGCGTATTGCGTAGATGTCTTCCGCCGGCCCTGCAAGACACCCGGGAGTCTGCTCTGGTAAGTCGGGGGGGGGGGTGTAAAATGCATCGGACGTTGGGACGATGCGCTTAGACAACCTCCCGTGCTGGCACTCCCCCCATGGGAAGTGCTGGCACGGGAGGCTGTCTGAGCGTATCAGAGAGTAGGATACAGGTCCCCTGCACCGCTGCGGGGGATCTGTATCCTAACCCCGCTGCCTGCCCGGCGCCCGGGACATGCGCTAGACCCCGAATATAGGCCGCACCCCCACTTTAAAGACTTAAAGTGGGGGGGGAAAGTGCGGCCTATATTCGGGCCAATACGGTATGTGTTTCTGTAAAATTCAGAAGGTAGCAGCAATAGATTTCCACAGTAATACACATCATGTATTGATAATTTTTGGTAAATACACCACAAATGATATGACATTGTATAACGTGTATATGTACACCACTTTATACTCAATATACATCCCGGTTTTTGGACCACTATACTCCAAGTTTATCAGCGGAGATTGTCACCTGAGGCTTAATGGTACCTGTCACAACCCTGGGTTAATAAGTGACGTTGTAGTAATCATTGGTTGTGATTCCTGTGTGTGTGTGTGATTGTGTTCGTGCCTTTGTCTCCCTCACATGCCGCCCCTGTCCATGTTTCACATGTCCTGCCCACGGACTTTAACCCTTCGTATCCCGGACACCATCGACCACACCAGCGCACCCTTTTCACACTATTAACCCACAGGTTGTGGGGTACAGACCAGGAACAATTCGGAGAAGGAGCCTCCCACGGATTCCCGGTCGCTAGGACTTCCAGGAGAGCAGAGGTCGACTGCCGCGGTTGACGAACGCGCGCCAGCTGTCTTGCGGTCCGTCCCGGGGAAACTTTGAACTGCTGCCGCTCGGGGGCCCCACGGCCGATCGCGTGGCTTTTTGGACAGGATATCCTCAGGACCCCAAGCTATCCATCGGTACCCCGGGATCGCCGCCGCTCCCTCAGGATCACCCCGAGAACGTTGGCTCGTTGGATTACTAATTGTCCTTTTCAGGTCAATTACAACACCGTGTTCGGCTCCGTCTCGGTGGTCTACGGTGTCATTGTATCAAGGACACCGAGCTAGCTCCTGATCCCTTCCTTGCTGGGAGCGGTTAAACCTTGCAGTTCCGGGAAGAAGGAACAAAGAACCGACGGCTGTACCCAGCCGGGGTACCCGAAGCCCGTCATAGTACCAGAGTCCCCTTTCGTAATACATCAGATATCATTGCTTCCTGAATCTTGCCTACAACAAGCTCCAGTCATTCAGCCATTGGTTTAAAGCATGTTCACATGAACTCCTACCTTCAAGTCTCTGTATACCACAAAGCGGTTATGCATATGCTCCAAACCGAGGATAATTTCAGCAGCATAAAACCTCATCTCCTTCTCGGAGAACACTCCATGTTGTGAAAGGTGGTAGTGCAAATCTCCACCTGAAAGCAACAACAAAAAAATTATACCTTATGTACGACTCCAGTTACAAAAACTAGGCAGGGCACATATCCATTATAAACCTCAAATGGGTCACTACTAAAATTCAACATCATCTACTCAATCTCTCAATAGCAGTTTGACGTACTTAACGGGACACAACATACTTTTTTGTGATGGACACTTTATTAGTGGAGAGCAGGCGAAGAGCAGGTAAAGAACAATCGGGCCAATAAGACCTCCGATGTCGCAGGTGGCTTGGGCCTCCTAACTTTTCAGGGGGATTTATTGTGGTTAATGTTTTCTACATTCCAAATACTTGGAAAAGGCTGGAACAGAAGATATTAGAACAACAGGCACCTCGTATATCAATGAAAAATGGAAAGATGACATTTAGGGCTGTCTGGGAGAAGAGGACCCCACTACCTTAAGGTTTTAAGGAAAAAACAAGCTCTGTTGTAGTAAAGAACATTTTCCTAAACACTGTAACTAATCCACGGCTATCTGTTCTGTGGAGATTTTCTGGAAGGTAAAAAGCACACTATTAATTATCCTAAATCTGGCTCTTATAACATTTTTATTACGGTCACAAAAGAAAAAAAATAAATAAATACGGAGCAAGAGCACATTCTTTGGGGTGTGGGGAGGAATGGTTAAAGTCTTAGGAAGAAGAAGACCAGAATGCTATAAACACCGGACGTTAACACTTTCCGTGCCAGAGAGGGAAATGCCAGTAAAAAAAAGGGCATTTTACACCAGAAATGCCCTTTTACCCATAACCCCAATGTGCAATAGGAACATGCTAATATACTGGGCATATGACATTATATGATCGGCATCATCGATGCAATGTATTTTTGGCACAGAGAGGTTAATAAATGCCAGTTATTATGAGGCACATGAAACAATCTCCTTGATTTTAAAAACCAAAGAACATTTATTTTCCTTATAATTACATAATGCCCTTCGAATTGCCTCCTTGACAAATGACTGCTCTGATTAAATGTAGTCATTGTCTTTGTGGGACAGACAAACTGTCTCCTCTTTAGCTTGCATGTCAAGGTTAAACTGAATTTGTGGAAATAATTCTATTTAAAATTCTCTGTGCAAGGTGTTTATTGGGTTTTCCTGTGTCATACCCTAGCCCAATAAAAAAATAAATAAAATAAAAATTATTCAGATACCACAGAATACACCAGTGACAGTCTATCATAGTTTAATACTGCTTTAACCCTTTGCGGACAGGGGGCGTATTTGATAGCTAGATGAACTGTATACTGCATGTGTTCACAACTAGAGTATTTACATTGAAAACCTTTAAAAATGCATGTGCTTTAAGACCCCACCACCACACGCTAAATGTGGAATTTTATATATATCTCTCACACAGAAGAAAAACTACGTATGTGCTCAAACTTGCTCTTTACATTGTGTTAACAAAATGAGGGTCAACTACTGCATCAAAGCTTTACACTCATCGACAATGCATTGTTGCATTTGGAAATTTTCTCACCGCATTGTTAAAGGTTGGAAAATCTACATGTAAACAGAAAATATACCTTCATCCAGAAGGTTTTCAATAACACTATCTCAATACAATGAGCCCAAGTCTGTGATGCTTCATTTTAAAGATAATGGCGTTAAAAACACATATGTGCACAGCACACATAGAATAGCAGGGACAAGCTTTGTCTGGGGAGCTCTTATCTCAAGGCTTTTTGCAAAGTGTTGACATCATTTATCTGCATGTTTCATTTTCTCTATGATACATCAACGAGAAGCCAATTTCACACAAAGTCACTTTCAACCTGCATTTTGTTTTAAAATATTTTTTTTTTATTTCATGACCAGCCAAATAAATGCAAATACGGGTAAAATCTGGTATCCATATACTGGCTTGCTAATCACGATAGATATAATTTAATCATATACCTTTTTTATTTTTTTAAATTAAAAATATTCATAAAGCAATTGACATGCACCGTGGCTCTGTTCACCATAGAAGCCTATGTCTCCTGACTAGCATGGTTCATGCATGTACAAGCCAAAAAAAAAGAGAGGGTGTCTCTTGAACTGGTTATGGACAGCGAAAGACTCTTTTGCATTCTTAGACCTAATGCAGACGAGCATTGAAGTTTTAGCGAGTGACCACAGTGTTTCCTGCTGAAATACACATTTGGATCCAGGGCAGGCATGCACAGTAGAAGCACACTAATCTGGTCTAGCAGGAGAATTTCAATTTTGGAAAATATATGACACATATTATGGATATGCTATATTCAACATAGATGCATAAAATGTAGTCTGTGTGGGTAACAAGGTTTATGGATGATCCTAATCTTTTGAACCTCATGGAGCAAAATGGTTAAATCCTTTCTAGCGTGGCACAATACAACAAGCTCTTTAAGGCAAGCTTTGAAAGGCGAAACAAAAATCAAAATGTTCCCTGAATACCATGCCTAGGGATTTCCTAGCAAGAGCTGCCCAGAGCTATGGCTCTCCTCAGGGGGGAGTGGCTTCACAAAGGGGCAGGGCTAGCCATCTGCAGGGGTATGACTAGCCACAGGAGTGGGCAGAAACTGGGCGTGGCTAAGCACTGCTTGCTGGTTCGGAGAAGCAGGGCTCCACCCAGAAGCTGTTCCCAGGTACGCTGTAAACATCACAATGACGGGACGGGTACATGTGTCCTCTAACAGCATAAAGTCATCCCAAAGAAACAGCACTTGCACGTGATTTTCTCACCATTCATCAGGTCCAGGATGAAGCAGAGTTTGTCTGGTGTGTGGAAAGCGTATGTCATACACACAATAAATGGACAGTCCTGCAAAGATACAAAAAGCAAAAGTTATGGATTTCATTGGCGAGCAAATAATCTCGTTCCCATCATGGCTACTAAGAAGAAGATAAAAAAAAGCTAATCAAACCTTCCTTATGTAAATCCCAAAAGAGGAGTGTTGTAAGAAAAACTAGCATCTTTAGCCCAAAGGCAACATTGTTAGCTCAGTCATTTTGATTGCCATCCAGATAACCTGCGGTGTGACCATCACGTTGAAAGCCAGGAAAAAACACTCAAATATACGACCTTTGGCATCCTTAACCATTGCCTTGTCTGAATGACCTGCCTCACATTACACAAATTAAATCTACATCCTCTGGTACTACAAGGGTTACATGTGAAAGCCCGTGTGCTGAATAGTTAATTCTGATGCCTTCTCTTCTGCTGCCGACGCTGGCGCAGGATGAATTTTTCATCAGGAGATACATGCGTCACTGTACGGAGTACGCCTGTATCTATCACCAGAGATACAGCTGCTCCCTCGCAATGCATAAAGAGAACTCAAAACACCTAACATGCTAAACACAATGCTTTCATCTACAAAAAATGGAAATAATGGCAAAAGGTAGGCGAGAGAATGCCTCGCTAATCTCAACATCTAACATTTAAAAAAGGATCTAGTTTAAAAATGTTTGCTACCACTTATAGCAAAAGGAAATTGTCGTGTTTGTGTGTACTGCAGATATTTGCTGTTTTGAAAACTTGTTAAAGATAACTTTTTGGGGAAAAAAGCTGTAAACCAATTAATGATACAGTAAGTGAAAAGGTTATTTCTGAATATACAATAGGAACTGAGGAACATGATGCCATACACATTTAATCTCATGGAATATCGGAGCAAGAACAATTCTGATGCAAAGTGATGTAAAAAGTGATTTTTTTATCCGGAAAGACTATGGGATCTCAATATGTATAGCTGGGAAGAAATGAGAGGGGAGAGTGTGATAGAAACATTTAAATGCTTAATGGCATTTAACAAATGAGGACAAATGTTACATCATAAAGCCATAATCTAAAACTAGATGGTCCGCAAGGAAGCTTTATTTTACTGAAAGGGTGGTTTTCCTAGCATAAAAAGTAGTAGTGAAGACTAACGCAGCGAGGGGATTCTTACATTTTATTTTTTCTGAAAATCTATTTCTATTGTATATTTTCAGGAATCCAATCCATCCAGGTGCATTGTCACTTACACGTCATCATAGTATAGGCCACCATTTGAGGGGATTTATACATTAATGGGATACGTGTAATACGACCAGGCCATAAAGGTTTAAGTCTTTACAGCTGAATAATTGGGCAGACTAGATGGACTGAATGGTTCTCTTCTGCCGTTCTAATCGCTAAAGCAGCCAATGGTCTCAGGTCCAGTTAGGAGATGGCCCTGCCAATATAAGAAGCCTTCTACTGCTTGAAACCTGTCAGGGCTGTTCTGAAATCTATTAAGTCACTTTGGCCTTCTAGTTCGGCCCTAGTGTTTGAGCAATGCAGCTTGCATTTGATCTCTCATGAGTGGTAAGCTTCGAGGTGGGACCTGGCAAGGACAATAAACAAGTGACGTCTCTGAGGGAAGCACCACTCAAACATATGACAGGACAATACATCAAGTGTTTGCTATATGGATCCCTGACAAAAAGAAATTCTGGCCTTGCCGCCCCTTTAAGTAGATGCCCAGTGTGTGATTTCCCCAGTTTCTCCTCGCTGTACGTAGATTTTACTCACGCTGAACGCACTGTTTTATTACACCAATTTCTTTCCTGGTGCATTGGCCTGAAGTAATGCTGTTATGAAACATTTGAATTGCTCTCAGTTTAATGGGGTTAGTTCCTTAGCCTAAGGCAGTATCTACAGCAAGAACCACTGAAAACAATCAGTGTCAATGTCTACCCCTCCCCAAATAAAACCAAAAACATTACATTAAAAAAAAAGGGGAAGCCACCGACAACTTTCTATATCCATTTAGTGCGTAAACAGATGCTACCTGTGTCACATGAGACCATATCTTGAAATCCCAGGGAAAAGTTTGAGATGTTGAGCAATCAATCATCGCTCAAACCAACAGGATGTTCCTCCAGGGCTGATGTACATTTGGCGCACGAACTTCTCTTTATAAATATGGCCCGCTGTTTGGAAATCTAGCACCACTCATGTACCATAACATTAGCAGACAAGAAAGGGGCCAACAAATTGAAATATTGTAATGTATGTAAGTGTTCTCACACACTGTGCTTGCCATCTCCAAGACATTACAACATATACAGGTTCCTGACAACAATGGACCATTTTTCGTGCTTACCTACTTAGTGCTTATTACATTTAACAAGGGAAGACTGAACTTTTTTTTCCCACAGGCTAATCATAACTGTGAGAAGAATTAAAAACCCACTGTGATCCTCTCGTCATTACAGCTTGAGAAATTACCAATTAGAAGCTGCTTCTGTGGGCTGTTTGATAAATGAGACAATGCAGTATCACAGGGATTGAAGCGACCTTTTGTTGAGGATAATTATCTGTGTGTACTTGCCACCCGCAGACTGGAGCTATTATCCAATGGGCCATGCATAAAATTATAGTGCACGGAGTCTGATACACCTCTGCATTTACACTGCAGAGCAAGCCTTTGTTAGGGGAACATATAAGTGCTGGGATACAAACTTCTAATGGAATTGATGTAATTGCTGCTGGGCAATTGTACAATGTGCAACATTAGCAGATGAGGCTTAACGTTACCAGGCTAATTCTACAGACCTCAACTGTATGCACTGTAACGGTATCGAGCGCCAAACCAAGAGCAAGAACAAAGGGAATTAAAACTTGGAGAGAGGGATGTAGGTCAGGGCAAAAAAAATCTTAGTGCTTTTGGTGCCTGGATCCATAAAGAAAAATAGTTACATTACATGACAATATAAACAGGGCAGAAAAATTGCATAAAGCAAACTGCACAGGCACCATGCGACCACACAGGCACAGTGGCACTAGGAGAGCATGGTCATGTGGTCTGCCCATATTTCCATTTTATGATGGGAAGTAGAAGGGATATATAATGCATCGTTTAACAAGCAATATGTAATGTTATAAAGAAAGTAACATCTAAGGCTAGATTAACAGGCAGCTCTCCAGCTACTGCACACCCCCCAACATTTCAGGGGTCCAAACTGGGACACCTTAGGGAGCATGGCAGGGAGAGGCATGTTGGGAGAGGCATGGCCAGTGCTGAAAGTCGTTTTGCCATTAAGAAATTTGGCATGGCCAGAGGCGTGCCCATCCAAAAAGCCACATGGCAGCTACAATGGGGGTCTGTGGTGCAACCGGTCCATCACCTCTACTCCTCGCAAAAAAGCGGAACAGTCTTGCAGTTACCTGTCACTGTGCCTGTAAATCGTGACTGTCCATGGAAACCCAGACTATTGGGAGGTATGCTATTGTTGAACTATGGCTCCTTCGAGGAACACCGTAGGACAATTAGCATTAAATGCATCAAATTAAAGTATTATTATTATTGTTGCTCATACAAACCCACACATGTAAGTGTCTTTTGAAAGGCATTCCGGTGTACAAACTATATAAATATGCCCCCTGGTAAACACATGTTTCCCAATGGTAAATGATCCCAAAGATATTTAGTCATCAATGTTGTAATCTGGCATTATCCAACTGTTTACAGAGTAATCAAGCTTTCATTGCCCAAACACACATAAAAGATGCTATGATTCAGCGATCATCTTACAATATTTACCAGCATGGCTTTCATTTCATGACTGGTGGCTCATACTGTGAATTTTTAAAACGTTGTCACGTGTTTTACATTGTAATGGAGGTTTTTTTCAGGTGTGACGCTGTCTTTGTGGGCAATCGATGCCAGAAACACGAGTGCCAGATAGGACACTGGTAGTTAGAAATGATTACTAAACAGATCTTATAGAAGAGCAGAGACATTTAAAACATTGTTGTATTCCATGTGCGACGTGTATGTGTTTTGCTCTCTTTAGGCAGGAATATTGTTTCAGAAGTGTGCAGGTAGCACGGACATGATGCGTATTATGTTCAGGAAAGATGTATAACGATCACAGCCATTCTCCAGTTCATAAACACCAGTTCTGATTTCTAGATACTAGGCCACCCGCTACTGGGCCAACGCCATTGTGTAACTCTAGTTTAAGGTCATTCTAGAAAATTAAATATTTGCTCATACAACACATCTGACAAACCCATTGCCTACCCGCCCCATTTCCTTATTGCTGTAAAGCTTCAGCTGCTATTTGACCCTTGGCCATCTTTTTCAGTGGAAAATCTCTAGTCAAATAACCCAAATGTCAAGCAAATGCAAGACATACAACATGCCTTTTAATGACTGATACCCACCTGCCTCCCCAAGCTTCCCAAATGCTGTGAATACACCACAATTGTCTGCATAAAGTGAGCAGATGGTTTGTCTTCTGTCAAAGTCAATCAAACCCCGAATGTGACATTTTTCACCTGTGGTTTGGCCCATAAGAATCATTAGAACATATTCAAAATGAAATTACGTAATGGTAAAAATAAAATCAGCAATTCCAAAATAAAATCCCATGGACTATGTTTTTGTTTTCTATTAAGCGGGTGGAATGAAGCCAAATTGGTGATGATTTATGAAATGCTGGCCATGGTTGACCTTTTCCTGCTAGATGTCCTGCATAATGCAGACGATTTGGAGGTGAACCCTCACAGGAGTGGCCATTTTCACAACAACTTTTCATCTCTTAGTAAATCTGCACCTTTATTATTATTGCAAATAGCGCAACAAAACACGACCTACCACCCATCTCAGATTTAGCTATAGGTCTGGGGTTCACTGTTTCACTCATGTACCATCTTGTCTAAATATTCCGACTGGATGCAAGGGACAGGTTAGTGTTCCATATAGCTGCACCAAAAATATGTATTCAAAAAAAAAAAAAAACTCTCTCCCCGGAACTCCCGCTGAGCATCTGCAAATACATTATGTGGGCACAGGCTGAACGCATCCCAGCAGGCCTAGGAACTGAGGGGCCAGGGGAAAACCCATATGGAAATATTCTGTACAGTCCCCAGCATGCATGAGCAATGGGGACCACACAAAAAGTGACCTCTAAGCTACAGAGGCTGGCGTGTCCCTTTAAACTAAGGGCAACCCTACTGATGTTTAACTCCACCACAGTCCAGAAACATTCACTCAAACTGCATTAATATACCCATCTTAGAAGCTGGTTTAGCAGATAAGACTCCAAGCTATAGAGTGTGTTTAAGGTCCCTCTGTAAAGCTATTGGCACAAATATCATTGGTTGTGGCTGCAATCTAAAACACGAGATACCACAGGCAGCTCTCACATCAACAGAAAACCGCAGAAGTGTATATACATTATATATATATATATATATATATATATATATATATATATATATATATATATAATACATATGTGAAAAGACAAAAACACAACGGTCCGCTTCAGCTCTGTTTTCATGTTACACGCGTATTGGACTGAATCTGTTTGGACTTTACTGCCTGTAACTTGGTAAACGTATTGTTTAGTTATTGGAATTAGAAAATTCCACTCCTTCGCTGGAAGCCGGGAGAATTAGCAGTTTCCCTCCCATTCTGAGGTTTTGCCGGCACACATACTATGGGCTGACGCTACTCCGTCGGATTTCACTGGAAGTGCTACTGAGCACACACAGGAAGTACACTTCTTGCTAACACTTCCTCCTTTCGGTAGATGAAGCCAGGGGAGGGGGTGAAATAAGGAAGAAGACTATTTCTCGGACTAAACACCGTCTGCACCTATTTGCATGCAGTAAAAAGCACTGGAGTCCATGTAAGATTAGAAAAATAAAATAAAATGGCCACTAGACTGTTGCTTTAATATGCGGCATTTACCATAAACGAAGAATATTCATCATGGATAATAATCCCGATATATAACATATGCTGGGTACAGTCTGCATGCCATGTATTTCTTTCTTAGCAGGGATAGCCATTAACTTTGCACTTGTATAAAATGTAGGGTTTTTTTTTCTATAGGAGACTTGAAATAAACTGTCACCAAATCCTATGTTTAACGGTTAAACACAATTTCAAAGGACATCAATAATTCACGGCGGCCGGCTTAGAGCTTTCATTTGTGTGAAAGGCTTTGTGCCCCGGCACACTATTCATGCTCAGAGGAGCCGGTTAAATGTGTTTGTATAGTAAGCTGAACACCTGTCGTGACATATATTAACAATACACAATATCAGGGCCACAAAGCACAGGCCGGGACCTTTGTCTTTGTTCACGTGTTGACTTTGACACTTTTCTGCTTGGGCTTTTTTTTTTTCCATTGCAAATTTTGTTTGAAAGATACACCGTTTTGTACTAAATGTTGCAACTATTATAGCAAAACAAAATATAATAGCATGTAATAGTAACAAACACTGAAAAGTGATCAGGAAATCGGCAAACAAAGTCATTTGCTAGGACCGTATTGTACAATAGAGAAGCGATGTGCTCAATATAACGTGCGGAGAGTGTTAAATATTGGGCCTGCATCTTATTACTCTCCCCGTGCTTTTTAATTTACGTGCAGCTATAGGAGGTAGAATGATGAAGACAGGGGCTTCTAATGGCATCAATGAGCATGTGGGTACAGCATGTTCTCGGGGGCCGGTAGGTGCCTTGCCTCGCATTTTAGACATACTATTTAACTGCACGCTGCTTTTTTTTTCTACAGCTGGGGAGAGAGACTCTCTCTCAATCACTTGCCAACTTCCCTTTTTGAAGAATGGAGTGAACAAGAATTCAGGATACATCAAGATGGATTTTAGCTAGAGACCTAAAATGAGTTCTAGGAAGACTACATAAAAGCAAAACTTTTATGAAGGAGCTCATTTGACCTGCAATCAAAGTTACATAAAACTCCCAGCAGTTCAATGCCATGGGGAATACCGTAACCCAAGCCCTGGGTCTGTTATAACCAAGCACCGGACATCATTTTCAGCTGAAGTGTTTTACGTTCTTTCAAAGACCCATTTGTATAGAGGAAACTTCAGTTGTAGACATAGTTGCACTATAAGAGGTATACTTCTAAATTGACTTTCTAATAATCACTTGCTAAATGTATTCTTTAGTGTTACGTCCTACCACGCATTTTTTTTCTTCGGGCTTTTGGTTGAATTATTCTGGGTAATATGTGTGGTGGGGTATTGAATAAATTGGATTATTATCTTGGTGAATAAATAGGGTATAAACTGATTAACAATCATGGTATAATAATGTAAGAATTTTTATGATTTATGAATTAAATGATCATATAATCTTTCTTTATTTCTACAGAAAACCAATAGCATACCTTCTTATTAGCACACCCTTTAATTAAATCTGTATTAGTATATGATTTTAGGTATTCTTTTGGGGTGATATCCGAAGGTGTGTGTCATCATATCTGCCCCTTCTATATAGTTTAGTTTCTGATCATATCCTTACATATATTTTAAAAACATTTATCGTAAGTGAATTAAACAATTCACAAATTAGACTCCTTCATGCAAATCAAAGCCCAGCCTATGGGAGGGATTCACTGGATCAGATTTTTTATACTTCACTGGGTCGCATAAGGTTGTATCGATGAGACAATATTCAACTGATACACTGTACTGTTCACGCTTCACTAAGAAACACCACCATACATGTACAAAAGCAGTGACAGCGTCTGATTCATACAGCTTTTTCATATACTGGCAGAATACGAAGCATCCCTATTTCCAGCACTTGCCTAGAGACAGGGAACGGCAGTGTTTTGCAAAATTGTTATTCAATAAACTAGGTTATGATGGAAGCCATCAGCACTCTGCTTTAAGCAGAATGTACTTGCTGTATAACCCCACTGATTACGACTGAAGAAAGAGCGTTTTGAACAAAAAACTTAACATCCGTTTGTGCTGCCAATATCCTTGGTAACCATGGTGATTGAGGACCGGTTTAAGCTGTGCCTAATGCAGTTTACTGTGTATCAGAAGTTCAATGTCTGAGTAAGAGCCTTTCAAAGACATTTTCTACAATTATGTGGTGTCAACATTAACTCTGTGCACACAAAGAAGCCCGTAATGTACCAAGCAGGTAACAATAATATACTTACTCCTGTGCTGACCAGGGATAACATTATTCTTTCATTTAAGGCTAGCGTCTCTCCTTGCTTCATCTTGATCCTCTTCTTATCTAAACACTTCATTGCATACCTGAAAAATACAAAAGCAGAGCATTGCACGTGTCGACTGTTGTGAAATTGGGACTTCAAGACACATCAGGTTTGCAAAACAGAAAACAGCTTGATACAGTAATATTGTGGGGATTAGTCAGGATATTCACGACAGTGCAGAAACAAGCATGAGCAGCGCAGATATCTTCCATTTTTGTTACTTAAACACATCTGTTTATCAAATACAAAGAAACCATTCTCAATGTGCTCTTGATTTGCCCATTATAGAATAAAACTCAATGTTTGCTTCTGATCCAACAGTGGACAACTTACGCCACGCCAATGCCATATAATCGGGAAAGCAGGATCATTGTGCTAGTCAGCATTCAAATACTCACATTTTACCAGTGTCTGCTTTGCGGCAGCCATAAACTTCTCCAAATCCACCTCGCCCAATTATTCGATGGACACTGAAGTCATTCATGGTCAGCTGAAACCAACAACAGTGCACAATAGTGGTAAGTAATACAAAGCAAGATGACAACGCCAACTGGCCAATGCCCTTTTGAAACCATGGTTGAAACGGTGTTTGGTGGCCAGAGAGGACACACAATGATGTCTATGCAGTTTCTTGTTTTTTTAGAGCAGTCAGCCTTTTGCATGAGAGGCTTACAAATATCGCCCAATATTTTAGTATATACATATCAACTAGAAACAGCGCACCTGCATTTTAGGCAATGCCTATGACACACGGGAAAATAAAAAATGGCCACCTTGCATGTCAGTCCCATATTTATGTACCGTAAAGATTGGCGCATCCAAAGTGAAACTATGCAAACCTTAGTTATATACAAAATATGTATCCTATATATTAGTGACTAGTAAGACATATAAGAAACAGTCTAAACATAGAAAGCATTACAGCGATAATCCACAGAGTGAGAGCGCACCTTTCAAGAGCACAACTGGCAACGGAAGTGCAGCTTTTGGAAATCAGCCATAACCACGCACATCAATAACAGATAACTATTAGGAGTAACTGTTGCCGATAAGAATTCATGTAGGAGACTGCCTTTGACAACTGTATGGCTCTAATCCTTGATAGAAAAACAAACCTATATCTGAAAGCAATTCTTTATACTTACATGGATATTTAGTTCCACATTTTTCCACTGGCAAAACCTAGTAAACCTATCACTGTAAAGGGGAAAAAAAGCAATATGGTTAAGATAGGAACTTTTACTTAGTGCAGCTTCCCGTGTTGAATAACAGGACAACAGTTTGTTGGTCTATCAGTCCATCATCTTTCGTCACCATTAAAGCCTAGTCTTCGGCATTCCCATAGAACATGAATGGGGAAAACATTCGACAATTTATTTCTGGTAATGGTTTGGGCATTTTAAACTATCATATAATATAATATATTTATATTTAATAATAATAATAATATAAAAATATAATAATTTATAAACTATTATAAATAAATAAGTCAAAGTATTGAATTTATGAACCAATTAAAATGAATACTGAGTAGGCTTTTGTTGTTGTTGTTGTTGTTGTTGTTGTTGTTGAACTCTGATAGCACAATGGCAGATATTGTAACTGCAGACATTTGTCCAAACATCATACCATGTTTTTTTTTCTAGTTCTGGGCCACGGGTGGATAAATGATTAGCCCGTGGTAATCTCTTTGTTGGAACTGATAGACTAATTGGAAACACCAGACCTTTTCCACTTTTATTTATAACCTGCAGAAGGAAAGAATGTGTTCCTTGTCTTGACGGCTCTGCTATCACATACTGCATCTTTTATATCCAGTGGAATGAATGTAAATAAGACAGACGTGACTTATACCTTTCTATAAACTTCTGAAATATCTTGCCCCGGAGACTGTCACATATTTCTTCTATGTATGGCTGCGAAGGGCAAAAAAAGAAAGCAGACGTCATGAATGGATTTCCAGAGCGCTACATTTCGTTTACGTACAGAACTGTATGGCTGCAATTCAGCATGCAGAGAAAAGAAGAAAACCACAAGGCATATGAGAAAAGTAACTAGCAATCCTTTTCTGGACTTCTGTATGTATTCATGGACTATTAGAGAAATGAACTCATTAGATTAATCGCCAGGGAATTTCTTCAGGGGATGGCATGTCTAGTTTGTGAAGTGGGGGGCTATACAGCTGCTGCAATATGAAGCAAGTAAGCAAAAATGTCTGCCCCGTGTTTTAGTTTGTAGTGTTAAAGCAGTTCTTTCCAAGCAGGCTGTGCGTGACCTAGCACTAGAGCAGTCCATCTGGAGATAGCCATATCTGGGAGGCATACATTTGGCACCCGCTGGTGTGCGCAAACTGGTACAAGGACAAGTGTCATTTCAACGATAACCTCCCATACTTTTCATAATAGTAAAGGCGTTTCAGATGGGAATTCTGCCCTGATCCAGAACCGGGGACACGGATTAGATGCGTTTCATTAACCCACTGAATGCGCATTTATGCTTCCCAACTAAGCGTTATAACCGCGTATACAGCAAGCTACATTATATTCATTGCTGTCCTGCGTAAAATATTTTAATTAAAAAAAAAAGGTGCAAAATGGTCAAGCTACTATATGACAAAGTAAAAATAACCAACAGCGACACTCCCTGCTTCCTTCTACAGTTAGCACACTGTCATCTAAAATGTCCATTTCACACCAATTTGTCTATTGGAAGAGTTAAAGCAATCTAAGGAGACATCATTACCTTTGTTTTCAGGTTACATATAAATTTAAAAATGTGTCTAAGAAGCCTACATGCTGCCCTGTAGTATGAGTTTATAATTCTCACACAGTGATGGGTGGCACTTCACGCATGCTAGTCGGCAACATCTGAAATACTACAAATAAATGGCTAAAAAGAAAACAAAAATAAACATTCAGAGTTTGACATCCAAGCCATTCTTCCTTCCTGCGTGATGGAGATTTTATCATTTCCTAGCATTATGGGATTTGTACCAAAATAACATGTTCCCCAAAAGCTTTTATAAAGAGCCTGTGTTTAGGAATCAATTTGTGCCAATTTAGACACACAGAGAATGGTCATTTCATCAGCTGCCCGATAACTCGCTATCCTACCTATCGACACTCAGCATGTAACAATGTACTGCAGCTGAAAAAAATACAAACTAAATATACATATATAACGGGATAAGAGTTTAAACCATTTATATTCAGCTGTGAATTGCTCAGATCTGGAGTGGCTCCTTTGAAAAGACTGAACCACGGGCCATAGCAGGACCTGGCAAGGTGACTGTGCTTTTCATAGCCATTTTCACGTAACACCTTTAACCAGGGCAATGCACGCTCGGGTCCTTAAGCGATCCATGTTAGATGGGATGAAGACAAGTATATAATCCTTTTAACCTACAGGCAGTATCCACCCCATTACATAACGCTTCGTTTAACTCTTTGTAATCTTCTTTCCGTGATGTATTCATTACATAATTAACTGAACACCGTGTTTGCCATCACTGATAAGCCGAGCTAACACTAGGGCTTCTAGCACCCTGGACAAAGTGTCACATTAAATGCAGGTTTGATTTGAACTATTTTCAGAACACAAAGGAAAACTAATTACTATAGTTAGGTTACCACAAAGCTATACATGCTACATTAAACACCTGACTTTAAAGGCACTACCGCCAGAGACATACTATATGTATACTGCTATCTTTCATTGATAAGAAAAGTTGCCCTTCATTATGCAGTAGAACTAGTGTATTTGGTGACTAATTTGTCACTGCTAGAAGGAAAATGTTTAAAACATGAAAAACATGGAGTACGGAGGAAACACCAGGGAGACGTGTTGCCAACGTTCTCAGGCTTGTGTTAATAGTCTTGGTATTAGTCATCCGGAGCTTCGCAAATGACTATATTTCCCACCACCAAGCCTTGAAAACATGAGGTGGGTGGGATGCTGCTAGAACAGCCTCGAATTGGTACGACATTTTCATATTAACTATGAACTTCAAATAAAAGCAAGACCAACTTGGGCAGATAGGAACTTCCCCTCTCGTAGGACCCTCAAAAAGCCCACCATTACTGCCTGGAATGTTTTGTAAAAGTACCATAAGTCTAGATGGCAGACTCGCTGGCAGGGTTCTCAACTCCTGCTGTGTCTGTATGTAGCAATGTATATTTGTTATGTATGTGTTAAATGCCCTATTAAAATTGTGCAGCGCTGCCTAATTTGTTGGCGCTTGATAAAAGATAATAATACTGATGTAATATATAAGCATATAATGCTATAATGATTGACTTCTCTTACCTGAAATAGAGTAGGTGGCACTTGTTTCTTGGCAAGATGGGCTTGTACATGATCTACAGCTTGCTTGGAAAACGGCTTTGGGATTGAAGAAGAAAAACAAGTATAATATAACATCAGTCTACAACATAAAAAAACAGTATTTGATGATAAAAAACGCTAAATCCCTGAAATATAACAAATACCAAAGAGCTTAGGTTACACAACCTGTTCCAAGTTTACCTTTTCATTTAATATAAGGGTGTTGAACACAGAAGCTTGAAGGGAACAAGCAGACAGGATTTGCACCTTCAGGCCAAAAATGTATGAGACTACATTAAGAATTGTATTCACTTCTTACACATTGAGTTATACATTATACAGGACCAGCCCTTTTTAACTGGCGAGATCTGCCAGTGTTGGCCCTTCATAATGAATAGTGAATTGAGAGAGTTGGAACCACAACTCTCCTGCCACCTCTCTTAAGTGAATAAAGGATTAGTTCAATAATATAAATACATTTTACATTTTGTCATATTGTTCCTACATGAATAATGAAAAAATATCCAAATCCAAAACATTACTGATTATAAAGGCATCAAGGCCAATGTTATCTGTCAGGGTCAACAGAACACAAATCACACACTTATCCTTGACTGTATATCAGGTAACATTTTAGTAAAGTAGAATAGAAGGAAGGACTTAAAACGGCTTGAATTAACAGGGACAATCTCACCAGTCGATAGCTAATCATCTTTGTCGGTGGGTTTATAAAGAAAGCGAAAAAAGCACGGAGGGGGGCACTGCTGTAACAAGTGAGTGGCAATGCACAAGCCCGTAGCAACGTGATTAAATCCCAAGGGCGGACTGCAGAACGAAGAGCTGATTCCATCTGACCATTTATTATATGAAGCAATTTGATAGTGACAACACAATTTTGTAATACATTCCCTGGAGCGAGCATGTTCATGGTTTATAGCACACAAAGGGCAAAAGAGAAATACTCAAACGCTCATTGTGGCTGTGTCCAGCTTTAATTTATTTTGGGCCATTTGTGGCTAGTGAAAACGGCTGCAGAAAGCCTCGCACGTTGCAGACACTGCTGTCATGGTTCATTTTCATTTAGTCAGGAAGTGTACCGATTTGAGCCTCATTACACGGGCTAATACCTTTTTTTGACAATGTAATTACTAGTATTTTCTTCTAACTAAAATGTAACGGACTATTGCACCTCACTGGTCTTTTTGGTGTGACTAATTATTTCCATGTCTTAACCTTGCCTCCCGCAACCTTCTAGATTGTGTCTTCCAAGGACGGGCACCTTAAACATGCCAATCCTGTGACAGGCAGATAAAATGACTGCTCATTAACTGGTATGTTATTAATCGCTTTAACAATTAAGGATAATGATACTGAAATACACAGCAGATACAATGCAATACACAACCTTGTATGCATGTAGTACCAAAGAGGACTTCATTTATATAGTATGGTCCAAACAGTACATATTCAGTCTTGGCTCGGGCTCATATTAATTAATTGCAAGTAGTTGTCAATAATGTATCATATACTGTTTGCCAAATGCACCTGGGCATGAGGTACGCAACGTGGTAAGTCAGGGATGAGGCTCACATGAAAATTCTCCAGTTTTGTGATACCAATTAATTGAACGTTCCAGAGAAGTCTCAGACTTCAAACACCATTTGATGCCCAAATCGAAAAAAGAAAAAAAAAAAAAAAAGGGTTTTTCTTCCTGTTGCGGGGCTCACTTTCCACTTGGAAGTGCCTAGAGACCATAAACTTAAGCTTTAAGCAAATTTTGCCTGAGAGATGCAAGGATAAAAGAGAATACTTACATGAGAACAAGATAGTAGCTCTTTCATTATATATGTGTCATAAATCTGTCGACTCCTACAAAGTCTGTCTTCCTCAGAATCTAGCTTCTCGTATTCTTTTATCTGAAATAGAAGGGAGATGTGATGAGCATTGCTTGGAGACATCTTGTTTTAATTTTGCAAAATTAATTCACATGGAGAGAAAATTATGTAGTTTTACTCATAGGGCTGAAGCAAGTAAAGCTGGTCACAAAACGGCTATATAGAAATTTTATAGAGCGTGTTTAATACGCTGTTCTTGAAGGAAGCCATGACACTAGTTTTTTTTTGGTGGGGGGTTATAACTTACAAAGCTTTTGCAACGAGACCCTGAAAACAGAACAAACAAAAATCAGAAACTGAAAGTATCAGGAAAAAAGTCCATAATATAGTTAGCGGTCCAGTGAAAAGGCATAGGCGTAAATATTTTCTACATGGCATGAAGACGTCAATTGAAGCGAGCCCTTGTGCCGCGGAAGAAGGATCACGTTGGTTTAAAATTCCTCCTTTCGGCGGTTGGAATATACGCTGTGCAGATGCCAAGAGCTATTTCGAGGTTCCTGTGAGCAGATGTGAAGTCGGAGCGCTAATTTCCCTTTAATACTTGACTGTTTAATACACAGGCTAACTCAATGATTTTTAATTTACCTGCTGCATAAGCTCCATCATCATCTGCTTAGTAACGCTCATGAGCCTAGCAACCGCCATGTAAAACCCATGTCAAAATGCACGATGGCCGCGTGCAGACACAAACGCTTTGATTTTAGGCCAGACGTGTGCAAAGCTGGCTGTGGGAAACAGCAAAATTTATTGATGGCGGGAAAAGAATTGACAGAGTCGACCTACTAACTGTGGAAGACAAGCGTCTTATTGAAAATAAAAGAGACTGAGGAGTAACAGGGAGGGTCTCTATGCATATGATCGGGACTTCAAAGACCTGGTTTCCTCAGGTGCAGAATACATCATAGGTGTGATACCTTGTGATACGCGGTCACCCCATAACACAACATTGTGTACCATGTTTGCACTAGAGTTTCCATTGTAGAAACTGAAGAGATACCTGACTGCTTTTATTGCACCTTTTTACCTAAGATGTCAGTTTACGTACGCTCACTTCGAGAAAACGGACACATAAGCATGGCGCCAGCATGTCAGTTCATCTTTCCAACGCCCTTTGTGGTGGAAATGACGTGACGGCCGCAGTACATGCATCCATAAGTGGAAAAAAAGGTAGTGCTTTACGTCTACATTTTCGTTTTACATACATGCTCTGGACCGTTAATGCGCCGTATGCCTGTAAATCACCCTAATCTGATTTTTGCGTGGAGTTGTGTTGCAGCGATGAGACTGGTTGATGGCCTAATGCGTTATAGATTTATTATTTCCTTGTAATTGTATGTTATTATTTTGGATGTCAAATGAAATGAAGACACCAGTAAAGATGATCTAATAAATTTGAGGAGTGTGTTCTGGACACAGTGAGCAGTTATTACATTTTTTTTCTCTTACATGTTTGAGCTTTCTTTTTTTGTGGACAGTGTTTGCTTGAAAGGTCCTAAAATGTTGTGTTACACTGAATGTTTTTGTGTCCCGCAGTCCCTTTAATAGGTACAGAGACAATTAGAGTTCTTGAGTGCTTATGTTATACCATTTATTTTTATTTTTTATTCCAAAAAGTGTACCACCGATATATCACAGGTCGCACTGCTACATGTGACAGATCCTCTAACATCATATATAAGTAGCACAAAAGGGAAAGGCCATTGTAATTATTAGATAATACATGCAGATGTGGATATTTTCTGGAGATACGGACATCTGTATTACAGATCACCGCTAAGGGGAATGGATATGGCTGCATTAGCCTAAGTGAAAGAAGATGGACTGTGTTGTTGAAAAGACATTCCATCTGAGGATGAGACCTCTAAGGTTATGAAAGTTTAATGTGACTTTGCATCTTCTTGGCCCGATATAAGGCATCAATTGATTAAAAACTACATCAAACTACAAAGTGCCTGAATACCAAGTCAGATCTCGCTGTTGGTTATACATTGGCTCATATTAATTGAAACCGTAAAACACTGAAAGTAGGTCATCTATCACTCTTCGGCAGCTGATAATCGTGATGTCATTGTTTAAGATGGAGCTCACTTATATTTAGAGAAGCTAGAATTTGTCTTCCACTTCTTTAGAGTGGAACTTTTATCATATAAAAGTGTAAATATCATTTTATATATAAACTAGGGCTGCAACTAACGATTATTTTAATAATCGATTAATCGGCCGATTATTTTTTCGATTAATCGATTAATCGGATAAAAAAAACAATATGCAAATTTTTCGTTTATTTAAAAGAATTTAATGAACTGGATGTTAAAAAACAACTTAAAATTTACATTAACATTCTTATTTTGTTATGATGTAATAAAAAACAATATTTTCAAAGTACAAGAACCCAAACACAATATTTATGAAACAAAATAACCCCAAACATTCTGAAAAGAGGTGGACTATTACTGTTCAAGAAACTTTGCCCCAGCACTTTGCACTTTGCACCCAGCACTTTGCACCCAGCACTTTGCACCCAGCACTTTGCACCCAGCCCTGGCACTTTGCACCCAGCACTTTGCACCCAGCACTTTGCCCCAGCCCTGGCACTTTGCATCCAGCACTTTGCACCCAGCATTCAGCACTTTGCACCAGCACTTTGCACCCAGCCCTGGCACTTTGCACCCAGCACTTTGCACCCAGCCCTGGCACTTTGCACCCAGCACTGGCACTTTGCACCCAGCACTTTGCACTGTGCCCCTGCACCCAGTCTCTAACTCTGCCCTGCACCCAGCCCTGCCCCCACATTCTGCCCTGCCCCCACACTCACACTCTGCCCTGCACCCACTCTGCCCTGCACCCACACTCACACCCTGCCCTGCATCCCCACCCCCACTCTGCCCTGCACCCAGTCTCCCACTCTGCTCTGCACCCACACTCACACCCTGCATCCCCACCCCCACTCTGCCCTGCACCCAGTCTCCTGCCCTGCACCCCCCACCCCCACTCTGCCCTGCACCCCCACCCCCACTCTGCCCTGCACCCACACTCACGAACCGCTCTGTGCGAATGGAGCCACTCGCACAGAGCGGTTCGCTCTGTGCGAATGGAGCCACTCGCACAGAGCGAACCGCTCTGTGCGAATGGAGCCACTCGCACAGAGCGAACCGCTCTGTGCGAATGGAGCCACTCGCACAGAGCGAACCGCTCTGTGCGAATGGAGCCACTCGCACAGAGCGAACCGCTCTGTGCGAATGGAGCCACTCGCACAGAGCGAACCGCTCTGTGCGAGTGGAGCCACTCGCACAGAGCGAACCGCTCTGTGCGAGTGGAGCCACTCGCACAGAGCGAACCGCTCTGTGCGAATGGAGCCACTCGCACAGAGCGAACCGCTCTGTGCGAGTGGAGCCACTCGCACAGAGCGAACCGCTCTGTGCGAGTGGAGCCACTCGCACAGAGCGAACCGCTCTGTGCGAGTGGCTCCATTCGCACAGAGCGATTCGCTCTGTGCGAGTGGCTCTGTGCGATCCGTGCACATAGACATGAAGAATACTTACCTCCGGAACGCGTCACATCCGTCACGTAGCTAAAAGAAGGCGGAGACTGCAGAGCGTGTAGCAGAAGCGGGGAACGCTCGCGGAGGTAAGTAAAAGGAGCCGAGTGCTCCAACAACGAATTGATCACTCGATTAATCGATAACGGAAATCGTTATCGATGATTTCCGTTATCGATTATTATCGATTTTATCGATTCGTTGTTTCAGCTCTAATATAAACACAACACTAGCTAAACATTGTGGTTATATTCATTTTAAACCAGTTCATTTTTTTTTTAAATAGTTATTCTCAAGATTCAGTGGGCATTTTTTGGCTTATTCCTTTTTTAACAATAACATAAAAATATACAGACAAATGAGGAAGATGTCAGATGTGTGATGATAAAAATGATCTATGCTACTGAATAGTATACAAAAGCACAACCTTAACATTGCTTTTGGCTTTTTTATTTTTTAACGTATGATTTAAGCACCACCTAATTTCTCAGCAGCAGCTACAAGATGTCCACATCTTAAGGAGACGTCCATATCTTCCTTCTTAATGAGAGGAAATCCATAATCATCCAATGTCAATGGATACTGGCTTTTTTTTCTTTTCTTTTTTCTTACGTCAAGCGGGTCTCCTGCATATTTCTATATATCCACAATCAATACAAGTTGATTACCGCAGACAAGGCATGGAAGCTGCTGTGCAATTAGTACTGCCAAACAAGCCAAAGATTATGGTTTCACTCCTCATCTTGGCTGACGCTTTGTTGTGGCAGTTTTATTGCTACTGTTTGCTATAAAAACAATTTACTCAGGTCAGATGCTAATGAACCCATAATCCGTTTTCACTTTTCTACGTGGTGACTTCCAGCCTAAATATTGTTTAATAAACTGCTGCAGACACATTAGGGTGGATTAATCTGATTTCCCAAGGTTGAGAAGAATGCATGCTGACATATCGCATGGTCCAGATGTAGAGGTCATCTTCAAGACCTCAGAGCCAAAACAAGCTACTCAGACACTGGTTGCTCAGGGAATTACATAAAAAAAATTAAAGGTCAGTGGAAACAATTGGTATTCCCTCTCCTCCTTTTGCAAAGACAAACAAAAATATAATAATTAAAACAACATTTACTGTGACATAGCAAAGAATCTGAGTGGAATGTAACCCAAGGACATTCACACCATCTACTGATTTTACGTGTAGGCAATACAAAGTAGACTAAATGTTTTTGTACTATACTTAAAGTGGAATGGCTGATGACATGAAAGCCAAAATGAGGACGATGGCACTGGACAGAAAAGAAAATGGATGGATACCACGACACAACGGCACCTACAGGTGTATTCACTACATGCTCTATTTGAAGGCAAGTAGAGAGATTTTAATTCACTAGCTTCAAAGGGTGTTATCAAGGACCTACCATGACATTTTTTTCCTGCAAGAAGGGTCGTGTTGGCCTGGAGCAACGCTCAATTAAACCGGCGATATTAACATTTAAAAACGTACACATCCCAATATTCATCATGGAGCCCTGGCAGAAGGTTGGTTTCTATATAGATCATTCTTTATTCTGAGTTAAAAGCATACCTCTTCGTAAAATGTATCACTATTGTACAAATGAAACCTAAAAATATACGAAAAGCAACCTCCTTGAGCAATACAGCAATAAGAACGTTGTTACAATGTGCATAACATGTATGGAACTTATACAAACATCACAAATCATATGTCCATATGATAATATAGTATAGATGTGAACAAATCCCCTCCCCCACACCCACAGAAAGGCTTATAGCAACACGCTCTAACTAAACAAAACCGACCGCGTATCTGCATGCCGTTTCCTAAAGTTATATAATAATAGTGTAACGTTCCATCGCTGTTATACAGGTTATTGGTCTGACAGAAAAAGAATAAGCCATGTCTACAGATCTGCAAATAGATGTTATTATATAAGGGTAATTTAGCGTGCGCGCTCACAGAAGCAGGCACTCGTACAGAGACAATGCCGATAAAAGGATAGGTGCACAACGGCTCTGCGTATGCAGAAATAATTTCATTTCTATGCATTAACCCCACCACTGCCACTGCGGCCTATGAATATGCTGTTCCACTGTAGAAACACAGGTTGTGCTGGCAGCCACTGAGTTAATACAGCGATACAGGCATAGAAGTCGTTTCTCCATGGCAACACATTGCAGAAAATCAGATGCATTCAACCTGGCCGGGTTTACAGTGTACGGAACGGAAGGCGCCTTAACGCTGTAATCTCGCAAGTGCGAGGAAAGCCCTGTGTTCATGAGAGCTGTCTAGTAAGCAGAGGATTTCCTAAACAAGGGTCACTAAGTGGCCTACACTATTATTATATTCAAATAAAAAAAATACCATTACACCGGGACTCGACAAATTCCTTGCAAAAAACGCAGGATACATGGGCCGCCCCTTCTAAGACTACCACCATCCTTATGGCCTAGTACACGTCAGAAAGCCATCCTTCTCCTTGCAGATGCCCTGAAGAGCCTTTAAATGAGCAGTAATTAAGGAGAAGATTATTTTTCATTCTGATATTCTGATATACTTTTTCGGGCCTATTTTACTACATATGCAGTGGATGCGACTGAGTCTCAATTTCTACGGTTGTGGTCGTCTACTAATTCAACGTCTTGCTCTCTTTGGCTGGGGAAGTAGAAACATCTGTGTTATAGCACCACTTTAAATGTATGTTATAAAACTACAAAACAACGATAACATTCTGGTATGGTTCGTTCCAAGCTGCTCTGAAGAGTGTTCTGGGAAAATCCATTTCCAGTATAGCTTGCTATTATCTACTGCAAGAGATCCTTCTCAGAAACAGAACGTTGGATGATATATTATACCACAGGGACCAAAAACCCATAATTGTAGAAACATGGACACGTCATTGAAAACAAAAAAAGAGAAACAATGTAGTAGGGGGATTTTAATCCATTATTATGGTCTCCCTAACGTTCTGGAACAAGGCTTTCTTTCATTACTGTCATAGATGAATTTGCAGTCTCCAAATGACCAATAACTCATGTTCCACAAATGGCCTGGAAAACATGTAGCATGAAGTTATTTGGGAAAACCCATCTGCTTTCTGACTCAAAAAGCTACAGAAATTTGCTTACCTCTTCATAAAACTTTAACTGAGGAACACCTTCATCCATATCACTTGTGCAAAACTCTTTGAAAAGCAAGAAACCTGTAACAAAGAAGAAATTAGGTTACTATTGATAATCTAAAACCACAGGATAAGGCAAACTGTACAAATATAAAAGAGGCGTCCCGTGGCAATTTGTGTACTTTTGGAGTTATGCATATAGAAGCAGTAAATGGAACAGCCCAGTTTAGTGGACCAGGCCATTATTTAAAATGTATAACCCCCCATGGTGTCCGTGTAATACCATTTGCCAAAACATTAAAATACTCCCACAAATATTTTCATATCTCCTTTTGTTTTACAGCTTCCTGTCCCAAAGTGACCCACGATACAACGGCCGTGGCCCACGATACAACGGCCGTGGCCCACGATACAACGGCCGTGGCCTGAATTCAGGACTATAGGATGCTACGCACTCAGTGCAAGACATAATTTTGCACGTTGATCTGCGAGCTTCTACCTTCTGTACGGACAAACACCACCACAAACTAACATGGGATCTATGAAGAATAAGAACCATATGATTATCCTCACAATATAGAACATCTGGTGTGCCACATTTGCCAAGTTGTATGCAGATTTTCACATCGGTTTTGTGGCAACACACAGGTTCTCATTCTCGGGTTTCATTTACCAGCTTAGTTCTTAGAGAAGAACCAGTATAGTATATATTTGATCAATACAGATTTACCTTTTTTTCTAGACAGGAAGATACTGCTTGAGAGAGAAAGTCACACAATTATCACAATTACTTCTATTGTGATTGACATTTTAAATTAAAAAGGTCCTGAACTACTTCATGAACAAGCCTAGAATTTCTAAAATGACCTTTAAATCACTCACCTTTCCAAAATATCAATGACCGATCAAAGAAATTACAGAGACAATCAATGTAATTTGTTGAATTAGTCTAAACTGCTAAATCAAAATTCTACTTGAGGAGACATTCATTTTAAACCCCACTGTGCACATTGGTATGATATATATATATATTATATATATATATATATATATATATATATATACATACATATATATATACATACATATATACACACACACAGTCTTTTGAAAAAGAAAGCACACCCTCTGAGTTCTATGGTTTTGCATTTAAGGACATATAACAATCATTTGTTCCTAAAAATTAGGTAAATACAACCTCAGATAAACGGATGACATATTGCACTAGGGTGAA
Source organism: Spea bombifrons (assembly GCF_027358695.1). NCBI lineage: Eukaryota > Metazoa > Chordata > Amphibia > Anura > Pelobatidae > Spea > Spea bombifrons. Next base: position 114,117,811 of record NC_071087.1, on the reverse strand, counting down.
CACATCGGCCATGTGTTCCAAGACATCATTTTAACGTATTGTTGAGCAGCCCAGATAAAGTGTTACCCTGCAATATATGGGATGTATAGCCTTATGAAAAGGATCAACTTAGTCAGCTATACTCCCCTATGCTGAAGGGCAGCGCTTTATCAGGGCTGGGCGGCTATATGTGAAAATTATTTGTGTCCTGGAAAACATATCTGATGTGGTCACCCTATATTACATCGTGTCACAATTTATTAAAAAAAAAAAAAAAGCCAAAATGGAGAAGGCATGCTTGAAAAACTAAGTACACCCTTAGTGCTTCCATATTAACTAAGATACTAAGTACATGTGGTTAATTGATCATCAAGTGTGACCATTTCTATTAAGCAGTTTGCTGGTTTGGAGCATTCAAGTGTGTGTTAACACAATGCCAAGCAGGAAAGACATCAGCACAGATCTAAGAGAAGCAATCGTTGCTGCCCATCAATCTGGGAAGAGGTATAAGAGCACTTCCAAACAAACAATGTAAAGTTCATCATTCTACAGTAAGAAAGATCGTTCAAAAGTGAGAAAAATCCAGGACAGTTGCCAATATTCCCAGCATATAAACAAAAGCACCTCATGCCAACTGTCAAGTGCATTGTTTTTACAGTCTCCTGTAGATGAGTATTTTGTACTGAACATGACATCAGACTGTATCATCATACTGGCCAGCATCTTCTGCCGCACAAACACCCATCAAACCCTACTCATTCCCATCAAGTTATGGTTTTTTCATTATTGTTCTGGAAAGTTGGCAATGCAAGTTCTCTAAATTTAGCACCAGTGGCAAGGGAGTTTCATTAGTGTTCAAGCTCCCATCTACTGATGTCCAAAGTACCAGATGTTTATCATTTTAAAAACCGTTCCAGCAAAAATGTGTGGTGTTTTTTGTAACAAAGTACATTTTACAATATGGGAATAAACGTTTTTCAGATCTTGTAAAGTGGAGGGCTGGAAACATGCCCACAGTGTGTCCAACACTTGAAAGCACTCATATGGATTCACTATACTCGAAGGAGTATGCAACTGAGCTAAAATTAAGAAACAAACTGCTGTGACTTCATACATAATTGTTACACAAGGACACATAAAGGATATAAATTAGTATGAAGGCTCTAAATGACTCCTCTTGATGTTGAGGACTTAATTTCTCGACCAAGCCACCTACAAAAGGGGTAGCGTACTCTGAAAATACCCCCCAAAACACTAATATATATATATATATATATATATATATATATATATATAGATAGAAAATTATAGGCTCTCAAATATCTGAAATGCCATACTCACAGCTGGAGAAAGCTGCCAGTGTTGGCCCTTCATAATGAATGGTGAAGTAAGGGAGTTTACTCTCCCGCAGAACGTCCATTCGTCAATCCATTCAAACAAAAAAAAAAGTTTGATATTGCTTACTCTGTCTCTCTAATCTCATCTACAAGATTGTACAATTACACTGTAGAGTGATGTTCATTATACAATGACGTGCTACGATTATTGGGCAACTTGACATCCTTACCATATGCCTAGAGATTTATTGTCTGGGTGTGTCTCTAGAACACTATTTTAATTGTAGAGCAAAGAGATGCAAGCCCCGCTCAAATCTTTATTAATGACACGTCTTGAAGACATATCAGAAGTAGATTTCCAAATAAAAGCATTTGACATCCTGAACTCAAATCCCATGACTCCCTGGATTCAGATTATGATTACATTGAATTTATACAGACCCGCCAAATTCAGGAGAGATTGGACTTGGCATCTGAAGCACAAAGAAATGCTTATCACAGGACAACAAGATAGGTCATACACTTTACAGGTATGCGAAAAAATATTTGTCTAATTTTCTGCATTGTTGTATATTTTGGCACTAAAGGTTATTAGATCAGGTATTAAACACCAGTATTAGATGAACATACTGTGTTGCTTTTATACTTATGCCACTTATATGTTAAAGAAACTGATGTAACACCCTATGCCCCTGTGTGGAAAAAGTAGTAGCCCACCTTAGACTCAAAACTTTGTTATGCCACTTTAAGCAGCAATAACTGCTTCCTGTAGTTGTTCTCCACAGAGCGGAGGATTTCTGGTCCACTCTTTCACACAGAGCTGCTACAACACTGTTCAGGTCCTGCTACATCTCAGTAGGGTTGAGGCTGAATAACCCCATATTTGTCTGTGGAATTCTCTGATACAAATCAGATTTCACTGTTCCTTCAAACGGAGCCCACAAAAATCCAATTGTCTCACAAAATGTTGTTCCAGAGGTGTCCAGGTTCATTGGGGCAGTGGTTTCCATGAATCCCGCGTTTGCCCAGTGATGGTAGAATCACTAATACTGAATTCAGCAGAGGCGATAGAGGCCAAAAAGAATCTACTAACACTCTGCTCTTTGGCAGGACAGATGGTCCTACGAAGATCCACCACCATTCCATGCTTTCTTTGGTTGGTCAGTGGTTCGGTGGAGCTTCAAAGCCTTAGTAATAGTGTAAACCTTTTCAGGCTGATATATGTGACATAATGTGGGTTTGGAACATTGTGCAGATAACATCAATATGATAGTAAGGATCAGCTTTAGATTTGCCCAAATTAAGCCCGATTCTTTATCAAGCACCTGATACTAATAATTCCTTTCATTGAGTTGACATTATTTAGGTCAGTGGGGACAATAAAATTAAACAAGCACCAATTTTAGACTTCCTCTGCCAGTGCAATCCACAAAATGGTATAACCCAAGCCATTTAATAAACATTCTTATGTAACTCAAGGAATTGGTGCTCAGGTTGCAATGTGGTTCAGGAAATATTTAGGATTAAGATTACATAAATACCGGGACCTACCCAAAAGTCCAACATCGGAATCTACATTGGTGCTTTCAAGGAATATATAGTTCATCATGATGTTAAGCATTCCCATAGGAGATCTGATAACATTCAAAGAAGAGAACTTTGCAATACTGAATATCAGTGCTGTGGTTATTACTAGGGAAGAGTAGCAAAAGAAGTTAACAAGTTACATGAAAATGTCATCTCCTCTTGTGTTTTATCCAGGAGAGAAACAAGAATCATAGTGAGTTATTACAGTTGTACTTGAAGAGGATTTGTAGGGAGTGACAAAGTGGTTGGAAGATATCCTGGAACATGTGGGCTTCCATTGGGAATCTGAAGCTGTGGGGGGAGAGTCTTCCAGATCTAGGCAGAAAACTATGTAAACAAGGAGAGCTCTACAGAGCATTCTCCCATACAGAACTCTTATCTAAGCGGCAACTACAACGTAACAAGAATTCAACAACTTTCCACTCAGACAAAAGCAAAATCAAGCCAATTCATACCGACGCACTAAGAGAACTTCTGGTGGGAAATGTGCAGATGGCAGGGTTGCTGCCCGTGAACCTCTATTACCATTCACATAGAATTTCTCCAACCGCTCAAAAACGGACGTGTCAGGAATAAACAAACCCAGTCATGCCGAGTGAATAAGACTTCTTTTTTGGACAAGATCAGAGAGCCTGCAGTCGAGAAGTCATTGCTTCACTGGGACTCTGTGTAGTGGCACTGGCTTTGATGAATGCATTCAAAGAAAACAGTCTGGCATTTTCTCAGCATTTGGCACTCAACCAAAGACAGAACAAAGATTGCTGTTGGTAGGAGGGCAGTGTAAACAAAGGAGGAGGAAACCAATGTCCAAAAAATTCTCAATTCTATCAATGCCATGCCAAATATCTCCACCGCTTTTTGATTCCCTTTAAACGAAGTATGAGTTATTCCAGGGGTAAAGTTTCTTGGCAGCATACTGGGAAGTATGATAATATTTTTATTGTTATGGCCAGTGTTTCACTCTTGCATCCTTGACAGGCATTGAAAGCACTATGTTTGGCAGTCACTAGTGCCTGGCAAGCGTCCTGCACAATTAGAGCATATACCTACACATCTTGCACCCTTGTCATGACTTAACGCAACAAAATCTGGATCCTGTGGAAGAGCCAAGCAGGTAATGTCGCTGATGGAATTGGAATCACAAAACACTCAATTCATATAGATTCCTGGAGCACTTAAACATTATTTCTACAAACAGAAATAATGTTAGAGATCTGTACCCAGTGCTGCATATATAATCAAATCATAATGCAGATGTTTCTGAGTTGCAACTCCCATCAAGCCAGCAACAAAAGGTTGAGCCTAATTAAGTCCCACAACACAACAGAGAAGGGCACTGTAGCAAAGAAAAAGCAGGAGCTGACAATTTCCAAGCTTTCAGCTCTTGGCTACATAAAAGCCTCTCAAACCAGCCCAGTACTGGTGATGCAAAATGATTTCCAGGTAGATATGAAAAGGCGAGAGAGGATTGCAGGCTCTTCACAAAAACATCATTCAATATTTAGTTGGAATTACCATATAGCACCGTTCTTGCCGTGAGCAGATTGGTATGAGATGGCTCAGGCTTACTGATTTACTACAAAGTGCCTGACACGGTCTAATACAAATTGCACAGATAGGAGCAGCAGCATTTACAATTCTAATGAAGCTGCTCGGTTACAATGACAAGGGGTCTGCCAGCGAGAACCTTCATATAAATCACGGTTAGGTGGAGTCATTTGGTGTTTATTCCCTGCCTTCCAATATATATATATATATATATAGAACACAAAATTCCTCTTGTTTCTGTTGTCTCAAAAAGCAAAGAGCAAGAAGATAAAACATAAGGTTCAATTAAACTACAAATGCAGCATTAGCACTGCCCATACAATACAGCTTCATGGAGGGATTCATCAGAATCTCCCCACACATTTGTCCTCTTTCTCCACCCCCAGCACATTGGCTTGCGCGAGTTCTAGAAGATTCCGAGGGGGTGCATACACAGAATGTGCTCCCTTTGACATCGATTTCCTAATGGATCTGGTGCCAAATTTGAACTGTAGAGTTGATGGTACGCTACGGCTCTGGAGCAGCTTCTCCTAAAGGTAAAGGAATCACAAAGTACATCAAAATACTATTTTTTTGTTAGTGAGGCTGTATAGGACATTAGATTGTCTTTTTAAAATCGGACTGTGTGTGTGAAGTTACTCCATTACACATTATGCAGGGCAAGCTCAGCCCTTCTTACTGGAGAAACCTGCCCGTGCTGGCCTTCATAACGAATACTGAAGTGAGAGACTTTAACGATTTTGCCAACTCTATCTTTAGTGAATAACCCCCCCCCCAAAAAAAAAAAAAAAATGAGCTGAAGGCAGAAAAAAAAAATCCAGTGAAGCAACTCCAGACAGAACTGATTACATTAGCAAAACCATATGGACTGATGTCTCATCATCCAGAACAAATGTGTACAAAGCTACGGTCAAAAATGCTCTAGGGACAACTATTTTTTATTTGTTTTTTTTAAGATCACCAACGTAAGGTTATATAACTGATCTGAATTTATAGCAGAAGCAAGGCAATTATAAATAGAACGGGGGAGTCCATGAGTAATGTGCCCATATGTAGAATCTGCATGGGGAAAGAGTCAAAGGGAAGAACTGTATGCGATATTTACAGTAAGCAAAAACAGCAGCACAGAGGAAGTCCTATATTTAATTAGTAGAACAAGTAAAAATTCAAACATTTAGGAGAACAATGAAACCGCCTCTGCTTCAAAACAATGTTAATTGTAATTAAAACGCATCACTGCGTAATATCAGTGCCCATGTTACATACAGCTCCGTCTAATGCAAGGGTCGGATTTTTTAATCGGCTTTGGCTTTTCATATATTTAAAAAGTTTCAGTCATATCCCCCCTCTACTTTCTGTCTTTGTGGCCCTCATATGCCCAGAAGCTTTGTGTGTACCCACTAGCACTCGCATTATCCAATACCTGAGCCGTTTGGAGAGAATGTACTGCTTGAATCCCGACCTGCCTTTACACTTCATTAGAGATTCATCTATACATACTCCTCTCCTCAGGGTATACACTTCAGCAAATTTAGTAGGGTAATAAGGGGCAAATGTTTACCATACTGGTGTCATCTTTGAGAAGGCTCTAGGTGTTGTCGCTAATGTGTAAAAAGCGAAGGTATTTGGTAAAGCTGGAGGTTGAAAACACGGAGTCTGCGCTTTTTAATAATTCCCATTATCAGTGCCCAGATTTTATTTTAATAAACACACTAGTGAGTTTCCATCCCTCTTTCCTTGCCATATAGGTTGTGGCATTGGTGGCAGTTTGTTGGGCAGCGCAGAGGTTAGTCTGGGATGATACTTCCTTCCAGATGTCATCAGCCATGAACAATGCCATAAACTGACATGGGCTAAAATCTAAGACATTCTGAGAAATGCTGGAGTGAAAAGTGAAAGGGGGGGGGAACATCTGGCAAACACTCTACAGAAGGGTCATGATCAATATGGTTCCTCTTAATCGGGGGGTCCAGCATCATCAGAGCTGCTAAACTGACCCATGACGCCACCCAGCATATTTTTTTAATGCTTTAACTTGGGATCTGCAACATGGCTGGCCTACATACACGCTATTATCCAAGTCAGTTTAAGATTCCGTCCCCTGTTGAAAGTCACGAGGGTATCCATGTAGATCTGGATGACACGTCCTATTTGCTGAGCTTCTGACATATGCCATAGACCATCTGTCTTCTGAATGTCCCAAAAAGGTAAATATTTGACATGTCAATGAACATATCTGTTGCACTCTTTACATGCTGACATCTTTCATGTAAATTCTCAACAATATCTTGCGGGGGGAAAAAAGCCAGAATACGCATTTGCTTACACATTTTAATTAAGAAAAAAACACACACCAGTGTGCTTACACGACACGTAATTTTAATAGAAAATTACGTTTTTGTTTTTACTGCTATTTCAATAGGGAATATCACAATCCCCCAGAAAACGAGGGGGAGGTGAGGATTTGCCTGACCTGGGGGTTCCCTGTATTACAGGCAGCTCAAATTATGTACCCACGGCTTAAGAGGTGAATATGCCAGCCTTAAATACACAGCGGGGTTAAGGGTTAAAACCAACGCGTACCTTTTACAACTCCCTCCTGTACCTATATACCGTACTCTGTCCAAAGTACTATCGTGAACAATGCCAACGACCGCCGTGGTTAGGGTCATTTCAAACAATTTCTTTATTTTCCTCCACAGCAAATTGTAATGTAGACCAAGCAGGACAAGTAGGGGGTCACGGTTTTATCAACTTTGTGGTTAAGTCACACATCAGACTAATGTCAATTTAACTCCTCCGGCCCCAGAGAGATCTGTATGTCGATATAAGCTTGGTAAGGGGAGAGCATAAAGGCGGTTATAATTATATACTATATAAAACTAAAATAGTTTAAAAATAAAAAATCCTACTGTACTTCACAGATGACGTCTGGAGTAACCGCATTTCAGGAGGCTGGGTAAACAAATTCCAGTAACAGAAAGGTTTCAAAAGAGTAAATGTAAAGAAAAATGTGTTTTTATTTTTATTATTTTTTTTATAATACTGTTAACTATTGATTAAGTCTTTCAACAAAAAAAAAAAGGAGAGCAAAAGTATTATTCCAGAAAAATGAATACTAGTTAAAAAGCATGATACAGAAGCCTCTTAATAGGTTATATAACAGGGAAAGTAAGGTTAACAAAAGGCAGAGGTCTATTACCACTGAGAAGGGACACGACAACGATGCAGGCAGAACTTTGCAATGTTGGGTTTTAATGAAGGACATGAATTTTTGTCGTTTATCTTTTAGAGGGATCTGAAAGTGTTCATTCTAATTGCCGGTCGAGGCTAGGCACCATGACATGGAGATGCTGCTGAGAAAATCCCTGATATCCATACAAGGATGAGGTCGGAGAGCCACACCGAGATAAAAGACACTTTTTTTTTTTATCCCTGACAGTTGACTTTAACCAAAAGCAGGTTCCTGCCTAGAAAACTGCACTGAATATCTTAACACCGGAGGAAAAAAAAAACAAGAGAGTGACGTCAAGCATGCATTTTGAGGATAACAGCTTTATGTTCAAAGCTCTGCATTCTAGATCCCATCTGCCACATTTCACACAAACGCACATCTCCTCCTTACACCCCCACCCTCCTCACCGCCTAAGGAGCGGGATTTCTCAGAAGTTATATTTAACTGTTACAATCCATGCAACCATCGGTTTTCACCTTTGGAATGTTTACTTAACATATATGTGTGCATTAAATTAACGCCTGTAACTCCTGCATCACAGTTCTATGAAACAAAAAAAATCATTAAAACCGTAAGCGGTGTTCATTCCTTTTAAATGAATGGGTATAGTACAATTTAATAATATGTTCTTCAAAAGGATTTCAGCTCACAGCAACTTCAGCAGAGAAGAGCGCATGACGATTCAAAGCTCCTCTTCACCGGTTGAGCAGGATGATGGTAAGTTACTATTATATACATACTTCAGGTCCGTGCAATTCAACCACATCTAAAACGAGCGACATAAAACCTGCCCTTTCTTGTATCTCTGTTGCACTCTTCAAGAACGATCTGGGAAATGACTAAGATTTGCACTAAACGTGCAAGTTTGCATTGTGTGCTCAGCTTCTGAGCTGCCCTACCGAAGGACTGAAGCTCATTTTCAGGAGTAGCTTTAAGGTCCAGTTGGCCATCATATAAATCGTTATTACAATATGCTAGTATTAACTGAAACAGTAACAAAAGCTATATCCGTAGCATGAGACTTAATGATCTTTTAATGAACTATGACGCCACGGTCATAACAAACCCCTTAAACCTATAGCTGCAAATGGCGGTGCCTAAAGGTTTTAGGGCCTGGTCGAATCCACTTTGTATGGCCTACATTGCATTTTGCTGCATGCAAACAGGTGCACGTGTTACCATTAAAATAAATAAAAATGAGATCACAATGAGCAGGTATTCCAGCTGAATGCACTTAGCAGTGCTATAGCGCATGTACTTAAGTATATTTCCTGTTCCAGTACAGGCAGCCAGGGGGAGGGATAAAATGAGGCAGATGTTTGTTTGTTACTGCCCACCCGCTAAAAAATAGGAATGCACTGGTTAGCATATACTAAAATCCAATGGTACAAATGTATCATACAGCGGGCAAGCGATTGGCCCTGTATGTAACAAAGTATTTATCGTGACTGTTGACAGGGCGTTATAGTACAATTATTACAGTAAAGGGGAAAAGGACATTCCCGTTTCAGTGCTGAGCAGCTGCACGTCTGCTGATAATTTTATTTACTCTACGCTCAGACTTCTCTCTCTCCCCGTGCACACTGAAGAAAGCCAATTATTTGGGCTTGGCGTTCCTGAAAAAAAAAAAAAAAAAAAAAAAGCTTTGTCTGTTTTTCTCCTATTTGATCTCTAACTTCAAGGTTTTCAGAGAAGGTCGCTCTAATCATGGGAGAAAGAATAGGGTTTATTTTATCAGTCAGACAAAGACGGCAGCTACTGCATGCAGTTTGCGGCTCGGAAAAGATGACCGTTATCGACCGAAGGCAAATCCTTTTAAGGAGGATATAAAAGATGTAACAGATTTTGAAGTATTACACAGGCATCACATTAACCAACTGAAACCCTTTGATTACTGGTTTCGCTGGTAATGATAGCGATATCTAATCCTCCTCCTCCGAGAAAAAAATCAAGTCAATTGGTGAGTGACCTTAACTGTGTCGTAATATAAAGAATATTGATTACAATGTTTGAGAAGGGCTTTGATTAATGTTACCAGAGAGTGGCTGCACATGGGTCAAAAGAGAATCCAGACCTGAATCACATAAGCACATTTATACTAACCTGCATTATAATAAATGATAATAATAGAAACAAGTCCCAAAATTACTAAGAAAAATGTCTTACAGGAAACAGTAAGATGTATTTAAAACTACAACTTTCTGCACGATGATGTCATAGGCCAATTTCGCCCACAGATGGAACAGGCAAAGTCAGGTATGTTGACACTAGACCTCATTCGCCCATCAAGCAATGGAATCGCATGACATTCCCAGGCCCCTTGAGGTCAAAGGTCTGCTTATCAAACCTGTGCGTTTCTAACATTGTTACGCAGAAAAGGGATATTTAAAGTCTGCTTTGAAGGACATGCTTTGGGAGTTTTCATAAGCCACAGTAAGCCTCATCAATATATATATCCAACACGTCAAATATCATATTCACGGATGTTGCCGTCATTCCAAGATCACCATTATTAAGCTCATTGCCCACCACAGTACTGTAAGATGAGCAAGCACCAGACAGTACAAAACCGTAATAATACACGTTAATGTCCGATTCGACAAGTGCATTCCACAAATCCAGATGTGCAGATGTCTAAACCTATATATCTATATATATGTTTACACAGACTTCCAAAAATAAATACGACGTTCCACCGCCTTATGACCAAGCAATGGCTGCTCTTGATGCTTATTAACCCGGGTTTCAGTGCATGGCTCACTCCAGTGAAAGAAGTTAATCCGATGAGGGAAATGTGACCTTATTAAAGGCAGAACAAATGTCAGGCGCTAGGTAGCCGCAGCCGCCGAGTACATCTCCAACCAGACAATTACTCGCAGACTTGTTTAAGAAAGGGCTAACAAATAATTGCTGCTGCTGTTCAAGAAGAGACTAACGTCATATGAAGATGATACTTTATGTTCTATTCTACAGAATTAACTGGGAAAGGAGCACATGCTCCGATTTACATACAGAAAAATATGCATTAGAGACCATGAAAAAAACTCCAACATGCAACAAAAAAAATAAAAATAGCATTTGGAGGACTAGACTGTCCCATTAATGGTTTGTAAGGAGATGTGCTTTTCTGACTGGTCTTTTGTAGATTCTCATGTCAAACCTACACAATTCAACTATAAAATTCTTCCGAAAAATGCAGTGTTATTAAGAAATGTTTAAGGGGTAGCAGAAGCATTATTAAACACTCATTTACAGACACCAGACAAGTCAGAAGGCTTGTTTTTTCCCTTAGAAATCTCATGGTGCTACCACAACCACAAGGGGTTCTGGGTAGGCGCATGCAAATAAGGTCAACAGAAACATTTATTAACAGTGCAAATGATCATATTGATAAAATTCTCAGTATTTAGCACAGGGTAAGACTCCAGAAGCAGGAGGGCTGTTCTAGCCAACCACCTTTAAGGGTCATGTTATCGTTTGCCAAGGAACTCTAAATTTATCTCATTTTGTAATGTAGCTTTATTTACACATGTTGAGGGGGTGCAGCTCTTCTGTGCTTTAACAATGGATTTCTGGAAATTCAAGAATACGGCCACTTATAAACACATCCTGAATGATTTATCCTCCCTTCCTCGCCCGTAATGCTCAAATGGGTGATGCCAGAACAATGCAGATCTACAGTTGCCTCTCTCTCTCCCCCATGTGACGGCTAGAACTGGAAGCCGGATCTTTGAAATTCTGCTCACACACAAACAAGGCATGTCAGCTGAATAGCAAATGTGTTTTCATGTCTAGTGCAGATGGGCTGCCAATAAATTGTAAAAGGCAGAGACTATTCGTATTATCCTAGACCCAGATTCCTTGCATATTTCGCGATTTCCATCCTGTGGAGAGGCACTTAAAGTACATTGAAAGCTAAAAATAAGTTATATAATACAGCCCAGGCACATCGCCTCCCTCCTCTGCTTGCTCCTGGCCATCTAGGTCTACAGGACATTTGATTTAGAGAATAGTAATTATCAATGCATCTACACTAGGAGATAGACAAGTCAACCTGTTTAACGTGTTGCTTCTAGATCGGAACTTGGTGGGCGACCACATGCAGAAGATATGGGGCAAATATTATATAGCAGATAAATGCTTGCCACCTATCCGAACTGGGATAATAGTCTGAGATAGGGTTAATAGTAAAAGTACGGAAATTATAGCACATCAATGATTACGGACAAACACAATACAAAATTAATAGGGTTTGGACAAAATGAATGTCACTTTCAAAGAGGAACATGATATATACGACTACGAAGCTTCTCAAGGTCTTCGCGGACGGATTGTTACTGTAGAGATTGTAGAGATCCGCAGAACAAGCTGGCGCTCTTTACATTAAGAACACGTTAATGTCCTTGCTTGGAGAAAACCTAGCAGCTTTGTGCTGTACAAACAGACTAGAACAGGGCTTTGGGTTAAAATACACTGGGCTGTACAATGGAAGCAAATTGTGGGGGAAAAAATCAATTTTTACTCTGTTTAACCATATCAACGCTGGAATGTACCACCCTTTTTTATCCCAGAAGCACATTAGCTAGCAGGACACACACAGGAATTATAGTTTATCCAATACATTTTTCTTAACTGCCTCCAATGTGTGGGTTTCATTTAACTGCAACTGCTATAAAGAAATCTCATGTGAGATGATGGTAAAAGCCAAATTATTCAATTATCAGTGAAACAAGCCATTCTTCCCTGTCCCGTTGCTAAACATTTATTGTTTTATCTAGAACCATTGTTTATTTTATGGACGCTGCTTCTGGTCTTCTAGTTATGTATGTGCAGCGCTGTGTATACCAACAGGCACTGGGTCTGTACCCAATGTATTTTCCCCTAGTGGCAGAGACCTATTTGTGTTATTAGGGAACTACTGTCACATTCTAACCTAGAAGGTGTGGGATGTTAGGGAGAGGTCCGCTTTGTATAGGCAAAGTGAAGTTTGGTGCACTCGTTTTTCGTATTGTTATATCCTGCCTCCCAGGTTTTGCCGTTTATAGAAAAGCGATGATTTTGTTAATAATAAGCCAATACCCCCAACATTTCACCTGGTTAAACGGGCATTGTTGGACATGTGGCTCCAACAATGCCAAAGAGCCCACCCTGGCACTCAGCCTCACAGCAGCGGCCATATAGTCGCTGCAGCAGCAAATACCTCTTAATTTACGTCGCTATAGCAACCAATGGAACCGTCCTAGCATTTGGGTACCTGATAGATTAATATAGTGTTAATACTACCATTAAAACTTTTCACCATAATCTCATTTGATTGTCGCACCCAAATGAGAAGTGTATGGGGGATTCAGTCACAGACCAAGAGCATTACAAGGGTAGCCAGCGAACAGCTAAAGAACTATAACTTCTATGAGTCTATGGCTACCCTGATTACAACAAAAGGGGACATCATATTTTGTCTAGCTTCTTCTCTCCCATGGCTTGCCAAACAAAAGTAACAATGCAGAGTACAATAATAGAAGCACATTCTGATGTATACCCAAAACGACATGCATCCTATTAGCTAGTGCAAAGAGACATACTAGATCTGGAGAAGACTACAGAATAACTTGTCAGGCATATCCAACAGGTAATACTTCCATGTTTTTCTTATTTAACCAAGTAGACTGGGTCAGCACATTGCAAACATATACACACTAATATGACCTTGGAGGTATGTATTTAGCATGTTAATATCAGAGACTGTATGCCATATCCAATAGATTCCAGTAAGTATGAGAAACGGATTTATTATTATTCCCACTGGCCACAGGATTTAAATAAATACCCCTCGGCTGTAATTAGTATGTGGCTAGCAGTTCATCTGAAGGCAGGTAAAAGTGTTGCTACCACCCAAAAGGAAAAGGTTATAGGAAGAGAATGTAACTCTGCTGTAAAGCGGTAGATGTTGAACAGCAGGGACATGCTATTTGTTGCCATGGTGACTGCATTACTTGTAGCACTCCACGACTAGATCCACTCTAATGTATCCTGCTTTTGTCGTAATGATATATATGTTTACATCGGCAATTTTGACCTGGGTTAACACCGCAGTAATTCTCTGTGAGCTGCACCCACCCAATAATTATCAACTCATGTGAGCAGGTTATATGCAGTGTTGCTTAAGTGCTTCGAAAACATCCCATTATTGAAAACATAATTAAAGCAGTTCTTTGGTTTTGAGCTGCTCAGTGGGTAATGTGCTCTTAGAGAAGGATTAACAGTCTGAGAGATTTCTTGCCAATACAAACTCTCAGAGAAATGGACAAATGGCAACTTCAGCTTTTACGCCCCGACATGAGATGCTGTAAAGAAAATACATAAGCCCCTTTCTGCATATGAGGCATGCCATACAGGGAGGAATTGGGGTCACCCCTCCCGAATCATACAAATACATGAAAAGCTGCTCTGTTGGTGGGTCTATTACCTGTTTAATTCCCATCTTAACGGAGTGATTGGCTCACTATAAGCCCCCAGGAACGACAGAGACAGACTGTGAAATATACAGATCAAAAGCAACATTCACATTTTACATATGGGTCACTGCCACCTGTAAATTCGTCTTAATTTCAGCAGCCTTGCTGGGCGAGCTGAAATACAGCTGAATGGAGGAATGATTACAAACATCACAGAGAAGAAAATAATTTCTGGTTGAGATGTTGTTAAAATGTAACAAACACACGAGCGTGTTCAGAATTGTTTCCACTCACCGGGACAGATTACTAATGGCCAACATCCAAATCATTTCACTTCTGAAAAGAACACTTTCACTGTATCTGTGTCACGATGAACAGATGAATGTACTGTCCATGCCCCTTATAAACGGCTCACGTTCATATTTAAGAATAGCATTTCAATTTATCTTTTATGTTATTAATGTGTCTAACACATGGCTGAAGGGGCTGCTGTTCCGGGACCAGCCTTGCTGTAGGGCCCACAGCAGCTTCTCCTCTCGCCTTCATCTTCTGGACGTGGAGATCTGGTGTTTGCACAGACCTCAACCTCTATGGCAATGTATCATCTGTGATGAAGGGGTTTTTTGCGCAGCTAAAGATGGCCAGGGGGCTTTAAGGGATCCTTGTGTCCTCCTATTGTAAGATTACAGTTGATTTAACAATAAAGACTAGTATATAAACAATACAGACTAGTAAAGACACACAATGCTTGGTTCTTCTCTTGTAGCCTGTTACATCCCAAGCTGCGTGCCAGCCACCCTTTAAAACCAGGCTGCTGCTGGATTCAAAACATATGCAATCACATTCGGACTACTTTGCCAGATCTGCAAGCGAGTTCTTGAATATTTTGTATAAATTTGCATGTTTTCCTGTATATGTACCAAATATGTATTTTGGGGAGATTGTTTCTTTTTTGGCCAAATGTTGGTATTTACCTTTTGAATTATACGGTCATTTGTCCTGATCCGCTCCCCCTCTTATTTCACCTGTCTCTTCTCTTGTAGAGTTTGTTACATCCCAAGATGTTTGCCACCTTCTGAAACCAAGACTAACCCACCTGTCCACCCCTCTGTTCATTGTATTTATACATCCTCTTCTGCATCCTGAAACCACTTACTGCTACAGGAGCGATAGTACCCCCTTTTTCACGCCTCCTTATGTTCCAATTACCCATACTACTCCCTTAGAATATAGGCTCACAAGCGTGGCCCTCAAGAGCCCACCATTACTGCCTGGAATTTTTTGTAAAACTATCATAAGGCTAGATGGCAAATTTACAGGCAGGGTTCTCTTCTCCCGATTTATGTATTAAATTCTATTTGTTATGTATGTGTTAACTGCCCCATTTAAATTGTACAGTGCTGCATAAAAGATAATATTAATAACAATAGTTATAATACATTTATCAGTTTAATGAGGCTAGCAGGGGTACAGGAAACTATTGTCATCTACATGAATGAAGCAATTCTGTGGAAAAGTCACAGATCTGGAGAAAATGGCAAGCTTTCAGTAGTTTCTACAGTGATTGGGCCAGAGTTCACGCAAGATAGACAGACTGACACATACAGACATGCCTATATATTAACTTTATTGTATGACTGCTCATTTAAAATAAGCCAGCTTCAGTTATTACAATGAGAATCT
Source organism: Spea bombifrons (assembly GCF_027358695.1). NCBI lineage: Eukaryota > Metazoa > Chordata > Amphibia > Anura > Pelobatidae > Spea > Spea bombifrons. Next base: position 114,101,987 of record NC_071087.1, on the reverse strand, counting down.
AGAAGGACACAATCTCCTTATCTAAGGGGATGCAAGAATAATAATCTACTTATCTATAGAGAAGCAATAAATTAGCCTAGTGTTTTAAACGTTACCCAGCCAAGACATACTATGGCTGGGGAGCAGATTAAAATCTAAAGTGGAAGCAGACTGAGAACACACACAAGCTATCATTTGATCCTTCACAACCCAGCATGATTTGGGGCATAAGTAATTATTTGTACTGCAGAGCACATACAATTAATGTGATTGCCACTGTCATCATCAGTATGTTTGGTGACAGACACGCAACAATTAGTCTCTTGTTGTAAAACATTGAATGCTGACCAGATGCTAGAGAGAACGCTTTTTATAATCATAAGCCTAGTTCTCTAATATGCAACGTCAATTAAAAATCCCTTTTAGACGGATGCATTATAAAAGCAGACCCAGCTACCTTCACCACTAGTGCACCGCAATGTCTGGTCCACTTCTATCCACCAAGCCCTGTGCTAATCGCTCCAGTTTGCTAAAGATGACACAAGGGACTTTGCAGCGGATTGAAATTTGTTGCAATTGAGGCATGTGTGAAAAGAATAAAATCAATATAATTAATTTAACTCGATGCCACCATATTGTCAGTAACCATGTCAACCTGCATACGGATTCCAGATGAGAAACAGAATGAGATGTCAGCTCAGTCCTCGGAGGACACATGTTACAAACAGGCAGCAGTGGAAGGAACAGGGGGATAATGCAGAGAAGAGCATGCTGGAAGAACAGGGAAAAGAGAAAAGCGCTCTCCCAGCTCGGCTCTATGCCGTGTTAATCCCAGCAGTATTTACATCAAACACGGCTTTGGCCCACCATTAAAGAGAGGTTACCATAAAATGATACATATAATGCACGCAACCCACATCTGGATCTGTCATGAGGGTATTATCATCCTCGTATTCTGTGGGGGGTAACACTCAACACAGTACAAGAGAGACAGGGGTTTAGTCACTAATGGGACTGCAGGAGAGTTGAATAATATACACTACTATATCCTAGAGATCTATATATTATGCTGAGCTCAATTACAGAGGGCATCTGCTGCAAGAAGGCCTGATGGGGCCCTGCATAATGCACAGTAAAATTAAGATGAACTTAATGTACTAATCATTTTACTAGTTACACTTGCTGGCCATTAAAAGGTTAACAGGCTAAGCATTGGATCATCTCCAGCTACTGGGTCACGTGCTTGAAGATGATGGAAACCAGGCCATGATAAGACAGCAGAGTTCCTAAGAGATAGCTTTCCCTTTTAGGGTCCTGAAAAATCCTCTCAGCTCTCAAGTCACAAGGGGCAACGTCTTTTGGATGGACCGCTTCCCGCTTAAGTTCATTAAGGAAAACAATGAGAAGTAGAAGCAGGCAGCGGCGGAGCAAAAATCAACGCAGAATGGATTCAAAGTTACATTTGTATGACGGAAGGGGTTAACAAATACAATAAATTATAGCGCAAATGAAATCTTCAAACATCGGAGGTGTAGATGCGTACAGGAGAAAGGTCTACTTGTGCTTGGAGAACAGAGACTACAGGAGTTCAGCTTCTCCGCTCTGCGGTATCATTGACCTGTAATTCTTCGAAAGCAAATTTCTCTACAAGTTGTGCTGGGGCTCAAAGTCATTTGGTTACACGGCCCGAGTCTTTAGAAGAAATTTTTCTCCTAATCCACACACGTGTGCACAGAGTTTAGAAATGTTGTAAATATAACTGCTTAAAGGTGCCGTTCCATTTATTGTGCGTAATATAAGATTTTTTATAACCAAAAGCTGGATTAGAAGCATCCACGTGTCCAAACCTTTCCTGCAACTAATTCTTTAATCATGTAACATTCTGACACTTTCATAATACAACACAAAAGATACACAGATTGTTGAATGTACCCTTTCAATAGTACAGGAACAGATTTAGAGAGCTGGGGGGGGGTCTTTAGTTTTTTTTAATAAGTTGGGCTTTTCTGTGCGTCATTCCTTGTAGGAGAAGTAAGTGAATGTAGGCGATAAGATCAATGTCAGCAAGAAGGCAGTGCAATTACCCTGAAACACCAGCTTGTAGCTTCTAACATACAAGTAGTTTATCATCAAGAGTACTGCCTTATATAGACGCCAACCTTAACTTAACTAAAAGAACAACGCTATCAGTTTATGCACGGAATCATGTAAGCTGTCTGTGTAAGGAATTAAAGAAGAATCTGGTCCAAAAAAATAAAATGAAAAAGCAGTCCCACTGATTCAGCTCCTTGGTAAGTAATATAACCATGGAAAATTACACAGAACTCGCCAAACTTGGGGTATTTGGATGTAGAGGCAGACCAAGCAATATACGGGCGTACAGTGTGACGGGATCCCCAATATTTCTGCATTCGATTTTTTGAATGCCATTCGCTGAAGTTGTGGGATTCGCAGGAACCCTGGAATCTGAATGTGTATGCCATATGCTTTTTAGGTTGGGCGCTCCCCTTTCTGTATATTTTTGTATTTTTTTTTTTGCTGGCTAAAAAGAAAAATCTGCAGGCTATGGGTACTTGGAAAATGTTCTTTGCACGTGAATCCATCAGACATTTGTTAGAAGAAGAATTATATATAACTATATTTATATTTAAACACATCCTTAAAGCGGTGTAGTGTAACTTTGTATTGCCTACAAACAACAATTTGCATAAAATGATCTGCTTGCCTGCCGGATTCCAGAAACACGCTAACCTGTGTAACAAAGTTTATAGTTTTCCCTAAGATTCCGTAGAACTGTAAAAAAGAAAAGCAATTAACCCTATTGCCACAAATGTCATTTTCAATGAACCATCTCCTTTATCAGTAATCCAATTAAATAAAAACAAAAGATGTCCCCATCATTATGGCGGCCTCGGTTTGATAAAAGTCACGGGACTTGCATTCTTCCAAGTTACAGACGGAAACGCCACTAATTGGGGCTGGCCTATGCAGAGTAAATCAAATTAAATTCTAGACTGACATCTCCTTTTACCGCAATTAAAGTAATTAGTATAGAGAACATACACGAGAACATACAGAACCCCGTTTGCCTCTGCGAGAATGCGGTAATGTATGGGCACGCCGGAGGACAAAAGCTGGCCCTACACCAGACACCGTGTACCGAAACAAAGCCTAATCGGTGAAGAATCGCGTGCTAAGTGTTGTCAATGTGTTGCTGTTGCAGAGCTCATCCATCCAGCTAATGGCTCTTCCTTATCACAAAAATAAGTAAACTGTATTTAGTAGGTCAGCCGATCTTATCATCGAGATGCTCCTTGCTTCAGCAATAATGCATTCAAGCCGATCGCTTAATCAAACGTTGTCCTCCGCATCAAAAGAGTTGAACTTGAAGACTTCCAGCTGCTGTTGTGGTACAAGTTTCCGTATCCTTACTGGAGTGGCTGGGGGTGAACAGTACAAAACTACAGCATGCCAACGCGAGGAGGAACAATATATTTGCTGGTGGTGGTACAAACCGGCATGAAAGAAATTAAGAAGAGGCCTGTTGCATTTTTGATAATAGGAAGCATGTGGGGTAAGCAGGAGTTAAATGGAATCGATTTGGCAAAGAGAGGTGGGTGACGCTAATGGAGCAAAGCATTAGGAGGACAGAACCAGAGCAAATCGCTGCGTAACCCTAGCAATGAGCACGCGTGAATCTAAAGAAAGCGAAGCCCAGCAAGGGATAAATTAAGAAGGGATTAGCGCCGAGGTTACTGAAGACATAAAGAAGGGAAGAAAAATCAATCATCTTCGTAAGAGAAGCAACTAAGTAGGTAAGACAGCAACATTAGATGGCTGTCCCATAAAAGCCGCATTGTGAAGAAGCACCAGAACATTCTAATGACAGCTAGAAATAGAAATACCGGAGGAGTTACATGCAATGTCAGCCTTCCACCCATTAATGCCTTTTGCCATATTTTCTCATTTCAAGGACTGCCAGGAGTCCCAACAACTGCGTTATCACGTCGAAGCGTCTTTTCCAATATAAACACTTGTGATGGTAGACGGTTACATACAAGTCTAGTCTAATAAAACACCAGTGAAAACACATAAAAGTACTACTGTAAGTGTGAAAGCAGCTCATTTTCTGCATTATAAAATCCACACACAAAAAAACTAACTACATTTTATAATCTACATCCAAAACTGGACATACTTGACACAGGGAACCATTTTTTTGCTTGTACTTGATCACCGGAAACTGGTGGGTGTTTATTCTTCCTCCTACACTACCTTCTCTATTTATCATCTTCCTCATCTGTCTTTTTCCACTATATGTCCTGCACCGTTGTGTCTTGTCCCTTCCATTTCGTCTCGACATACTTCAGAATAGGTTGGCCGTCTTTGACGGATTGATTCGGGGTACATACTTTATGGAAAACTCAATTCTCCTTAATCTCATATGGAACGTCATCATCATAATATAAAGGAAAAGCTGCACGGGCCGCTATTGTATTTTACGGTCCCATTCTATTAGAATTAACGTTTCGTTTTATCAAAGCATTAAAACGATGCATTTATTAGTTCAGCCAAATGCTACCTAGAATATGAGCAGTCTGAATTCCAGCCACGGTCTGCGTTTAATACACTTGGCTCACGGCAGCAGCAGTTCCCTTGATTTTATGGTACATTGCTCATATTATGAGTCTTGGCAATAAATAGGTTCCCAGCACATTCTGGTTATCTGATTGCAGTGGATACAGTTTCAGGATCCTCACAGACTGTGTTTGATGAGGGCTCATCATAAAAAGCAAAAGTACTGAGCTGGTTACTAGTAAACACTGCTTTGTGCCAGCGTACGTGAAATGCCAATACAGTCGGATGACCTACACCCTTCTGTTTTCGCTCATTGTATTGTTGCAGTGACCTGTTAAAGGGCAGACTTAAAAGTTTATATATAAGCTGCCGGGGGAAAAAAAACAGTGCGTGTGAAATGTGCCTCAACCCACCGCAAAAGCCAGTAAAATCAACCACATGAGTCACGCAGCCCATCTCAACACACACTTTTACTACGCTGTGCATCAGTAAGCTGGGAGTACCAAAGCACTCTGTGCCAACAGAGACGGGGTGCGTGCCAGAGGCCGAGCCCCGCGCACACGCGGTGACGGTCATCTCATATTAGAAAGGAAACAGATCATTATGAAGAGCTATACAACAGCAAATTCAAGTTAATCTACAGCGATTAAAGGGGTGACATGACCAGTGATGCATTATTTTGCCTAGCATCGTGGTCACTATGTACAGAATGCACGTTATCTCTAGCAAGCCGGAGACAAGCCAAGCAAATCCCTTGGATACGTTTCATAATCAAAGCGGTTTAGTTCACATTTTCGGGTCCCATTCCAGTATTCCAGATGATTTATGTTTTTACTGCAAATAGCACATGGAATTTTCTTATGGATTTCCAAAGCTAAACACTAGACACGAAAGGAAACACGATATATATCCATGTAAGCAGTGCCGGGACGCCTAACATTTGGCACAGACTGGCCCCGCACCATTAATAAGGCAGGAATGAGAAATTTCTAAGATAAGAGCATTTATCCGGGCACTAAGAACAGCAGTTCAGTTCATGTATCCAAACCCAGTTGATTTATGGAGAATGGCTTTGTAGGCGCATGATCAGGTGCGCTACTAATTCAAAGCCAATGTGTCATTTTCTGGAATGCTGCTAGGCCAAAAAGTACTGGCATTAGGCACAGCACGATCTTGCCAACATTGTGCTTTCGTTTTATTTATTAAAAGGAAAGAACATAGAAATCATTTGCCAAAGAACATAAATGTCAGCGAACACTCAACTTTTAAGTAGCGAAAACAGAAAAGGGTCTGAAGAGCGTTTAATTCAAGGTGAAGAACACAGTTGGTGACGTGCACTCTGACCTGTATCATCCACTGAGACAGCTCAACATCAATGACTCAAACCCAGCTCACACACTCACATACAAAACACAGGGAACGAAGCTCAGGGACATGGCAGGAAACGGACCAAGGAATAAAATGGCTCCTTGCACGCCAAAATTGAATATGGATTGGAAAACAGAACTACAAATAACCCAAAATAAACTTCCTAAGCGCCACCCAATGCATTATTCTAACTAACCAAGCCTATTGCACCAGAAAGCTTAAGATGAGCTCTGAATACCCGGAGGCTGCCGCGGTGCCTCTGGCTACTGTCCACCGAATCCACAGACACCAGGGCTGCGCATGAGTGTACCGAAAGCAGGTATCTTTGTACACAAAATCCTGTGTAAATTAAACTAATATGTCTTACAGTTTCAGGGCTTTACTAAAATCATAGAAACAAAGGCAGAGACAACTAAAGCTCTTGTATGCACCAACAAGTAAATCTTACCGTAGTCACAAAACTAAACAGAAGCCTGCCATTATTTCAAAACTCTTTGTGCCTTTCCATTCCTCTGGACAGATAAGGGGGTTGTTGATGTTGTTGTTTGACTTGTACGTCTGAGAACACCATTGCTGCATTTGGATCCTACATCCGAGTCTCTGTCCTGCGATGAATTGCATTTGCATTTGCGCAACGCGGGCCGTCTAATTTTCTAATGATCAATACTTGCGCAAGCCCAAGTCACAATGCAACTTTTATAGCTAGCACAATGACAACAAAGAGCTGGTTTTCAAGCATTTTCTCATCTTCCTGTACTCAACATTAACACTTCTTCAGTCTATGACCAGGTCTATTAGACAATCTCCAGTCATCAAATAGGTAAAAATCAGTAAAGATAATCATGGGTGCTTCACCATCCACTTGTAACCGGAGATCACTACATTTTCTTAGTCTGCTCTCCACCAGGTAGCCTCCAAATGTATATGACCCTGGTCATTGAGTGCGAACTCCCACCTTGTGACAAACAAGTAACACTTAAACAATTAAAAACTGTAATTATGTTTGCTTCAACAGCTTGTTCCTCCAAGGACACCACTTTGGCATTCAAATGATTTAGGTTAAAAGCCTTGGAAGTATCTAGCATCCCTGCCTTAACCCCCCAGCACCACGGTCTTGTGCTAAGGCGATTGAGGCATGGTGCTAATGGGCAACTCTCCGTTGTGTAGATGGGTACAATTAGGTACTAACGGGATTTCCCGGAATCTGAAGGCATATAACATCAGAACCAGTACAAAGCCAAGAACCATGCGCTGCCTTTATTCCTTTCTGCTGAAGACAGTCTTATGCCTCTGAAGTCGTTCTATTTATAGAGGTATCTTTACTGTTTTCCTTAGCCGTTTCTAAAGACTGTTCTGTTTGCGCAGCAACAGAGCGACCGTGGAGATCTTCTGAAGAACAGAGAATAATTGAAGGGATTCCCAGTCCAGAGCTTGCATGTAATCTTTAGGTTCCATCACAGCGCAGGCTTATATACAGTATTTATAGGCCACTAATGAAGAAGACACTTTTCCACATTAAAAGACAGCAAGCGATTCCATCACAATAAGATTCCCTTTTTTCCTTCGGAGGAAAAGCAAACTACCAAGTTTCAAAGAATGCTGGAATAGAAAGTACAGTAAATGCCGTTATTAAAATGGTGCAAATGTGGCAGACAATGAACAAGGTGTTATGCTGTGCAATGTGTATTAAAGCATGCCGGCATGGATCCTGGTCGGCAATATTTATATTGTCAATGAAAATCAAAATGTAAGAAGCATCATAAAAAAAAAACCTGACATTTTATTTAGGCAATAACTCCCTTTCTTCCCCCGATCACGTAGGCTGGCACAAGCTGGTGCTCCTCAAGTGCATTTCTGACCTCATCGACAAGGAGAATTTATTGCAAACCTGTATGTACGGGCTCCAAGTGCTCTCCTGCACTGTTCACTTCTGTTTCCACATTCATGGTGTGTCCAAGAGGCAAATACTTTTGCAGAACTAGATGCGTCTCACCTACGCATTCTTAATGAAGAAGGGATTATTACCCTGTTACACGGTAAGAAGAAAGGCGAGTCTAGCTAAATCCTTCTGTTTTAGGAGAGGCTTAGGATTTGCAATAAATACACCTTAGATGAAACAAGATTAACTCACAAGAAGCAAAGAGAAATGGATTTGGCCAAAGCCAAGTCCCTAAGAGACGAGACACAATTTCTCCAATTTAGACACCGTTCTAGTTTTGTCTAAAAGAATATCATCAAAGTGTCAGAATCAGCGGAAAAGCTTTATGGAAGACTGAAGATCTGTCTTACTGCTTTATAAAGCATTTCAAATCAATTTCTTAGCCTTCGGCCGACTGAACGCCATCGGTGCATCATACTACTCTCCCTCTTTGCTGCAAGGGAGTGAGGATCAAAGCAGAAGAAATGCTTACTCAGCCCAAAGTACATGGATTTTACTGTGTGCTTATCCTCACCATCACTTGCATTTCAAAACCCCTCATATTTGTAAAATATGGTCAGGGATGGAAGGCTTGCACCATTTCCCAAAGTTGTTCTTCTATGCAGTTACTGAACCCTGAAGAGTTTACCACTTATGTCTTATTTCTTTAATAATATAGATTATTTTAGTATTTGTATAAAGATGTGGGTAAAACTTTCTCTCAGTTGTTATTAGTCATTTAGATTGAATGTTTAACAATGACTCAGACCAAGTAGAGGATCCTAACTTACTACGATAGATCGTGTGGCTGCTGATAACGAGAATTCCCTATGCAACATACAAACCTCAAAGTATTGATACGCTGAACACAAGGAGAATGAGGGCATCTGCAGTTCATCAGCTGGATAGCAGTGAACATTTTAATAGGCTAGCTAAGGAATTGCCCCACCACATACAACTACTCCAAAACGCTGCTAAATAAAATGGAATATGAGGCTGCATAAGGACAGTAGCAGATTAGAATCGGCTTCTCATCATCACTTGAAGAGTTATGAAGGACATCCTAAAGGCCACTGCCTATGCAGGTTTACAAATTGCCCCTTAATGACAAAGCCCGTACATGTACGGGCTCAAAATGCATTGTTTTCAATGGGTTTAGGGACCCCCATTGTCCTTAAGGGGTTAATATAACTAGAGAGACAGGTTTCTAGGGTAATAAACATTGGCAAGATAGACAAAGTGAAGTTAGTGTGCAGGAAGTGATGTCATACTGCCAACGGTGGATTTTTAACTATGATAACGTAACTAGCACGACATTAGACAGCAGATAATGGGAGATTCATTTAGCAGGGGACACCCCAATAATTTTTCTTTGGAAGGTCAAGCAGGTCCATTGCTAATTTACACACACATCTAGCAAAACTGAACTACGATACAGATTCTGCTTTGTGACAGGCTCCAATGTATTTCAATTCAGGTTTTTTTTTTTTATTTAGTTTGTTTTAAACAGTTTACCAGATGAATTAAGAACATGTATGGACCCAGTACTCCCCTTCATAGATTTCTGCAGAATTACAGTAGCAGAGAAGGGGATATGCCCTCGTGTATAAATCAAAACCAGGAAAATCTCACTTAGATGTATAAAGAAGCCATGTAATTGGCAGCAGTTGGCAAAACATCTGTATATTAGGACACCAATGTCTGTAATGAGGCACAGCTTGCTTTGTCTCGTTTCTTTCCCATTGTATGGTGCTGCTTTATTCGTAAATAATATTGAGAATTTGGTGAAGCATCCACGATAACTTGCCCTGCTGCTTACCCTCAGAAACGGGAGAGGCAAAGAAAACAGACCACCTTCACCATATTTGAAATATATTTCAAGCTCAACTCTTGGAATGCTTTGAAGAAGAAGAAGAAGAAGAAGAAGAAGAAGAAGACAGGACCTCTCTCTCTTTAAGGAGCAAAGGGATATCTGTCTTTATAAAGCCTTGAAGAAGTCTGCACAAAGCAGTAAGAATGTAACATTTAAGAAAAATGCCAAACTCGTGTTTACAAAATTTGATTTGTATTCAGAATACACCAGCTTGTTTTAGCAAAGTTACCAGTAAAGCTCGAAACATAATACTGGGCAGAGAAGACATTCTCTTAAATACCCGCTGGTCCTAATCGCATACATGCAGAATTTCCTCACCAATGTGCTGTTATTAGGGAAAACCAGAAAATTACCATTATGTCAACAAGCCAAGCGTACAATTACTCAAAACAGTTATTGGAACCAAAAATATTCTTCCATTTAACGAAACCTGAAATGCCCCCCTGCAGGCTTCCCAGTTACCCAGTAAAGCATCTGAAGGGGTTAAGATTGAACTCAGTGAGAATGAGTGAAGTGTTGGCCATAAAAACTGTAAGAGGTCAGTGCAATATGATTGATTTCTGCCATAAATCTGGGCAGCAGCAGCTTAAAATAGCAAATAAAAATTTAAGCTAAAGCAATTAATTCCACCAGCTCCAATGTAGAATTAAATGCAATAACTGATTTGAGTTTTCACTGAGAACAAGGTTTTTTCTCATTCAAGTCAAAATTTGTTCATAAAGCCATAAAATCAATGAGGCAGCGACCCTGGACAAAGCCTGAAAATTAAGACTGTCCTGTGAAAACTGGGACTGTTGGGCGGTATGAGACAGGTTGGTGTGCCATCCTTTCATAGAAACACTCAGCAGGTCATGGCCGGCACAGCTTGCCTTGTCTTGTCTTAAGCTGCAGACGCTCCATGAAGTCAGGGAGTTCACATGGTCTGCAAACACTCTATAACAGGGGCGTCCAACCTGCGGCCCTCCAGCTGCTGCAGGACTACATCTCCCATAATGCTCTTTCAGCCAAAGGGCTGGCTGAGGAGGATGGGAGATGTAGTCCTGCAGCAGCTGGAGGGCCGCAGGTTGGATACCCCTGTTCCATAAAATATAGATTCACTTCTGTGCAGACGCATTCTTTATCAAAGAAGCCCCTTAATCTAACATTATTTTTTTTACGAAGCAGCTCTTCTACAACAGTTTAGGCTCTACTCCTGTATTTCAAAAGCGTGGAGGCAAAGATAATACGAAAGCAGAACAACTTGCCCGTTAAACAAGCTGCCACACACTAACAACTAAAAAAAATAAGCAACCATTTGTATTCTAAAAACAATGCACAACTACGTTATTGTCCCCGAGTCAATAGCACATCAAGTCAGTTCACTAAATACCCACCACTTCCCATTAGCTAGCAAAATATTTACTCCGCAGCGACGTGTATTTGGAAAAGTTAACTGTTACATCCCGTTAAAGCAAGCTGTGAATCGTACAGCCCTGCGACCATAAACATTGATATATGATTTTATATATATATATATATATATATATAGATATATATATATATATATATATATATATAGATATATATATATATACACACATACACGTGTATGCGAGAGCCATCAATCATTTGCCATGCCGTCTTAAGTTATTATGAAAGAAAATGGCCTACGGGTCAAAGCCCTTTATATACGGGCTGTAAAAATGTGCCTGAGCTAAGAAATAAACAGATTTTATAAAGTACTGGGTCATTTCAGTGAGCTATTTTTACCCGAGATACCATGAATTATCTGCACACAAATATTTACACAATGTTACCCAGGAACAACCCTGTTCTTCCAGGAAACATCGTAGTGCTGCCCGTCAATCCTGCTGCATTCAATTACTCGGCCCGGATACCGTCTCACGATGAGAACGGGCTCCCTGATTCCATCGCGTTAATAATCAATGAAAAGCAAGAGGTTCTAGAGGTGTCAAAATTTCTGAATGTCGTCACGAAATACCCGATGCTGCCCATTTTCAGTTAAAAAGGGATAGACAAAAGGTTGTTAAGGTTTTACGTTGACAAAGAATCATTCTGCTGCAAAGTTTGAGAAGTAATGTTCTCCTGGCCGCTTCTCTTCTTTGAAGCTTTCCATTAATTGTTACAGGGTCGTCATACAAGTAGACTGTAAGCTCAAAAGAGCAAGACCCTCTCCCGCTTCTGTACCAGAGAGCTTTGTCTGTGTTATGTTACCGTTAATATGCTACATAATAAATACATAATAAATACGCATAAACAAATGCCTTTAACACTATACTGATAAAATCTAAATCTCCTTTTAGGGGACATGGTCAATGAGAAACACCAGAAAACCTACGCATACAACAGCCGTCAGCTCTCAGCATGCTATTTACCAAAGTGGGAGAAATCATCCTTTTACCCCTAGCATGCAAACAAGAAGAAGCTTCTTTATTAAGGTCACGCTATTGATCAAGTACAACGCAACTCACGCAATTGCTTCAAAACATGTCTCCTTGCAAAAGCCAGCCATATCTATCCTGCATACACAGAGCGTGCGCGGCTTTAAATAGCTTACCAACAGGAAAGCATCCCCTTACGAAACACTAAAGCACAATCACCGCTTCCCTCATATGTTGCCATGACATCCTTTCTATGGCGGCAAAGAACAGAAAGAATCATCCAGGGAACAATATCTGATAACGGCTCAAGGAAAGCATTGTACATTAGAAACCCACCTTACGTGTATATCATGGGGAGGCATAGGTAGCTGAAGCTCAGTATTTGCTTTGATCATTCCTCCTCACTTACTTATCTCTGCCTTATTAAGTTGCTGATTGATGTTCATTGGCCCAGACAGCCTTGGTAAAGGTGGGGGAGAGGAATATGAAATAATGGTGGTCCTACCACCAATCTCAACTTCCACAAGGCAATTTTTTAAAGTAAAATATCTCCAAAGCATGTAAACGGACTCATGAACCAAAAGCACATGCTAAAGGTTATTTGGTAGTTTCAATACATTAGCTTAGCTATTCTAAATGTTTGGGCTTCCCATTAAATCATTTCACTATGTGGTATTACTACGCAGAACCACCTTGTGGGAGGAATAACATATTACAGACTGGTATACAGACTGGTAATACTCACACAAGTAGCCTGATTCTGTAGAAGAGCCGTACCGTAGCTACATGAGCCAGCACTGAGAAGGTTAAAGAGACCCTGCTACATGTGCTGAACCCCACAGGGTGTTATTTTTACATACGCTGTCCTTACATTGTCAGTGCTGGGCGGACTGCTCCCACCGCACAGAACCGGCTCTGTATCTCCATTCAAAGTATTGGTTGTTTGCTGATGAACAGATCAAAAGTCAGGCATTCCCAACATCAACTCTTCAATTACAGATTAACGAGCCAATTAAACATCCACATACACACACCCATATACGCCCAGATCATTTATACATACACTGAATGTTCCACTTGATGGGCCTGTGTCTTTTTTTTCTTCACCCTAAATTACTACATTACATACATCGATAACAGTAGTATTCAACAGACGTGTGCATTCAGATTCGTACAAATTTTTATTTATTTTAAATTGGCCAACTTTCTCAAGTCGTACGAACCTCTGAAAACAAGGAGGGCCTCCAACGAAACAGAAAGAAATTAAAGGGCCATAAATTTTCATTTGAATTCCATGCTCTCCCACCCCATTCACACCCTCCCACCCTCATTCATGCCTTCCCACCCTCATTCACGCACTCATGTTATTGTTGAACGGTACCTGTTGCAGACCGGGTTGGGGTCAAGGGAGTTGTACTTGAACAGATGGACAGCTGCCAGTCACATGGACATGAACTAAACAGCACTTCCTTCTCATTACTGTGTTTCTATGTAAAGAGTGTTGTACTTAAAGGACTATAACGCATATAATGCTGACGGATCCATCAACATAGTGCAGTTATCGCTGCGAGCTATCACACCAGCTGGCACCATTGATCACGACAGGTTAAATATTAATACAAAAGAAGAACTGAATAGGGAGTGAAGTAATAGTTACACAACAACTCTGTTATTATGGTACACAGCCCACGAGCATATGCCTCAAGAACCAAGACCAAAATAAAAATCTTTTGCAGGCTAATAGGTGTATTCACGGAAGTTGCACTTCACCGAGAGGGTGAGATTTAAACATGCATGAGACAGGCATAAAGCTTTCTTCGCTACAAGACAAGGACAAGGACTGATAAAAGGTCCGAGGTCTTTAGAGCCGGAAAAATGGGCAGACTAGATGGGCTAAATGATTATTATCTCTAATAATTACATGTTTGCATTCGGAATACAGAGACCTCTGTATGAGGCAGCCAGGACTGTTCAGAAGCACAGGGCATGGAAAAGAAAATGCAATTCAATTTTCGTTTTTTTTTCCAGTACAGAGATGACAAATATATACTACAGGACATTCCTTCAAGGAACATGGATTACAAAACATAAATCGAACACGCTGCAGATGAAAAAAACACATAGAAGACGGAAGACAGAGGGATTTTTATTCCACAAATGGAAACATTTTCTATATTGCATTAAAGGGACAGTATAGCGTACCATATGGCCAAACAAGCCAAGGCTAGGCTAGTGAAACTGTGCGTATGCATAGAGGATCGAGGGTCCCTTTAAGGAAGACTGTACTCACAAATGAAATTACCGTATTTGCTCGATTATAAGACGACCCTGATTATAAGACGACCCCCCAAAATCTGAATATTAACTTAGGAAAAAAAGAAAAAGCCTGAATATAAGACGACCCTAAAGGAAAAAAGTTTTACCAGTAAATGTTAATTCATGTAAACTATTTTTTTTAATAAAAGCTATGATTGAGAAAAATATATTTTTTTGTTTTTATTTCTTGTATTTTCCAACCTGTCCCCCAGTTACGCACATCTGCCCCCAGGCTTGCCACACCAATATGGCACTGTGGCCCATGATATGCCTTTTAACCCTCTATATGCCACTGTGCCCCATGGTATGCCTTTGAGGCAGAGTGGCATTAAGGGAGTTAAAAGGCATTGTATAGAGCACTCTGCCTCCAGAAATGCCTTATACCCCTATATGCCACTCTGGCATTTAGGGGGTTAAAAGGCATATTATGGGGCAGAGTGGCATATAGGGAGGTATAAGGCATTTCAGGAGGCAGAGTGCACTATTAAATGCCCCCTTAACGCCACTCTGCCTCCTGAAATGCCTTATACCTCCCTATATGCCACTCTGCCCCGTAATATGCATTTTAACCCCCTAAGTGCCAGAGTGGCATATAGGGGTGTAAGGCATTACACACACACACACACACACACACACACACTTACTTACTTACTTACTTACTTACCGGTGCTTCCAATTTCCGGCTGTATTGCCGGGGCAGCGGGTTGACATCTCATTCCGCGGCAGCCGGAAGGAGGTGGAGTTGGCAGCGGGGGTTTGTATGCGTCCGTCGCAAATACCTTCCCCGGCTCTCAGAGATCAGGAACTCTTGAACTCTGATCTCTGACAGTCGGGGAAGGTATTTGCGACGGACGCATACAAACCCCCGCTGCCAACTTCACCTCCGGAAGCACCAGTAAGTGTGTGTGTGTGTGTGGGGGGGGGGGGATCTGGATCTTAGTCTCCTAATCAGACCTCTATTTGAGGTCTGATTAGAAGACGACCCCGATTATAAGACGAGGGGTATTTTTCAGAGCATTTGCTCTGAAAAAAACCTCGTCTTATAATCAAGCAAATACGGTAATATAGAAAGCACTCACATCTGCCTCAACACACAAAACTAAACCAAAATAATTTGGTTTTCTAAGAAACAAGCAAAGCATAGCAAATTGCATCGCGTCTCCTACTGTGTTAGTCTTCATGCGCCACCTCCCCTCCCTAAATTATGACCGGGATAGCAATAGATTAGGCCATTGGCCATCTGTTATAATGCTCAGACCACATCCATTTACAATGTTTCCTTTGGCTGGCTACAAAAACAGGCAAGCAGATGTAGCCAAACTCCAGGAGACTATGGGGGTTATGCATCAAAAATGATTCTGCTACAAGTTTATTATAGAAACCAAAGGACTGGCACAATTAGCAGGTACATGTCATCGCAATTAGACCGCTTTAAGAACGTTGCAACGCTTCTAATTGCTTTTAATAATGAATTGTCAGTATTATTTAGAACAAAAGAAAAGGTGCCCCCCAAAAAACATATCCAAACAAATAATATCCATGGTTGTAATTGTTGGAACAGCAGCCTTCCCAGAAACGATCCCACAAAAAAATCTAAATATATCTAAAAGTTCATAAGTTGTTTATGAACATTTTGGCTGTTTACAGAATCTAGCGCGGTTTCTGCTTGTGAAAGGAAACGCCGATGGGTTTCTCTTTAGAGTCGTTGACTATATAAAGTAAAAAGGTTCCTCTAAATACATTAAAGAACTTTTAATTGGATCTATACATTATATATATTATTATACATTATTATGTATATCTTACATACATAAATGCGTATAGCCTATTTGAAAAGCCAGCATTTAGGACTACAAGACGATATGTTGTAGCAAATGAAAGGAACAAATGCCCTTCTTCTAAAAACAATGTTAACTTTTTATTCTTTCAGATCCATAACTTTCTGTAAAAATTTGCCATCATTTTTCAGGGCTGTAATTAGAATACAAAAGAATATGACAGCCTGGAAGGCTAACCGCGGTATAACCGGGACTGAATCCAAACCAAATAACTAACAATCTCATTCTTGTCTAAATTTGCCTGGAATCTGAAATACCCGCTATGATAAAAGTACAGAATGTATTTATTTTTTTTTTAAAAAAGACACTCAAATCAGGAAAGAGCCTTAAATAATTGGAAAGAAGTAAAGTCAGAGGGGTAAAATCTAAAATCGCCACGGTTTTCTTTCGCCGCCTAGAAATCTGATCCCAATTATCACCTTCTTTCAACAAGTTAATCGCAGTCCTGAAGCTCCATATGTTTAGCTGTGAAGTCAGTCCACGGTAAATGGTATGACTGTAAGCAAATGGTCCAACGTGACAAGCGAGATCTCTTCACTTATCACCTTGGTGTGTTTTTTTTACCCAACACGTCAACAGTAACATGAAGGATCATAAATAAGGAGGCTACACACAGGCAGGTCTATCTTCTTTCACTACTGGTGTACCAGCTTTAGAGTTACCTTTTTACTCAAACACGTCTTCCTCATGGCTACTTCCAGCTTCCACCAAAAAGAACACAAATCCTCACAAATCAGCTCTCAATGACATTTAAAATGGCACACCTCCACAGTATGTAAGGTTCACTTTATGGAAAGACAAGCTCAAGCACCACATTGAACTTGTGTTTCTAATTCGTATCAGTTATTCTGACAAGGTTGGAAGCTCACCTATTTTCTGGTTGAATATCTTGTCGAAGGTCAGTTCACCTCTCTCCTCCAGATATTTCTGCATCACGCTTCGAATGCTGCAAAGAGACAATCACATTGGAATTAAAATATAGCCTCCGCTGTACTCTTCAAAACGACGCCGAATTTCGTTATTTCATAACGTCAAAGGGTGCAATAAGGGAAAGGGGAGCCTGAATGGGATATTCAAGAAAATGTATACAAAACAAAATAAGACCAACATTGTGTAGCACACGTTATCTCTAATGTACCGTGCACAGTTATTGTTCTGTGATATACTGAAAGCATTTGCCTTTTGTAGCATTGTTGTACAACTTGTAGGCCTCAATCCTTGTTTTTTTTCTTTGTGCATCTCCTGTCTGGTTTGAGAAACTCACAAGCTTTTTGGGGGTTAGATTTCATTAACGGAGCCCAACCCCCGTCTCTATGCTTCACATTGCTATCCAGTTCTTGACACAAAAAAGGACTGCATTTTAATCCAGGCTACCGGCTAAAAGATGTGCCCAGACCTTTATTATATTAAACTATGTAATAAGGGACTGCTGGTGAAATTTTAGGGTCTACACATAAGAAAAGTACAGAGAAACATTATTTTACAGTATTTTTATTGCTAATTTGGAAATTGTGTATCGCCGGGGATATCCGAGGATGTGCAGTGATTTATTCATACATTAAATATAATGCTTGTGTGTATCGTCAAACCGTATCATTCACCTCCATTTACAACCCAGAACAATCATGTGCCAAGTCATTATGTGAATAAGCGAATGTGGATATCTTCTCACCCTGGTAACTGGGATAAAAGGCATTAAACAGAGGGCTCCATAAATAACTGTTTTATACAATCAAAATCCATAACTTTACGATGCCAATGGATGGCACTCCTTGTTTTGGAGGGGTATTACACAAATGAACTTGGAAGCCTGGCCATTTCAGACGACAGTTTCATTTATCTTGACATCCAGGGATGGAGACAGCAGTGTGTTCGTAACCTTTAATCACCGAGAGACTTGTCTCTCCCATTTTGTTTTTACAGATCACAAAAACAACATTTCTCTAATACTTCCCTATTTTTACCATTTTTTTTTTTTTTTACTATTTCAGAGTATCTTATCTGCTGATGGTTATACTTCGATGTAATCATTTAAACTGGTTATTGTGTTTCTGTTTCACAACCCGAGAATGTTTGGCATCATGTATTATATTTATTCCCATTTAACAGCTTTCAATTCTGTTTTTAAAACATAAAATCATATTTGTTAAAGCTCAAGCATTTTTCTGTCCTAACTGCAATAGTTTCAGAGTTTACCAATAATTTACCAACTGAACAGCACGGTAACAGAATACTCTAAATCCAAAATTAACCCACATACACAGAATTCATTAGGTTGCCAAGTCATAACAATAGAATATCTATTTAAAATCAAAGGAATCGCTATTTCCGCCCGGGTGGCCTCAGGAAGAAGTGTGATATTTATAAATGAGAGTGGTCAACACAAACAAGGGTAAGTAATACTGCCAGATTACTTCTACTTTGAGATACTTCAGACCTTTACAGAAAACACAGAATGTTGAATTATTTAAGACTTCCGTCCTTGGGGCTCATTCAATAAACAGGGATTTTGCAGTGAGCTTCTCCTGCAAGGAGATCTGAGTTGTCCCTGTATTATCCATAGGCAATGAGTGGACAGGCCTTGAAAACGTACTCCCTGAATGATCTCTGGGAGATCTGGGCCAAGTTTCACACTTCCCCCAACAAAAACCTACCAGAAGGGGCTCTGAAGTTGCAACTCCCCAGCAAACTCCTGGTTTAGTGAATATGTTCCTAATATTCAATTCTGAGTAAGCATTATAGACATCATTTGTAGTTGCTGTTCACTCCCATAACTTTAAAATCATGTCAACTTTGTCTCACTCATAATTTTCTTTGGAAACGCCTGTCACATGACACGGAAGCGGGCCCCAATAGGTGGTCGCCATAAAAAAGGACTTCTTAAATGACCCGTTCAGAGGAAGGAATATAGTTACAGATCTGCTAAGGTTCGTTTGTCTAGCAATGCGCAGAGTGCCATTATTTGGCTAGCTAGAGCTTAGATTTTGTCCAACACACTACTTAAAGCTTGTAAACCTACATGGGATATCCTGACCGAGTAAAGAGTCAGCCACGTACAATCTGGAGATCAACACTCTTGAGTGTGGTAATTGCTCTCTAAATATATTGTTACACGGGCAAAGCTGGCAGCATTTTCCTTGAGATAACAGCCTTCCAAGGATATAGCTGTCACAATGACAAGAGTATCACGTAAGAAAAAATGCCTAATCACCATACCAAAATTATAACGAGCAAAACACACTGCGGCTTAACAGGGCTTTTCCCGAAGCCTAAAATAAGTCAGATGATTTCAAGGTACAGAGTATGTGCTGCAACATAGTCATTTTAATTCATTTTAATACATCAAATAAATTACAACGAATATATGCACAGCACTTCAACAATGCTCTGTAACCTATAATTTCATTGAGGTTCTGTGAAAGCATATAAGACAACAAAGACAAAAAGGGCCAGTTTTACTTCTTCCTGTGGCCGTCGACCGGTTTATTTCAATGTAATTATACTGCCATTCCTTTATGGCCCTCTGTGTCAATAAACCGTCATGGTACTAAAGCCACCTCCCTAACTAATGTTCTTCTTTACCTACACCCCTGCTAACAGTATCATTATTTACACATACAAATACCCGATGCCAAGGCAGGTGGGAGAATGTGTGTGCGCGTAACATCATTTGTATCCGAGAACCTGGCCCTTTAATCCACCACATCATTTATTACACGTTAGGCTTTTGAACTGATGTGGTGACTGCGTCAGGAGGAGCTCTCCAGCTATTAACTACCGGACCCTGGACTCTCACGCTGCATCTGGATATTCGGGAATCCTACGAGACGTGGTGTATGTGCGGTAATAACATGACGGTACCAAGTATAAATTAACAACAACTCCCGGGCAGTTTATTGATCAAACCCTATGAGCTCCCAAATATAAGTAACGGCATATCTATAAAAGCACATTGACTCAGAAGTGACGTCCCAAGACTCAGACTCGTATACTTTACATTTTTCTGATACTCAGCAGATGAGAAAAGACCATCTCATGTATATGTATATATGTGTATATATATATATATATATATATATATATATATATATATATATATATTTATATATATATATATATATATATGTATATATATTATATATATATATATATATATATATGTATATATCTATTTTGTTACATATACATACATAGACAAACACTTTTTTTTTTAATAGATTAATTCCACACATAGTGTTCTATGTTAACCCTTTTGTGGCAGAAAATTGCCTAATCTTTACTGCTTAGGTTATGCAGAAAGATTCATATGCAACACCAACCCCTTTTTCTTCCAAGGCTTCACGGGATAATACAGGCCGACTCATACATTGTGAGCTCATAGCATAATTCATATAAACAGAGCACCATCACAGCTAAACCCCAAGCAGAGAGATCACAGTGGCCTCTCACATTTGCCCAGTGTCTGCAATCGAGGTCAAGGAGCAAAATGTGCTTAGAAGCTGCTAAAATAAAACATACAACAAAAATATAGCACATCCTTTTTACTTTATAACTAAGTAATGCAGTAGGAGATACACTACATGGACTGTCATATTCTGCCTGTTTCTAGTCTACAGCACAGTACAAACTAGCGAAGGGATAAATCATTTTGGGAAGTATGGGATGTTCACCGTAGGGCAGATTTTCTAAATGGTGGGGTGAGGCAAGACTAGAAACATAAGATTGTCAAAAATGGAAGAACAAAATGTTCATTATAGGGCAAGTAACCATTCCCAGGCCATAATTCCTTCAGATCTGCCTGGATCTACCCTTTAAGGCTAATATCGCATTAGTCTATATGGCAGGTAAGCTTCGGGAACCCTGCTGAAGAACATACTGATAACAATGAAAGTGAGCACGGAGACCGTTTAGTGAACCAACCCCTGCATGCAATCAAACTGCGCAGATCACAGGATGAGTGGGCACTAGCAATCTCTAGTACTTAATTACCCCTAAATCAGGAAGCCACCTAGGCGTAACATTGGGATATAAAACATATAACAAGCCTGGAATTCAGAACAGCAACCAGATCTGTAGGTTAGGTCACAAATCACATATTAAGAGGCTTTTTTTTTTCTTTATCGGTGTACAGAAACGCGGGGGAGGTTGGCAAGTTGTGAATAAACGATAACAAGTACTCATAAATTATGTCTTACCCAAGATTACAATATCTCTTTTTTCCCCACTGTACATAATGTTAAGCAAACAAAAAAGCGCTTAATGTAGGTAGTCATAATTGCTATAATGCTTTAACACAATTAAACAGAGGGAACAAAAAATGGTAACACTGTGTCTTGATTCAGTAATGAGTGTTTTGGGTAAGTTTCCAATAAAATGCATTATGTTGAACTAATTGGCAAAAAACCCAAACTGGAAAGAGTTAGAACAGAAAGGCTCTATTGGAGCAATAAGACAAAATGCCCTCTGCACATGATCCGAACCCACAAAGCACTGCTCACCAGCAAAAAACACTAACATACAAGGCCTAAAAACATTCTGGAGATGAAATGATGGCTTCATGTAGAAACGTAGCAGATGTAAAAATGGGACATACAAACCCAAAACAATGGGATTTCCAACACGTTTATCACGCAAGCAATTACAATTCAATGGACTTCATCGGAAAAGACCACGTGAATTGCCGTGCCGCAAAAACATGGATGGCAAGTAAAAACGCATTTCATCTCGCCATATGAAATATGCATTATAAAAGAGCCAAGGCAGCCCTGAAGGGGGAAAAAAACGCCCCAGAATTGGCACTTGATAATGCAAAATTAATACAGTGTGATCAGGATATTAAAAAATCCACAAGAGGGGCACAATTTTCTCTCAGAGGTTTACTCAACATTATTTGTTATTAATTTCCTTGGTATGGATAGCCGTTTTCTACAAGGCCCAATGATTCAGGGATATGGGGTTTGGTATGTTGACATTTCAACCATACATCATGCTATGTATAGTTAAAGGTAAGGCTTTTATAGAAATCTACAAGCAAAATGACACATCCACAAAGAGGGTGTATTAAATGTACTACGAAACACTAACCTCTTAAGGTCTATACATGGTCTACTGACATAAAAGCATAGGGATGTTAAGGCCTGGGCAGTTATTTGTTGACGCCTTAATATTTTAAGATTATATTGCACAGATGCCATAAGGGGGTTCCACTAAGCTTATGCGCCTTTAATTGCCAAATAACAGAATTCTTCACCAATAAAAAAAAATATCAACATACAAGTTCTACCACGACTGCCTCGGAGATGATCAAGAAAACACGGAGATGTCAACCCCAGGACACATAAGAGACATCCAGTGGAGAAATCTTTCATAAAAAAAATTCTTAAATCCTGGTTTAAGGACAAAGAAGCCTTTCATTTGTGAATTCTAAGATCAATGTAGGCATACTGAAAGCAACGAACCACATAGGCTCCTTGCCATCAAAGGTTAGACTTCAGAGGTGGCGTGTCAAAGAGAAATCCAATAGACCACATTCTACTCTGACCTTCACAAGGTCTCTGTGAATTTTAAAATACATTTTGTCTGTTCACAATAATTAACTTTGGGACACATGAGAAGAAATTTGATCTATAGCGAGCAATAGATCAGATCATCCACCATAGTCATAAACGATATATCTTTTCAGCAGGGGTCTTTTGCCACATATAAGTAAAGATAAGAACCCCAAATGGAGACTAACAATTTTTAAATAAGGAAATACTAAAAGGTTATTACCATTGGTACCATTTTATTGAGCACGGTAAACATTTAGCTCCAAAAAGCGGCAAAGCGATAATTCCAAACAAAAATACAAAAAAAACCCCGACAGCGGACCGTGGAAGTGATTTTTAATCCCGTAACACAATCACTAGTTATCTTTTCTGTGATAGCATGAAATAATTTGCATTTCTATTAAATACATATTTGAATCTGTGTATATGGATTTCAATATGGCTGACCTTTCATTTACCTCCGGAAGGTTCTACGGCATTCTAAATCAGACTATCTACTGTGTTCCAGTTTGCTAGAAATATTGTACTTTTTTTTCTTTTGGTTCGTTCGAAATTAACGCATTCCCAAGTCCAGGGCTGGTTTGTCAGGGATGTCCTATCTCTCAGGGATGTCCAACTTTTCCGCTATTTCGCTGAGCACAAGTGCGCTATCAACATTGCTAACATGCCCTGAAATTGGCCATGTTTTGAGAAAGAATAATTTCTTGAAAGAGTTCATGATTAGCCGATGACTCCTTTAGACAACAACAAAAAAAAAAAATCATGTGCCACAGACACACAAACACCTCCGTGGTCCCAAAAGCTTTTCTAAACTCTGCATCTTTTCTATGTTGGCCCGATAAAAAAAAAAGGTATCAACTTTAATGAAATACCACTATAATGTTCAGGTTCTAAAATAATGACAAGGTTATCCCTAATGCCTTCAATGGTATACGCCGTTTAAAATCATTTGTGTGACTTAAGATGGCTAGCATCTTTCTCTTTCGCAGGTCCATAAATTAAGACTTTGGAGCTCGTGTCTTGAACCTATGAACAGAGGGGTTTCTGTTTTGACTGCCGTGTCTAGACATAAATTTAGGAAATGAGTTTAAAGTTTAACATCTTCCATGTAAGCAAATGTTGTGCGAGACCAAAATGTAGGCTATTCCAACATATTTATATGCTTCTGCTTAAAGGGGAACTGTCGCCTTTGGAGCTTTTAACATAACTAAATTCATGTATTAAAACTATGTATAGCTTGTGCGGTTAGCCAGTGTGGACCTGAGATACGAGTCTAAATGTAGAAAAACTAGCCAGCTTAACATGTTCATTTCTAAGGGCATAAAATTAATCACCTTGCACTAAAAACAGCATTCGGCTACACATTAATATAACATTGTGCTTTTATTAGTTAGAATCTGGTATTTTGCAGATGGCAGAACTCGCCCCCAAAGAAGAACTAGCCACTTTTTAAGGATAGGTGCATGCCCTCCCCTACCCTAAGAATCCCGCTCTTCTAAAGTAGCTCCAAAGTAAGCCACGGCTACGTAGCGGACGGCGCATCTGCCCTGCGAGTATGTCTGTACCCTGCTATTTATAACAAATCTGATGTTGGAAGCTTCCAACCTTACTCATATCCCAAAAATGACGTCTTTCTTCCAATTTTTACTCTCCGCCGTCTCTGCAAAGGTCATATAAACAGTGTTACTCTACAGCCTTGCATGCCCCAGCTTGATCACATGTACCCGCTCACAGTTTAAGTATATCACATTTGTGCTGTAAAAGCTGCGTATTTTCATATATTTATATAATATATATCATATGTGTGTGTAATAAATTATATTATATATATATATATATATATATATATATATATATATATATATATATATATATATATGCTTGAAATTCCCTCATATTATTGTTACAAATGCTACAGTGAAATTTTGTTCTTTATTATATTTTAACAACTTTTGTTTTTTTTCTTGAGAAAACGCTACTAAGAAGAAACTGAAATATGAGGCTAGTATTAGGGATTCAGCCCCCACACATTGATATTTGGCTTTAAGTATTTTGAGTTAAGCACCAGCTTTGCACACAGTGTTTGGGTGATTTTGACCCATACATTTGCTCCACGTTATTCACATTGGTTGGATGCGACTTGTGGACAGCAATCGTTCTCTGCCCTGTTTAAAGTTCCACTTAAAAAATATTTTTCTCCTTGGGCATAAAAACCAGCACTGCATACAGTAATGTAGGTTATCATTAATAATGTTATCTCATTTTGCATCAATAAACTACCTTTATCAGCAGACCGAGAGGCTGCCATTGTGGTCAGACTTTGGCGACTTTCCTCGATCAAACACCATGAGCGGATTCTTTAAGGGAATGACTTTAATAAGTCAGAGCAGGTTCAGCGTGAATCACTAGTCCATCTATTGCTAGAACACATGCAAACGGCTAATATGCAGCAGCCTGAAAATATGTTATGCAAAGATATTTTTTTTTTATTAAAAACAGATTTACAAAGGGTTTTTTTTGTTTGTTTGTTTTTAAACAGTTCTATGTATTACGCAAGGCCAGATTAACCTATTTGAAATTCTGTGGACTGAAATGTTTTAAAAGCACCCTATCTATCAGCTGATAGATTTTATTCACAACTCATACACAACGAATGAATTCCGCAGTGCAGTTATACATGCACTTATACATATATACATATAAGGTATATATATATATACATATAAGGTTATACATACAAAGGCATATAACGGGAGATGAGAGGTGCGGAGTTAAAGTTGGTTTTCATTGCGTATTCAATATATGATTGGCACTAGATAAAGAATGAATCTTCGCAAGTCGCAGAGATGCAATGAGCACATGGCGACGCGGCCTCTCCATTCTGCTGCCACGACTTGCATCGTGTATAAAGGTAACTCGCTCAAGCCGAGTATATATCAGCTAACACACAAATCACGGCAGACTACGTTGTCAAAACGACACAACAAAATTCAAATTAAATCTGAACATCTACAAATGAATCCTTTTAATCCCAAACCGTGGACAAAGCAGAGAACACAATACCTGTCTAAATATTTGTGTGAGAAAGGATTTAAACAACTAAACAATCAGTGTAGAACACCACAGCCTGTGAACCACAGGGGCTTCATGACACGGGCTGGCTGGCAGCCAGGGCTGGCAAAGCGCGTTTTGTGGTTATAATAATAATAAATAAACACAAAGTTGGCAGGAGAGTTGAGTTTCAGCTCCTTCACTTCACTATTCATTCTGAAGGTCCATCCCCAGCGAGCTTCTACTGCAGGAAGAACAAGGCTGACACGGTCTGACGTATAGTTACAATCACCCAGTTCCTTTACCCATTAAACAATGCATTATACAGGGCCAGCTCAGCCATTCCAACTGGACAAACCCGTCCGTGTTGGCCCTTCATAATGAATAGTGAAGTACAGCCCAAGGAATCACAATGCCTTTATACGCTATGACATTAAAAAAAAAAAACAACATTCTAGTCTTCCATACACTACCTTGAAAACCTTAGAGACCGGCACATGATTTTTTCAAATATAGAAAAAATAAATAAAAGGGATATTAAATCAGACTTAGTAAGTGTAAACAAAGCTCCATATATATTTAGATTTCAATGGGGAAGTATGGTTATACCAGGGGCTGCATTAAGAGACAGATTACGGCAATAGTAATAACGAATGTAGCTGTCCCCTCTGTAAATTCATCTCGTTTGGGAAATGCATGGCATATGCGTATTTTATTTGTGTGGTTCCATGAGGTGTGCTCATGGCATTATAGCATTATTATAGCATTAGAGAACAGGAGGTCAAATGAATATTACAATCACTCAAACCATCAGGAAAGGTGGCTCCTGCCCCCAGATCTAAACAAAGGATACAATAATCCATTTTAATGCGGAGGTCGGATCTGAAAAGCAAAGAATGATCAGCTAATGGAAGTTTAAAAAACCTTCTTTGCTTATGAAAAACAATATTATAATTACCTATATAGCAGGATTATGCCACCACTATAGTTACAGTGCAAGCAAAGGACAGGTTCATTTTCTCCACAAAAGAAAACAAATGTAATCACACTAAAAAAAGAGAGGGAAAAAACATTTCTTCCAATAAACACCAAGCACAATGAAATCAAACAATTAACATGGAAATGTGCTTAAATGAGTACTTTGGAATTACAAATGAAAAATGAGTATACTGCTCCTCTAAAAGTGAATGTGATTCCAACCAAATGAAAGTCTCATCTATCGTATCTGTCTGTGTATATATAATGTAGTGCCTCCAATGTATACTTGAAATCTTAAGAGCCCGACACACCATTTTTGAATAAAAGCCTACATTAGTTGAAACATGAGAGAATGAAAACACAACACAGAGTAGTACAATAAGGAGAGCGGTAGTAAAACATGCCGGTTGACCTTCTGTGATCAGCAGCATTCAAAGATCAGCAGAAGGGGCTATGGCCACTGAAACCCTTTAGATAGAAAGCCAATGAGTTCACTCCACTCAACGGCGCTTGCAATGTGGAGTCAGCGTCACATAGCGGAAAACACACTATTCATAGTGATAGCTTTAACAGTGCTGAATATACAGTACAGTCTTCCAGACAACGGGGCACGGGTCACATATTGTTCATCATACTGTCTCCAAATTAAC
The DNA here is from genome assembly GCF_027358695.1 of Spea bombifrons. Lineage (NCBI taxonomy): Eukaryota > Metazoa > Chordata > Amphibia > Anura > Pelobatidae > Spea > Spea bombifrons. The sequence continues at coordinate 114,074,509 of NC_071087.1, read as the reverse complement.
ATTGTACAAACAAACGAGCACTTCTATTCCAAGCTTAGCTGCCAAAACACTGAAATAAGTATGTCTAACTTTTGTTTTTACTAATATAGCTACACGGAAAATTAGGTTTTCATTTTACTTGTAGGTAATCAGCTATTGGTGAACTACAGATCCCAGGACATTTTAGCCAAAAAGCAGAAGAAGAAGCTAACACAACATTATGAGTTCAACAGCCTGGGGAGGAGCACACTGCATTCTGTCCACTCCTCGGCCACCTCCTCGCTGTACACTATGCACTAGGGTTTATTTATCTTCTTCTCGTCTTCCAATCCTTAAAGTCATTTTAATTTTTATTATTTACACACTACATTATCATGGGGTAGGCCACATAAGACAGACAAGAGACACAACATGCTGCAGAGTTTTTTGGACAGTAACTCTATGCCTACAGTTCAGCATAAAGAGATATGAGATATACACATAACACAGGGCAATAGGGAAATACGTGCGACCAGCAATGATACAAAATCTACAACTCCAAAAATGTTACCAACCAAGGGCTAGACGAATAGCAGTAGTCACTGGTGCTAAAGTCAATGCCGTTGGGGTTAAATACAATGTTGTTCCTACTTGTACTATCCATTCAAGATGGCTTGCAAACCTAAATCAGAACCCACTGACCTATATTCCCAATATCTCAGATTACAGGCTGGCAGTGAAAATGCGCTAGGGTCTCCACCATAACTGGAGCACCAAGTATGAAGCAAAAGGAGATCTTGTGTTCCCACGGACACTCACAAGGAAAAGGCTCACCTTGACATCGTACAGAAAGGCTATATAAAGCTAGTCCTCTATAATCTCATCATTCCAATAACTGGGTTCCATTACTTTGGTTAATATACTGGTTTTTGTTTATTAGTAAAATATCTATGGTTAGAAAGCAAACATGCATGTGGTATGTTTACGTCAATCGCGTTCCAGGGGACCAATAGAAAATGCTTTCTCTATGAAAACCCCTATGCATTCACAGCGAAAGATGCGGCTTAGCCTTCATCAGCCGGACTTTTCCAAGCATTGTGCTGTAACTGGGTTTTGATGTTCTACGTATTCCTTCTAGGGACTGAGTGTGGATTTCCAGGAAGAAGATCTGTGTACAGACAAAATTAGCTTTGTGTATTCTGTGTATTGCAAAATGTGGGACCTTGTAGCCACTGGTTTACAGGTTAGAATCATCCGTATGTAATATATAGCGTTACAGGGTATAAACAACTCACAGTCTTGGAGGGGACAATTAGGAAAGGCGAGAAGGCAGATACCACGTTTACCGCCACAATGATCACATTTTAATTATTGTAATTATGGGTCCCTAATAATTCCACAAGCCAAGAACCTCGAGTATACATTTCATCAGTTCTTTAAGCTATATTTTATAGTCAGTAGTGTGTTACCAAACAGGCTTTGAAGTAATCCCTGCCATCATAGGAAGTATCGCACTTTGCAGATGAGCCATATTTTTTACAATATATAGTACATTAAATATCAGAATCTGGAAAAAAATAAAGAAATTGAAATGTGTGACAGATCCTTGCATTAGTATAATGCAGAGCTTGACGAAGCCCTGGCATCTCGCTGCCATGGCAACTAGGAACTGCTTCTGGGCACCTAAGGTTTGACGTGATGGACATGTTCTGCGTAAAATAACTGTCAGTCAACAGTGCCTGCTATGGGTGAAGTTATGGCCAGTCATCACTAAACCGTACAATGAGAAATCCCAGGAGGCATTAATTAAATAAGGGGTATTATGGGAGGTTGGACACTTTGGCTCATTTTTTCGTTGGCTCCAAAGAAAAGTTGTCACAGCCTGATTTGCCATAACGAATAACACAAGACTCTGAGGAGACGCGGGTCGCTAAATATATAACACAGCCTGCTTTCTGACAAGCTGGTTATCTGCTCATCCAACGCTTAAGAAGCTTCTGTGAAACATATATGAAGAAAAGAATGTATCAAAGTCATCACATTGCATATGATTTTGAAATATGTTATATAAATAAGATCTGTGTGCGCATTCATTTTCATTCTACAATAATTTTAATATTAGAAATGGGTATTTTGCCCAAATAGCTTTCGGGTCCTCTAAGGATTCTTCTTCAGATTATAAGTACAAGAAAAAAAAAATTAGATGGTACCCTTTTAAAATATGGGTCCAACCCGGCTACCAAAAGTTCATGCCTCTTAATAATAGTAGACCAGAGTTTAAAGGGAATACACAATTACAAAGTTCCAGCATTACATTCACTTTAGAATGGAAGTGTAGCTCACATTTACAGTAAACTTACACAAAGCCCACTTATTGTAAAAGAAACTTTTTGATGATTTTAAATATCCAGAAAACATCTAGTCATAACCTTAAAAAGAAAAGTACATGAAATTACGAGCGCATTAAGGTGCAGAACGGCAGCCATGGGGAATAGGAGCATACAGCAGCGAACCTGCTGAAAGGTTAATGTGACGCATGACTAAGTATAGGTTTTAACTCATTTCATATTCCTAATTGGAAGAACTGATTACAACGTTCCTTGTTCACTGGTAACAGGTAGTGTGCACGGCTGTGATGTGCCTGCAGAGCACCTCATTTAAACAGAAAACCCATCATTTCTCTTCCCACACCTAAGTCAGAGAGCAAAAATAGAAACTGGAGAAAGGTGCGGTCTCTGAAACTTGCAGAGACATCAAGTTAATGATCCTCCTCGCCACAGCAGAAAATTGAGAAGCAGAAGCCTGGGCTGGACTTCTCCATACAGAAGAGGGAGTGGTGAGAATATGCATTTAGCGTGGAGGAAGGAAAAATAAAGCAAGGACATAGAGTTGGAGGCCCATTCACTAAACCAGGGGTTTGAGAGAGAGGTCAAAGTTTCCCCTCCTTCAACTGACAATGAAGTAGGAAGACCCAACTCTGGAGAGCCAAGCTCTTAAAGGCACAATATAGTGGCCCATACAGACCCGCCAACAAAAAATTAGCATAAAAGTACTTTAATATGCATTAATTAACCCCGCAAGCCAACTAGATGAAAGAGGCAAATGCACATATGCAGACCCAGCAGAATCTGTGGGGGATGACACAATACATTTCAATGGACCACTCAGCTATCACATCCATTAATGTGCATTTGATGGCAGCAGGGTCCCATTGACTACATATTACCCATGCGGAATTCACTGGGAGTGCCCCTTCTTAATAGAGTTACCCCATGGATGTGTGAGAAACATCATTAAAATCGATAAAGCTTTGAAAGCACAAGCTTCAATACTTGCAATGTATTAATACACACATTCACGACGCCAAAATACCACAGCTGGAGGTATGTACATACAGGTTACAGTATAGTACAATAAGGGAAGGACTGTAAGACGTTCAGTAGTCACACAAACATTAGGACCAGAGTACAATCTGTATGAACACGGTGGAAAGGGAGGTCCCTGCCCTCCAGAGCTTAAAGTAAGTTATCATGCACCTCATAGCTTTATCATCTGCTAAACGACATATCGCACCCCATAATAAACTTCTATGTAGAATAAACTAAGTATTTTTTGAACATAAGAGGCAGCTACAGAGAGATTCAGCTCATGGGGGTTATAAAGGCTAGCAAAAGGATCCATATCAGTTTCTGTGGAAGGCGGTCGGGGTCACTATGGCAATGTATAATTTGTTGAAACAAATGTCAGATGAATTAGTGGCTGTTGGGGACATCACGCCAATGACGACGAATATTCATGCTACATTTGTTTGTGAATTCCCTTGTGAATATGCTTGGCCCACAGGAAATACAGTAATAAAAATGAAGGGATTCTTAAATAGTCCACAAATATCAGCTCCAATTAGGACTTAATATTCCATGGAACCGTGATTTCAGCTTTTACCATCAGTCCTCCTGGAATGTTCTTTCATTACAAGCCCAGAGAAAAATAAATCAAAAGCATCATCAGAAAATCCTAACGTTTATGTATTGCTAAAATGTGGTGTTCCCGTTAAACTTTCAAAGCACTTCCAGTAACGAACATGGGCAGGGTAATCATGTTTTTTCCGTGTTTGCCGACTACGTTATGAATGTAAGATTAGTGCTACACATTCATCCGTGGAAGGTGTTCCCTGTGACTTAAGCGTTTACGTTTCCACTGTGTATATTTCCACCAGATTAGGCCAAGAGGTCTTTCGGAGGTGGTTTACATATAGATTCAAGTGGTAACTAGCTTGAAGGTCAGCAATGACATCAAGTAAACTGAGGGATGTCCAGAGGAATAACATATCGTTTTAGGGCAAACACACAATTTTCTGCACAGGAGACACACAAGTGAAGGTTATGCCTTGAAGATAAGATCACATCCCATAGTGCTACAGACCATGTAAATTAATTATTCAAACCATCAACCAGGCCACTTTGATTTTGGACATTCCTTCCATAAAAAAGCCTCTCGCATTGAAGGTAGATTCATTATACATATATATATTCTAATATGTTCTATATATTCTAATATGTTAGGACACGCGGTTGAGGCCACAATGAACTGAACTAGAATGTTTGATCACCTATAGACAGAGTACAGCAAATTAGTAGGACATGGTTACAAGTATGAACACAAAGTCGCAGTGGCACAAAGTTTGAAAAATCACCATAGCAACCAAAAGGAATGGTCCAATAAGCAAGAGCATGCCAGTGGTTCATATGGTCATTAGACTACTTTTCAAACTTTCTACCGCAGTGACTTCGTATTCATAACCCCTGGTGCTGCCTTGGATGATGCTTATAACCTCATAACCATATCTGGGAACTCTCTGGGTTTGACCCAGAGATTACAGAGTGAGCGCTGCTCCTCCGTTTCAACACCAGAATCCTCCGTCAGCAGGACCGCCCGCCGACGTCAGTGTGCAGTCCTGGACGCTTCCCGCAAGGGAAGGCTCCGGGTAGCCGGAGCCGAGAAGTTCCCAGGTATGATCATAACTAGAGCTGAAACAACGAATCGATAAAATCGATAATAATCGATAACGGAAATCATCGATAACGATTTCCGTTATCGATTAATCGAGTGATCAATTCGTCGTTGGAGCACTCGGCTCCTTTTACTTACCTCCGCGAGCGTTCCCCGCTTCTGCTACACGCTCTGCAGTCTCCGCCTTCTTTTAGCTACGTGACGGATGTGACGCGTTCCGGAGGTAAGTATTCTTCATGTCTATGTGCACGGATCGCACAGAGCCACTCGCACAGAGCGAATCGCTCTGTGCGAATGGAGCCACTCGCACAGAGCGGTTCGCTCTGTGCGAGTGGCTCCATTCGCACAGAGCGGTTCGCTCTGTGCGAGTGGCTCCATTCGCACAGAGCGGTTCGCTCTGTGCGAGTGGCTCCATTCGCACAGAGCGGTTCGCTCTGTGCGAGTGGCTCCATTCGCACAGAGCGGTTCGCTCTGTGCGAGTGGCTCCATTCGCACAGAGCGGTTCGTGAGTGTGGGTGCAGGGCAGAGTGGGGGTGGGGGTGCAGGGCAGAGTGGGGGTGGGGGTGCAGGGCAGAGTGGGGGTGGGGATGCAGGGTGTGAGTGTGGGTGCAGAGCAGAGTGGGAGACTGGGTGCAGGGCAGAGTGGGGGTGGGGATGCAGGGCAGGGTGTGAGTGTGGGTGCAGGGCAGAGTGGGTGCAGGGCAGAGTGTGAGTGTGGGGGCAGGGCAGAATGTGGGGGCAGGGCTGGGTGCAGGGCAGAGTTAGAGACTGGGTGCAGGGGCACAGTGCAAAGTGCTGGGTGCAAAGTGCCAGTGCTGGGTGCAAAGTGCCAGGGCTGGGTGCAAAGTGCTGGGTGCAAAGTGCCAGGGCTGGGTGCAAAGTGCAAAGTGCTGGTGCAAAGTGCTGAATGCTGGGTGCAAAGTGCTGGATGCAAAGTGCCAGGGCTGGGGCAAAGTGCTGGGTGCAAAGTGCTGGGTGCAAAGTGCCAGGGCTGGGTGCAAAGTGCTGGGTGCAAAGTGCTGGGTGCAAAGTGCAAAGTGCTGGGGCAAAGTTTCTTGAACAGTAATAGTCCACCTCTTTTCAGAATGTTTGGGGTTATTTTGTTTCATAAATATTGTGTTTGGGTTCTTGTACTTTGAAAATATTGTTTTTTATTACATCATAACAAAATAAGAATGTTAATGTAAATTTTAAGTTGTTTTTTAACATCCAGTTCATTAAATTCTTTTAAATAAACGAAAAATTTGCATATTGTTTTTTTTATCCGATTAATCGATTAATCGAAAAAATAATCGGCCGATTAATCGATTATTAAAATAATCGTTAGTTGCAGCCCTAATCATAACCTCCTCCTAACAGAGACTTTTGGCAGTATTCTAATCATGATTACTGTGAAACCAATCTTCCAAATGCTGTATTCCTGAAAGGGAGATTTGTCTTGCCTTAGGGTAAAGGAAGTTCTTTCACTATGGCCAGAAGCAGGTTTTCATACACAAAAGAAGTTCATTGCCCCTTCAGAACTATGAGCTGGTAGGGTTTATTTTCATTTCTTAAGTGCATTACGTTTATAGGAGTCCTTATTGTCCTTTAGGCAAATGAAACGACAGGATGTGAACACATCGTAGCGCTTCCTTCCTAACAAGGCATGAATATAGCAGCAGTTATTGTGTTTTGGTCTGTGGTTCTGCAACAATCCAGCGGTTTTCTTCTTAAGCGTGAAAAAAATAAAACGCAAAGGGAAACAACATAACTGCCAAACTCAGCCGTGTACAAATTCACACGGTCAAACGTTAAAGGGGCACACACGGAAAACATACGTGCTTGTACTAAACCAGACTCCCAACTACAGCTAAATCAAGATACTTCCACCAACAAGTACTGAGGTAGAGCAAGCTTCCAACGTGAGAGTGTGCAAAGCATCATTGTACGCATATTTATAATTTTAGTCATTTCAGTGTGAGAGCTCCATTCAAATTGCAAGAATCAATGTAAATAATGTTTTAGAACATACTATCAATAACAGGACACCACTTACTCAGTTTCGATAAGCTTGCCTCTAGGCAAACAGCTGCCCCGGCTGCTAGTCTTTCTGAAGCCACCTCTACAGCATTCTGAAACGCTTTCTTCTGGAGATATATTTTATTCAGCCAACAAAGAGATGTCACATAAGCTCTTGGGAACTCATATGTGCCTTATTCAGACAGATTGACAAACAACCTTACTGGGGTGTATTAACTAAAGCGGGAGCAGGCAGGACATGGCTTCAACACCTTTAATATATATTATGATAGGCCAGCGCTGTTATTCCAGCTTGAAGGGCTGAGCGTCTTTGTCAAGTTTAAAAGTCATACAACATCAAATGAGTCGTAAACGGAACCCACATGAACACCAGGGCACACGACAACTTTCTCTGCTCGGCCAAGAAGTCCCTTTATCCGTGGTTCAGCCATTCTGTAGCCAACGGGGACTGTTCTTACAGTATACGCGCATGCATCAATCACAGATTTACACAATGAAACATGTCCTTGGCTGAACAAATCCCTACAAAGCTACACAATGTAGCATTAATATCAAGAACAATAAGAATCTTGGCAGCTACGTAACCTTACTGGTATGCAGGTGTTTCTTTTGGGGAACCAGCCAAACCTTCCCCTATTTCCACAACACTTTAGCTTATTTACTTGCAAGGGGAGAACTGCAAGTTTTATAACGTCTACAAGTTATGCCAAGACGAAGTTCTAATAACGACATGTGGAACGTTTAAAGTTTCACTTGTATAAACCACCCAAAACTTAACAGCACTCCCTCAATATCCTCAAAACATTCCAATGCCACCTAGAACAAAAAGACAGGACACGTTTATATTATTGGCTTAAAAAAAATCGTAAAAAATCTCTTTAAAACAGAAAAAATATTACATTTTTGTAGGAAAGAGGATTAAAGTGGCTAAAAGATCATTTGGTAAATAAGGCAAGAAAGGAATTACAACGTAGTAAAATATCTTGTAAATTCAATGGTATAAATGGTGTTAATCACAAAATTACATAATTTTCCTCCATTAAAAGCATTCTAAAAGGAGCTCCCCGTTATTACTTTATGCATTTTTTTTTCACAATTAAAATTTAGTTTAACCCTATTTACATTTAGTTCATACAAGAACTTCTAAAATTTTATCTGGGACATTTTTTCCCTCACATGAACTGCTGTATCAGCCATTTTTTAGCCACCTATCTATAAAGTACACTCGAGGCTTATGTTGGTTTGTTATACTTCGCTACCCAAAGCACAGAGTGCACAGTTATTAACAATATTCATAATAAAAAGTATCTCAAACAGAGCACCTACTTCTAATTTATGATACATTATGGAAGAAATATGGCCAATTTAGAAAAAAATGAAGAAATTATTTGAGGGGAAGGTAAAAGTCACAACTGAATGGCGGCTCTGTCCCACCTGCAGAAACTGCAGCTTTCAGCATACAAACACACAACATATTTGCTTTTTTGTTGTTGTTGGGGGGGTTATACAAACCAAACACAATTATATATAGATATATATATATATAGATAGATATATATATATATCTATATATATATATATATATATATATATATATACACATACACACACACACACACAGCACCTGCTTAGTTTTTACAATTCTTAACTGTTACTAGTGGGGGTTTTTTGTTTTCTTTTTTTATGAGGCTGTGTAGGCTGTAGGATCTGTCACGCGTAAGACAGATGGTCTTGTGCAAGTGCAATTTCCATACCACAAAGCAGCAGTTACAACACACAAGAAACCTGTAGCTTGAGCAAAAAGGCACAGCCCATCAAACGTCTGCTGTCCTCTGCTATATACTTATCACCGATGCTCCCTGCAAAAATCGAGTGGGAAAAAACAAAAGCTGGAATGAAAGTTATCCCACGGAGAAGCACACTGGACTATGAGGGCCAGTTTATAGTTAAAAGGTTAAGAACTGCCATAAGCCAACAGAGGACAGCCTAAGGGCCCAATTACCAGGCAATTTTATCACTTCACATGATTATTAGACGTTCCTAGACAAGAATACGAGACTATCATGCCCCACAGGGATGTAACATGAAATGGATAACCACCAGGGGTATGCACATTTTTTTTGTCACTTTGGTAGCGCACGCTATGGAGGTTGTCCGCTGACCATAACTGCAGTAAAACATACAGTATATCCGACCTCATTGAAAATTACCTTGGCACCGGTAAAATATTCACAATACGAGTGTTTCAGTGAACCATAAGAGCTGTGAAGGAATTCCAAACCATTCATGTACAAACAGGCACAACCTCAGCAGCCGTCTAATATTCTGGCGAAGAAGCGACAGGTAAAACAAAATGTTATTTTTAAAACCCACCAACAGTCTTATTAGAAGCCTAATCAGACAGAGTATATCCTTTATATGAAATAACTTAATCGCTATAATGAACTAATCTAGTTCTATTAAAAGCACAGCCTAAATTGAGCAGCTCCAGCCAAAAAAAAAATGTAATTATCCTGCAGGGAATCTCATTCGTTCAATCTGACCTACATAGCTTTGAATCACTTAGGTATTTTAAAGTTATTTTCATTCGAAACGGCCCGGTGGTATGTCAGTTAGAGCAGGAAGAAGCTAATCAATGTGAAACTTCTGAAAGTGCAACCAAGGTGAACAGACAAAGACCTCTCTCTGTCAAGAGAACTGAAGAGCCACCGCTGGAAGTAAGGATTGTGAATAGAGCTACAGAGGAAGAGTGACAAGGTATTGTCCCTGGAGATCCACCACAACTATGATCAGTCAACAGAAGACCATAATTAGATTACAGCGAGAACGGAAAACGCCTACACTCATCAAGTTATTTCATTCTGGGAATCTGAAATCGTCCAAGATAATAAAAAAAAAAAACAACATATACCTTGGATTCTTTAGCTAGCTTTGCATATTAGCATATGTCACACTTTGCCATTACCCCCAAAAATAAATTATTGCTGACCACAGACCATTTTTGTGCCTTTCGCACCAACATAGATATTCTTTCCACAGGAATGCAGTTTTGGTGCATGAAAAGCCGGCGAAAGAGGACCAAATGCAAATTGTGTTTACAGCTGCTCAGTGTCGTCCGTTACAATTTCATAGCTATGCAAACTCAACCAACAGAAAAAACAAATGAGACCTTCCAGAAACCTTGATCTACGAATGCATTACAATGAAACCACAACGAGCCCCAGTGTTATAGTAAACTGTTAAAATAATTGGACAAAACAACGTTATCTGTACCCCATAATAAAACATTTACACCCATTTTATGACATAGTGGAGTTCATATGGGACGTTCCAGGCATCACCATTTGTTGTTGCCTGAGGTTTACCCTTTTATACTGGGTGTTATGTAAGTGCTGCAAAGAGTTAACCTATCATCCACCTACCAAGGACCAGGAGAAGAGCTTTTTAGTTCCTTAAAAAAGGTCACTTAACCACAGTTACGTTTTATGGAAACTCCTAATAAAATACTTGAGCAACTTCCAACACACTTCTATATATTATTGGCCTTTGATATTCGGATCTCTGTGATGCATACACTTGGCTTCACTTAAAGATCAGAGAATAAAACGCTGTGTGTAAAAAGACACCTGTGTAGCAACTCGACTTTCCACCACTTAAGAGGATAATAAGGTATATAGGGGACATGTGTTATGAAACCTGATGCCCTCCCTCACACTCCTAGCCTGGCCAGACTATTAAAGGGCAAGCGTCTGGTTCCTTAGTGTTCTCTTCTAACAATACAACCAGTCAACAGAAGAGGCTAAAACAGTGCTATAATGGGGCATTCACATAATAGGGTATTTTGACTTGAAACTGGAACAAAAAGAGGAGAGCAAATTGAAAAGAACCTGAAACTGCCACAAAAAAAACGAACACATATCATGTACTTAGAGGTAACAACTGCTGCAACACTGAAAAGCAAGCAAGCCCTCGAAATGCTCAGTTATCAACATTATGTCTCTTGGAAAACCCTACTGTGTTCCACAAGTAAACATGAGAAGTCATCTATCAAAAAGCTCTGAAACTAACTGCTATGTTGTCAGGGTTGGCTCTCTCCCGCAAAAAAAAAAATAAAATAATATACATATTATATATATACACACATACACACACACACACACACTAGTATGATATTGGCTCCACGTTATCAGCCAAGCTTTTCTTCTAGCAAAGAGACGGTCAATGTACCAGAGTATTAGGAGGTTATTTCATGTTTCATGTATATCTTAATAACTGCAATGTTTTTAATAAAAATGATTGATATGTTGTGTTTGTTATATTACTTTTAAAAATATTGGGACTGAATGGGAAACTCAGTGTTATTTCATTGTCATTTTCTGTAGGTGTCACATTTATATTGTAATAAATAATATATCGCCAATAGGGTACCTAGCATTGTGTGCAAAGTTGTTTTTTTGTTACTTTAAGCAAAAGACGACAATTTCTGTAAACTTTTGCATGGGTGTCCCCGAGTTCCCATTTTCCCCAGGGTGATTTGCCTGTCGTAAATCATATGTTTGTTACAATTTCCTCTCTGGACTTCCGGCACGGTGGCACAAGCCTGGGCTTATGTCAGGGGGAGCATTTGTGGAGTCGGAATACTGTTACAAATAAAGATTCAGGCCATACAAGTCTTGCATAAGGACATTTCATGCCACTTGAAGAAATATTTATAATGTTGGACACTTGGGCAATCTCTAAGAGGTTTCCAAGCCACGAGACCTAGATTCTCAAATAGCAGAGCATTACACACACACATTATATAAACACATTAAAATATATATCTTAAATCCATAGGACAATAACTGGAGGATAGTTACTGTCCTATGAGGAACGATGGCGAGAGTTGATAAAATACAAGTCAACTGGTCTTAGACCTTTGCGAGCCCTTTTGATGCGTTTCAGGGCAGTAAAATAATTCACAAATATTCTAATTTATTAAAAGCACACAACACCCACCAACAGCTAACTAAATATTTGTCTCATCTACAGGCTATGAGTGCCCGTCCATGGGATATAGTTAGGTGTCTGGCAAGCTCATCAATCATACGCCAGCAGTTCAACTTGGATACTCACAGGTGAGCAGCAGCCACTGAACCACTTTTCATTACTTCTACTTTGAAATCAATTTTCTATTTTGTAGGCTAACAAAAATCACTTATGCCTTAAATACACAAGAACACATATAAAAGAGCAAAGCCATGACAGAAATAACCCAGAGGGTGCCAGATGGAAACTCCATCAGACTGAAGAGTAAGAGAGAGATTGATTACTAATGTTTAATATATTGGGGGGGGGTAAGAACTTAGTACCTTGCTTCAGTATCAAGTGGGTCTAAAAATCAAGCTCCTTTAAAAAGGGCTTTCTTTTTGTTTCCATGGCAACTGTGCTTTATTGAGCTTTATAGGCAAGGTTTACTAATTGATTGGGTGTCACATATGCATTTAGTACACCCCATCATTCTAGTATTTCTTACTGGAACCATGACCAGAGAATCTCAGAATTATAGGCCGTGAGGCAATTTGTTGGCTTTGCATTTGTTAATTTCTTCCTTTAGCAAGAAGCTCTCCTGTTAATGGTTTGTTTACATGTATACAAGCGAATGAATAATAGACCACTACTGGGCACGCACAGGTTCGGTATTTCTCACTTGGCATTACAGTCCAATTCCCAGCTGCTAAAATTACATCTTAGTCACCTATATCAAGGCACATTTTATTGGTAAAACACACAGAACTGAGAAACACCACAATATACATATTTATGAAGAACCACAAGATTGTTGTTTTTAACTTGCTGAAAAATTTACTTACAAATTGACGGTATTAACACGATGCCACTGAGAACACCTCTAACTACGCTGCCTCCTTTATGACCCACAGCATCTGTCAAAAACGCTGATCTTGCCGACTCACAGGCCTCTCATTATAGCCGAGCGCGGACGAAGGAACAAAGGCAAGCGGCGTGGCACAGAGGGAGAACCACGCAGCATTTTACCTAGAAGTTTACAAGCTCATAAATCTGAATCACAAGCAGCAGTTAATATGATGAGCAGTACTGTTACTAGGGAGTCGGAGGAAAAAAAAATAACCTGGGGGTATTAACTTAAGCAAAAGATAAAGTGCAGCGCTCAGTTTGTAACAATTCTATATTAATAGTGTTATGCAATACTTGAACATGTCCGTCCTTACAAAATAACACCCATCGTGCATAAAAAAAAAAAAAAAAAAAAAAAAAAAAAAAAAAAAAACAACAAAAAAAAAAAAAACAGGTATACTTAGATTCAAATCACATGTGATGTCTTCTATGAGACTCTCAGCAGGTTCACATGAAAAACAAAAGAAACATATAGATAATAGTATAATATTGTTTATACAAAAGATATTAACCCTCCTATAAGATTGGTACTCACAATCTTTTGAGCAACCAAGTTTGCTCAAACTATAGGGCGTCTGTGTAGGAATATCATAGGATCCAATAGTTTCTGGAAAACAGCAGCTTGTGGTGTTCCACTCAATGTTGTTGTTCCTCAATGAGTATCAGCTCAAGATATACAGGAGGTCAAAATGAAGAGGAGGATTTGAAAGTAAAAATAGCAATTTATTAGTAGTAAAATCTAAAAAACTATATGCTTGCAACAAGCAAACAAAGTTCCATGCTTTGCCTGTGTAGTTTATGCTACTTCCAGGTGGGCGTGTCGCCAATTTGCATAACGCGTTTCACCCAATCAGGCTTCCTCAGATGCATACCAGTCCCTCCTCTTCATTATCCTTATATGCTCTGCTGCATTAGATCTGCCAGGTGGAATCCCTTTAAGTGCAGCTGATGTTTAAATCCAATATTATTAGAATGCATTATGTATAAAAGTTTGTCCATATTTAGCACTCATATTAAAGTGTCCATGAAAATAACTGTAACAATGTCCATATTGCACAAAGAGAATGATTTAAAAACACACTTAACTATAAAACATTTTAATCATAATAAGTTAAAAATTGGCTCAGAGACCTATCAAACCCATCCGTATGGGGCATGTAGTGTTTCTCACATATTAGTAGAATATTTATAAAAATCATGTATAAATACCCATATAAACAGATATACATTACATAATTTAAAACATATAAAAGCATATATAAGAAATAGGTATCTAAAATCACATATACATATATATTAATAATAATAAATTAGTTTCATATTATATGAGGGAATAATTAATCTAAAAAATTAAATAGATCAAAATCCTGATTCAATCCCATAGGATGTAGTGTTTTCAATAAATAGACCCACTTCATCTCAATCTGACCAACTTTTTTAATAAAATTTCCTCCTCTCCAATTTCTCTGGACTACCTGTATACCTATGTATTTAAGGTGCTTAGGGTCACTGTTGTGACATTCTTTAAAGTGTAGAGGTACAATTCTAACTAGTAAGGAATACAATTTCTTGAATACAACCTATCCGCGGACACCTACTTTTTACACACTCCCTAAAATTCATAAAGATTTACAGAATCCTCCCGGACGACCAATAGTTTCTGGGATTGGATCGATTTCTGCAAATTTGTCTAAATATGTTGATGAGTTTTTACAACCTATGGTGAAAAAAACAAGATCTTATCTAAAAGACACAACAAGTTTGCTACAACAATTGGAAGGGATCCAATGGAAGGACAGTTATCTTTTAGTTACGTGTGATGTATCTTCATTATACACGATAATTCAACATGAAAAGGGCTGTGAAGCTATAGGATATTTTTTGAATAGAGAAGAAAACATACCTAAAATACAGGGTGATTTTATAATAAGAGCCATCCAGTGGATTTTACAAAATAATTACTTTTTCTTTAATGACCAATTCTATTTACAACAACGAGGAACGGCGATGGGCACTCGTTTTGCTCCCAGCTATGCCAATCTATTCATGGCATATTGGGAAGAGACGTTTGTCTATTCTTCCCATAGCTGGGGGCAAAATTTGATTGCCTATCGTCGTTACATAGATGATCTGTTTTTTATTTGGGATGGTCCAGCGGAAGGATTGTATTCGTTTTTGGAGCATCTTAATACTAATCAGTGGGGGATCAATTTAACCTCAGAACATAGCAAACAACAAATTTCATATCTGGATCTTTTAATATATATTGAACAATCAAAATTATGCACAAAAACTTTCTTTAAAGTAGTGGACACAAACAGTTATATCCTCTATAATAGTGGACACTATAGTCCATGGCTGAATAACATCCCTAAGGGACAGTTCATGCGCATAAAACGTAACTGTTCAAATAATTCTATATACCAACAACAAATTAATAAGGTTAACGATGAATTTATACAAAAAGGTTATCCAGAATCAATATTACAAAAAGCTATGAGAGAGACCGAGATGGTAGAACGGACACATTTATTAACATCCAAAAAAAGGGACGTTCAAGAAAATACGATACCTTTAATTTTCAATTATGATAAATGCCATCACGAGTTAAAAAAAATTGTCAAACGTCATTGGTCTATACTTTTAAAGGATGATGACCTGAAACACATCCTCCCTGAAACCCCTAAAGTGATTTATAGGGGGGCTCCAAATTTGAGTTTAAGTTTAACTTCTAGTTTTATTAAATCTCAACATAAGGTTAATGGATTTATACATAATAATACAGGGTTTTATAAATGTGGACAATGCACCTCATGCCAAGGGATAAACTGTATGAACAGGTCAGCAATTAAAGTGTTCAAGAGCTGTAGAACAGGTAAACAATATAACATAAAAAATGTAATAACATGCCATACTAAAAATGTTATTTATTTATTGGAATGTCCATGTGGACTCCAATATGTTGGAAGAACGGTGAGACCACTCCATAAAAGAATCGATGAACATGTCAGAGCAATAAGGGGGGCTCAAACAAATCACACT
The DNA here is from genome assembly GCF_027358695.1 of Spea bombifrons. NCBI lineage: Eukaryota > Metazoa > Chordata > Amphibia > Anura > Pelobatidae > Spea > Spea bombifrons. Next base: position 114,058,564 of record NC_071087.1, on the reverse strand, counting down.
GTACCTCTACACTTTAAAGAATGTCACAACAGTGACCCTAAGCACCTTAAATACATAGGTATACAGGTAGTCCAGAGAAATTGGAGAGGAGGAAATTTTATTAAAAAAGTTGGTCAGATTGAGATGAAGTGGGTCTATTTATTGAAAACACTACATCCTATGGGATTGAATCAGGATTTTGATCTATTTAATTTTTTAGATTAATTATTCCCTCATATAATATGAAACTAATTTATTATTATTAATATATATGTATATGTGATTTTAGATACCTATTTCTTATATATGCTTTTATATGTTTTAAATTATGTAATGTATATCTGTTTATATGGGTATTTATACATGATTTTTATAAATATTCTACTAATATGTGAGAAACACTACATGCCCCATACGGATGGGTTTGATAGGTCTCTGAGCCAATTTTTAACTTATTATGATTAAAATGTTTTATAGTTAAGTGTGTTTTTAAATCATTCTCTTTGTGCAATATGGACATTGTTACAGTTATTTTCATGGACACTTTAATATGAGTGCTAAATATGGACAAACTTTTATACATAATGCATTCTAATAATATTGGATTTAAACATCAGCTGCACTTAAAGGGATTCCACCTGGCAGATCTAATGCAGCAGAGCATATAAGGATAATGAAGAGGAGGGACTGGTATGCATCTGAGGAAGCCTGATTGGGTGAAACGCGTTATGCAAATTGGCGACACGCCCACCTGGAAGTAGCATAAACTACACAGGCAAAGCATGGAACTTTGTTTGCTTGTTGCAAGCATATAGTTTTTTAGATTTTACTACTAATAAATTGCTATTTTTACTTTCAAATCCTCCTCTTCATTTTGACCTCCTGTATATCTTGAGCTGATACTCATTGAGGAACAACAACATTGAGTGGAACACCACAAGCTGCTGTTTTCCAGAAACTATTGGATCCTATGATATTCCTACACAGACGCCCTATAGTTTGAGCAAACTTGGTTGCTCAAAAGATTGTGAGTACCAATCTTATAGGAGGGTTAATATCTTTTGTATAAACAATATTATACTATTATCTATATGTTTCTTTTGTTTTTCATGTGAACCTGCTGAGAGTCTCATAGAAGACATCACATGTGATTTGAATCTAAGTATACCTGTTTTTTTTTTTTTTTTGTTGGTTTTTTTTTTTTTTTTTTTTTTTTTTTTTTTTTTTTTTTTTTTTTTATGCACGATGGGTGTTATTTTGTAAGGACGGACATGTTCAAGTATTGCATAACACTATTAATATAGAATTGTTACAAACTGAGCGCTGCACTTTATCTTTTGCTTGTTTTATTGTCACGTAGGGGTTAAGTGTCAAGTGCTGGCAGCTATTTGTGCTCACTTTATATATCAAGATATTTATTAGAAGCGCCGTTATTCACTTTATTTTTGTACATCTTTGGGTATTAACTTAGACAACCTTACATTTACTTAGTAAAAACAATCCCCCCCCCAAAGAAAGATCCTGGGAGGTACAATGAAGTTACTATGACATACAATGTTAAGGATCCCAGACAGCCTGAGGAACCGTATAGGGGTAGATGTAGAGAGTACCTTCGTAGGCTACATCATATGGGGAAATTAGATAAAATACATAGATACCATCAAAACCCGTGAACTCTGCCCACTTCCCCCTATGTGCCAAAGATAAGGATGCCGAAACTGTAGTTTACATTATTTTCGCAATTCCTTTACTGTAAAAGTCAACATCGATCATTTTCACGTACAGATCTGAGTGGTCTCATTTATACAATACAGCACAGCTGTCTTCAGAAGGAAAAGAAGAGGGGACCCGCCCCGGATAACACATCGTTAATACGAGGATATATATCTTGTAGGAGACACTGACCAACGTCGTCCTTTCATAATGCATAGTAAATACGGTCTGGGGAGTTTAAGTGTGGAATTCACCTGCAAACGCACCGTTGATTGATAATTAAGAAGGACTGTAGGTCTCCTGGCTTGATGAGCTGCAACCCTTCCTAACAGTGTGTTAAAGTCTTAGCTAATTGCACAGAGCTCTGTGGCCATTTCCCATAGGCTGTTTATAACGGCAATTAAATGCAGGTCTCCAAGTAGCTCGCTGAGTGCATTGACATCACAGGCAGGGCCCCTCGAGGATTCCTCTCCCTTCTGCAATCTTTTATTTAATAATCTGAGAAGTAACTCTGTCCTGTTGACAACAGCAAATAAACCATCGACTTATACAATTAACTCTTTGAGTACTCCAAGGACAAGTGCTAAGGCACTTTCTACACTAGAAAACTTTATTTTCTCTCTCTCTCTCCCTCCCTCCCTCTTTTTATCCTTACGTCACTCGTCTTCAAAGATTGTGCATTACAATTGAAGGGCGCATGTGCAGGCCAGCAAGCAGCGTTTAAACGGATTGAAAACACCTCTTTAAAGCCAAATCTACAAAGAAAGTAACTGCATTATGGTGGCACACAGGACAGGTGCGAGCTCCTCTCTTTAACATCACCACAAATGCAATTACAGGCAGGGAGACTTGTATAAGAATTCCTGTAGCTGCGAATGAATGTTCATTCACATCTGTAGATTTGTTAAAGCACAAAGTAGTTAAAATATTCAAGGTGGCGTATTTCTCATTCTTTCCATTATTAAAACACAAAAAAATTACTTCTGCTGGTATCATTTGGCAGATGTATTTCTGTCGGTACTTCTGCTTTCTGACTTCTTGTTTGAGGTGAGGCAAAAGGAGGTCTACTCATTAAAAAAGGACACTAAACATTTTCTCCTTTAATGGGGGGATTTATCAGACCATGCCCCCCCCCCATATGCATTTGCTCAATTTCCCGTCAATCTCTGGCGAGATTCCCTGCATGTATTCACAAGAAAATCCAACACCGCCAGTCCAATTCCCTGCTTTAAGCAGCCAACACTGGCACAGCAACCATACAGGAGGGGGGCAGTGTGCTGCAGGACTGGAGCTGCAGTTTCTCATGAAAGTATTTTTTCTTTCAGTAAATTAATGCATATTAAAGTACAGAAGGACTGACACATGAACTCTGATATCACTATGCATTGTAAAATATCACTAGTGAGCATCCCCAGCAAAAAGGACCAAACTAGCTGTATATAATCCATTCTGCTTTCAGGAAGCTGAAATATTTAAAGCTCCTGGGTTAGCTAAAAATAAACATAAATTTCACTGTTCCTAGTGGTAAGTAATTTTTCTGCCAAAAACATACATATCAGCCATGTTGAAGGAGAAAATATCTACAGTGATTCACTTTACTGTGTGCTGGACATAAGCACCATCCATCAAGGAAATAAATGCATTTATTTGACATTAATAAGACATTGTCGGCCGAAAAAAAAAAAACTTATTTACATGCTCTGTGTCTCCTACCGTATATGAATTATTTGTTGACAGTTTTCTTGACAAACAATTATTCCTTATACAATCATGCAACTTTCATAACAGGAATTAATGAACTTTTTGTGTAATTGTGCATTGTTTTATCAAGATAACATACAGTCTTACTTCTCCACTTTGAACCACATCGCTCACAATAGCCTATCATTTGTAATGTAATCCAAGCCTTTTAGCATATCGTAAAGTTACCATTAAAATCATACTGGAATACAATTTTCCTTCATAGCCTATGACAAAGCTTAAAATATATAAACCATAAGTGCGGGATCTACACAGTTACAGATATTAGGAGACACACACACTGAATCTCCCTACCAATATGTAAACAGAGAGCTATTTCCATAGGGTATAAAATGAGTGTGGTTAACCAATCTGCCCAGGGCCATTAGAAAGTATGAGATCATACCAGGAAGAGATGCAAGGATATGCTGAAAATGTTCTGTACCACGACATTATGATAATATGATACAACAGTCAGAGTAATCAAAGAAACACAGAATTTGAGAGCAGATAAGAATAATTCGGCTCATGTAGTCTACCTATTTCTGGTAGGGTAATTTTGCCTTCCTTTGAGCCATTTTAACCCCTTAAGGACAATGGGCAGTCCCTAAACCCATTGAAAACAATGCATTTTGTGCCCGTACATGTACGGGCTTTGTCATTAAGGGGTTAAGAAACTGATCTGCTCACATTCTCACCGTTTTCATTTCACGGGAACAGTAGAATCTACTCCATATCAACCTGTTCTTTGCAATTTCCAACAACGTTGATGGGACTGCACCCCAAGTGACCACCTTTTCTGAAGGATCAGCACAAAACCCAGCATTATGAATCTGCTAACAGAATAAAAACAACCCGCCTAAACAATGCAATCAAAAAGTATAATCTTACAATATTCTAATGGTATGACATGTCAAAATATATGCATCCAAGTTTACAAACAAGAGGCTAAATGAACAATCTATTGTCTCTAGAATCCCCCAGATCTCAATTCAATATAACATTAGTGGTTTGAGCAATGGAACACCCTTAACAAAAGAAAACAAGAAGAGAAGAGAGTTTCTCCCGGGGGAAATGGTCACAAATCCCTGAACAGATGTGACACAACCTTATTAAACATTAGGAATAGAACAAAACAGGGCCAAATAGATTATACATTATACAAAATAAACAGATTGTTTAATGATTTCATGTAAGGCGGAATGGGGCCTAGGAACGTGTATCCGGCATACAGACATGTTTTGTGGCCTTCTATTGCCTACACACTATAGAATACATCCTTTAGCACAGGGCGCCTGGTGGTACCAATGAGCAACATCACTTCCCGGAGTAGATTCCACGGCCCCACTGGATCCTTTGCCACAGTGCAGGCCAACTAGCTAGATAACGAGAATTGCAACTCCAAGCCAAAACGGCCAACCGGCTATCTATGAACAAAAGAATAGTTTTGCATACCTATGAATTAAATGTATTCTTCAACCATATGTTACTTTAGTTACACAATGTCAATTAAGCTAAACATATCACAATAGTACATCAGCGGTTGTGATGCTGTCCCCGGTATTTGCTCCCTTGTTTCTCGTTGCTAGCCAGCCCTGTTATTGTCAGGCCTGGTTTCCATAGCTGTCAAAGTACACATCTCCACCTACTGATTTAAGTAGGATAAGTGAAGGAGTTTTCCCAGGCACAGGACAGAACTTATCAAAAACATAAAGATGTCACTGCGATGGGGAAAATGACATCAGCTGAAGACAGGAAACCTGAAGCACTTTATACGACCTGTCCAAGCAGGTTAATAAACATATCACACAAAGCAAACTTCTTTCCTATAAGAGCAGCTCCCAAAAAAAGACAATTAGTCCTCATCCGGACTTGGCACCATCTAGAAACGGCCAAATCTAGCGTCCCTTATGGCAAGGAAACACACTAGCGGTCAGTAAAGGTCTTCATCTTCTGTCAAATTAATTTAGTTGAGACAAGCTTGCAAATACAGCCTCATCATGCATGTTGATGTGAGCACAATGTACGCTGATAGATAACTGCCAGCTGCTGTGACCATCAAACCAAGGATGCTCAGCCAGCCATAACGCTGCCTAAACATCACGATCGCAAACATTTTTCCATTTTTATACCCTTTCAGGGCGCCGCAGATCTACAAGTGCTTACTAGCACCGATATTTCACGCTCCTTTAATAAGGATTTCAACCAATCTGTCTGTTAATACTTTGTAGCATGTATTACTAACACCCACCACAAACCACTCATGACTGAATCCAGCTGCCGGTTAGACACTTGACTTAAAAACACACAGAATTAGAACCGGGGAGAGGAAATTAGGTACCTGCTGGCAGTCATAAGGAGACGATCACGAGTTACATAAAAATGTAAAATGTCAAAAACCAAACAAAAAAGGAACGCTGCAGTGCTGTTTGATAGCACAACATACACGTATGATTTTTTTAATTATTATTATTATTTTGCTGTGTAAGGGTGGGCGAGGAGAAGGGAGAAGATACAGATTAAATACGGGTGGCCTTGCCACACTTCGACACACCAAATCTGATGCAGACTCTGTACCGAAGCCAGATAATCAAGTTTCAAACCGTTAAGGAGTCGGGCCAAATGTTTGTCTTTTCAGTTTTACTACGAGTCCAACAAATGAGAAGTGCAAGATAATATCGTCCGAGAAAAGCCAACAAGAAAACGGGATGGTGCTGATCTCGAGATGGAATAAGAAGTCTCAGAGCTTAGGTAGGGAACCCATTGAAGCCTCCCTAAGAATGTCATTTCTGATATCCATTTTCGATACAGGTAACCACAGCCAGCAAGCACTTCCCAATAATGTCCCTACGAAAAGAATATATTTGCTCAACAGGGACGGCTCTACCACAGCGAGGAACTACAAAGCACTTACGGCCACCACACAATAAAATACCACCTCTAATAGCAGGGGAAACCTTTTGGGTACGTTCACACCGTGAGAGTGTTTGCGGCAACACTACTATGACGACAGGTCTCACTGAAGAGAAGAACGCCGCTGTGTGTCATGAGGGCCTATTCACAGGCGACACTGTCATTCTCTTCGCACGTTACTGTAGATATTCATACACGTGATCATGATGTGCTTGGGGACGTTACCTGCAGACACCACAGGGCTACATTAATTGATCTCACAGAAAAAAAAAATATTCAAGAAAGGTATGCACAGCTTATCATTATCATAATGATGCAAGTATAGCTATTGGGATAACCATAACAGGAATTAAAACCCCAAGTGTTAGCTTTAAAAGAACTGTTTTGAATCAGGGCCAGCTAGTTTATTAGAAACTATATCTATGCATATCAAGAAGAATACACATTTTGTTGTACAGCACAAGATGGTGCCAGAATATGTGCATAAGGAAGAAGCCTCAAGGTGCACCGATGCAAACCAGAATATTTGATGGCTCACATAAGAAAAACACACGAATGTTTCATGCCTATGAGCCCCATTACCAATGCAAATAGTGGACACATCCAATGGGCCTCGATAAAAAAGGTTAATACAACAGAGACTGATTAAAAAGGATAATACAGTAACAATGAAACTTACTCTACAGTCTAACCATACGCCTATGTGTACATATTTCTAACGACAAAAATTTCCCACTGTCTATTAGTTTCTGATTCGTACTTAAATATTTTTAAACAAACCCTTAATATTTTTTGATCAATTTTTGTTTATCTGATAAGGGTTTTTTTTCTCTTAAAATTCGATACATTTCAACAGAACTAAAGCATTTTCATTTACTCGACAAATATTTTCATGCACAGAAATTTTGGGTCTTGTCGAAGTGTCAACATTTCTGCAACAAAGGCTGATCAGTATGTGCTCATCACTACCACACACGCGGTTGGCATGAAATTTCTCCACGCACGCCGTTTTCACTCTGGTGTTTGTGGAGCATGGCAGGATATTTGCTGAAAACCTTGGGGGAGAAACGTTAGTACCTATCTTGAACCATACAAACTGGTGATGGGCCATCTCCACTGTGTTCGGGCTAGGGACCAAGATCAACAGTATTATTGACATTACTCTTTCAAGACATTGAGACTCAAAGTGGAGTGCCTTACCTAGGCTCAGGTAGCACTATCTTCTTACTGGCCCTGGCTGCCGGCGTAGACTTGCTTTTCTCCATCGCCATAAGGTAGCTGACATCGGCCAACACCGCTTCGAGGTCCGCCATGTTTGAAAAGGTCTTAAGCCAAAACAGGCCAAAAATATACCTTACAATGAAAAGGGGGACAAAATGCAGCCAAAATACCCCCTCCTGTCACGCAGCAGCACAAGCTAAGAAATAGACAAAAAAATACAGTATTCGCCAATAAATTAATACGAAAATAAAATATTTTCCAAATTAAAAAAAAAAAAGCACTGAAATCCTATTATAGCATAGGACAGTCCAGATAAGCACTATTCACTTGAATGTGTGCGTACGTATATTAATATTTGGTACAGGTGAAGCCCATTAGCAAAAGAAATCTATAGGTTGGAGGTCGGTGAAGGGTGTGTGCCAAAATTTTGGGTTCCTTGCAGTTTCTTGATAGGATTCCACAATATATACATAAAAAACGGGGAGAAAAATGACAATCCCTCCTGAATGGGGCCTCTCTTCATGAAAGAATGTTCTTGAAGGAGAGAGGAGCTGCAATAATGATAATAATCAGAATCATCCAACCTATTTCAATGAGAAATCACAGTGTCAATTCTGGATGAGCTAAAATCCAAATGTAAGAACTCCCAGCGTGTGACCCGATCAGCATTTCATTCTGAGATATGTATTATTTCTGTAGAGACTCTCCAGTCTGGGATGTGTTGGATTCAATGCCTTTAAGACTTTTTTTTTTGTGTATGTGTGTGTGTTGCTATTGCCAAGAGCTCTGGATCCCTGCAAGGGCTGGATATGGCATTGCAAAGGGAGAAGAGATCAGGCAGCTTTGCATATAAAATGCCTCTCGGTTCCTCTCCCCAACATGTTGCAGATCTTATGGACACATCCAAGCCTTTCCTGTCCCCACCGTGCTTCAGTCCACAGAAAGAAAAAAAAAAAGAAAGCCTATGTATTTCTGCAGCTCAGCGTGTTCTAAACCCCGGTGAAAATGGCTTCCAGACAGAGATCACCCTACATGCATGTGTGGAAAGCACTGATTTAATCACAATGAGAAGAAAAAAAAACACACACAGCACAATATAGGCAAGAATAAAAGAGTCCACATAAAAACAGATGTGCTTCCTCAGAGCCTTCTCCTCCAAAATCCACGTGAAAGCATTGCTCGCCTGTGTCTAATTCTACTCAGGAGAAAAGAGGCGGGTTTATTCCACAGCCCACGAAAAAAACGAATGTGAATACATATATCCTTAACGAGGGAGCCCCTTGTAAACACGATCTCCGCCTTCCTTTGCAGTGCGGTATCTGGAACAGCTGGGCTTCCCTCTCGGCTTAGAATGAAACCTCCGGCAGCTCCACAGGACGGCAACAAAAACGGGGCTTCCGAGACCGGGCGGTGTGTGCAGCGGGGGGCGAGCTCGGTGTCTCCGCACAGAACGGTCTCCTGTCTCGGTTGCTGCCAGCCTCCTGCCGCGAGCAGAGGAGCCGCGATGCTGCCACTTCCTCTCCTGTGTATGTGTGTGCGAGCGGCTGTGTCTCAGCGCACAGCCACAGCGAAACCGCGGCGCTGGATCCGGCTCTGCTCACTGGATCCGGAAGTCCCAGCCCTCACTAGCAACTCCTGCCGCAGCTACTGCAAGACACGGACCACACAGCAGAGGCTCGCCTTACGGCTGCCTTCTCTAGCAGAACCATTCGGCCCATTTCGTCTGCCCGTTTGTACGCCGATCTAGAGATTCAGGACAGCTTTATGCCGTGCATGTGTAACTCCCCCTCACAATATTACCCTCTACCACTTCTGCTAGGAAGCTGGTCCACTTATCTACCACCCACTCAGTAAAGTAAAGCTTGCTTTAATCTGTACAGCAATAAAGGGCACCTCTCAGATAAGAAGCCCGTTTGTGTATTCAGGAATAGAGTCGCAGTGCTATTAGTTTGTCAGATGTGTGGGCACTGGTGTCAGAATGACAAATTGGCATTAAGTTGTGTTAGCAGCCATCAGTTGGTAAATTCAATGCCGTGGTCACTTGTTTGATAATTGGGGGGGTCCCTTAATATGGAAAAGGCCGCTCTGCTGCTCTAATGTTAATAAATAAACCTTTCTCTTCCGTGGGACAGCAACAGCTGCGAAGAAAGAAATATCACAAGAATACACACACACACACACACGCCTGTGTAGCAGTCTATTTTGGAATATACACGCTTTGTGGCGGCTGAAAGATGTGTGAAAGGCGTAGCGCGGGTGGGGAGAGGGGACATTGTCACTTACTCTTCCTGTTGTGATGTACTTGCTGCCTCCTTCTCAGGAAGTTCACCAAACACACTTACTTTCAAACTCCTAGAAGCATCTGTGGGTTCAGGAAACTACCCAATCAGGTTTAGTTAGCAGAGGTATAAGAGTGAATTGTTACTGAGATCCCCCGTATATACTTATCAGCGCCGGCATTTATATATATATATACATATTTATATATATGTTATTAGTACATTACCAATTGATTTTTATATCACGCGGTGGTGTGTAATGCAATAATTATCAACATAGCTGACAATATAGAGCTTGTGCACATCATACGTATTTCCTCCCCGATGTCCCTCTTTTCTATTATCTCAAAATGTTTACTGGTTATGTATGTATCCCAGTGTAATGCAACCCTAAAAGCCACTGTACTGTGTATACAAACAGAAAAGGTGTTTATAAAGTAAGTAGAATACATTATTCTTTTTCTATATGCTTTGCTCGGTTACATAAATAAGTATCTAGAGCAGCGATTCTCAACCTGGGGGTCGAACGACCCTTTCACAGGGGTCGCCTAAGACCATCGGAAAACACATATTTCACAATATATAATTACATAATTTTACAACATGAGGAACTGTAATTCACCACAACATGAGGAACTGTATTAACCCCTTAATGACAAAGCCCATACATGTACGGGCTCAAAATGCATTGTTTTCAATGGGTTTAGGGATCGCCCATTGTCCTTAAGGGGTTAAAGGGTCGCAGCATTAGGAAGGTTGAGAACTATAGATCACAAAGCCACATAAAGACTCTTGGAAAAGCTCCGCCCCCAGCGACACCTCTAACCACACCCCCTGAAACAAATGTGTCCCTCTTTGGTTATTTGAAATGTTGGGGGATATGAGACATGTTATTAAAAATAATTGTCCATTGGCAATTCCTATAGACTTCATGGACCTATCTTAGAATGTGATAGAAACTTTTCCATAAATAAGTTTTTTTAAATAAAGTAGATGAAGAAGTATATTTTAAATAAGGAGAAATGTTAAGATAATAGGTCATAGTCCAAAATTAGACGATGAGAGGCTTTAACGCATTTTACATCACTACGATGGCACTTTATGTTTTTAATATATAATTATTACAACATGATCATGTATAAGGGGGACTTTAGATCAGTGGCCAACAAGGGATCTGATCTAATTGTACCATGTGTGCAAGAAAAAGTAAGCCTGATTTTCATCTATATATCATATCATACAATAATGATATTACGTAATCATATTAGAGAGGTAAGTGGGGTGTCTTTGAGGTCCTCGGGCTTTCTGCTTTAGGGGAATATATAGTTTATGGGGTTATTTTAATGTGTATTTTACCCCCAAAGCATGATCTTTGGACTAGCATGATTTGAGGGTCAAATTCTATGTTCTCATCAGATTTGTGTTTGTGGTGGGCTACCTATAAAGGTAAGCGTAGTGTCTTTGAAATCCTTGGGCGATGTGCTTTTAAGGAAATGTATAGTTTTGGTGTTTAGGTGTAGGTTTACCCCCAAAAGAATGAGATACAGCGTCCTGGTTCAACTGCCAAAAAAAGAGAAACCTCGTTGTACCCTCATGATCTGGGGGTCCCGTGTGACTGTGTAACACTGACATATAACACATCTATGTGTTCAGGAGATGTGGGAAATTCCTTTTTTTCATGTGGGGTTCCTTTCATGTTCCTGGTAGCCCAGTGTGCAGCATTCATCCTAAAACGTGACTGACCGTGAAAACTGAATGTGTCAAAATTCCACTTTTGAAACCCGAAATGTGCATGGTGCAATTCTGACCCGACAACCTGTAAGAAAAACGACTTCCCCATACATGTGGAGTATTGGTGTACTCAGAGGAGGGGGGGGGGTGTTCTGAATAAAAAATAAGCTGCTGCAGTAATTTAATATGCCCTGGGAGAGAAATGTACTGAAATACTTAAATACTATTTGTTAAAAATGGAAACAACTACGTATGACACAGATTGGAGCTGAAATGATTAGATAAAAAAGTGTTAAAACTCAACTCCCAGCATTTCACATTTAAAAAAATATTGTTTAGAAACAGAGATGCATTCATATTTAACCCTGTGACTACCAAAATAAATAAAAATACCAGGCATACATTTTGTTCTTGTTTGTCCATTTGCACTGGCTGTGTGTAGTTTTTATAGGTGAAACTGTGAATAATGTGGCGGGTTTTTTTCAAACTAAATGATGGTTTATGTATATAATTGTTATTTGAAAAGAAAGCCCTGCTTATTCTGGAAAATGTATATATAATTTGTAGGGATGCACCATATGAGTTAGTGGGAAATCACAGCTGAATAAAGACATATCAAAAACATGAAAATTGCTCTGGTTGTTCTTGGTACAACGTTGTAAAATAACCTTGGTCCTTAAGGAGTTAAACAAGCATGGGAACAGGCATAGGGCTATCCTTAATATAATTCAAGGACCAAATAAGGTTTGAAGTGTTTACAGCAGGAAAATATGGGCAGACTAGATGGGCTGAGTGGTTCTTATCGGCCGTCAAATTCTGTGTTTCCAGTTGTTACATGCTTTGGAGACGGATTTCTGAACACTTACCAGGCTATTTCTCTTGTTGTGTTCCAACTCCCTTCTTGTAATTCTGGCGGGGGCATACGATCAATACATTCATCATGTGCAGTGCAGGGCTACTCTGAGGATAGATACATTTGTTATTTTGGGGAAAAACAAGGCATGCCAGTTGATCTGTTATTTTCCACCAGTTAGCCTGTGTCCTGTAACTGCTGGCATGGCCATACACATAGTCCACTCTATTTTCAATTCATGATAATTCATGGATTTATTCATTATATTCACTTGAGGTTTTCTCGACACATGCGTTGTCACTTCGAGGTAGTTCAGGTAGTTCATCCATGTTTTGTCCATGTCGGGGACTAGGGTTGGACTAGAGATGACCTACTAGACCTGGCACATTAAGGCCAGCGGGCACCAAAGGACGTAAGTGTTGTCCATGCGTATCCAGCTGACGGCCCACTGCAGTGGCAGTATCTGTAAGTTTCCAGCCCTGTTGACCACCAGACCTTTGCCCAGCGTGCCATGTGGCTAGTCCAGGCTTGTCAGGGATCCTGAAACGGTTCAGACATGAGGCCATTAGACATTATATTCCTGTTACTGGCCATCAGTCTAGGGCTAGCTTGGCATTTTCAGTTCAATGACCAGTGGCATATACTGATCTAGGCCAACTATGCTCAGGGTGGCAGCAGCCCCTCTGGCACATACAAGGGAGCCTGATAGTCTGTAATGGGCTGTTTTAAAGAAAGATCACTGATCTCCCCACCCAGCCCATAAAAACTATGGAAAGCTATGCTGAGTTGGCACAGTATAGTTTCCTTCCACACAGTGCTTTCTTAGCACTGGGATCCAACATCATATCCTGACACCAAGTAGAGAGGATGGCGGCGCAGAGGGGGCGCCAGGCACAACTGCCCTGGGATAGGTCTGGGATAAACATGCCTCTGTCCATGGCCGTTCCTGCATAGGACCTAATGGTTTATACAGCTGCGAAGTAAAAGCATATAAGAAATTTCCAGCATGATGAATAAACCCCTTTTTATATTGCAGTGCAACTAGCACGAAGAAATGTCTGAAAATCAAAACTTATCAGCAATTTTAAATATTTACTCATACAATGTATTCAGTTTGTAACAATTCTGCCTGTTATGGTTGAAATGTATTGCCCCTACCAACCTTCCTCACATGAAATTTCTTATAATTACTATTCCAAATGGGGGTTATAGCGTGGATATCGAGCAGTTGTGTGAACTTTGGTCAGAATAACCCAATGTGATTTCTGCTGTTTTTTTTCTCTCCAAGTGTCCATTAACATGCATACTTCACAGGTCTGTGTTATGGGAATAGCATTACTGTTTGGACTCACACACAGTACACTCAAAAAGCAAAAACATTTGCAGGAAACCTAATTTTCTACCAAGTAACGAGTCTCTAAAAACTTCCTAATCTTGCATATCCTCTTCTCACATAAGGTGATTGTTTTCCTATAAATAGTAACCTAGAATAACAACCTCTTGCTATGACCAGAGCTGTTCCTAATTACACCTTAAAGCCAATTAAGGAACCTGTTGGACGTCGAGGATAATTAGACAGCAGCAGGGGATCGCTAAAGAATGGGATGGGCAGCTTTTTAGCAGTTACTAACGCATGTTGGGCTAACCTAAAACAGGCAATGTACCAATAGCTTTAATTTGGAACCTCCAAATAATACCCGACGTGCCACATGTGACGACGCCAGAGCAGCTCATCTCACAGTTACTTATGTTGAAGATAGTTTTACTTAAAACTAGAAGTTATAGCACAAGGGATGAATCATTTTGTTCTGATTCAGCACATAGTAATAATAATCTTGCCCACAGATGCTGATTAAGGGGTAGTTTACAGTGCAGAGTTTGAGTTTTGCATGTGTGCACCAAGACGATCCCTAGCAGTATGATACAACTAGAAAACATTTCCAGATTATGTCCTCACAATTATCTGCATCTCCAGGATTTCACGACTGGTTTTTCACGAAAGTGGTAAATACGCGCGACCAAGAGCCTTAACGAGGTGCCCGTGGCTCTGTTACACTATCCCATTAACGTGAACTGTTGGTGGGGGGGTTTTTTGGAACTGAATTCAAATTTGCGTATGTTTAGCTAGATAAATGTAGTGGATCCTGTAGAAGATCTTGTGAAATATTTGAATCACAGTAGTGCAAAAGTGCAAATCTAGCAATTTGTTTACCCCTTAAGGACCAGTGCTTTTTAACATAGCAGATAAGAGCCATTCAGCCCATTTAGTCTGCCCGATTTTGCTGACATAAGACGTAATCAGTCATTGATCTTGCCTTAGATTCAGGATAGCTTTATGCCTATTCCATGCTTTTTTAAATTTCCTTATTAGTAAAGCTAAACAAAGCTAAACCTCCGATCTTCTAGTTTTAAACTATGACTTCTTATTATTTAAAATAAACTTCCCTCCTGTACATTGTTAAATCCCTTTCAGTGTTTGCATGTTTTAGAAATTCAGCTCCCTTAGTTTTTCTTGATATCTTTTATTCTGCAAACCATTTACCATTTTGGTAGCACTCCCATGAACTCTCTCCAAAATGTTAATATTCTTCTAGAGATGGGGGGGGTCTCCTGATCTGTTCACAATACTCTAGGTGAGGTCTGACCAAAGATCTGTAAAGTGACCGAACCACCTCCCTCTTCTGGCTATTAAATGCCACTAGTTATACAACCCAGCACCCTGCTTGCTTTTTCCAAAGCTTTATTGCATTGTCCGCTTACCTTTAAGTCAATAAATAAAGTCTAAATAATTACTCCTAAGTCCCTCTCGTCTGTTGTCACTGACAGAATAGTGCCCCGATGCTATATTGTGCCATGGGATTCTTACGTCCCAAGTGCATTATTTTATGTTTATCAACATTAAATTGCAGCAACACTCTTAACTATTCTTCTAATTTACTTAAATCACTTGCTGTTTTTGTTTTGTTTTTTTTTAACAAGAATGTCAACCATGTTGCAGGACATCTGCAAAAAGACATACCTTACCATTAAGATATTTTGAAAAATATTGTTAATACATTTTAAAAAAAAAAAAATCAGATATGTTGACACTCAAATTATATTTGACCTTCCATTATATTTAACAAAATGTTAGCAATACTGCTCACAGAGCATGTGCATGAGGAATCAGACCTATAGATCCATGGATAGCCGGATAGCTCGTAGGATCTAAAAGTTGTCATTCTGTATACTGTCAGTTTTAGTTTTATTGTTAATTTCCACCCTCTCCCTATTGCGATAGATCTACAGAATCTGCTAGTGCTCCATAAATAAAATGGAATGGAATGTCTCTTGGACACACACAATTATTTTACGTCTTTGAAAACTGGATGGGGTAAAGTAAATAAAAAGCACATGGTGGCTTACAACTGAAAAGGGCTCACCCAATTACATAGTTGAGCATCACTTCATATCATTTGGAATTACGGTATATCAAAAACTGTTGCTGGGCCTGCCATAGTAATGCTATTTTACTTCCCTTCCAAAAACTTCTAAATGACAAGATAGACTGAGAGAATAAAAGAAGAATAAGAATGTTACTAAAATACATTTATTATTTTTGTTTTCTTTAAGAAATACATAGTTTTGTTTCTACAAAACATTTCAAGAGTTGTCAGCTTGCACAGGAAGCAACAGAAAAGGAAGCGACATGCAGCAAAGTCCGTTATGTACTTGTCTACTAGCTAATTATTACAGTTACAAAATATTTGTAAAGTTATTGCAAAATAGGCACATCTGGCAATTATAGGATCTAGAAGGGCAGATGATGGTCATATTTAGAAGAATGTTGCATACATTGAATTTTTTTGTGACTATTGTTAAGTTTGGTAACGGTAAGTAAAGAGTGGCATTGGATAAAATATAACAGAGACCCCTAAATGATTTATTCAGCAATGATTGGGGGGCCCAGGCAGCGTCACATGGTTTACAAAGTTGAGTTCTTAATGGATCCTATGGGTGATCCTGAGTGTCTGGATCATACAAGCTATGTTTCTGTATGGAAACTTTATTGACACAATGACAAATTTTTGGAAAATTTTCAGCCCAGGGATTCTTTGCTTTCTCTGTTTACTTTAATGTATTTGGCAGTTAAAATATAGTTCACCCAGTTATCCTGCATAGAAATGTAAGGAGCCAAAGCCCTCTTTTTTTAACTGTGCGAAGTAGATGCTGTTTTGTCTGTTGTTGGCTTAATTGTAATTCCTCATATCGCCACCAGGGTGTCTGCAGCATTTATGCCATGGATGAATAATTTCCCTGCCCCTTCTATGGGGATTTAGTGTACTGTGTTGTCTGAGCTGTCTCCACAGTTTGCTGTCCTAGGGATCCTTGGTAGCTATCAAACATAATTTGGAGTGCAACCTATAGTTCTTTGCAATACAGGCCTTGGTGTAACATCCAGTAACCCATATTGAACCCAAACTAACTTTACCAAAAGGTTCCTTCAATGCAATAGCATTTGCCTTTTCTCTGCTTCATGTGCTCTGTTATAGAATGCCCCAAAATTAGTTTTCTTTGGACCTCCACATGGTGAACATATTTAAATAATGTTTATTAATGCAACATAAAACATAGGATGCATAGGATGATCTTTCAAGGTTGTGTTCACATAACATTAAGCTGCAACCGTTGAATACAGAGTACTTTTTAGGTAGTTTTGATGGACAAAAGTGTAAACCATGCAATGATGGTTTTCTAGTAGCTGCATTCTTAGATAGTGTCATTGTACTAATCTTTGCTATTGTTGGCTAGAGATCTGCTGCAGGATTTTTAGAGTATAGTAGCACAACTGAGACCTTCTCTAATAAGAGACTAGGCCAGACTAGGGATAAGGAGGTGGCCCTGTCACTTTAAGGCCGGTGCCCTCCCGATGACATAAGTGTGGCCAACTGCTATTATGACAGACTGCACATCATGTTGTGTGCTGCCAGTCATATTCAGCTGGCAGCCAAACTTTGCAGCACCCTATCTGCGGCTGGAGTAGCAAATCAAGTTAGTATGGGGTGCTGTCAGCCAGCAGCCCAGTGTGCCAGGCCCTTGCCCAGAGAAAGAAGAAACAAAACCAGTAGCAAGGCTTTACCCAGGCATTCTGGGTCAAACCCATAGAGTTCTGAGGTAAGTATAGCAGTAGTAACAGACAACTAATTATAATATAAAAAGGATAAATAAGGATAAAGGAGTTGGTGGGGATGTTTTCAAATAGAAGCCCAACATTTCAGAATAGCTTTAATGTTGCACAATTTATTTATAAAGGAACTAACCATAGCTCTAAAAATATAGCGTGGATATTCTAAATAATAGGAATCGAGTTACTGCGGCTTGGTGACAAGGAAGTTAAGGAGCAGTAATGCTGACTGTGCAGTATAAAGAGTACAGGAATTAGTGCAAGGGATCAGGGGACAGCTCAGTCTGCAGAGCGGGCATACTCTGCATTTTGTGGGCCGCAGGTCAGGTGATCAGGGGATACACATGGAAACATCAAGCGCCTTCCACCTAATGGTGTTACTTGCAGAACAACTAAAACTGTGACAGGCTAATGGCAAATTGGCACCTTTCTGGCTTCAGAGTTTCCTTGACTGTGGTATTGGTTTTACAAGTGTTCCTTAGGGTGGGTGTGAATTTGAGTTTTATTATACCTAAAAATGCGATAACTTTAATGTTCTTTAATTAAATTCTGCATGTTCTACTTCACTAGTTGCTGACAACTATGTTGAAGTATTTCTGAAATGGGCAGAATGTAATTGGGTTGAATTACAGGGTACACGGCAAAAGTACCCAGAAGACTTTGTATAGAATATATATATATATATATATATATATATATATTGTGACAGTGTGAACCCCAGGGAGATGATAAGCATGGCATCTGAGTACAGCTGCTATGCAGACTATACATATGGGTCCCTGGGGTGGAGCAATTGGAGAGCAGGGTGGGCCAATGCTCCATTTCCCCATTTTGTGGAAACTCCATGCCGGGTTTTCCATGAGGCAAGAAGTCCACAGGATCCGGTCCGGGATTTCTATGAGGCTGACATCAGGCACAGGTGCTGGACATTAAAAACCCCTGGAGCCTGATACTCAGGGAGACTGTTGGGGGAAGAGGAAGTTCCCTGTGCTCCCAGGGCAAGGAGAGGCCCTGAAGAAGACCATCCCTGAGCCAAGTGAGGCAATACCTGCCTGGACATTTTGTGTGCTGTCTGGGGGAGGTTTTCCAGAGCCTGGCGTAGCTGGGTCTGGCTGGGAGGTTGAGGTAGTGGATGATTAGGCTGGTCAGTCTAGACCAGCATAGTTAAGTTAGAGAGGGCTCCAATTGGGAGCTAGGTTTTATTTTTATGATTTGGTTTTTTGGGGTTTCAGCAATTACAAATAAAGTGCTGTTTTGGTTCAAAGCTACTGTTCCTGACTCTGATTGCCCTAGAGGACTGTGCTTAGGACCCCTAAAAGTGACCTGTATGGCCCTCATGCTATAGGGTTTGTCACAATATATATAGATAGATAGATAGATAGATAGATAGATATAGATATACACATAGCAAATGTATGGCCATAAGTTAATTACACAACACCCACTCTCTCTCAGATTTTGACTATAGATAACCAGTGTCGGGTAGAGCAAAAGAGCCAGATTGTCAAACGGGAGAGAAGCTTAGTGACAAAACACTAGACAATCTGCCTAGTAAATGCCCCTTATGTAGACCCATACTTGCAGGAAATATTATTATTGTTATTTATTACACAGTGCCAACATATTCAGCAACACCATACAATGGATAAAGAGGGTATAACATTTGCACGTAAGCATTCTGTTACAGCTTATTGAGCCTCACGTTCAATAGGTAGATAGCCTATTTATGTCATGCTCTTGATATTTACCCAAAAATAATAGTTCCGTGAGTAAGTAACAATGTCTTTTTGTCTGCAAGGAGGATATGAAACATTACCAATAAAAGAAAGAAAACTGTGTAGATAATGAAAACTCTCAGTTGAGAATTTACTGCTGTGAACAGAAAATAATTCTACAAAAAGTTTTTGAGTAGTTTTCATTTTCTGATGTATTTCAGTAAATTGACTGAATTCATGTGAAACATAATATTATCAGGAGAGGTCCTTCTGAACACACAATAACTGTAACTGTAATATAATACCATACAAAGCCCTATGCTGATTTAGTATTTGGTTACGCAAATGTATTTTGCATAAAGATACAAGGGCTGCACATAACCTATAATTATGCACTCGCTTCCCAGTGCTCCACATTACAAACAATTGGACAACATATAAAAGTAGTAATTTCACTATATCAACCAATGGAATCTTTCTGTTGGTTGGACCATTGTATTGGTTGCTATGGCCATAAAAGATGTATGTTATCCAATATTTAAATGATCATTATCTGCAACATCAACAGTGAGTATTAATGAGACGATCTGGTGGTCTATGCAGCCCAACCAACACAATAAGAATTTTAATATGCAGAAAAAAACACAACCCCCCCAAAATTTGAATATTTGTCTTAGAAAAAGAGGAAAAGCCTGGATATAAGATCACCCTATAGGAAAAAAGCTTTATTAGTAAATATTAATTCACATGTAAACTATTTTTTTCATACTTAATAAAAACTATGATTGAGAAAAATGCATTTCTTGTTTTTATTTCCTTTTATTTGCCAACCTGTCCCCCCCGGCTTGCTACTTTGTAAGGTTTAACATGCAACAGTTGCTAACAAGTAATAATTTAGAAATATCTGTTTCCGAAGGTGTTCAAGGTTATTATACTGTAATCTGACAGACTGCCAGAACCTTGCAAGTTGCAACAGTAACAAGAAAATCATTAAAATAAGTAAATGTCAGGCCTGCTGGTCTACAGACCACTGAACATGTTTCCTTGTCCACTAGTTTTTTTATACCTATCACAGACAAGAGAATTTTTCAAGCCCTGTAGATTAAGGTGCTTTAAATTTGTGTGTATGAAAAATGATTGTGTTTGACGGGCTAAAGTTCTCAATAGCCACAAACAAGCCAATTTCGTGTTTTAAGGCTCTAGCTGGCATATCCAAAAACCGCGTCATTCGAGGACTGAGTTGTTCCGCCCTACTGTTTGGTATAAGTGGAGGGTATGTGTATTTTATTGTCATTACAATTTTGCATACATTTGCTCCAGAATTATTCCTGAATCTAGTTATCCCATTGATATTTATGATTTGTTCAGCATGGCCACTCGTGTGAGAAAATGTCCTCCATCCCAATCTTCATTAACTCCAAAAAAGTTAAAGGGATACAAGGAATTGGGCTCTAGCTTATCAGTTGGACATCACAGAAAACACCTTAAAAGTGTGTGAAGCTTATGCTGCTATTTAATGTTTTGGGGCACATATATTATGGCAAACCTGGGTCAATTTCTGGAGAAATCCACATTTAAACCAGCAGGTTTGTTTTGGTAAATATGATTTTTACTTCTAAAAGCAAACCTGGGGTCAGGCTGGTGCAAGGATTTTTGCCACCTTAGGCAAAACCTAATATAGCCACCCCATTGCCTCCACCCCTTTGTATCCCACCCCCTGTGTGTCCCACCCTTGGGGGCAGAGTCATGTACGCACATCATACACATGATCCACCCCTTCCTGGGTTTATAGCGCTTAAGCCTCCAGTCCTTCATTACAAAATGGAAGAGCTGGAGCCTGGAGGACTTATATATAAAAATCAGCCATTTGGCACACTAGCCTAGCACAGCGTTGTTGTTTGGAGAAGCAGAAGGCTTTCTAGGTGCTTGACTTGCAGGTATGAGTCAACTAAAAAATCACATGCAAACTCAGCATTGAAGGTATAGGTCAAGTGCATAATGCATGGAAACCCTAAATTACAGGCATAGATCACACCCCAAAGGCCAGCCTAGGCACCCAGACACATAGGACTTACCCAGCACCCATATTGCTCCTCTCAGTCTGGCTCATGCACACCCTTTATTTATTTATTCTTTACCCTTTAGGCCCAAAACAGTAACAGTAATGGATAGACTGTCAGAATTCACTCATATAACCTTACAAATGCCTGCCAGTAAACACACACGCCTACGTACATACACACACATGCACATTTAGCCTTGCAGTGAAACATAAAGTCTGGCAGGCCTCATGTTTCACTGATTCCGTTGGGATGTTGCCGGCAATTAATGCTGAGCGCTAGGACATGACATCAAGTGCTGATCTGCACTTTAGGCCGGCATCTACCGTGCGAGCCCTGCCTGGGGTAAAATCTGAGTAACAACCACCAAAACCATCAGACAGCTGATGTAGTAATGGTGAAGGCTGCTTTCAAAATAAATTTAACTGTGCTATCCATCTGCTTCTCCTTATCACAAGAAGGCCTCTTTATAGTTTTCTCGAAAATGTATAGTTTGAATTCCTAGAAACACTTATTATATGTAACTGAGAAAGACATGTGCGCCAAGCACACTAGATTGTAAAAGATCCAATGTGGAGACATTTTGTTAGATCAGACAAAGTGTACATCCCCTTCTGCCTTCACCGACACACAGAGATCACCCTGTTTTTGAACGTTTGACATGTATGAAACGTATTAACATTTGCAGTAACGATCCAACCTGTATCAAATTTAACCTCACTTTAAGAAAGACTGTGCTATCATAAATAATAATTATCTGGATAACATCGAATAGACAAACATGAAAACGTACATCTCTAATTCTCTGGCTCTGCAAAGACATTGGCAGGAATATCTGTGTTCTTGTTTGTTTTTGTTGGCCATTGGTTGGAGTAGCTATGTCTGAAACTAACTGCAAAATGTACTTGGCTGATTGCACGAGGTCGCACTAGTGTCCATAGGGGAATTGGGGAAACAGTGGACACTGGTGCGACTTGCTAATGTTATGATTAGTATTTCACAACTTTAGCCAAAATGATATTTTGACGATTACCAGGCCTACCATAATGGTTTTGCACTGTGACTTGTAGCACCAACAGGCCAGTTCTCTTTCCTACAGGGTGTTATAAACTTTGCTCGCACCCTCATAAAACAAATACCAAGTTAGCCATTTTATTTATACCAGCACCTTTTATACATCCAAATATTATGATATTCTAAAATGCATTCTATTATCCCAGATGAGTCGTTGGTATCGATGAGCGTCCTTGCCTTTGGTAGGGTGTTATGAAGTCTACAGGCTAAATCTGTTGGATTTTTGGTTGGTGAAATAAATACTGCAACCCTGGAGAAGCTGACTTTGAGATCTGTTATAGCAAAATGTTGTTGGAGTAGACACTGCCTTAAAGGTGCTGTCCCACTTAGTATGTAGCATTTAGCACTGTTGTAACTAAATGCGGCATTAGAAACACCATTAATAATACTGTTGACTCACCAAGCCTTTTCCAGAAATAATATGTCTATCGTGTAAAACTTTGTTTCGTTCACACTTTGTTTGCCAGGGACACTTCTCATGGCATGCAAAACAGGCATTAATAGGCTTATCATATAATCATAAATAAAGGCTTCTTAATTCTTTTTCTATGTTTGATGTGACCAAACCTTCTGAAGAAAGAACAAAATGGCACACCTATTATGCTTTCTCAAACAGTGCAATGTTTTCTCTAAACAGGACTTTTGAAAGCTTGATCTTGTACGATAACTAGACAGGTAATTGTTGTTTATAATTGACCGCAACTGTTATTTATATCATGCAAGTACGTGATGTAAAAGATACTCTTTCCATTATGCTAGTTTTTCTGATGATTTACTTGCCTTGCTGTGGCGCACACACTATCACGTAAGGGTATCGCTATTTGCTGCTCACTGCTCAATGCGGTTACATTGCCTACTCGCACTGTGGGGTGATTAGCCAGTCAGCAAGGCCAAATTTATAATTAAGCACTACACCGATTCCAGTCCTTCTCCTGCTATATCTTAGCCAGTAAAAATATAGATCTGATCACATTAACACAAATTAAAAACTTCTGAAGGGGCTTTTGTTCTTTGTATTTGGTAGCACATGTGTACACTTATGTTATTCTTCTGGAACCTATGTGTTCTGTGATGTAGCGTTTGGGTATTTGATAATTGATGTTATTATCATGGGCTTTATTTGATGTAAAATACTGCACAGATGAGGACAGAATTATCATTTTATTTACTTGTTTCTCTGTTTTTCCTTTGGAACTAACATTGCTGTTTGTCCCAATTGCCTTCTACCATACATTGAAAGACATTTGAAAGGAACTTCTCTAGAAAAGAATTTATTTTAACAAATAACACCTACAATATAAGTAGTAGGTTTAGGCATACAGAGCGCAGGAATGTTATCTATGTAGGACAGACTAGTAATAAGTTGCATAAACCTCTGGATTGGGAATTAACTTGCACTTTATGGTTGGCAGCCATTAAAATGACTATGTGTGGCTGCCTGCCGCAGCACTTACAGCTCTTACACTCCTGCAGCATGTGTCCAGGTATATCCAGCTAGGGGGAAAGGACTAAAGCAAAAGTGGCAATAAAGGTAAGTGAGGGATGCCAACATGCAAAGTACACTTGGAGTTTGTCCAAAGGCCAATCCAACCCTGGTTGCAAATGAGTTGAAGATGACATCGTATTCAGTCAGAGCTCTGTGTAATAACTAATTTAATCTCATCTATTTTATAACTTAAGGGCTCTTACGGAGCTTAGTTTCTCTTGTAGTTAATCAATAGACCCATAAAACGCTCATTAAAATATTATTTTCATTATTTTTCCCCTGTTCTCATCCAGGACTGCCTGCCTGCTGATCACATAGAGATCACATTTTGTGATCAGAGCAGAATGGTCAAAAGTGACCATAGTCTCTATTTTAATGATCTGACACAGCAAGGAGGCAATGCCTGGACTTATGTATAATATGCCTGAAGAAGTAACCAAGATAGTCTTGAAAGCTTGCAATCCGTTATATGCCAGTTAGCCAATAGATACTTATTTCACTGAATAAAATGCAAACCAATTTATAACTTAAACCTACGTTTAAAATTATAGACTGATCATGTTTTTGTCAGTGGGCAAACTTACAAAATCAGGAGATCAAATATTTTTTTCCTTCACTGTATATATATATATATATATATATATATATATATATATATATATATATATATATATGTATTTCATTGGTTTCTATGGAGATTGTGCTACTTTTCCCTACTTGTCACTCCATTTTCCCTTGATATCTAACCCTAGCAGTTCTTTATCCCAATGTGATGGCCATTTTTTGCCATAGCTGCAATCTCTGACTACTTGTTATGTTGCTTATTCTATTATGTAAATAAAATTATTTTAAGGAATTATCATACCAGTCTTCTTTACTTCTAGGTAATTCGATATATATATATATATATATATATATATATATATATATATATATATATATATATTTATTAGCATTGTGGCAAGTTTTAGTTTTTTTCTATAACCTGCTACATTTAAGACAATACCTTATCCCAACAACAAAATGAAGCAAAAAAAAAACTTTAAGGATAGTCTATTATGTAGGGTAACTGCAAACAGTTTATCAAACGCTTACAATGAATAAGAAATTGGAACCAGGCAGGCTTTTCATATCAAGGATTTGTATTGAAATTACAATCTCATGACCTAATAAACAAGCATTGTACTCTTTTAGCTTTCTGGATAATATCCAGTTTTTCAGTATGCACAAGGCAGATCTCCATTCAGCCTTAATACTTCATACTGTTTTATTATGTTATATATTAACTGCATAGGTTATGAGCGTATCTGGCTGTTTATCTGCGTTATTTTAGCGCACTTTCTGAGGCACTTCCTGTGTACATACTGTGTGTGTGCACAATTCTTTCATCTTGTTTCTATTGATGGACTCATCCATCTTCTCTACGGAGCTTGCAGATAAAGGAATCATGTCATATGGCCTCCCTGGCACTTCACAAAGATCTATGAACTCATTAAGATACATTTGCTGGATCATTCAGAACATTTCGGAATTACCCTTTTTACCTCATAAAAATCTTTTCCTTAATTCGAGGAATCCTTTCTTTATCATGATATTTTTTTCTGGTAATAATATACAGCTACCTAATCCAATAAGAAGTGGGGAAATATATTCAATTCTTAGAGGCAGAATTTAATTTGAAACAATTATGCTTTCATATAAACAATATAGACAACAGTGATACAGGGGGATGGCACAACTGTAATGATTTCTCAGACATGGCTCAGTTCTGCGATACATACATTTTTATAAAGAATATATCAGATTTATAATTTCTTGGATCTGCAACCCCAGGTCTGTGTCGTCAATAACTTTTACAAGCCCCATAAATATTTTGCATGCAAATATTTGTATGTAAACACATAATGAAGTGCAACACGACAAATTACCTAACAATCGCCTGGGAATTACAGAATCCATGAAATCGTCATAGCAGTTTGAATACGCTCTCTACAATAATTGTTCTTATGGATGTCTTTAATTAAATTTAAGTGCTAAATACAGTTGGGAAGAACTGTTCATATATTAGCTAAAATGTTTTCCACTGTCTAGTGGAAAAATTTGCTCGAATATAAGATGACCCCCAAAGTTTTAATATTTATAAACAATATAAGACTACCTAATAGGAAAAAAGTTTTACTGGTAAATATTAATTCACATGTAAACTGTTCATTTATATTTAATAAAAACTGATTGTGAAAAATGCATTTCTTGTTTTTATTTGACAACCTGCCCCCCAGTTATGCACATCTTCCCCCAGTTATGTACATCTGCCCTCCTATATGCCACTCTGCTCCCTTGATATGCCACTCTCCCCCCCCTAAATGTAGCAATGCATCCCCAAACGTACTCCTGTGCTTCAGACTCCCTGGTGTCTAGTGGGGGCAGCCAGTGAACATCTGCGCGATGCGCATGGACATCCTCTGCTGCTACCTGGCATTTCCGCCAGGGCTTCTATGACTGAGCACCAGAAGGTCACACTGAAGCTCCAGCGGAAGTGCCTGGCAGCATCGGAGGTTGTCTGCGTGCATCGCGCAGATGTTCACCGGCAGCCAGAGAGGAGGATCCAGGTCCCCTGCAGCACTGCGGGGGATCTGTATCTTAGTCTTATAGTCAGACCTCTATTTGCTCTGTAAAAAACTTGTCTTATATTCGAGCAAATATGGTAGTTTCGCATTTTGGTAATTTTGATATGGGTAAACACATACATACATGCATACAGCAGATACAATACCTCAGTATCAGCTCATAAAGTTCTCCCATCTACTGTATACAAGTGTCATCTGTGTTCCTCAACTGTTAATGTTGATGATCAAAGGTAGTCGTGTTGCTGTTTGATGTGAAAGCATAAGCATATATATATAATTTCAGTACTTGTGCAAACCTATAAGAAGAAAACAAACTATTTCCCAGAGGGTACGATATTCCTAGATCAACAAAATATCTGTATAGCTGCAATACAAGAACATTATGACCTACATACTCACAGTAAACAAGTTCATCCAATTTCTAATTATTAGCAAAATGCACTCAAACAATTGTAAACATCTATGTTGTAGCAACTTTAACATTTGGAAGTCTGACAAAACAATATATGAGCTTAATAAAAACATATACCGTATATGGTATTAGACATAATAGCATCCATAGGTCTTTTATGTCAGGTAAAACAGTGCTGTAAAATATAATAACACGTGTGCATGTCTAAGAAGTTACAGCCACACTAGTTTTATAGGAAGTTTAAATAAGTGTACTTTGCCACAACGGTTGGTAGTTAAACTTGGAGTAAGTGTCTTCATACATCTTTGGCATGCATGAAGAAATTACTGTATGAAGGGAAGAGTTTCCAGTTACATCTGCTATTTTATTGGAGTGTCTCATTTAGCCCTAGCAGTAAACTGGTGTGCTACGGGGACAAAGTGTAATGATGAACAATACATTGTGGGACAAATGGTAAATCACCTCAATTTTTGGTCTAGTTTAATAAGCTGGACCGTGGGTTTTGACAGGGGAAGAGTTAGTTAGAGAATAAGCTACATGCTATTGAAGTAATTACGCTTGGGGCATCTATTGCATACATCTAATGAAACAGTGAACATTCAGGAAGAGGTTTATCAAGACATAAGATAAACGCTATGCAGTGCATATGCAGTGTTCTAAGCCCAATAACGTGGTATTTTTTTCTTACAAAAGTTAAGATGGCATTAATGTATAACGGAAAAGCAAAAACACTGACAGTCTGGGAGCCTACACTTACGGGAAATCCTACAATGAAATGCAATACAATGCAATGAAAAGAACGTGAGAAAAATTATGTATTTTTATTTCAAATCATTACATACAAAAGACACACCGTGTTTAAAAAGGAAACATGGCAATGGTTTTAATATATATTCCATCAACCACTACTTTTAGGAAAACTGTGAGACCTAGAAATAGCGTTTTCAGTACACCAGGGTAAGTAAAATTCATACCAAGGATTTTGCAGTGATAGTCACATTATCCTGAATTTTAAATACGCCACACAATCAGATGTGTGGGCATGCATCATTATATGTATTAATTTGTTGGGCTATAATGAGGTATTTATTCCAATAGCTTTGTCTTGATGATGGTGTCATCTAATATGTGGATCAGGTAATTTCCTCATCTAATGGTCACATAAAAATATTATTTCACTTTTATTCCAGTGTAAGATTGTGTTCTTTGAAGAAAATGCATTGTCAATCTATGAATACCTAATTGCATTTCTCATGACTTCAAATTATTAAAATGCATTAAATGGTGCCAAAGCATTTTCTTTCTGCTTAAGTGTTACGATTTCCCTAATTGACCAGCCATTATGCAGTAAGATGTCATCAAAGGGAAAGTACTGGAAGCTTTCAAGCACATAGGACTGACAAATGCTCCATACATGAGCAAGAAAGGTCTAGCAGTCTAGTGCCTTAGCCGTTAGAAATACGATTTAATGAGAAAAAACATAGAGGTGCCAGCTAACGGTATTTGATTGTTTTAATTTTCTCACAGGTTTTCTTTTACCTTCATTAGTATGAAGCCCTAAAGAAAAGAAAAATAAGATGCAGAATGAAGAAAGAAAAATGAATTTAGAAAATATCCCCAAAAAATTTCAACATCAGCACAGCGTACAATGTAAAGGAATCTTCTTGGCCTAAATCAATGTCAATGCCATCCTTTGGTAGAATGTGTTATGATGGGCAACCAAAATAATATATGTATACTATGAATGTGGTTGTAGTGATGCCTCCAAGGTAGAAAGATGCAATGTAATCCATAGTCTGGGACTTAAGTGCATTAGAACAGGCACAGTAAAGAATGACAGGTAACCGTTAGATGTCAGACAAACCATGGTCAGGGTACCAGTAGTCCAGGACCAATAAAGGCACCACAAGGAGTCAGACTAGACAAGACGAGGATGCCAGGTATCTGGAACAACACAGAAAGGACACAAGTCCCCGTTGAGTATGATAATGTCAAGCAATGGGGTTAGTGTTGCTACTTGCTTTGTTGAGGATCAGTGATGATACTGCAACACATATCACATCATATCAAGTCTGCATACCTCCCGACATTCCAAAGGCCAGAGAGGGACACATTTGTTCTAGGCAGTCAGACGCATGGATGGGGCAGGGCTTTTACATGATTTGTCTTTGTGACCTACTGATGATCTATTTACAAACTTAATATATAAACGTTTCCTACTGTTTCAGCAAAATAATGAGACCCGAGGAGGGACTTTCTTCCCTAATGAGGGGCACTTAGGGACATGATCATGACTGAAAATTGTGTTTACAGTGTTTCACATGATGGTTAAGGGTCAAGCCATAATAGTTGTTCTTCAATCCATGTAAGTGACCTTTTATTACAATGTACGCAATATATTTCTAGACCATTTCACCATTAAATAACCATTTCTCAGTAAGCCACAGGGGCGCAGCTAATTGTTGTATCAATTGCTGGGTCACTTGGGTCTTGCTATCATGCAACATGAAACTCCAAGCTGATTCATGCACAAAAAAGGTGCCGTCCCATCCTATCTCTTGCACATATTATTTGTCTCTAATATTGTCATTATTTAGTATATACAGTATATGGTATATAGTTATGCCTAGTAGCCAAGGCTACATATACAGAAAATGAACTAGGAATATTAAAACCACATGGACAACATTGAGATCCCAGCTAATGCCAGTTACAAAAAAAGTACATTGTAAAGCTTGTTACATCTAGATGCAAGCAATTCTTAGGAAAAAAAACTCAAGTAACCACCGGTAATTAGAAGCGTAAGAGATATAGTCATTGTGCACAGGAAGGAGAATCTCCAGACCCCTAGCTCCTCTCTTAGGCTTTTTACAAATGTCTATGTGTTGGACCAGTCTGAAGGCAGGGAAATTAATGGTATGAGATTTCAAAACTCACAAGATGTATGTACTGGAGGAGAACCAGTAAATTATAATGTGGACTTTAAGTACCTAGATCTTGCTAACATGACAGCTGCAGTTATTATTTGCCACAATACGCTGCGCATTATTAATAACAATGGACATGCTTTTACAGTTTTCTCATAACAGTTTTGATTAACATCTGACTTAAAGCGCTTTGAGACATGGGTCATTTAAAAGACCAAGTGATAACACTCAGAGTGGTAATCTTTCCTAGAACCGAGATCAATAATAGACCAATAATCAAAGGTCAAACTAAGGCTACTCAATTTCTTTAACAGATGTCCACTTCTCATCAGCATAAACAAATAGGTATCTATATATCACTGTTAAAGCGGCATCTGGTCAAATTATCCATATTCTGTAGGACAAATTTATGAATAGCAAGAACAGCAAGTAGGGCATATTCCACAAATCATTACAGAAGATGTTCTAGATAGGCAACATGCACGCCTCGGGGAGCACTGGAAAAATGTGTTACTTGTGGAAAATAAAAATTAAGGATATTCATTAGACTTGGGCACCAGGGGGCTCTTCGTGTTCGTCTTCGTGCTCGTCTTCGGCAAAAAAAAAAACTTCGTATTCCGCGAATATTCGCCTGGTCCTGTCTTCTCTTCGGGCGAATATTCGCAGACATTCTTCGTGCTCGGGTTTTCTTCGTTTTCCCCGGTTGAGGGGTTAAAACCCCAATGCTGCAACTTGCCCTGCCGATGCCACTGGTCTTTAACTAATTGAACAGGGTGGGAGACCGATGCCACTGGTCTCCCTCCCTGTTCAATTAGTTAGTCCGTGCGGGGTTAAATGTCCGTACGAGCGACCAATAAAGTCGCTCGTATGGACATTTAAATCTGTACAGGGAGGGAGACCAGTGGCATCGGCAGGGTAAGTTGCAGCATTGGGGTTTTAAAACCCCAATGCTGCAACTTGCCCTGCCGATGCCACTGGTCTTTAACTAATTGAACAGGGAGGGAGACCGATGCCACTGGTCTCCCTCCCTGTTCAATTAGTTAGTCCGTGCCGGGTTAAATGTCCGTACGAGCGACCAATAAAGTCGCTCGTACGGACATTTAAATCTGTACAGGGAGGGAGACCAGTGGCATCGGCAGGGTAAGTTGCAGCATTGGGGTTTTAAAACCCCAATGCTGCAACTTGCCCTGCCGATGCCACTGGTCTTTAACTAATTGAACAGGGAGGGAGACCGATGCCACTGGTCTCCCTCCCTGTTCAATTAGTTAGTCTGTGCCGGGTTAAATGTCCGTACGAGCGACCAATAAAGTCGCTCGTACGGACATTTAACTAATTGAACAGGGAGGGAGACCAGTGGCATCGGCCGCGATGCCGCGAAGCCGCGAAGACAAGACAAGGTAAGATAGAAGGGGGGGAATGGTAGATGAAGACGAAGACAATCACGAAGATCTTCGTGGTGTGTGTCTTCGTCTTCGCCTACGTTTTACCGCCGCCGTCTTCTCTTCGGCGTGTCTTCGGAACGAACACGAAAACGCACTCTTCGTGTTCGTTTCCATGTTCGCCCGAAGACGAATGCACAAGTCTAATATTCATTGTTTTTTTTTTATATGTGCATGTATTCTGTATGTGTGTAGTGGGTAGCACAATTATATTCGCTTTGTCTTCACCCTTGATCGGCTTGTTCAAAAATGGTTAGACAATATAACAAATTATGGCCATTTTACTCAATATTAGCATTTGGTCCTCCAGTAAAGGAGATCTGTCACTTTTACCCAATATTATATTCTGCAGCTTAGAACACTAAATAATGTAAAAAATGTATTTGTGTTTACAGAGAGAATAGGGCAATATAAATGTATTACAGGGTTCGACAAACCCCGGCCATGGTGACTAGAAACCACTTCCTTTGAAATATTGAAAATCTGCCTGTTTCTTTCTCACTCTACAACAAAAACACTTTCACAAGCGTTGACGATTTCCCATTTAGATTACTCTACCTCCTTGCTCACTAGCCTTTCTGCTTCTCTCCCTAACAATCTGTTCTCAACTCAGCCAAGAGAATTTTACTCTTTTTCTTCTAGAGCACCCATTTCCCTTACAATAAAATTGATACCCTGGCTTCCTTAAAACAGTGCAGCTCCTTCACAATTCTACTTAATAAGGTTAAGGTTCTTTAGCTCTGAGCCTCTTATATTTCATATGCTACCATATACCTCCACACCTTTTGTGACAAAACCATAACAAGCACCTCTCTACTTCTTCAACAGGTATTGCTTCATTTTGACTAAAGGCCTCCTCTTTTGTTGCTCCATATCCATGGACTCCATACTGCTGTGCATTTGCCAAACTTCAAATTCGATTGTATCACTCAATACAATAACTTAGCAACCCTATACTTGAGTGTACCACCCTGCGCTATAAGAACTCCTGTAACTTGCACTTGCTTTCTACCCGATTGTTTTTCTAGGTCTGCCCACTCCTTACTACAGCTTAGACAGTAAGCCCTCCAAGGACAGGGACCTCCATTCCTAAAGTATTTATACCTCCTTGTACCCTTTCTGACTACTAAATTCATCACACAGTTATACTCATTGTAATTCCCCTTTTTTATACTGTAAACTGTAAGTAATGAGCACATACTTGCAGGTACCCATCATTAAATTTATGTTGTATCCACCAGTACCCTAATAGCTACATTTATACCCTTACCTAACTATCATCTGTCTTGTATAAACTATGTAGTAAGTAGTGAAAATCATCAAAAAGCCAAATTATGCAGGCACATGTATAATTTTGTTCAGCTTTTCCCTGACATAAATACATTTTATATGCCATAGAATCCTACTTGTTGTTTGCTACTATTTCAATGTATTGCGTGTAAGATTATATTACAGGGAGACAGGTGAGTTTTGGCTGCCAAACGTATACCAAAGCTATCGCTAGAATCATTTACATAACAAATACTAACAATAATACAATGAGATGACTTAAAGTTATTGGGTTCAGACTTTGTGGGCTATCTACCACCGAATACTTATTTTTTTATATTTTACTTGGTTGTTTTAAAATGGCACATGTCTACATGAAATTCCTTCCTCTGTAAATTGCAAAGTCTGTAAAACTCAAAATGTATGGCCATTTGTGTTGGGTACTGGAAATGTGTTCAGTAGCAAAGCCCTCTTTATTTCATTTGTTTCTATGTACAGGTCTCACTCAGCTTAAATCAGCTTTAATCGCCTCGCTCTCCCATTGATTGCAATCTAAAGTATGTAGAGAAATGTTAAATAAACAAAGCTGAATACATTCACACATAACAACTCCACATTAGGTATCTTTTGAAGCACCCTTTGTTTTATGAGCCCCAACCATGGCCGCCCCAAGAACATCACCAGCTCCGGTGATAAATGCCTTGCTACTGATTTCATTTTCATCCTAGGTCTCTTTTTAAGGTTGTTAAAGTTTATTTTTTGTTGATCAGTGTTTAAAGGTTTCTGTTTGATATTTCTAAAAGGTACAAGGCCATTATCTACAGACCTAACCTCAATTTTCTTTTAATATTAATCCTTATTATATAAGCCATATATTGACATATTGAGTTCACTTATTAAATGGTTCACATTTCTGCACGTGCAACAACCACAAGCAAATGTTTACTGGTTTCCATAACAACTGCTGGAATCGATGTTTTAGCTCATTTGGAGATAAGTTTTCACTTTCCGGATGCACCTATTGTAAAAAATAATATAAATTCTGATGTACACAACTAGCATACATTAGCATTGAGTAAATATTTCTCTCTATGGGAGAGAGGACTGAAGTGCAATTTAGGTAAAGTAACAATCTCTTTTAACTCAAAAAAATCTATGCATTAAACCAGGAGCAACAAGTACATGGGGAGGCTCACACAAAACATTTTAATTAGTTCATTGAACTTGGCATTTTTTAGAGCCGAATACCATGAGCATACACATCAAAAATTAAATGACTTCATTTAAAGGGGAACTCTGCCTTATTTTTAAATCTTCAAACATTTTAAAAACTGTCTTATATTACCATACCATAATGCTGAACCAAATCAGACCAAGCTGCCTAGCTATATTTCAGGTAAATAAAGAGTAAAATATGAAAATGTCTGCATCTGTACATACTTGTAGGGATCAAGGAAAGACTATGTGTAATGGCTGTATTCATTTAGGGCACAGACCAAGGCTGTACTCAGGAGAACATTAAGCAGCACCTACTTCTACCTTGGACTTTTCTTTGTTAGGTGGCCTGTCCTCCGAATGAAGGATGCACAGGTCAGAAGAAAAGATAACTACTATGGCTAGTCCAGCTAGGTGCAGACATCCATGGTGTAAATGGTTCAGTTCCAAGACTAATCTGCCCAACCAGCACGATAAGCGAGGTGCCTTAAGGAGCGTAGTAATACAAACTGCCTAGTTTCCAGAGGCCAGAATATTGACTGATCTTGTATACTTTTTTTTATTATAAACCAGAACACCTTGCTGGAGATGGAAATGCTGTCTAAAAAAAAAACTCTATGAAAGAGGTAGATTTGGGGACATGGACAAAAGTGTACAGAATTTTAACTATTGCAAACCCTACATATAAAAAAGTGCTATGAAATCAAATAAAGTATTATTATTATTTTTCTCTATTAAGCACTAACATATTCTGCAGAACGGCACAACATAATATGGAATGGTTAACAAGTACATAACGTACGTAATAATCAAAGATAGATTTAAGCATGCAGCTACAACATAAGCTGAGGATCATGCGAGTGAACTTGCCATCTAGCCTTATGGCACTTTGATGCAATGCTCCCGGCAAGAATTGTGGGCTTCTGAGGGCTACACTCACGACCTTAACAAAAAAGCCCAAGTATTTAAATAATTGGAAACTGGTGAGTGTGAATTTATTACAATGTTGATATTGTGAAGCAAAAAAACCACATCAGAAGTACTTTCAGGTCAAATAATGATGAATACTCCCTTCAAGAAGGTATTTACCCTCGTTTTGCCTAAATCGATATTTAACTCAATAGTCATGTCTGCTTCAAGGAAAGTCAATAGGGGCTCATTATGGTCCTATCATTCTCTGTCTGTCCTAATGCACTCATTCCTATTAATCCATCTTTAGTGTTTTCTACCTTGCATTAGACATAGAGTTAGGGCAAAAACTGCACAATTAAAATGGCAGCTATGCCACTTTTTTCAGTGATGAGTGAAGAAAATCAAGTTCAAGTCTTTGTCTCTGACTAAGCAATAACCATGGTAATGTTGCAAAGAGTAAAACTGTTTTGTCACCCTTGGCAGTCTCCTGATCATTGACTGAAGTCAGCTGGTGAGGATTATCAATTTTAGCATCTGTGTGGACATGGATTAGCGTGATTACAGACACATTAAAGTATTGAAGCTGTTGGATTTAGTCTCTCTTAATACTGTTTCTCACAGAAGACAAACGGCAAGCATATACATGACATTAAACATATATATATCTCAACACGCACATATATCGTGACATTGTGCAGCCCCAGGGAGACATATTTTGTGCACAGATGATGTACAAATCTTGTGTATGGGTCTCTGTGGTAGAGCATTTGAAGAGCAGAGTTGGTCTGCATCCGGGGGAAAAATGCTGGACATTTAAACTCCTTCAAGAAACAGATTTAGAGAGACCGTTGAGGGGAGAAGAAGTTCCCATGTACAAGGGCAAGAAGAGGCCCTGAAGAAGAATCCCTGACCATTACCTGCCTGGACGCATGTCTGCTGCCTGAGGAAATTTTTCCAAGGCCTGACTTACCTGGGCCTGGTGGGAAAGTTAGTGAATAGTTGGAAGGGTCAACATGGACCAGGCACACAGGGTACCAATTGGGCACTAGGTTATTTTATTATTTTTTTGGGGTGAATAAAACTCACAGTTTACCTGAAGTACATTGTTACTGAGACTTATTGCATTAATAGATAAATAATAATAAATGCTAATGCTCCCTGGAAGTGAAATTTATGCCCCTTGGCTACACTGTTTTATCACTATATATATATATTTATAAATTGTGACAAGCCCTGTAGCATGAGGGCCATAAATGTCACATTTAGGGGTCCTAAGCACAGTCCTCTAGGGCAATCAGAGTCAGAAACACCAGCTTGTAACAAAACAGTGCTTTATTTTAACTGTTTAAATGAAACACCCCAAAAACTAAATCATAAAAAGAAAACCTAGCTCCCAATTGTAGCCCTCTCTAACTAAACTATGCTGGTCCAGACTGACCAGCCTAATTACCCACTAACTTGACCACCCAGCCAGACCAAGCTAAGCCAGGCTCTGGAAAACCTCCCAAGTGGATTTGTTCTGGAAAACCTCCCCCAGACAGCACACAAAAGGTCCAGGCAGGTATTGCCTCACTTGGCTCAGGGGTGGTCTTCGTTTTCAGGGCCTCTCCTTGCCCTGGGAGAGCAGGGAACTTCCTCTTCCCCCAACAGTCTCTCTGAGTATCAAGCTCCAGGCGTTTTTAATGCCCAGCACCTGTGCCTGACGCCGGCCCACAGGAATCCCACACCGCATCCTGCAGACGTCTAGCCACTTGGAACAGCCGGCATGGATTTTCCACAGAATGGGGGAACGGAGCATTGGCCCACCCTGCTCTCCAATTGCTCCACCCCAGGGACCCATATGTATGATCTGCATAGCACCTGTGCCCAAATGCCATGCTACTCATCTCCCTGGGGATTACAGCCTCACAATATATATATATATATATATATATATATATATATATATATATATATATATATATATATACACACACACACATATAACCAGACCTCTTCTTACATTGAACTAAATAATTGTCTAACTTTTCCTTTTAAACTTACAGCTTGTATGGATGATGGGAGTGGACAGTAATTTCAGATATATCAAAAGTTAGATACTGTAAGGAGACTTAGACTCTATAATAAAAAAAAAGAGATCTATAAAAAGTTCCTAGTTCCTTCAAACTTAGCAAAGATATTTGAAATAGCATCATCAAGATTTTGAAGATGTGAAGTTCCAGTTACTATGGTATATGCAAGCCGTTCAAGACACATGGGGGGGGGAGAGTTAACAGAGAGATGGGGCTGTTGTTTTACAGATTCAAAGGGTTATGAGGGCTTCTTCAAATTGGCAATTATGGTGGCATCTTTGAAGGGGATGGGTAGGATCCAGTGTAAAAGGAGAAACTGATGATATTATGGTAAGGACAAGAATGGAGAAGATAGACCAGGTAAAGTAATTGAAGATACCAGGTTATACATTGATGGGTATCTTCTGTTGGCAAATTCAGAGTAATAAGGGTATTGAAGAAACAATATTCTACAGTAGATAGTGTTTCGTTTTTTCTGCCTGGTATGAAAAGTTATCTGACAATAAAGTTTAATTACAGTTCTACAATGTCCTTATCAAAATTCCTCTGCAATGTGAGGTGCACACGTTAGACTTCTTACTTGTTCAGGAAAGCAAACTAATTAAATAGATGTTATTTTGTAAATACAATTCCAAAACTCGCCAAGTGACCTGCCATGAACTTTTGATCTTTATCTTACAGCAAGCTGAAAAGCAGCAATCTCATGCAATTTACATATTGGTCTTGGCTGTGTTTTTTCGCCTTCTATTAAATATTAAATGATAGGATTTTTAATTACAGCAACTGAAAATATGCTTTATCCAATATCTTTATTTTTATATATTTATCTAGAAGTCCTACAGACTAATCTACATTATATCTTAAAAAATTATTTAAAATAACAATAGAACAAATGATACCATGAAATAATAATAATGACACATTACAAATGTGTATGATACATTATGTCTTAATAAATGTTTATTCACTTTTTGTTGTTGCTATATTGTCAGTAAATTGTAATTAAATTGTTTGCTAGGTGAATAGAAATATACTGTTAGGCAAACAGTCTGAAAGCTTGGTTATCTTTGTTAAAAAGTTCATTATGTGCCTATACATGTGTATTTGAAGTGTAAAAGCGAGCATTGTTGTGCCTCTGGAGTACCTTTGATTCAGCTGATCCGATAAAAATGTGTCTGTGGATTTTATTTTGTATCCAATACTTCTCAGTGAGGTCCGATACACACTGAGGTCTTAATTCTGAAGAACATGTGTGAGACTTTAGTTACGCTGCAGTGCACTATGCCAATATGGCTAACTTCTTATTTATCTAGTATTTCTTCAGCATCAACTTCCCCCAGTAACAAGGACTAGCATGCAAACAGATCCTCACTCAATACACTTACACATATATACTTGCTTCCCCTCTGTTCCCCTCCCCAAGTCACCATTTACCCTTTTAACACCAAGCTGCTTTTTTGTTTCGTACCCTTCTGGACTGAATTTTGGTCAGTTTTAACATTTTTGCAGCACTCATGTTTAGATGTCATTTTTTCTCACTCTGAAAATAAAAAAAAAAACACTGAATTTTAATTGAAAAATCTTTTACTCATCTAAAAAAATCTAATGAAAAACCTCCTAAACAGATTTTACTAGTTGTCCTGAGTTTAAAAATACCCAAAGTTTTCAGTTTTTTTTTTGCAAGTTATAGGGCAATAAGTACAGGAAGCGTTTTGCTATTTCTAAACCTTTTTTTTTCAAATATGTTAATTCTGTCCCCATGCCCTATTTGGGACATCTTTAAAGCCAGCCAGTGCAACTTACTCCCATCAACCCATATCATTTTTAAAACTAGACACCCCAGGGCATTTCCAATGGTGGTATTATAACTCTTTCCATACGCTAATTGTACTACCACCCTTTATCAAAGTTTGTAGTAGTAAGTTATTTTGTGTTTGTTTTCACACAAAATGTACTTCAGGTATGTATTTAAGGCTCCTGGATATATGTCACTGTCAAATAACACCCCAATATATGTTCAGCACCATCTCCTGAGTACAATGATACCACCAATGCATATGTTTACCTGGTAGTTCGGAAGGTAAGAGGTCACATGTGGGAAGTGTGCCTTTTTCAACTTGAAATTTTTAGTCTGGTCATCCTGCCCCATGTCCTATTTGGGACATCTGTTTTCTATATATTTTTGAAAACTAGACACCCCAAGGTATTTCAAAGCATGGTGTTAACTATTTCTACACACTAATTCTACCACCAGCCTTTGTCAAAATGTGTGGTAGTCATTCTTGTGTGTGTTTTTTGATACATAAAAACGCCCAAATATGTGTTAAGCATTATTGCCAGAGCACAGTGATACCAACAGGCTTGTTGGGTTATTTGGGGGCTAAAAGGCCACATTTGGGATGTTTAAATTGACACAGTCGTTCTCTCTTCAAATGACCAAAGGCATATACTCATACTAGTAATGCACAGTAATGCTAACATTCATTAAAAAAAAAGTGTGACCTTTTAGTCCCCAAACAACCTATGCATGGGTGATATCACTGTACTCAGGAGATGTTGCTGAACACATATTGGGGTGTTGTTTTGATTTCAAGGCTTTGATTTCTAAACCATTTCTTTTGCTGAATGATTTTAGAGGTTTGACAGATCCAGGTTCACTATTTTATGTAAAACAGTTTCACTGATTAGATGGGATTTTGTTCTAAAATTTCATTTTATTGACACCTGTCTTGTTATCTTTGTTTTGCCAAAACCCTGATCACTCCTTGTTAAACCTAATTACACAAATAAAACTATAGCTAGTACCTATAAAACCAATCTGAGTACATTAAAGGAGTACAAATGTGTATTTAGATTTGCGGTTTTAATACTCTATAGTACTAACTTAGTTTGTCATAATCAGTTTTGTTCTGAATTCTTCTCTATTATCTTGGAAGAGTTCTTGAAGACATGTAACTATTAAAAGGTGCATAGATCAGGTCTCATGACCTCTAAGTTATGTGTTCTGAAATTCACAATAAACATATTTTATTGAATAAAACAGATCTAAAATAAGAAGCCACAATAGCGGTAAATGTAGAAAGATTTTAGTGTTTCCTTTTAAGGCATAGACTGTGGCTTCCCTGATTAAAATAGAAATATTTAAATTCTCCCTAATTAAAAGATTAGAATGAAGTGTATTAGGTATTAACATCTGTTTATTGCTATAGCTAAATCATGGATAATTATAACTGAACGGAAAAAGACAGGCAAACACACTAGTTGTATGTAAGATAAATAGATGGATATAAAATATTTTGTAGAACTACCATTAAAACTCTATTTACTTTAAAAGTAACCCTCTGAGAGCAAAACAGGTATGGTATAGGTGGTTGGCCAAGTAGCACACATCTTTTAGCCATCTTTTAGTAGTGTAGTTTTTCTGCCAATTGGCTAAGCCAATTAATATACTTTTTGCGTAGTCTTGCTGGAAGTTTTGTGTGTTTAAATGTACCTGCGAGACTTCACAAACAGTCCGAGGCACCGAACAAAGGCATTTGCGTTGACACTGTAAGAAGCTGTTACTGAAGCCATCTTTGTAACACTGTGCATTAACTCACGTTCTTACCCACAATCTTCACACTCCTTGGTACATTATCCAGCAGAAAGCACTACAAAAGACATTGAAGATAATTTAGTTTTCATGAATGCATTTGTGTGCAAACTAGACGATGTGGGGTTAAAAAGTATTTTTCGTGTTCCTGGTTTTGCACAGGGCATGGGATGTTACTTCTACTTGTCAGGAAGCTCCGACAGGGAGTGGTGGGAGTGATCTCGTTCTGATGCTAAGGGCTGTTGTGGACAGGCTTAATGCCTTCTCTCCTACCGCTATGGTTCACGCAGCTCCTGTGTGTAACCCAGGTTCTGGTGCTTATGGGGACAGTGTACCCAGGGTTTCGGTTCCGGCCTCTGCGTGTGACTTGTCACCTTTGGGTATGCATGTCCAGGTGGACATTAAGGAGAAAATATGGAGAGGGGAGTTGATTGATGTTCTTACTTTAGTTCATCCAGATAGGGAATCTGTATATAGACCAAGGAGATCAGAGGGTCAGGACGCGGAGAAGGGAAAACAGCTTCCCAGAACCTTCGGCAATTGGCTGCAAGGTTTCTCTGCATTTTCTGCTATTATGTGTGAGAAGTTCCCAGAACGGAGTCCGGCATTGTTAGCATATCTTGATTTGATCTGGGGTGCTTATAAAGTTTACGGTGCTCAATGCTGGTTTATGTACAACAAGCAGTTCCGAAATAAATGGCGGTGCGGGCCTGGTTTACGTTTTGACATGCAGGATGACAACCTATGGCTGTTGCTTATGACCCCTGCTCGGCCTCTGCCCTTTTGGGGAGTTGCCGCTGCTGCTATACAACGAGAGCCACTGCAGATGGTACAATTCCTGCAGATTCCGACACGAATGTTCCCACTGTGGGGGAGTGCACCCAGCATTGCGTTGCTTTAAAAAAGGTAGAGGAGCTGGGGCTAGACAAGGAAAGGAATGGGAAAGGTGAGGACGCGGGTGAGCGTCCAAAAGATTCGCCCGTGGTTCGCCCATTACACTAAACGGCGCATTATTGTTGGAGGATAGTTTTTCTCAAGGTTTTTGGATTCCTTTTGTACCATCTGATTCCCCTTCTAGTTCAAAAAATGTACAGTCTGTACATTTGAATGAGCAGGTGGTAGCAGAAATAATTCAAAAGGAGGTAGAGGCTGGTAGGATGGCTGGCCCCTTTTCTTCTCCCCCTTTTCCAATTTGAGAGTCTCTCTCCGCTCGGGCTGGTCCCCCCAAAAAAGCCTGGAACATTCCGTTTAATTCACCATCTTTCGGACCCCCCGGGTATCTCTGTTAATGATGGAATTGATAAGGCTGAGAGTAGTGGGTCCGGGTTGTCTGTTGGCAAAATCTGATATAGAGTCTGCGTTTTGACTTCTTCCTATTCACCCGGACTGTTTTCATTTACTTGGCATATTCTTTCAGGGTTATTATTATTTTGACATGTTTTTACCAATGGGGTGTTCTATCTCCTGTTACTACTTTGAAGTTTTTGCTACATTCTTAGAGTGGGTTGTTCAGCGCAGATCAGGACTCCACTCATTGCGTCATTATCTGGATGACTTCTTGTTTGTTAGTCTTTCCAGTACGTCAGTTTGTCAGCAGTTGTTAAATGAATTCCGTCCTGTTGCTCAGGACTTTTATATTCCCCTGGCAGAAGATAAGAAGGAAAGCCCTTGCTCGATAATGTCCTTTCTGGGCATTGAAATTGATACAATTCCAATGGTATTTCGCCTTTCTACAGGCTAAGCTTATTACCCTGGTTCAGTTGTTGGAACGTTTCTTAGGTGTTAAAAAAGTTAAATTAAAGCAAGTTCAGTCTCCGCTTGGTCACCTGGTCCGATAAGCAAGTGGTTTTTAGAACGGATAATATGAGTGTCGTCATGTTATCAATCGATTCTTGAAGGTTAGGCCATTGGTTGGGGGCCCTTTGTTGTTACATCTTGATGGTCTCCCTCTGACACGGTATCAGTTGTCGTCTGTATTTAAGCGTTGCCTGTCCTTATCAGGGGTTGATTCTAGCCAGTTTTCCACTCACTCATTTCGCATTGGGGCGTATAGGTTTGGTCTCCCTCCTGGTAAGATTCGTAGTATTAGTAGATGGGGGTCTAATCGCTCTATGCTATATACCTGCCCCCAGTTGTCGCTGCAAATTGTTGTCTCTTTTTTTTTCGTAGGCCCTCCGAGAGGGCAGAGTCGCGTGTTTACAGCAGGAATTTGGGTTTCTCGTTTGAAAAGGTTCGCATCCGTTGGCTTGGTTTTCGGAGTCTTCGTTGGGATCAAGTTTTTCAGGAATGTCGCTTGTTACACAGGTATGTCCCATCATTGATTGTTTTGGTCATTCACACAGGCCGGAATGACATTGATTCCTAAGATCAAAGAGGACTTGGTCAGATGTTGTGCGTAGTTTTCAGGTATTAAGCTAGTCTGGTCTGAGATCGTTTTTGCATTGTGTGTCATAGGAAAATTAACCATGCTTTATCTAAATTTGTCATCAGCATAGGTGGTGTGGTGGTTCGCCACAGGGAGTTGGAGGGTGATAACCATAATTTAATGCGTAGTGGTGGAGTTCACTTAAATTCCATTGGCCTTGACATTTTTTATCTGGGTCTTCAATCGGGCATTGAAAGGGCGCTGGCGGCGGGCACTTCCCGGCCTTTAAGTGTCCTTTGGGCTGGGTCGCGGTGGCAGTCTGGGACCCCTGGCCAGCACGGTTTTTCAGATAACTTGGATCATTTTGCTCATAGTGGGCTTGGGGAGGCGTGTCCTGCGGGTGGCTTATGAGACTCTTGGTTATCGGTGGTTTAACTGCCTGTTGGGCCTAGCGCTCAGCAGCTGGCAGGTTGTTTTCATGGTATAAAGGTTTGGTTGTTTTCAAATGCCCTATTCCACACAATGGTGTCCAGTGTCTTTATTTCACATTGGTTTTTGGGGGTGGGGTATTTGGGTTCTTTCTTTGGCCCCTTGCTATGGGTCTAAGCAGTCAAGGGGCCCCCCTAGACCTATAGGAAAGGGGGATCATGACTGCTGGCTCATGCATAGGGCTGCTGTAAGCCCCTTTACCATTGGTGGGTAGCTGCAACGATGTTGCAGCTTAAGGGTTTGTAGGTAAGTGAAGAGGTGAATCTTA
Organism: Spea bombifrons; assembly: GCF_027358695.1. Taxonomy (NCBI): domain Eukaryota; kingdom Metazoa; phylum Chordata; class Amphibia; order Anura; family Pelobatidae; genus Spea; species Spea bombifrons. The sequence goes on along the minus strand of NC_071087.1, from coordinate 114,015,049 downwards.
CCTCTTTTCCTGTGCCTGTAGCAAGCTTACAGATGTAAGCTTTCGTATTTGTGGTATGATTGTGTTTTTATTTATTTGTTATTGTACCTTTCTATGTTCATTCTCTTCATTGTCACAGCTGGTGACTCCTGGTTATCGGTGGTTTAACTGCCTGTTGGGCCTAGCGCTCAGCAGCTGGCAGGTTGTTTTCATGGTATAAAGGATTGGTTGTTTCCGCTGGCCTGGGGAATGGTTATATGTATGTTTAATAAAGCTGTGGCCAAATGCCCTATCCCATACAATGGTGTCCAGTGTCTTTATTTTACATGGGTTTTTGGAGGTGGGGTATTTGGGTTCTTTCTTTGGCCTCTTGCTGTGGGTCTAAGCAGTCTTGAAAATGTGAGCCTGAGACTTAATAATATTCAAGAACATCTGAATCAACCACAGGTATGGGTTGCAAGTAAATGTTCAATGATCTGGATTATGACCTGATATGAACCTGACAATTGTGACCAAAGATTCACATGGACGTCCTCCCCTTGTTCCTGGCACTTTGTTGGAGGTCAGCAGGAGTTTAACAGCGTCCCTCCCTGTTTTTTTTTGGTTATCTTGATGTATTTTGGAGGTGATAAATATATTAAGGCAGTCTCGTGAGCAAAAGTTTATTGTTATTTACAAGGTGTATTGCTTGACAGAGACAGCGTCCAGCAGTATTTGATGAGTATTAACATTTTGAATGTCGTTTTGTCACAGTGCACAATAAAAACTCGAATAAAGTGGCCATACACTTTTCAACTAAATTCCGGTCTCCTGTGCATTTATTATTATGTTTTATTATTATGTGAACTCAATAAGCGGTATACGAACATGTCCAAGTAATGGAGATATAGCTCCAGGTTATATCTTCCAGGCAAGGCTGGTCCTAAACCAAGCGGCACCTGAGGCAAGAATATTTTCTTGCATCCCCACCATTGTAAAAAGATAGCAATATTTTTTTAAAGGACTAGCAAGACTGAGCAGTGAATAATTTGAATAATAAAGGGATGCTTGAGTGAAGCGCAACCAGCACATCTGCCTCAGTACGCACCTTGGCGCTCCCCTCATTCAGATGCCCCAGGAGGCTGCCTGGGATGCCTGGTACTAACAGCAGCCCAGTTCCAGACAGTTCCAGGCAGTTCCAGGCAGTTCCAGGCAGCAGCACACAGCAATTTTTCACATATTTGCTCAGTGATCCAACCTATTGATTTTTTGATGAAGTGTTAACTAGGGAAATCCTAAAAGTAGCAGAAGGTGAACCATGATTTCTCTTTGACATAAGTTCTCACACGGGTGTATTCCTTTTCCATTGGGGAAAACTGGAAGTTGAGAGGGAGATCCACTCTGTCTAGTAGGTGGGATCTTGGAATGGCAAAGAATCATTTAAGGCAGGATATTGAGGAAGTCCAGGCCTTGGTCAGCTAGGGTCTGAAAATAGGCACAGGTATTAAATGCACTTCAGCCCATGCTAAACTCCAATATAACATAATATGCTGTGACATCCCAAACAGGATAGCTATTGTCATCATCAACAACACCAAGACAAGTATTTGTACAGGCATCCCACAGAGCAGTGCCTAGGAGACAGACACACATCCTGCCACAGGAAACACTCTGCTCACATTCCAGACAGGAAGTGCCCAGGGATAAACCACTTGAGCTGGGGGGGGGGGTCGGTCATCCATTCACTGAGTTTTACCTAACTTTCCCAGCACTTTGTATTCTCACCATGATACACAGGGCACTGCCAGGTGTAACCAACCCATGCCTACAAGTTACAATACACATTGCAAATTAATGTGCAATTTACATAGTCAGAGAGTATATATTTTACTTAAAAAGTGGGAAAATATGTGGGAAAATGGAACATTTAAAAATAACTTAAAAGGGGATGCCAAGGACCATCTGTTAAAATGACAGGACTATAATTGGACACAGCAAGTAAAATATTTCATTTGTAAGCTTGGCTACAGATTCAGATGACATGAAGCATTAACAACCGAAATAGTCATGTCATGTCTTATAAGTAAATAGTAGGTACATGGTTAATCATGACATCTGCTGCACATTGGTTCTAATAAAGAGAAGGACTTTGGGGAATTAGGACATGGCTTCCATTTCCACTCTGATTATTTTGTAAGGGATTCGGGGAGAACAGACTGAAAGGAAAGCATGAACATCTCACTGGAAATCAGGCAGTGATGTGAATCTAGAGCAGAGTTTGATGCAGACTATGTAAGCCTATGGTTTATGCATGCTACTGTGATCTCATTAAAAGTTCACATTAAAGTTAGGAAACTGGAATGATTGCATATAGTGGTTTCATTTGCAGCACTTTACTAATTGAGTGTCCTGGGGGAAGCAGTAAATGGCTTTGCACATTTATTTGCCAGATCAAAGGTGCAACAGAAATGATAATGAAAGCCTCTTTGAAGCATTTGTGTTTATCCACTTTAAATAGAAAAAAAATTATCTTGCAATCTGGACTTGCTGCAGCTGCATGATCCATTGCGGCAGAGTATCCTAAATCACATCTGAAAGCTTACTGGTTTTATATTTGTGTGTATATATGACAAATTAGACAGTAAGGGGAATGGACAATATCCACACACATGTAATACACAAACAACACATTTGTGGCTTTTTATTTCCTTTGATACCAATAGAGTCCAATCTAAATAACAAAATAAGCATAGGATGATCAGACTCCAGGGTCCCATGCCACCTCATCAACAAAAAATGCATATTAACCTCCTCGGGCTCGGGGGTTTTCATAACCAAAGGACCAAACTATTTTTGGTCATTTTTGCCCTTTTCCATGTTTGATGAACCCGTACAAGTTATACATAACTTTGTCTGGAAGAAATAGCTCCTTAATTTGAAACCATAGAAATATATTAATCATAATAAGTATTGGTGATAATAGATTAAAAAAACCCATAGTAAAATAGAAAAAAAAACATTTTTAGCAGTCTTGCTTAATTTTTCTTCTATACACAGCTGGAATGACCCAATTTATGTTCAGAAACATCTCCTGATTACAGTCAGACCCCACATAAATATTTTACATGTTCCAGGGGCCAAATCAATGCTTTACATATTCCTCAATCTACATATTTTTTAATACTATTGATAGTAGTAATAAAAATTGTATTTATTACTTTTATTATTTTCATTTTTTTTTTGCACTTTGGGGATCTCTCATACATTTATTGTGCCCGTGATGTCATAATGACATATACCAGGTGTTACTGGCTTCTGCTGATTGGGGGGGAGCCCAGGCTATCATCTCCCTGCTGCTTCAATAAAGTCAGGACGTAAAGTCAGTCTACAGCTTTCAAGGCACATGTTCTGGCACATCCTTATGGTTTCAAATGGGTTAAAGTACATATGATGGCTGGAGCATCCCTTTAAGCAAAGTCTGGGTACATTTTTATGTAATTGCATGGGTGTGGAGTAATTTTGTGGCATGCTGAGCCCACATTAAGGACATATTAAGTGTTTTAAATTATCTTAAATTGTGTATTCGTATATTATTTAAGGAGGATATTTCATGGAACAAGTTGTCTTATAATTTCTATGTTCTATTGCACGTGACTCATACATTTTATAACCTTTGGTCCGTGCCAAGTAACTTAGTAACTTAAGAGAGTTATCAATCAGAAGATTCTGATCCGTATTTATATTCATTGTCTCTTTTTTAACAGCAGCTACTGTACAACGCAGTGCTCAAACCCAATGCATGGACCTAGAGAAAAGCATCTTCCGATCATCCTTGTGAAATCCTTCATCGGAATTTAGTTGCTTGTGTTCTTATAACTTGTCACTTATTGTTGGACTATTTTCTGATGCCTGCTCGCTCCTAACTGAACCTGTTTGTCTTCTATATCTTATTTGATCCTTTTATTTGATCATCTTCTGTCTGAAGATTGCTAAGTGTTTCCTCTTTCTGTATTGGACAAACATAGTAAGTCCTCAATGCATTGGTAATGCATGTTTCCATCTTAATTGTCAGTTATCCCAGGTTTTAAACATTACTTAATTAGGAATGGTGTCTCAATATATCAAAAACACTCCTTATCTGTATGGGAGGAGCCGTCTTAACTTCCTGTTCTCAAGATTTCTATGATTACCTCTCCCCCTTATATTATCTCTAGTTAAGTTGCATCCTCTGTAAATCATCAAGAAGGGAGCTAACTTTATGACAGGAATCTGTTCTCAGCGGCATTGTCTCATCTAGGTCGACTAGACCTAGAACAGCAGTTCCAATGGGGGTCTGACACATAACCGAGTGCAGATCACCACTTCCTCTTGGGATGACAGGAGAGATCTCCCCTGTAACCAGCCCATGCACAAAATGGAGCATTGTGTCTAACTAGCACAGCCTTCATGATGATCGTCCTCTGCCCGCACATGCAGCCTGCCAGAATATGACGTTGGTTTCTGTGGTTAGTAGTATGAGGCAGATGAGCCATTGCCCTATGTCGGGCCTAGAGCAGCACCCATCTAAGATATGCCTGTTTTTTTTTATATTATGCTATTTACGCTACAATGTGACCTATTTACACTACAATTACACAATTTCCCAGGGGTAAACCTTTCAATCAAATGTTTCTAATAAATGCTAAAATCTGTGGAGGTGACAATTCCCCTTTATTCATCCAGAGTTATCCTCTTATGTATGAATGTCTATGGGGTGATGTACTTCATTAGTATAAGGACTAAGGACTATAAGGACTGAGAACAAGATGAAAGCAGACTGTGACTGCCAAGGCAGGCCTATCCATGTGCTCTCCTACGTTTACCTGAGAAGTGTGAGTGAATGTGTATTAATTTAATATTAAAGTTAGCGCATAGTAATGTAAGAGCCGGCAGCATGTGTTACCTCACATAACATCCGAGGCTCCCCTCTTTCAGTGTCTCTCAAAAAATGAATCTTGTGTACATAGGCAGATAAAGAGGTAAAACTGAGGACATAGCCTGTGCTTTATTGTTTGTCTTCCCACCCTTTGTATCATTGTGGTACATTCTATGTACAAGCCTTCCCACCATTGGCTGCCTTCTGATTGGGCCTCAGTCTGCACAGAGAGCTGGCATGTGGGTAACTGGAAATGTAAATGGGGGTCTCAGGTAAGCAGTTTATAGGAGCTTAGATGCCTTTTTTGGTTTATGCCAATGTCCCTCCCATTCAGCCACACGTAAAGCCTTATATTTTGGATAAAAACGGGCCTGTACCTAATATTATACATAGGGGTATTCTGCACCTCAAGTAATACAAGGGGATGTGCAACATCCCATATTATACATACAGTCTGTGCCACAAATTATAGATAAATGTATGTGCCCATATCTTATAGATATAGTGCCTGTTGTGACCCATTTTATCTGTATAAATATTGTCCCCATATTATACATACATTGTAATATACCGTATTGGCTCGGATATAGGCCGCCCCCGTATATAGGCCGCACCCTAAAAGTTTGGTGCTTTTTTAAAGAAAAAGTTTTTTCTTTAAAAAAAAGCACCAAAAAACATGCTGCCACTCTGTCCTCCCCCCCCGAGATATGCTGCCACTCTGTCCTCCCCCCCCCCGAGATATGCTGCCACTCTGTCCTCCCTCCCCCGAGATCCGCTGCCACTCTGTCCTCCCCTCCCCCCCGAGATACGCTGCCACTCTGTCCTCTCCCCCCCGAGATACGCTGCCACTCTGTCCCCCCCGAGATACGCTGCCACTCTGTCCTCCCCCCCCGAGATACGCTGCCACTCTGCCCTCCCCCCCGAGATACGCTTCCACTCTGCCCCCCCCGAGATACGCTGCCAATCTGTCCCCCCCCGAGATACGTTGCCACTCTGCCCCCCCCTCGACTTACCAGAGCAGACTCCCGGGTGTCTTGCGGGGCCGGAGGGGGACATCTATGCAAATCGCGTAAACAACTCCCAGTGCCGGCACTCAGCGGAAGTGCCAGCACCGGAAGTTGTATACGCGTATTGCGTAGATGTCTTCCGCCAGTCCCGCAAGACACCCGGCAGTCTTCTCTGGTAAGTCGGGGGGGGGGTTATCGTGCGGACGCTTAGACAACCTCCCGGGCCGGCACCCCCCCCGTGAGAAGTGCTGGCACGGGAGGCTGTCTGAGCGTATCAGAGAGTAGGATGCAGGTCCCCTGCACCGCTGCGGGGGATCTGTATCCTAACCCCGCTGTCTGCCCGGCGCCCGGGACTGCTTGTCCCGGGTGTCGGGCGCTAGACCCCGAATATAGGCCGCACCCCCACTTTAAAGACTTAAAGTGGGGAAAAAAAGTGCGGCCTATATTCGGGCCAATACGGTATGTGGGTGTCTATGGGTGAATAAGATAGGAGCACATAGTAGGCTTCTTTAAGCCCTAGATGGACTAAATGTTAGCATGAGTGTATATGTGCGTGTTAGCATGTGTGTGTTAGTGTGAGCGTGTGTAGGTGGAAGTGTGTTAGTTTAAGTGTGTGTTAGCATGTATAACTAATAAAAGTATGTGTGTATGTGATAGCATGCGTTTGTATGTGTAGATATCTGTGCCGGTGCATACGTTAGATACCTGGGAGGGGGTCAAGGAGCTGACAGGCCACTTACTTTTACCTCTCCTGCTTGAAATGCAAATAATAATACTGATGCAATTTATATTTTCAGTGCTAGATTCAGTCATGCTTTTTTCTTACATATGATAGTTCTTCTTCAAAGAACAGGTATTTCAAGATAGATTCAGATAGCTTTCACACCTGTGGACACAGCTCATGGATTGTTCAAGAAAACTAGATTTTCCAGTGTGTGGAGAGTCAGGTCCCAGTCATGCACATAACTCCACAGACCGTATGATTTCACAGACTGGAGATAATGTGGGGCAACTTTTCATAGCAACACATGCAACTTTAAAGCCCACAAACGTAAATACTTAGAAGCTACTGGTTATATCAGGTAGCAATGACAAATTTATGTCTCAAACATTCTAAGAATTAAAAAAGGATCTTTAACACTAATACTTAGTCCCACGTCTACTTATATTATAAATAATAACATATTTAGAAAAATTGTGGCAGTATACAATGCAAATTTAGATGACTGTTAACAAGATGACTGTAGAAGCAGAATCTAGGACCCATCACGAACAATTAGGAGATCTATAAAATTTCAGTCTCAGTAAAGTAATAAAAGTATGAAACAACAAAAAATGGAATTTAAGGGCTAATTGCATTAAGGCAAGAAAGCTTGACAGTTAATAAGCAAGCAAAGGAAACCCATAATTTTCATGTTTGAGGATAGTTATTTCAGTGTATCTGAATTTTAAAGTTGTTTTTAAAAACTAAATGTTTAGTTCATAATGATCGACAGTTACGTTTGCCAGCTGTAAGCAGGTTTCTTACATTTATTGCAATTGGAATTTAAATGGTACTTTTTGTAAAGGGATTCATTTATTAACAGTAAACCCTTATTTTTGCTTCATGTATAAACATTGGCAATTTTCTATATACTGTTATTATTATTTGTTGTTTTATATGGCTCCGTCATATTCCACAGTGCTGTCCAATGGCTAAGTAGGACATAACATGTGGTATATAACATAACAAGGGGTAAGGAGGGCCCTGCTTAAAACAAGCTTACACATATGCTTCTATGTTTTAACTCTGCTGTGTTCTGGATTATGTTGGTTTAGAATAATGACCACCTAAATGCACATGGAATGTTCATAAGCCACTACATAGCTCCCGTCCAGAAATCTGACCTATTGCTGTTAAGCTTAAATATGCAAATTTATATTATTATTTTATTATAGAATACTATACTATACATGTATTACTATATGTGTGTGTCAGTTGTGACAGTTGTGACATTCAGAGTACCATAGAATAAAATGGGATTTGTCTGGAAACACCGGTTGGATGCAGGTTTTATTACAACATGAAAACACCTATGGAGTAGTCGGCCTGACCAAGTACAGCTCCCCTTGGTAGAGATTAAAGATAAACTGGAGCTCCGTGAGATCAGCACTTCACCCTCAATATCTGTATGAAACATGGCAAGTTCCCAGGTACTAGATTAAAGTAAATACTAGTCCTGTGTCGCTATAGTAAAATATATAACCACATCTAAGTATATTAAAAATTACTTAAACACATTTAAAGAATATATAATGTAATATGACAAAAATATTTAAAACAATAAATAGCTGAATGTAGGAAAGTTTATATTTTCCCCTGGCCCAAAAGTTTGCCAGCCTTTCCTACTTTTGTTTCATGCATATGTACAAATGTATGTAAATGTTGTCTTATAAATGTAGTTTGAGAGAAGAATTACATATATGTGGACTGGTAGCTTTGAATCACTAGTTTGCTTTTTTTTAACATGCAATATATTTAGCACATGTGCATATTTTACATATTAGAGGAGATATCTTGAGGCAAAACCTTGTAATACAAATACTATAATACTGGTCCAGCAGGTTAAATAATAAGCCTGCTTGTCTTCTCTGCAGGAGGGGCCAGTACTAGGTAGGCCCCAGCAAACATGAGACCTGTTGTAGATGACCAGCGTTTTTGATGATACAAAACACATTTGCACAAGATTTATAATTATTTTTTAATCATTTTATTGGAAAAAGAAGAGAAATTGACAATACAGTTCAAATTAAAGAGAAAAAGGAAGATATCCATATAGTTAATAGTATCTCGAACAAAGTAAAACAGTACTTTATATGCATACCTGGGAACTTCTGGGCTCCGGCTACCCGAAGACTCCCCTTGCGGGACTCGGCCAGGGCTGCCCACTGATGTCAGTGGGTGGTCCCGTGATGTCAGTGGGAGGTCCCACTGATGTCAGCAGGAAACACCCCCATTTAAAGGGGAAATGGGCGAGGAGCGGGGGGGGGTGTCAAGACCCCCTGCTCCTGCGACCCTGAGGATTCAGGTCTTGACCCGGAGAAGCGGTGATTCACCCTGCAATCTCTGGGCGAAAACAGAGAGTTCCTAGGTATGTTTATATGATATATTTAACCATAATAGATAAGAGGAATACAAACAAAAAGGTGAGTACAGAGAGTTTTTATGGAACTCTAGCAATGAAATAGCTATGTTTATTTCTTTACATCGTGCCTATCCAGGTTTTCCAGTTTTCTATTTTAGGGTGAGTATAATTTTCCTGTTTCAATATACCAATCACCATTTTGCATTGTTCAATAAACGAGTTTTTAATACTAGGCCATGATGGTACTTCTTTAGATTTCCGGTTCCTGGCGATTGCAATTTTATTGGCTAAAAATATATGGCTAGCTATTGCTTTCTTATCTTCGAGATATTTAAATATTGGTTGAAAAAGAAGTTATGTTCGTCTCCACAGAGACAACTCATTGATTGTTAAGGAATTAAACCAAAGCTTTGTAAACATTCCTTATTCAAAAAACCTTCTTGTCTTTTGGCAAACACACCCCTATAGACGATCTGGGTCCTCATATCGTGTCCTCATTAATAGGGGAGGTGTCATTAATAGGGGGGAAATGCACCCCTGGTAGCAAGGACCCCCCAATTACTGCAGTGTGATTTATGTATGTGTCTGCACCGCACAGCATAAATGCAGTACTTCTTGTGCTGGGTGAAATGAAAGCCCAGTTGGGGACCAGCTTGGTGCATGGAGGCCCTCTCATGTGGCAGGTGTATTTGCAGAGACACAGACGGAGTCCATTTACGGGCATGAGTGATGGCAGAGTCTGCTTCCTGCTTCCTATCGTGTGACATGGTCAGCATGTAAGAAGCTCCTTTTTCAGTCACATGTCCCAATCAGTAAATGGAAGCTGGATGGTTTACTCTGTAAGGAAAACGAAAGAATCATGGTTATTGTGTGCGGACCCCCAGCTATAAAACTGCAGCTGCAGGTAAGAGCTGGGATCTGTGTTTATGGCAGTCAGTATGTATTAGACATGTGCTTGGCAGGCAAAATCACTTTGATAGAAAGATGACTGCAAAAATTGCAGGTTTGGCTAGTAGCATAAATGGCAGTCCCAGTAATACACTACAGCAGTCATTACAGCTTCTCCAATCCACCCTGCAACAGTAAATGTTCTGCACCAAATGAACTATTAATTAACTTGCAGTATGGTAGGTGAGCAACGGACATTAATCTTAGCCTCTGCAAAACTGTCTCAACTCTCATCAGTCTGTAACTGCTGCTACTGACAAGTTAAAATGGCGTCACCACACCAATATTTATAATGCTCGTCTCGTTGTAAATGCTGATTGGCCAGAGTAAAAAAAGAGTAATTGAAAACTCCCACAGGTTGTTGGACCCATCAATCACAGCCATAACAATCAATGAGACCACCCCCATTTTTCAGGTACTTCTACAACAATAAATAAGAATAATAAGTGTGCATGTATGTGCGTTATGCCATTGTGTGTCTCTGTATATCAGTGTATGAACATGAGAACAGAAGCAGCTCCCATGACAAGATTCATTTTTATACTGTCATGACTGATGTCCGTCTCGTTTTCAGCTGACATCCAGTTTTGTGGGGGGAAAATTGCTTTGCGTACTCCCCCCCCCCACACACACTTTGTCTGTGGCCCTTTCCTGTCATTTTGAATATGATCCCAGGCCATGATACCGGAGCTTTCCAGTCCCAGGATGAATTGTGCTGTGACTGTCCATTGGTGAAAAAAAGTACAGAACTGTAGAAAGGCAATTCTAGTAATTGAGCTACATAGAACACATGGATCATGGGAAAACTGAGAAAGAATGGTCTGAGAGGGATCAACATCGTCAGGAGAAACCAAAATGTTTTATTGTATATTAACCTAAAAAAAATACCTAAATCTCCAGGATCTTACTTAGCCACCCATTATAATGGACCAACTCAAATCTCTTTCCATTGTAATTTAGTGTATTAATTGATTTCTGTAGTGTACTGGCTGGATAAGGAGATTAGATTTCCAATTTCTAGCAATAATTACTTTTGTTGACACTAAGCAATGCATAGCTAATGGACTGATATCTTTAGGAATGTAATTCCAGTTGAAATGGAGAAGTAGAAAGCCAGGATCCCACTTCAAATTATGCCCCACCAAGATGTTTCTAAATAGGACCACTTCTTTAATTGTTTGTTGGTTTGTTTTAATAATTTCATACAATTATACTCCATTAAACTGTCTGCCTCGGCTAGGATTGTTATGCCCAGATAGTTACTCTCTTTCTGTCCGAATTGTTGTTTAAGATTTTTTATTTCAGAACCTTGAATGATTTTTGTTTGTGCTACTGAGGATATTTAAGAGTCAGTAAAATATAGTCTACGTAAAGCTTTAATCCTACTTCTCTGACTGTACCTTTAGAGTCTCCTTCTCTGGAACTTGTTCCACTGCCCTACCACTATTTGTTGATGTTCCCCAGGGCTCAGTTCTTCTCTTCTCCATTCATGCCTCTTTCCTTGGACAACTCATATCTTCCTTTTGCTCCCACTACCACCTAAATACAGACATACCCTAATCTACAATTCCTCTGCTGACCTTTCACCATCTCTTCTAATTTGCCTCACTGGTTGTCCTTCTGGAATTGCATCATGCATTGCACTACCTCTTAACATCTCAAAAGATTGAGCTTATGGTTATGCGCTCTGTCCACAATTCCTGACATCTCTACCGTTTACAACTCCACCATCCAACCAACTGACAAAGTACACTGCCTTGGTGTTATACTTGACTCTACCCTCTCCTTCATATTCTTCATGTCCATCACCCTCGCATCCATCACCAAATCCTGCCAATTACGTCTGCAAAACATCTCCCAAATTCGCCCATTCCTCACACAAAAAGCAACCAAAATGTTACACCTCACATTGACCTCACATTTGTGTTCAATTAAAAAAAAAATAATAAAAAAAAATAATTGTGGGTGATTAAAACATTAATATCTGACAGAATTAGCAAGTAAGGGGCTAGGGTATCAACCTGCTAAGTCTTGGATTTCTGCTCCTTACTAGGCAGTGAAATATGTTACATCTATTCCAATGTCCATCCCTGGAATATGAACATTGTTCTGAACATACAACCCCTGACCATAAAGTTGTCCATCATTCAATTCCTACTGCTGCTGTGCTCAACTACTGAAATAGTGTATTTATCTTCTGGAGTACATGTAGTTCTTGACATGTAGTTAGAACCCCTGTACATCTGCTGTAAACTAACAGTGGGATTTCACTGTTAAAACTGAGTGAATTTCTATATCCTCATTTAACTCTGAGCCAAAGACAAAGACCTGGTTATGCTCTATCAACTGAGTTCTCCTCACCTTGCCTTTCACAAATATTTACATCTTTCAGTTTACATATAGTTACATAATGACTCATACTTGTTACAGTCAGAATACTTTTTTTTGTTACTAGTTCAAATATCAGGTAATGCTAGTGCTTAGTTTCTATTTACTAAACCTAAATGTCCCTTTTGTTCCATTACTCAGTAGTGTATGGGTTTGTTTCCCTCTTGAACACTGATGGCTACTGTGCAGTAGAACAGTGGGTTCTCAATGTGGTGTGATACAGCTGAAATATCACCATTATTATTATTAGAAAATCCTTCTAACAACCAGACAATAAAATGTATTTCTTTTTTCTTGCTTTGACCTTCATCATACGTTTTAACTACTGTATCAGCTCCTGTATCAACTAGGGCCTTGTGAAGCTTGGTTTCAGAGGGTTTAAATCAGTTGGAAAAGAATAGCTGAACACAGTAATGAAGTGTGATTAAGTGAAGACAATGCCACAGGGGCATATAGCGCCTCCCACCCTTTGCGCTGCCAAGCAGCCATAGCCACTTGTTATGGGTGCATATGTTAGGCAGGGGAGGGCTAGCCAGTGGGGTCACAGATGGCCATTTAATGCTATCTTGGCTAGCCCCACCCTTGGCTGTGGCTAACCCCACCATCCCATGACCAGCCATAGAAAGCTCATTAAGTTCCTTTCTTGAGAATACTTAGTTATAAGTTATTATCTTGGAAGTGAAATCTAAATTATTTTACTTTACAAGTCAGCCCCAGTTTTACATACTTCAAGCCATTTCACACAGTTCAATACCTTCTTTCCGAACCACATTGTTGTTCCAGATTATGTCCTTCTTCTCTATCAAACACTATGAATGGCTAAAATAAATTTGTGTTCGTTTTTTCCACAATTTACAATAACTTGATAATTTTAGACAATGTCTATGTTGTTGTGAAATATGATTTATAGATACACTACTGTTCAAAAGTTTAAATGTCTTCATAGAAAACAAGGACATTTGTAGCCGTGCTAACATAATTGCAAAATGATTTTCTAATGATCAATTAGTACACCTATGAAGAAATACAAGGACTTTTCTAAGTGACCCCAAACTTTTCAACAGTCATGTATGTTCTCTTGAATCAATACTACCCACAAAGAAACACATTTGGACAATAGTTATACTTTTATTATTATTATTTATTACTGTTATTATTACTACAAAAATTTGCCTTTACTTACTGCAAGAGGTATGACATACTCAAATTGACAGTGACACACCGATACTTAAAGAATATTTACATAACTTTACTTGACATTCTATTTCATGTTAGTATGTTTTACAAATTTTAAATCATCAAACAACTAATGTTTGGAAGCTCCCGTTAAAACAGTTTTCTCATCTATAATGGTCACTTGGTATAATAATTGCAGGTATATGCTGACCTGGAACCTGACTTTAATTTTGCCCTGGAACACTAATATAAAGCATCCAAGCTATGATGAATCCAACCATCGGGGGATAATAACGCAACCATCCCAAATCCCCACAACGTTCCTATAATCCCCTGATACATTTTAATCCCATTATATTTTCCATGTGGCTATTTCAAGCCAACCTTGTGAAGAGCAGATGTTGTTTAATTACCAGTCGTGCTGCCAAAAAGTTTGTTCGCTAATGAGAAAAAATAACTGTAATGCATTGTGTAAATTCAGTATTGGGCAAATCTGTGTAGAATTTAGAAGCCAGGAAGGGCTCCCAAATATTGTACTGTGGTTTATTTAGCAAGCTGCGATTAAACTCTGTTTATTGATAGGATGAAAACATAGTTTTAAAAATGTTGGGGGTTCCATCCCCGTTACAATTTGTGGAAGAAGACATTGGACAATATGCTTAACTCTGAGATACAGATGCTGAGTGCACCACATATTTCTCCTGCAGGCCCCCATAGGCCATTTAGGCATCCTTATCAAATTCATTTAAGAGTCTTGAAGTGGGAGATAAATATATTTTTGTATAAAAAGAAGGTATGACAAAATTAATAGTCTACTTGCCCAAGGAATAGCTAGCTTCACATCCCATATAAAGGACAAAAGAGATAAAAGGGAATTTGTAGTAAAGTGTACACTAGCTCAATCTAGGGAATAGTTTTCAATCCAGGGAAACTCTGGGAGATACTTTATAGTTAATGAAGTGATTCTGTCTAGCTGTAACATCTCTAATTTGCCGCTGTTAGCTATGTGTGCCTGCAATTTGGCCCAAAAAGTTTTCTATTTTACTATTTTATATCCGATAAATTTTTATCCAACTTAGATTAGATGTTTTATAGTCAACGGCTGCAATATCAGACAAGAGGTTTGTGGCAATCGCGGGGGCACTGCTGTTGTCTGCCCGCAAAAAGTAATCTTGCTCTGACTTCTAGTCAAATGTAAGGCACACCGGTGAATTATTCATTTATGAGATAGTATTCAGGATTCAGGATGTTGTTTTCATCACCCATCCATGCAGGGCCGGACTGGGACTGAAAAGCAGCCCTGGAAAAATTTGGAGACCAGCCCCATATAGTTTATCTCACGGTCGCGCTCTTTAACCACACGCACCCCTTATACATACCCGACTCACACTATTCGCCATTCTTTTTATCTCATTATTTGTATTAAAATGCCAGAAAGCAAAAGTTTTAAAAGGCCCTAATAAATGAAATACATTACACATAATGGGATCAAAACATTTGCTACAGCAAACATTTTAGATGAAAAAGTTCAGTGGAACAAAACAGTGATCACATTATTCTTCACGATATTCTGGTAAGAAACTTTTGTTTCTTTATTAATTCATGTAGACTATTTTTTTCATATTTAATATAAGCTATGATTGAGACATGTTTGGTTTTTTTTCCTTTTATTTGCCAACCTACCCCCGAGTTATGCACATCTGCCCCCAGGCTTGCCACTCTGCCCCCCTGATATGCCTTCTAACCCCCTATATGCCACTCTGCCTCCAGAAATGCCTTATACCCCCTATATGCCACTCTGTCCCATGATATGCCTTTTAACCCCCTGTATGCCACTCTACCATATAGGGGTCAAAAGGCATATCATGGGACAGAGCGGCATATAGGGGGTATAAGGCATTCCTGGAGGCAGAGTGGCAAAAAGGGGGTTAAAAGGCATATCATGGGGCACTCTGCCTCCAGAAAAGCCTTATGCCCTCCTATATGCCACTCTGCCTCCCCGATATGCTTTATACCCTCCTATATGCCACTCTGCCCCATGATATGCCTTTTAATCCCTTATATGCCACTCTGCCTCCCTGATATGCTTCAATCCTCCTATATGCCCCTCTGCCCCGTGATATGCCTTTTAACCCCCCTTTTGCCACTATACCTCCAGATATGCCTTTTGACCTCCTCTATGTCACTCTGCATCCAGAAATGCCTTATACCCCTATATGCCACTCTGTCCCATGATATGCCTTTTAACCCCCTATATGGCAGAGTGGCATATAGGGGGTTAGAAGGCATATCATGGGACAGAGTGGCATATATGGGTATAAGGCATTTCTGGAGGCAGAGTGGCATAAAGGGGGTTAAAAGGCATATCATGGGGCACTCTACCTCCAAAAAAGCCTTATGTTCCCCTATATGCCACTCTGTCCCATCATATGCCTTTTAATCCCCTATATGTCACTCTGCATCCAGAAATGCCTTATACCCATATATATGCCACTCTGGCATATAGGGGGTTAAAAGGCATGTCATGGGACAGAGTGGCATATAGGGGGGTAAAAGGCATTTCTGGAGGCAGAGTGGCATATAGGGGGATACACTTACATACACACACATGCTGAAAACACATTCAAAAAAATATTATACATTTTGTACAAAAAAATACATTACTTTACTCACCTACTTCTCTTCACTGACCTGACATCCGGTGCTGCAGCAGTCTGAGTGCGAGGGGGCGGAGCTTCCACCTCACGCTGCTCCCATCACTATGCAGCCATCGGACTGCTGGGAATGTAATCTGAACGGCCGGTGCGTGCTGATGCCCCCGGCCGGAGCTACTTTAACACTTTTTTTTTATTTATATGGTAAGCAGGATCGGCTCGCCATATAAAGTAAAAAAAAAAGTATTAAAGCAGAGCCGGCCGGCGGCATCAGCACGCACCGGCCGTTCAGATTACATTCCCAGCAATCTGATGGCTGCATAGTGATGGGAGCAGCGTGAGGGGTGAAAGGTCAGTGCGAGGGGGCGGAGCTTTCACCCCTCACGCTGCTCCCATCACTAGGCGGCCATCGCACACAGCTGCTGGGTGCCGATGCGGTCGGCCGGCGATACTGTAATACATTTTTAAAATTTAATATGGCAAGCCGGACCAGCTTGCCATATTAAATTAAGAAAAAAGTATTATAGTAGCGCCGGCCGCATCAGCACCCAGCGGCCGCTCAGATTAGATTTCGGGCAGCCTGGGGGGCAATTGCCCCTGGTCCCAGCCCGCCCCTGGTCCCAGCCCACGGACCTTCCGGCCCACCGGGAAATTTCCCGGTATCCCGGTGGGCCAGTCCGGCCCTGCATCCATGTCATAAACATATTGACAATGTATCTAGCACACAGTAGCAAGTGATCTAAAAAAATGTGTGTTTTTTCCTATATGTTTATGTAACAATTTGTGTACGCTGGTGCCATCGTGGCTCCTATTGAGGTACCACTTAGTACATAATATTTTCCCCAAATCTAAAATAGTTATTTAAGCAGAATTCTAGCATTTCCAGCAAAAAATCATTAGGGGCCTATGGTAGCAGGTAGACACATGAAAAGCCAAATGTCACCATCAGGTAATACAATAGGTTGAAGTTCCTCAATTAAAGGCTACTACCCCTGAAATATGTATCTAAAGATTGTACAGTTTTCTGAATATAATGATCATTCCATTTTCTCACCGGTTCAAGAAACCCATTAAAAGCAAGACACAATAGGTCTGCCAGGGTATTTTAAAAAACATTCTTGTGTACTTTGAGTTACAAATGCAATACTAGAATACTAGAATATGGGGAAAACTCTATCTTACCTCTCCATCAAAGCAGCCCATTTCCAAACCTTGCTGTATTGATTGATCCACAATCTCATTAAACTTGGATTGAATGTTAAGGTCTTATGTACTGTTATATCTGAGCTTCGTGTCTGTATTGGCTTTAATCCATGATTACTATGCCTCTCTCTTGTCCTCGCGGCTGATGATGGTAGCGGGATCAGACATTTAATCATGTAAAGCAATCTTTTCCCTCTTTGATAGATTGGGAGTCATGGTTTGTTTAGTCATGGTAACTGCTGGTTTCTCCACCTCAGACCCTAATATGCAGCCGAATGCCTTGATAGTATTATTAGTCACCTGCGGGTCAAATGTACTCCTGAGGCGAAACTGTACATATGAAGTTTGTTGCTTTTCTTTAAAATGTACATTATTATTTTTAACATTAAGGTAGAAGCTTTGAAGTGACTTAACCAGGTTTTTCCAAAAGCAAACTGTGATTTTCCACTAACTCATTTAGTTTACCCTTACAACTTATATATTGGTTTTGTCAAGCCAAGTGGAGCTTTCTTTTGAAAGAATAATAATAATAATAATAATATAACATATATAAACCATAACTATCAAAGAAATGAAAAAACAACGTTTATTTAGGTATTTGTCCTGTTTTTTATATTTGTCCACCTTATTTGTCTGGTATTTCCATGTATTTTGGTAGTTACAGGACTAAATACTAGACAGCACAGGGAATCTGATTAGGGGCATGTTGCCAAGTCTCATGCAGCCGATTCCATGCCAGCGCCTTTCAAGTTTTGTGTAACAAAAAAAAAAAAACGCAATTTTTACATCTTGGATATTGTGAGGTCAAAACTGGAACATGTACATTTCAGTTTTATAACTAGGTCCATGTCTCATTTGAGACACTATTTTACCTCATAAGACTATATTTATTATCCAAAAGCAAACACAGAAAAATAATCTCCCACTTCTCCTGAGCACGTACTGTAGATACCACCTAATGCATCGGTTTGTCTTAGTCAATTCTAGTCTTGTCATACCCCTTGAATATATGTATTGTAAGAAGCGCTGCGTAAATTGTTGCGGATATATAAATAAAATATAATAATAATAATATTATTGTGTGATTGTCAGCATTACACAGTCACAAAAGATCCCAAAAAAGAGAATGCAGAGGTTTAAATTTTTTTTACAACTGAGGCAGGAAAGCACACCCCTCAACATCAAAATGACTCCATAAACTATATGTATACATGTCTCCCTTCTAATACTCCTGAATCTCTCTGCTGCTTTCGATCCTTTCATCACCACCTTCTTCTTGACTCACTTTCTTCTGCAGATACAGCTCTCTCCTCGATCTCCTCATATCTGTCTAACCGTTCCTTCTCTGTCAGCAACTCTACCAACATCCCCTCTTCCACTTCCCTTATCATTTCCCGTAGTGACTACTGCAACACTCTTCTGGTTGGCATTCCAGTCTCGACTCTCTCCAAAATGCTGCTGCTAGGCTTATCTTCCTTGCACACCACTCTTCTTCTGCTTCCCCATTACCTTAAGAATTAAATTTAAAATCCTTGAACTAGCATATACGGCCCCCCAACACTACTCCTCCATAAAAAAATACTCGATCTTTACATTCTTCCTATGGGCTAAGTCTCTCCTCACTTATCACTGCTTCCTTTTCCCGTCTACTTCCACTGAACCTTCAGCTTTCACACTACCTTGTAAGTGACATGTTTAGTCCACTGCCATTGATCAGTGAGACCGAATAATTATCAGCGACCTAAAGTGTCAATGATAAATGAACAGGTAGTAATAATTAGATATTAACAATAAAATGTTTTCTATTATAATATTTTGTGCATTTATTCATCTCTCTCTAGGGCAGGGGTCATCAAGTGTCTGTCATAATGATCTGATCACTCCTATTGGAGATCTCTCTTGATTGGCCTTGCGGCAGTTTGAGGTGCAGCAGAGCCTTAACTGACAGTAAGTGCCCCCGCGATCGCCACGATTATGGCGGCATGGGGGATTTCTGTCACGGACTGGGTCCGAGCTGGTGACTGGAAGGACCCAGCGCGCCCGATGTAGTTTGCAGGAGTCACGATGCAGCAGTGGAGTCTGGGGCAGGGCCTCGTTGCAGGGTGACCACACTCGCCCAGGCGTTGAGCACCTAGGTTAGTGCAGCCAAACACCAGCGCCCTGATATGGCAGCAGATGAAGTCCAGAACAAAACGAATCCTGCAGGCACCCTGGAGCAGGCATGAAGCATATCACATGGATCACGAGCAGGATGCTGCAGGCTGGGAGAATGAAGACTAAGCAAAGGGTTAATATAGCAGACACATAACACAGCAAGGGAAAGGGAGACCAGGCAAGAAATATGATATAATATATACACGAGAAGTGGCTAGAAACATGACATGAATAGCGTAAAGTATAAACAGGCACAAGACAAGGAATAAACATAGCCTGACAAGACATACATGGTACAGGGCACAACAAAGGACAGGGAAGAAGGCAAGGAACACAGGGGAAGGAGTGAGGAGCCGGAACCCTCGGATGCTTCTTCCTTTAAGCAAGGATAGGAAATCTTAACTGGGACATGGGGAGAGGAGAGAGGAACCGGAATCCTCAGATGATTCAAGGAAGAAGGGCAAAGGTACATAAAAGACAGACAAACATGAATACAGAAACTAGCCTAGGACTACAAGATAACTATTGGAGATTCCGTCACATGATATGGCCATAGTATGCTTAGCCCACCACTACGCCAAAGTACTCCAATGACGGTGGGTCCTAACGCTAATCCCTGCTGACAGTGGTACACAACAAACCACACATAAAAACCAAACACATAGCACTGAGACATACCTTAGACTGAAGACTGAGACAAACAGAACACAGGTGGGGCACACCTAATAAAGGAAGCAGAGCTGAAGCAAAGAGCCGGAGCAAAAGCAAGGAATGGAAAATAGAACAAAGCAAAAGGAAATCCAGGAATGGATCAAAGCAAAGCAGAGAAACTACAGCAGGACAGATATGCAGCTCCGCAGCCTGGGCAGAACGTGACAATTTCTTATCCATGAATTACTAAGTGCATCACTGGTTCTTTTAGGACACTTTGGCATAACATACATGGTACATCTCTGGCCATGAAGGGTTTAAAACCGTTCTAGTTTTTGCATAATGTAATGTTTTCAAGTAGCTGCATATTAGCCATGTGAATGTGTTCAACTCTTTTATCTTAACCCAGTCTACAAGACAAATAACCTGACCCTTCTACTGCCTGTAGTAAAATGTACACTCTGACTAATGAAAGTCTATGGACTCCAGTAAATGTCCACCATGAGAAATGTAATTGACAACAGTGGCAGCCACCATGTCTGCAGATATAAGACCTTTATGAGAACAAAATAAAAAGGCGTGTATTCACTTGATGATTGTGGCTAGATGTCTAACAGTCACCAAAACAAGATAATGCACTTTTTACACGCTTTTAAACTTTCTTTAAATTTGCTGATATCAATATAATAATAATAATAATAATAATAATAATAATAATAATAATACAAATTTTAATGTAGAGAAAGAAACGTTTTAGTGGTGGGTAGTTAAAAAGGCTACCTTTCACTAGGGAAATTATAAGATTGACGGCACGGTTTTACGAATTTGCAAATCCAATATATAGTGTTTGCTAAGAAGGGCTGAATCTCTAAATAGCTACTAGTTACTCTATGAGGCTAATATTTCATTAGGGTGTGAGACTGCAGTGAACTATAGTTTGTTCTGGCATTTTTCCTTAAGCAAACTTACTTTTTTTCACCTCTATAGTAAACAGACACAATACCCTTTCCTTCTTGGTTTTTCACTGACCACTAAAAATGAACAGTTTGAAATCAGTGTTTACTAGCTTAGCGCACCAACATTTTTTCTTTTCCCTGTTTACTTTGGGTAAGCCAGTTTTATTAGAGACCCCTTAGACATTTCTCTTAACTTTCACGAGACATACTTCATTAGTGTACATGGGCTCGGCTCTGCCTCAGTATTTAAATAATCCTAATTCATTGCAAACCAGACTCCAGCATCTTAGTATGGATCGCAGCCTTTCCCGTTATCTGTTTAACTGATTGTAATGAAGATGCCATTGTTCCCAATGCTGATTTGTGATTTGATCAAACGTTTTATGCATTTCAAGATCCAAATCATAGAGAAAGGTCTAGATCTTCCTCTCCAGACCAGTAATAACATACCATAATATACCATTTTTCATGGTGATCAATTGAACACCTTTTCTTGCATGTAAAATACATACCTCCAGTCAGCTCTAATGCTGGCTCTGTAAATGTCATGGTGGGTCTAACAAGGCCCCCACTGTGCATGCGAAGAATGGAAATGCTTTCCTGCTGCTGATTGGCTGCTTCAAGAGACCATGAAAGAGGTACTTAAATATGCATTTTTCTTTAGTGGGGTTGTCAGGGACAGTAAACTGACTCTTGAAATTAGCTTTTTTCCCTGTTTGCTATAATCTCCCTTATGTACTTGCTTTCTTTCCCAGCTAGCCCAACATCTCACCACCAGTCAACATTGGGAGTGCCAATTACGCAGTCCAAACTGGTATGAGTAGCAAAACACACTGTATGGGATCTTCTAAAAGTATGTAAGGTTTATTTTTTCCTTATAGTAAGGAATACATATTAAATCATTTAGAAAGTACTTTATTGTATGTTCTTTGTTGATGGGGCTGTATGGGATACCAGAGTCAGTCTTTATCTACCTGTCAGAAAACGTAGCATTAATAACCATAGTACATGAATAAAAGTAGCATACACTTGCTGATTATTTTTGTATGGTTTTAATATACAAATATATATGTAGCAACTATTACACACACACACACAGAAAATAGGAGGCAAGGTGGCTGGATGCTGAAAATAACAAAAGCATAATGAGCACCATAGCAACATTAATCCAGGGATAGGCAAAGGATTTCAGTATCCGTGACAAGGAGTAAGGTGCCTCTGGGGTATTAATTGAAATGTCCGCAACCCTTTTGCTGCCTACCCCTGGTTAAATATCATATTAAAATATTTGTTTTGCTTATAACATGTTGACATAATTAACAGTATATTGTTAACCTTTCATTAATATTACGTTACTCTGATTCACTCTACTGATTGCTCCCTCCAAGAAAGTATAAAGAAAATGTAAATAGGGTGCATATTGTGTTAATGAAAGGATGTTTAATGTGAAACCATGTATTCCCCTTTATGTTATAAAATAAGTAGTATTTTCTACCTCCACTCTTTCTGTGCACTGGTACATTTATCTATGGTTTTCAGAAGGTTTTAAACAAAGACCAGTGTATACAGTCTTGCAACTTCATAAATGTAAAATGAAGAAATAAGTGTTAATAAGGTAATAGCACATTTTTAATAAGTACTGGAGCCCTTTTTGCAGTCCATAATAGACTAACGTGCAAGTCAAATGTTAGATCACAAAATGAATTAGTTTATTACAAGTTCAGGGAAACACCATGAAGAACATGTGTTTTTTTAAAAATGTATGTTTTACTATCCCCTATTCTCCTGACATCTGGTATAAAATCGGTATTTTTCTGTTATTTCTAGGTGTCTTGGTTGGAAATACTCTGATAATATAGTTGTACTGTAAGTTCTATTAGTGACTTTGTTATTATTAGGCTCCATATATTGCTCTAGACCTTCCACCCATGCTGCCCATGTAAGTTCTTAGAGGTAGATGCTGTCAGTATTTTTATCTTACTTTGTGGATTTAATACTTATCTTCGATGCCACTGTTACATTCTCTGAACATAATTAATGCTGTTTCAAAACGGGGCTCCACTCAGACTCCGTATGAATATAGGAGATACTATTTGTATCTTTATTGTAGAAATACAATATTAGCGTTGTCATTTTCAGTTTATGAAGTGGAATATGCTAAATATCAGACAATACATAGGTAGATAGACCTATGTCGCTGGCCTAGTATTAATGCAACTGCCTCCTCGCTGTCAGCACAGCAGTCAGAACACTGGGTGGACTAAGATGGAGGTGTCCCTGCAGGGATAACCAAGATGGCGGTGTCCCTGCAGGGATAACCAAGATGGCGGTGACGAGTGTCTATGAAGGCACCTGGCTCACAAATGCAGCACTATGACGATAAAATGCTATGAAGGTAATATTTATACATCAACCAATCTGAGTGCACCATGAAAAACACAGGTGATTTTCCAAGTTATTGAGCTTCTCCATGGTATTACTTCTTCCTACTTTAGATGAGGGTTTATCCTCAAGTGGAAAAGAAAACATCTGGACATCTGTCTATACTTTTTGTTATTCCTTGAGACTATATTAAAATCACCTTTCTGGACACAAAAATAAACAAACAATCACTTTTTCAGTTACATAACACATATTGTTACATTTTTAGGTTTTTTTTTTAAATGTATTGTTTGTACCATAGCTTTGGACTCATTTTTACCCAGATTTGATAATCGTGAAAATGCTTTTATAACAAAGAATTTTTTATCAATATCTAGGTGAAAAGATATGGACATAGAAAATTGGTAGTTTCATAACAAATCTAAAGCAGGTTATAATTTCCAAAGAGCGAAAAATACTCAATGAAATATTTTAGGGCAGGAAACATCAATTAAAATTACCAAGTTCCAAATTAGATCCCATAGGGTAGACAGTGAGAATTGATGTTTCCAAGGTTACCATCACACTATAACATCTGTGAATGGCCTTTTTAGCTTTCTATCATTTTGAAATAGTGCCAAACCATAACTGCAGGGATTTGACAAAAATCATGTTCTGACTTATACAGTTCTATAGATTTGTATAAAGAAAGTACCAACTGTTTGCTTACATATGTGGGGCATTTTCACAAACGTAACCATTATAAATTGTACACATGTGATGCATATTGGGGGAAAATGTGTTCATTTACTTGTCTCATATGCTTGGGATTTTTTTAGATTTCAGGAAAGTATTAGAAGCTGTGCACCATATTATACAATATATATTTTATTTTTTATAAATTTGGTAAATGGCAACTGTAAGCATAATACCGCTTATACAGCCCAAAACAGCCCCACATAAATACATATTTCTAAAAAAACAGACAACCCAGGCTATTTCACAAAGGCCATACTACCACTTGTCATGGGGAAAAAAGTTTTTTGCCTATAACTTTCCCAAAACAATAGGTACCACTGCCCAAAACCCAAAACAACCCCACTTTATATTAAGCAACATCCCTCAACTAAATTGAAACCCCACATGGTAATATTTTTGATAAGGAATACAGGGTCACACATTTTTTTTTAATACTATTGGGATGGTCAGTAGCAAATTGTTTTTGAAAGCTTTTATGTTTCTACTGGCTGGGGAAAGTGCAATATGATTAGAGAGCACTTGTATTTATATGCTTCCCAGTGAAAAGTGCTGCTATGTACTTCTGCCCCTCTCCAACTAAGGGGGGGGGGGTGCAGGGGTTAATACTGACAATGTTGATAACTTTGCTGATAATCACAGGTGATCCTAGTGCCATTATAGAAGGTATGGTGATTGCCTCTGTTCTGCCCAAGGAAGTACTCCAGGGTAGGGCGACCACATCAGCCATGTTTTCCAGGACACATATAATTTTTACATTGCTGTTGAGCCAAGATAAAGTGCTGCCCTGCAAATTAACTGGTTCCCTTCAATGAGTTTATACATCCCACATACTACAAGGTAGCACTTTACCTGTGCTGGTTATCAGCAGTACTGGACTCTGCAGCCATTGATAAAAGCTGTCTCTGACAGTGCTTGCTTTTGCAAATGATGAATATAAAGTCAGGGTTAAGCACTGTTTATTTATACAAGTATACAAGTCATTCATTGTTAATTGATTAAATATTTTAATTCAAAATAAAACCCATTACATCTACAGCATAAGTAACAGTCATTTGAGAAACTCACAGCTCTTTTGTACAGTGACTTCAATGTTATTGGCAAAACGACACATGAATGCTCTATTTATGTGATAAAATAATTACTAGTAAGAGTAAAAAAGTGTCACAGTGCTTTCCATTTTCAACACTTCTACTGAGTGTAAATTATCAGATGACAACAAGATTCTGGAAGGGCCTTTGACGTGTCTTCCAAATTTAAAGAGATTTGTATCTACAATTAATATATATTAATATAAACCATCGCCAAGCATAAAGGAGACGTTAGAAATGGCCCATGCTAATTAGGTGGCAGGAGCTGCTGATAACCTGTGATGTATGCAGATTTTTACTGTATCTGGCATCAGAGAGGGGATGTCATGTTTTAGACATCCTGCTATAATAGCTTTTACAGTCTTGTAAAAAAGAAAGTACACCCTCTTTGAATTCGATGGTTTTACATATTAGGACATAACAATAATCTGTTCCTTAGCAAGTCTAAAATTAGGTAAATACAACCTCAGATGAACAACACATGACACATTGTCATGATTTATTCAACAAAAATAAAGCCAAAATGAAGAAGCCATGTGTGAAAAACTACCCTTTACAATTCAATGGCTTGTAGAACCACCTTTAGCAGCAATAACTGAAGTAATCATTTTCGGTATGACTTTCAGTCCCTCACATCGTTGTGGTGGAATTTGGGCCCACTCTTCTACACACTGTTCAAATCTTCAAATCATTCAGGATTGTGAGCATTTGTTTATGCACAGCTCTCTTAAGGTCCCGCCACAGCATTTCAATCATTTTGAGGTCTGGACTTTGACTGGGCCATTGCAACACCGTGATTCTCTTGTTTTTCAGCCATTCTGTTTTAGATTTGCTGGTGTGCTTTGGATCATTTGGATTTAGCTGTCAACCTCACGTTTGACTCTAGAATACTTTGGTATACAGAGGAGTTCATGATCAATTCAATGACTCCAAGGTTCCCAGGTTTTGATGAGTAGCAACAATTGCTTCTCTAAGATCATTGCTGACGTCTTTCAGATTATTGCTGACGTCTTTCCTCATTGGTATTGTGTTAACACACACCTGAATGCTCCAGACCAGCAAACGGCTAAAACATCAGCTTTTATAGAGGTGGTCACACCTGCTGATGATCAATTAACGAAGGACATTTGATTAGCAGCACTTGTCTGCTACCTAGTATTTTAGTTCATATAGAAGCAGTAATTAAATGTGTTATACAGTATCAGGCTTTAAAAAGGCCTTCATATGCTAGACAGATGGATTCACAGGTAGAAACTAAAGTAATGGGGGCTTATGTGTGCTTCCTCCCTCGCCAAACTAGATTTAAGAAATACTAATTTAATGATATAGATTTGGCAAAACTGCTGTTGTAGAGAATGTACAAATAGTCTAGACCCCCGCTACTTTTGTGAAATTTTCTTTTTTCATCTCAAGAAAAAAACGACACAGAAATCTTTAATACGTTTTTTTAAGCTTATAAGACAATGACCAATCAGTACCTGCTTTTGAGTTATCTGACCCAGGGGGAACTTGATTAAAGAATTATTTCTTGAAAGGGTTTGGGCATTCTACAGTGCAAATTACTAATGATCCTTCTAAAGCTACTTTTAGTTACATAAGTAGAAAACTCAGCGATGTAGGTGAATCTGTGAAAGCTTTGAAGTAAATAAAACGTGTATTATTAAGCCTCAGAAATGTGGAAAGGACTACAGTATCATGGCTTCGTCTTTCTTACTTGTAAATACCAGTCTCTGTAACAGGTGGGGGGCTGGTGTGGCCAAAATAAAGGAGACATCTTCAGGACAAACTATTGATTAGTTATTATCTATTAGATTATTATTATTATTATAGATTACTATTATTATTTATTGTTTTATATATATCACCATCATATTCTGTAGCATTGTACAATGTATAGTCAGGACATAACAAGTAGTATATAACATAACAATTTGACAGAAACAGGTCAAGGAGGCCCTGCTGAAAAGAGCTTACAATCAGGAGTAATGTTTGTTTTGAAACATTGAGACACAGATCTTCTCTGAGTTAAATATAAATATATTATATATATATATATATTGTGGTAAAGTGTATGGGAAAGTGGTGGATGGATATATATCTCACCTGGTTTCCTCAGCCAGGCACGGTAGCAAACCCAGGAGCCCTCAGGTGAGGCTTCCTGTGCTCATTACTGGGGAGGAAGCCTTAAAAGAGAGGGCTGTTGGGTTTGCAGGGTGAAGGAGGGACTGAGGCAGGGAGCAGCTACAGCCAGCGCTGCAGCCCACCAGGTATGAAGCTTTACCCATGCAAAACCTGTTACTTTGCTTTGTGCCAGACCTTAGGCTTGTAGAGAGGTATCCAGATGTTTAAGTTAGAGCTGGACAGGCTTAGAGTTTGTTTTATTTTCAAGGTGCTCTGTGCCTACAGCATCTAAATAAACATGCTTGACTTATGAAACCTGGGTGAATACTGCCATTGCCGTCCCAATGTGTGAGCTGTCCCCTACAATATATATATATATATATATATATATATATATATTTCAAAACCATTACACTAATTGACAAACAAAAAGCACAAACTACAGACAGTTTTAATAAATTAATTTTGCTATGCTAAAAACTATCATTGTGATAGCTCCCCTCCAACATCTGGATCTGCAGTCCTGTTTACTGCTTTTCTGCTGTCTTTACTCTACAAGACCAGGGGAATTTCCATGTTTTTACTATATCTCTTTTTGCCTGTCCCTTTCTCAGTGTACCCACACAAAGTATTTTTTTTCAGCACAAGTTTTCTTTTGAAACCAGACATTAGGCGTTGTTTTATTAATACACACTGCTACAGCCAAAATACCCACAATATATTCATTAACTTGTCCGGATTTACACCCTATATGTGTAGGATTTTAATCTGTTTTGTCTATTATGGAACAAATATTACAAGTTACCCATCACTTTCTTTATCACCCCCAACCACCCCATAAAATGATACATTAAGACAACCCACAATATTTTACTAGGACCATTTTGACACTTTTCAGGCAGCCATATTATGACCAATCGCTTCCAAATTTTGTGATTTTGCTATGTATTTAAAGAAAATAAATCTGTTCAGCAATGTTGTTAGTTAATTGACCCAATTCAAATTACTCATTAGTCAATCAAATTACTCCATAGTCAATGAAAATGCAGTATTTCACCAGTGACCCATACAGAAAGTTCAGAGCTTAAGTTTCTATGTTGAAAAATGAATTCCTCATCTGTTAATACCGAATCCCATGACTAACATGCCAGTATATTTAAGCCTTCTCTCCCACCAGCATCACTTGGCTGGCGAGATGAGCACATGATACAGAGCGACTTTTGTGGTGTTTGTAGAAATGATCTATAAAAGAATGACAGCTGCAATAAGGCAGTAAAATAATTGTAAAAATCCATTGTAAAAAAGTATTGCTTGATATGTGCAGACAATATAGTACATATTAAATGTGTTAAGTATGCTTGAAAGTACTAGTGGCTGAAATGTATGTATCCAGAGCCTGGTTTTGTATGAGGCACGCTAGACAGTTGCTTAGATAGTAATTTGTTCTATCTAACGATTGATCGATTTTTCAGGTAATGAAGTACAAAAGGCACTTATACAGACATCGAAGTCCCCACAAGAGCAAAACATTGTTGAGCTTGTACTTGATAGCTCAATTTCCAGCCATAAAGAGCTAATTGTAGAACATAGTGGAAGTGTTGTAAACTGTACTATAATCACCATGGTGCATAAATCCAAGAAACAGACAAAATATTATGTTGTGTCAAGCAGGCTTCAATGACCTGACTTTGTCCAGTGTAACAAATAGAAT
Organism: Spea bombifrons; assembly: GCF_027358695.1. Lineage (NCBI taxonomy): Eukaryota > Metazoa > Chordata > Amphibia > Anura > Pelobatidae > Spea > Spea bombifrons. Next base: position 113,985,874 of record NC_071087.1, on the reverse strand, counting down.
GTTACAAATAGAATGACCGTACATTTAAAAGTACAACTGCACAGAACATGGTACATTGTAACCGTAGAAGCCACTGCCCTTACAGCGATTCAGTGAGTGTGCATGTGTTCAGTGAGTTTTTGTCCGTACATTTCAGACCATCAAATCCTTTGTCTGACCTCCACTAGACCTCACTAAACTAAATGTACACACGTTACAATAACCAGTATACGCAGTCAAGGGAAAATAGACCTCGGCAAGGACATTTAACCCTTTCAGTGCTGACACATGTTATGTAACATAATGTACCAACCATGCCTACACTACTTGCACGTTACTAAACATGCTTAAACCTCACTTACTTAAGTCCCAAGTCAAATGCACTGCTATCCATTTGCACATACATATCACCCCTATTTAACAAAATGGCCTGTAATATGATAAAATAAATATGTGGTGCTTGTTATTGTTTATGGATGCCATATATGTGCAAAGGTGATTATGTGTCATTTACCATGTAATGCTGTCCTGCTATACCCACTGTCGGATTCCTCTGGTGTCAACTCATGTGAGATATCAACTAATTCACTGCCTGTTTCACATTTTATGTTATTAGTAGTATACCATATATACACCCCTGGTCATCAGATCAGACTTCTTCCCCTTTTATTTTATTTTTTGCATAATTGGATGTAACACTGGCAATTTGTGCTTTTTTGTACAAGTATATTATGGTAGATATTATTGTCTGAAGGCAGGTCACTCAATTACATGTATTTAAATAATAGGTCCATAGGACTGCATGCCCCCCAACTGTCCCGATTTTGTGACTCTGTCCTGCTGTCCCACCTTTCCTTTCCTCTGTCCCGTCAGACTGCAGGACTGGTTGGGGAGATCACAATCCCCCTCTAACTGGTCCAACATTAGGGAACGCAAGGTCTGTCACTTCACGCCTCGGCTTCCATGCTTCCTAATCACAATGCGCCAGCAAATGATGCAGAGTGCAGGGATATGATGTCATCCCCGTGCGCTTCATCAATAGCCAGCGCATAGTGATGAGGGAGCACTAAAGCAGAGGTCTGTCTAAGGCTAGGTTTCCATTTGGTTTTTTTTTGCTAAAAACGCCCATAAAAACGCCAATAGCGCCACCTGGCGTTTTTTTTTGTGAAAAACGGCTGCAGCCAGATGTTAGCTGTTCTTCAATAGGAAATCGCAAAATGCCATTTCCACTTGGCGTTTTTCTGTTTGGCGTTTTTTCAGTCCTCTTTGGCGTTTTTCTGCTTTTTTGGGCTCTGTGGCAGTTTTTCAAAATCGCAGCATGTTGACACTCTGGCGTTTTTTGCAAGAAATCTTGGCGTTTTTTCTCCAATAGAAGTCTATGGGAGAGAAAAAACGCCATGAAAAAGCCATGTGGGTTTATTGCCTTGGCGTTTTTTATGGCGTTTTTTCCACAGTTACAATGCAGAGGATGGACCCAGTATCTGTGTGTCCTACGAGAAATAGGCTGAAAACAAACAGTTTCACACAAAACAAAGTCCTGGACTGGTTCATATTGAATTTTACACCATTTGGAACAAACATGCCATTACAAACAAACATACCCGACGCATCAACTGGATCCTGCGTGCCAAAAGCAACAGCAAACAATTTGCACCATCATTTGGGGCCAATCTTCCCAGAGGAGCAGACATTCAGAATAAAGCATGCCTTACAAACCACAGAAAAGAGACAAAGGGGTCTACCAAGTAAATGACATCAGGAGAGGGCAGATACTTGCCATTTATCCCAATCCCTTTTAGCTGGGTGAAACTTCTAACTTGTAAAGGCTGGAAAAACTGCCTAAGGTCAAAAAAAGCAATTTCCACAGAAAGGCTAAAACGCCAGAAAAAACTCCAGAAAAAACGCCAAAACGCAGGTAAATGCAGTGGCAGTTTTCTTGGCAGTTTTCCTGGCGTTTTTCATCAAGAAAAAAACGCCGGACAAAAACCCAAGTGGAAACCTAGCCTAAAGGCAGTGTGTGTAAAGACAGTGTATGTGTATATCTATGCTTATGGGCAGGTGTGTGTAAGGTCAGTGTATGTGTAGATGTGTGTTTTATGGGCAGGTGTGTATAAGGGTCCTGGGAGGGAGGCTAACAAAAATCTCTGCTGCTGTGGACTACTCCTCCAATGATGCTCAGCCAACATGGTAGACACGTGGCTGGCTGAGAATCATGGGAATGGTAGTTCACAGCTAACATCTGCAGCTTTATCTACTGTTAACTATACTTCCCATGATGCTCAGCCAGCATCATGGCAGTAGTATATCTCGCTGAGCCTCATGGGAATTCAATTCAATGTTAGTTATGTTTCGTGAGTTGCACGAGAGTGATTTTAAAAAAATGTGTCCCTCTTTCACGTTTTGAAATGTTGGGAGGTATGGGACTGGTATTAGAGCCCCAGGTTCCCAGGTTTCATGTGATGCATCTCAATGAATTGTACCCAAACAGGTGTAATTCCCGCACATGAAGGACATGACTTTTTCAGTGCATCATATATAGATGTGTGTTTTTGATATTTTGTGCACAGCCTTTGTTTTTGTCTCTGAGATGGCTCTGAATTATTTAATTGACTGCAGTGAACATTACTGCAGTAAGGCAGAGCTAATTAGCTGCAGGCTGTTATGCTGCCATTGCCAATTGTACCCATAAGTGGCTGGTGATCACAGCAGGTGCTCTTACTTCTTTACGCCAACAGAAACCTCCACAGATTAATATAATTTTGTGTAGATCTTATCCTCCCCGACGATAATCCTAGCTTGGTCGACTGCCACAAACATATTGCTTGACATGAGTGATAAAACTGTGCTTGGAACAGAGGCAGCAGCAGGAGTTCATGCTGAAAGAAACCCACTGACTTAATTTCCCTGTGCTTTGTTTGTTTCCTTTCAGTTGCTTGCTGGGTCATATTTGATCCCTCGGCCATGGAAGATGAATCTTAACCAGAAAAAAAGTGGAGCCATAACAAATACCTCCACTGCAAATCCAAAATATTAATAATAAAAAATAGATTTGGCAGGCCCTCAAGAAATGCATTGCTGGATGTTGGATGCTGTATGCCAAGTAGGGTGACAATGGCTGTGTTTTCCAGGAGACGTATACGTTTTTCATATAGATGACCAGCACAGGTAAAGTGCTGCCTTGCAGTATGAGGGATGTATAGACTTGTGGAAGGGAACCAATTAGTAAGTTATACATCCCCCATACAGCAGCACCTTATATGGGCTGGTCAGCAATATGTAAAAATGATATGTGTCATGGAAAACATAGCGTACCTAGTGGGGGGGTGGTCCGCACAGTAATATCCATCTCTAGAGGAGCAGGCTCGGTTGGGGAGATCAAAGATCTCCCTCCAAGAGGCTTAAAGTCCATCAAGGGAGTGGGAGGCCAGTCAATGTGTGCCTCAGTATATAGTGATATAGTGACAGCTGAGCCACGAAGCAACAGACCACACACACACCCACAGAACGGGGCTGCTGAGTGCCGAAGCATGTAAAAATTGTCCTCTGTAGCATCACTCACTGCAGAGTTCCAAACTGTGTGTTGGGAGCTTTATGAAATGCGTTTCCATGGCCGAGCAGCTGCACACCATCTGAATATTGCTATGCACAATGCCAAGTGTCAGCTGGAGTGGTGTAAAGCACACTGCCACTGGATTCAGGAGCAGTGGGAACCTGTTCCCTGGAGTGATAAACCATGCTTCACTATGTGGAAGTTTAAGTGGAGGAATTTACACAGAGACCTGGCCTTAACCCAGTTGAACACATTTGGGATGAACTGGACCAGAGATTGCGAGCCAAGCATTCTCGTCCAACATCCGTGCCTGACCTCACAAATGCTCTTTTTGCTAAATGGACATAAAGTCCCACAAAATCTAGTGGAAAGCCTTCTCAGAAAAATGGAGGCTTTTATAGCTGAAAATTGTGGGCCAACTCCATACTAATGCCACGGTTTTGGAATGGGATATCCAACAATTTGATATAGATATGATGGCCAGGTGTCCACATAACGTTTGGTCAGATAGTGTATATCATGCTCATATAACAAATTATGAAATATACTAATGGTATCTGATGAATATCTACTTCATCACCCCATTAAACATCTAGCTCACCTAAGTAACCTAATTTCAAATCCATGGTTCTTTACTCAATGGACATTACAAAAAAAAATAATTGCTTTAATATAGCGTTAATCCAGTAGAATATATTTGGACAGAACAATGTGTCTATTGATACTTTAGAGGGTCAGTTTATTGGCACAATTCACAGTGGGGTGAATGTGGTATTTAATGATGATAATTAATGGACAATAACAACTCTAAACTCTCTTTTTACTTGCATGGAATGAACTGTAAACACATTCTAATTATGTTTTAACTCTGTATTGCAAAATATATAGAGTGTAACCGATATAGGAGTGACTCCCAGAGTAACAGAAAAACAGCTTATAGCTTTGTGAATGCCCTTCCAATTCTGTATAGTGTTCACATTCCTAGCAATTAGTTTATAGTAAGAATTGCAATCCGGCTGGTTGTCTTGTGACAAAAATATCTAAAATAATCAAACGGCCCCAATTTTTCAGCAAATGATCAGTTAGAGATTCCGTGGGTTGTTGTTCACAGGCAATAAAACCACATAGATCTAGCTATATAAAACAAGCAGCAGGGCTGAATATTAATTTTTCCTAGAAGGTGCAGTATTCTGCAGAACAGCAAACCTAGAAGTAACAAGTAAATCGCCGGGTATGCCTGGTGCTAGAAATAAAAATGTAGACAGGCACCATGAGCAGATACGACTTTATACAGACAATTCCTTAAGTGTTTCTAATGTAATAAAGCTCCAATGAATGCACGTACTTTTTGTTTTATGTGATATGTGCAGAACAGTCAGCGTACTGTACCAAGAACCATTACAGAAAATGGTAGCGGGGCTAGATGTGGCCATCACTAGATACAGTGCAATTTGGAAAAATCTAGTATAATATGTGTGTAGTTGTTAGTTGACAGCTCCCTGTCACTTAATATCTGTCATGCATCTTTAGAAGCGTAATTGCGCACACACAGGCACAAATACACGTCTTCCTACAGAGGTACGTTTGAAAGGTTTAGCTTGGGTCACAAGTAAGAACAGCACAGTGATGCCTATGGGCTGAACTTGAAAAGACACTGAGTGGAGGAGAGGAGCGGTTTCCCGTTGGGAAGCTTAGTATATACATTGAAGAGGCTGCTCAGTGAATGCATTCAACCGCTTAATGACAAAGCCTGTACATGTATGGGCTCAAAATGCATTGTTTTCAATGGGTTTAGGGACCGAAAGACTGATTGAACAAACACACTGCAAGCACCTGAGGCTGATAAAGCTGGAGTTTAAGCATAGGAGAACACGGTAGAAAATATATATACATTTTTTTTCAGTTTCAAGGTTGAAAAAAGTCTTTCTTGTAAGGGTGTATATTACCACAGACAGGTCATATACTGTATTGATGAGCTAAAAAGGTCCTATACAGTAAAAACTGCAGCGTATTAAAATATGTGGTAAAAATATATCGAAATAGCTTTGGACATAATAATGGATGCATATTATGGATTGTTTTTAAAAAAATATGGTGGTTGTGAGGCTCTTAAAACTAATAGCTAACTTAAATTAATTACTGTATATTCATTTAAATATTGCAGAGCGGTATGCGGTATTCCTCTATAGGAAACACATATGAACATTGATTATTTACATCTTAAATAACAATTGCAGGTAATGGGTTTTAACAGTGGAACTTTGAAGCTGTAAGGAGGGAACTGATGTACAGTGTTTGTTTTTTGTTTTTTTTTTGCCTCATAGAGCTTCAAACATAATTCATGCTCACGACCTGTGTATTTTTAAGATTGTTTTTTTATATTTAACACCCCCTTCTCTGCCTATCCCTGTCTATGGTTGCTCCTCCCTTGTTTCCTCCAAAAGCCAAGATATCTTTGCCAAATTGGTACAATCCACCACCTACCTCTGATGCCATCTGTCGTAATGTTTGTTCCTTTTCACACTGCATCATTCTTTCTCTTCCAAGCCTTTCTTAATTGCCCTTCTGTCATTACTTATGTTGCAAAATGTCTCGTTTTTCAAACACACAATACAGGCAAGAAATGTTTGTGAACGCTAATTACTGCAGCTGCTTATGTCTTCTCTGTTGCAAACTCAGCATGCTATAAAAAAAAAATCCAAACCTTTCACAGAAATGTAAGGGATTTTATGTTATATCCACACATATATTCCATACAGTATTTACACATATCTCATTTTGCTGTCTTATGATACAAGAGATTTTGGTGCAAAAGTGGTTTTATCACCATAGCAACCAACAAAAAGGTCCTGAGTAAGCATCATAATCTCTCTTTATACATTACCGTGATAGTATCATCATTGCTTTGAAATTTCAAAGTTAGATATTTCACATGATACACAATCAAAGTGTGTTATTTATAAAGAACGTTTGTTGATGCAGAGATTGGAAAAGTGACTTATGATCAGCAACCAGTGGAATGTTCAGGAAGTGGGTAGGACCGTGAATAGAGTGGACCAAGCCAAGCACCACTCCAGTGGTGGAGAGTTCCCAGGTTTTTTTTTCAATAATATTTAGGCACTGAAGTCTGAATCATAATAATAAAAATAATAATAGAGTAATAATATCCACTTCTTAATGGTTAGTAGATGCACAATTGTTTCATCAATTGACAAGACCAACATTCTCGTCAGTGATTGCCTTTTTTTTTCCTCATGCCCAAGAATAATTAATGGCATTGAGCCAGCTTGATTCTACTTGTCTCCAAATAAAAGTCACAAATGATTTCTCAGTGCAAGTATACTACTTGGAAGAAGTGCTGGATCATCCTAGCAGATATTATTTTATAACCCTATGTCTGCTAATGGCTGATGGAAGGAAGTCGATTCATTTGTATGAACCCAGCAGGGACAAGATAGGAAGAGAGAAGCTTGACGTTATTTAATGGATTTGAACAAGCTAGGAAGTAAAGTACGCATGAGTATACTTAAATGTTTATTGATACATATAAAAACTTTTATTTATACTTTGTACTTTGCTTTAGCCTTTAATGATATGGGCTATTTATTTTTATTAGGTGAATGGATCTCTGTCTCAATCTTTTCCTTTGTGTAGTGCCAGCTCCACTCTTACTAATAAAGTGTCTAGTAACAGATTAGATAATAGTTCTGCATCTGACACATTATTCTGGGATGGCTGCCACTGCACAAAAATAGGTTGGTAGGGCACTCACATATAAAAAAAAAAAAAAAAATATTCAAAAAGTAAATAGGTGCCAAATCAAGAATGGCTAAACATCCATTAAGCCAGAAATACAGTATGTATATATAATGGATAGTGATTGTACTCTGCTCTGCAAGTATACATTCATACATCAAATATTGCAGTGACAGTGTATTGCAATACATAACACTGTTAAAGCAAATACTAAAAACGGAAAACAAAATAGGTGTCTATCAGAAGCAGGACTAGTACAAAACACACTAAAATAAATTATAAAAAAAAGTCTAAGGGGAATTAGGTACCACTTGGCATTTTGGCAAGGAGTCTTTATCAGAGGATTTGTTTCCTCGTATTTCCTTAGCAGTGCTCTGTATGTAAATACACTGCCATTGCAATATTTGATTCATAAAGTAACACTTGCAGAGCAAGCCATTATTTCTTGAGTGCTCTCACTTTCTATTACATTATTGCCGTGGTTCCCTTTAGATATGGATTAGATTTGTCCTTTGCTGTTTAAGGTAATTTTTGTGTTGCATTTTGTGGAAGGTTTTTATGGTGTAAAAAGATTATGTACGGATTAAGATGTACCTCCTGTGGACGAATTGCCAGTTATATATTCACAAAAAGCAAGATGTACAACTGGCACAGAATGGCCTTTTGTTCAGGATTATAGTGACTTTGACCTATGGCAGACACTGTTTCAAAACTTAAAACTGGGTCTTAAATATATCTATATATGTTTCATTAAGATTTAGCAAAAGTTTCACGTGTCACAAGTGCAGCCTAATTTGTACGTGTAATTTATGAATGTTTACCCCATAACCAGACTGATCACTGGGCACAATGGGATAATGGCCTTTTTGGATGTTGGACTGGAACAACAATGTTCAAAGGCACTGAAGAGTTTAAATGCCAGGACTGACCCATGACATTGTTTTTTTGGGTTTTTTTACTCCCTGTCTGATCATCTGCCCCACAATGACAGGCAATTCCATAAAAATATCCTGTTGTCAGTCTTCATAAGGGCTTTACAGACATGCTAAAAGCCAACAGTGTCGCTTGGGGCCCAAACCTACGTGCCTTGAAACGTGTCAAATTTGTGTCCATTTTTAACAATTTCCTAGGACAGGTAAATCAGAACACATGCCTGGGGTCCAGAATAAAGCCCTCAACATTTGTAACAGGACTTTACATATGCTCATGTAAGCTCCATGAAATAGTGTTTCCCATGTGGTAGCAAGAAGGTGTTGGATTAATGGAGATCCATCCAGTCCAGATGACATCATTACAAATTAATTTTACATTGATGCTTGCAAAGCTAGTATTGCAGACTAAAAACTGTAGAAGTATTTCCTGATAACTTCTCTGGGTTAATGTTACCAAGTGCATGACTCAGACAAGCAGGGAAGCAGATGGAGTTTGGAACTCAAAGCTTTTATTAAGTTGCATTAGCAGGTTTAGTCACACAGTGGCATTTGGGATAACCATGCCATGGGAAAAACAGCAGCAGTTCACGTAAAAGCCTTTTGGTTTCTCTTCCTCTTCAGTGGCGCTATGGAGAGGAGGTGCATTTCTTAATTGGTGGGGTGGAAGGCTCCTCTCTGGTGCCACTGCATATCACGGATGCGCCTGACAGACTGGATCTGGGGGTGCTGGGCGCCAAACTCTGAGCTGTCCTTGTAGTCCCCCTTCTCAAACAGGTACTGGTATCCTCTGTAACCTGGGTACTGATAGCCAACCCACCTGTAATTGCAAATGACAATCTCTGTTTCAGTAACTGTGCAGTAAATGTACCAAATGTATAAAAATACAGGGCTTTCAACTAAAGTTAACAGAGATTATCCTACATTTTGATTCTTTTACCAAATGAACTATTGGACCCATCTAGTCTGCTCATGTTTCATGCTGTAAAGATGCAGTCCTTGGTCTCATCATTGATTGGTACTAGCCATATGCATATCCAAATTCCCTCATCCTACTAGCCTCTACCAGTTTAGCTGTAATTTTCTTTTTTCTCATTTACTGTACCCACACAAAATATATATTGATTTTTTTTCACGACAAGATGGGCTTTTTCTGTGTACCATTCTTTTGATCATATCATATAATTCACTATATACATATATATTTAATTTTTTATTATTTCATATAATACATAACACAATTATATAATTTTTACTGAGTGGTATGTGGGCAAACTGGATAGCATGATTTTTTATTATAACTATTTTAAATATATATGTGAGAATGTGAGCCCTATTTCAGAAACAAAAACGACAATTTAGAAGAATAGCCTTCTTATTGAAAATAAAGCAAAGGGATTATTTTCTTTCCTCACTGCCAGGTGGACATAAGAGTTTACTGTTGCAATGAAGGCCTGTTTTATTAAATTGTTTTTTTGTTTAGTCTTTTCCAGTACTGAGTGCCATAACTTATTCCCTAGACACTAGATGCCTGCCATATGCTACACTGGGATTTAGGGAACTGTAATGAGAGTCACAGAATCTCCCTTATGCATTGAAATATTGTTCTAAATTAATAAATGTATATCTCATTGCACCAAGTTAGGCCATTTCTTGTTTCTTTATAGGTCATATGCAGAGGTTAGATTTCTGCCTGTTACTTACGTTCCGCTTTGTACTCTCACAGAAGATACTTTTTCCTGGTAGCCATGAGCGTGAAAACTTGGGACATCATCGTCAATTATCTCAATTTTCTTTCCAGTAAAATTTGGGTTTTCATAAAGGACAATCTTATGCTCCTGGCTATCCTGGAGACCAAGTGAAATAGAAAATTGGATTAAAACTTAAGTTGTACACATTCCTGAAAGGATGAATAAAGGAACGCGGGGCAAAAAAATGTGGTCCAGTGCAGGGCAATCCCGGGGGTTGCTAATACCCTAAATGTCTGGCATCCCGTTCATACACATTTTGCTTAACGTAGGAGAGAAACTGGCAGTGGCACTCTGACTTAAGCTCAGGACTTAAGCATCTGTTTAGTTTGTCTGCATGAAAGGACCGGCCCTGGTTCATTAATGCATTTGAGCGTATTTTATAATCCAGATAGGCAGTTATGCCCAACTTGTCTTGTCTGTAAAAGACCAGCATGGCGTATAATTATGTATGAGGCCTGCTTAAACTGGAGAGGTTTGTAAGAGAGGCTTGCCAATAGTTTTTTAAATAATCAATAATCAAATAATCAAATTGCTGCATTAACCCCTTAAGGACAATGGGCGGTGCCAAAACCCATTGAAAACAATGCATTTTGAGCCCGTACATGTATGGGCTTTGTCGTTAAGGGGTTACTATTTAGTATGTGTTTATTATGTGCTAGCCAGTATATAGGGCTCATTGTTAGTGTAATTTGTCAATAGCAACAGTATTACTTTCACAATTAATATTAAATTTGCCAGCTTATTGTTGAGAAAATTAAAGGATAGATTTTTTTTCTTGCATGTATTAAATTACTAAGATGTGATCAAACCCATGAAATTTTTTTTACAGCGTTTACAGAGCATTGATCTGAATGCTACGTTAACACTTTGCAAGTTTTATTGCTTGGTTATGCATGCCTAAACCTTGTGTTGAGGCTAGCAATAGGGATGTATCGTGTGGTACTTTAGTTACAGGGTACTGCAATCCCTGTCAAGCCCACCCAGCTTGATGTACAATGCAGCTGCAAAGCCAGATCTTGCTAACCTTCTACACTTGATTCAGTAAAGCCAGGAGAGAAGGAAGCACATAAAATATGTACCATGGCCTTTGGGATTAGTAAAATTTTCTGCCAACAAACAGGTAATGTCATAAATTATAAAACATGCAATTCCTCGCTAGATGTGCCATGTACTTTCTCGTTAAAGAGCTTGTAGCAAAGCAAACGTAAGCCTTTAAACTCCCATTGTAATGTGGCACTGTTGCTTACCCGTTTAGCGTCATTGTTTCCAGGACTGGTCTTCCCAGAGATATGATAAAACAGGCAGAAATGTTTACAGATATGAAGGGATTTAATTAGAATGACTTTCACATAGAGAAAATAGCTAGAACAAGAAGCATTGTTCTGGACCAACAACAAAAAAAACAGGTATAGGAAATAACACTACCTGGACACATTTTTTGAGGTTTGGTAACGTCATCCATCAAAATGTTTGAAATTAGTACAGATTTAAAAAATCAAATAATGCCCTTTTTAACTGTGTGGAATCTGATTGCTTTGGTGTGGGGCAGTATAGATCAGAAACAGGTTCAAATAATTTGTTCTTACCCATCATAATGGGTACCCATTACCCATCGTGGCCATAGCATGAAAGAGGTAGAGTGAATAGCTGGTAGGACTCTGCAGGAAAGGCACAAAACTCCCTTACCAAGACCTTGAATGTTTTACATGTTGTGACCTTGAGCCCATCTGAATATTACAAAGATTCTATACCTACAGATGAGGTAAAGATATTCTGAAGTAAACAACCTGCAAGTGAGCAGGCAATTCAACTGTGAATGCTCCCTTTCCTGTAGGGAACATCGACTAGTCCTAAATTACCTAGAATCCAGAACCCCCACAAAAAAAGAGGTACATGATTGTAACATGAAAAATGTTTTGAGAAAGCAGTGCTGCTCTTACCACTTTGATTGGTCTCAGGGAGGAGATGCTGTCACTCCTTCGGCTGTTCGTCCAGGAATCCCAGCGGGGGTACTCTCCCTTCTCAAAGACAAACTGCTCCCCCTTGCAGTTTTGTTGTTCGTATCCTACCCAGCTTTAATACAACAGAAAGGCAAAGGAGGTTTATTAACTTGTGAATAGGCAGCAGTGCCAAAAATAAGAGAAAGTGACCAATAAACCAGTTATCAATGAATGCAAATGGTAGTTTGCAAGGTACTGCAAACAAACGTACCATTTCTAGACATCATGACAACTTGTATACAAATGATGGCTATAATGTCTCCACTGACCACACTGGTCAAGCCAGAGAACAAACCTGCAAGGGTAAAGCACTAAAACATGGGAACATTCCTCATTAAAAAAATACTGGAGCAGCAATCAAAGTACTATTCAGTGCTATTAATAACCTCACTTATAAAACTGCGTCTGAGAGGTGACAGTAAATAGCCATGAGTGATCTTTGGCTTTATTAAATTCAGAGGCACCCCTGTCATTTTGCGACCTAGTCAGAGTAAGTGGAAAGGTGCAATTTGTTTCTCTAACCTTAATAACAGTGTTGCTGTTTCAGAATATACATTTACCATGTTGCAGTAATTATAAAGATACATCATTTTCAACACCCAAAGTGCCTTACCTTAATTTAAAATTCCATTAAAATACAGATAAATGAGATAAACATAACCTCCACAACTCACAGTACAAGTCACTGTGCTCACGTGGAAGCATATATCAATATGCACTTTTACATGGCGGACTTTTGCTGTTGGATATCTATATAAAGAAGATGCACCGGAGCACAGATGCCATGTTTAAGTGCATTGATGTTCCCAAAACAGCTACTATAATTTATTCTGTTTGTTCAAGACACTGATTACAATGAAGACGTGATTTGATTATGACACCATGATTCACATAATAGCCACAAAGTGCCAAAACACCAGGAGATTCTGTTACAATAAGGGACAGTGAAAATATGTAACACATAATAAGTGGTATACAACAATCCTTGGCTCAGGACACTAAACCCGCTCTAGATGCGATGTTGTGTGATGTTACCAATAACAAAAATGATTTGTATAAGAGGAGAAATGTTGTCTCTCATAACTTAGAGCATCAGTTCCAAAGCACCACCAAATATGCAAACTCCATGAAATCCATTATACTTCCCAAATGAAAGGAGGATAGGATGTTGTGTTCCAAAGTTTCAAACCAATGCATATGAGATTGATATGTGTGACATACTGCTAGACAGCTCTGTGTTATAGATAGCTCTGGTTGCTTCATTTGGAATATACACAAACAATGCATCATGTAGAGTAGAGTAATCTGGTGCAGCATTATTGATTAATTGCCCCAACCTTTAGCTTTGACAACCAATGGAAAAATCCTTGAGCTGATGCATGGTTAATAGACAGACGTCTACTTGTGGCATTCAAATAAATGACTTAACCTCTAAGCAGAAATAGATCCGCTCTTTAGATTACTGAGCTGGTAGTATCTATATTGAAAGATTACAAAGAATCATTGAAATGTAATAATGCCCTTGCATGGGTAGATCTTTGGGGTTTAGTCACAAAAGAAGGTGTTGGCAGGTTTGAATTTGTGATTCAATATAAGCAGAATTCCCTGGCAAAGTAATGTGTAAGCTGGCCCTGCATAATGCATAGTGCAATTAATTAATATGCTTGATTGGGCATGAAAAAATAAATCAGTCAGGTGAAACTGCAACTTTCTTTCCAACTACCACTTTAATTAATAAACCCTTCATATAGAGCAACATCTGATCTACCTTTATTTTACATGTGTGGAAAAGAGATGCTTTAGTAAACATACATATCCTTCATGCTAAGAATGTGTGTATGTTTCTGCCCTCAGCAGCGTGACACATTTATTTTTAAATTGAGACCTTCTCCTTTGTCATATAAATTACTGAAACACATTACCTGTAGATCATTGATGTTCTGTCTGTCTCTATGGGGCCAAGTCCATGCTTACAGGATATCAGTAAACAGAAACATAGAATCCAAAGGCAGCCCATCTAGACTGTCCATTTTTACCTGCTTGAAAGACTCAGACCTTAATCAGTTATTCGTCTTGCCTTATGATTTAATATAATCGAATGCCTAGCCTGTGTTTAAATTCCCTCACTGTATAAACCTCTATTGTGTGGCTGACATTATATCTTATAAGTCACTGGATTGTTTCATAGTATGTATTAAAATATTCCTCTAAAGTTTCTCCTCCTTTGAAACACACTACCTGTACTTTGTTAAATCCTTTATGTATTTAAATGTATCTATCATATGTCTTCTCTCTTCTTTCCTCCAAGTTATACATACTGAGATCCTTTAGTCTTTCCTTCTAATTGTGATCCTGCAAACCAGTAAACGTTTGCTCGATGAACAATGTTAATTGATTACATCAGACAAAAATACTAAAATTTTGAATAAATAAAAACTAAGTGCTCCCCCCAAAAAACAACTGTAATCTGCAAAACACAGAAAATCACCAAACAAATTAATCTGCACTGGAATTCTATTTGCTTGATGACATACTAAACTTTTGCATAATTACGACTCCTGAGGAGTGAGTTTACATCATGTGATCTGGATGGATTACATTAGATCTGTAAACGGATATTTAACAAACCACAACAAAACATAAAATGGTTTATAAAATGGACATTCTAGTCATCAAATGCATTTCAATGCATATGATGGCAGTGGGGTCTCAACATTCTTGGGGTGTTCCGCTTGAGCTGCATGGGAGATTGTGCGGAATCCCTCCATATTCATTTGCTACTTTCCTCCGACCCACAACTTTTTGCCGTGCAGGTGAACACCATTATTATTCTAATGATTATCCATTATCCATCCATATACTGCCAACAATTTACACAGCACTCCATACAGTAGGCTCAAAGAGTGTGACAAAAATATAATTCACAGACAGGAGGAACCGATATATTAGTTAAAGACAGCCCTGCTATGTGATATACTTATCTCAGGTCAGCCCCAAAGTTGGCTCCACAAGAGTTCCAGGGGGATCTAATGAGACCCTCTGTGTACATGTGCAAAAAGAAGTCCCATTTATTTCTGCCTGAAGCAGCCAATCAGTGGTGTGAAAAGACAGATCATGGATTAACAAAGCTGCAGCTTCTCCCAAAGCTAATTACATGCACCCAGGCACTTTTCTCTTAACTATAACTTTAACTTCAATAACTTAGTGTGGGTGTATATTATGTTAATGATGTAATGGAACCTTTAGTGTTTCCAAATAGTGTACACAGCTCTCCCACAGTTCTCAAGTTGGAAACAGTACACTATTCACAGCTTTCTCCTACAAGGAAGATTGAAAATGCACTACATACCTCCACAAATCAAAATTATATCAATACTTTCATTTTCTTGTATATGTTGTACATATAAGTATGTAATGCTTGATAATTTACAGCAGGTTTTGTCATTGTTCCCTTTAACAGAGGTTGCTTATTACAATTGAATCCTGTAGGTTGTAATGGTTTTATCACGTCATGGCTAAATACTGTTTGGGGGACAAAATGCTATTGACATTCAAAGCTTGAAGTGGTAGTTCTCTTTAAGGAAATATGGACTAATGGACTAATCCAATGCTTGTTAATAAGAAGGTTTTCAATTACGTACGGTCCAGAATGCACAAGGATGGATCCAACCTTCTCCATACCAGCCTCCTTCAGGTTGGTACAGGGTCCACTGAGTTCATGGCAGCGGCCTTGGAAGTTTTCTTGCTCATAGATGACAATCTGCAAATTAAAATGAATGAAAGTATATGTCGGCAGTAGTATGGGATGTGAAATTTGGAAGATGTGCTCTTGCATGCGGAAAGTAACTGGGGATTAAGCCTTGACTGTCTGTAGACGTATCAATCTTTGTTATTCTCTGTGTAAGTGGATACTAGATGAAAACAATATTGGCTATGCAATTACTTCCTTAGGGTTATTTTTCTAAGGTTATGTTTTTGTCAGCCAGTTGATAGATATTGGCCATGTGTCTACTCTGCAGAGACCAATTACACCAATCTGATACCAAATATACCTTGTTTTTCAATCAAGAGGTTTGGTTATACTGTGATCCAATATTTTTATCTCCATGCATGAATGTGGAATCTCTACAGTTTTCTGTATGTATCTATGCTATGGTTGATCTATTCTATCATGGGTTTAAGCTATGTGATTCTTAGGCTCCATTATTTTAAATCTACTGTGTCTACCAATGTTTTAAAAACAAAAATAACCCTGACCCTTTCCTGTGTTAAAAGATATCAGACCTGCTGTCCCCTTTAGATGATCAAGTATAGAAGTAGTGTACTTAAAAGGTTGCTACTCCAACTTTGTACCTCAGGTTATAGAGTTAATGAGTTAATTATTTGAAAAGCCCTTTTCCTCTTGATTGCCGTTTGCTCGCAATTCTGTATAGTCTAAAGGCAACATAATAGGGCCAGCACACTCCACGGCTTACAAAAGCTATTTGCTTGTTTAACAATGCCACATGCAAACAGACATGGGCTCCCATTGATTCATTTTAATCCTTTTAGGTTGTTTTATCCAATTTCTATTTTGAACAGAGGCCATTTAGAGAAAATCACACTTCGGCTGCACCAAAAGATGAAGTGGTTGGATATCTGATATGAATATAGACTTTCTGGTAAAAATGATGTGGTCACATTCTGTCAACATTGCAAATTGTATTTACAGGGATCCCATTTTTGGACCATACACACTTAATGTCACATATCTATATTGCACTTCCAGCTTTCTGTTTCCTGTGCAATCCTTTAAGATCAGCATTTCTGTCTTATCACTTCCTGGTTTGTTATCAGCTCTTGCTACTTGTGAGGTTTTGCAACCCGAAGTCTTAACTTAGCAAAGATTCATACAATCATAATCATACAATATCAACATACAGTTTTTATTTTTAGCATTAGCTAGAAATACATGCTTTAACAACATACTTTTAAATATAAATTCTTGCTCATATTAGTTGGATTCTGTTATATTTTGTATAGTATTATAGCCCTATTTTATTACACAAATGTGTGAACGTTACATTCCTGAGGTTTTGCGATTTCTTGTTTAACACAAAAAAATCGATAATATATCTTATTATATAATATAATTGCATGTGCAACATAATTTTGAATAATCACATGGATCAGCAATTTTCTAGCAAGTTTAGTTTTAATTAATATGTTGTAGACTTAATTCCTAATTAGAAGTTAATTAGAAGATATTACATTTGTTGAAGTCAGGCTTAAACAATTGGCATTTTGGTGATGTTCTCAGAAAATGTGGTTAAGATTCAACATGATAAGCATTCATGAATCTATGTTTGAGCCTGTCTGACTCCAACAAATGTAACATCTTCAAATTAACTGGATGCATATTAGGTATTAGCAAATGCAACCTCCCCAGGAAACAATCAAGGACAGTATACAAGAGGTTATATACAGCAAACAAACCAAAAGGCTATAGTTATCCATTACTACACCAGAGATATCTATCCTAAAAAATATTTACCTTAAATCACTCTAAAGGAGAGGTGCAAAGATGGGGACTTCTGTGGACCACTTGCTCAGTAAAGTACAGTTTCTTCACATCAAGTAAAATGTTTTTACATTAAATACAAATAAAAACATAAGGGGTACTCTGGACATCACTGCTGGAGGGGGAGAGCACAAGATTCCCAAAATTAACAAATGGTGGCTTGAATAGAAAACTTGTTGCTTTACTAAGCAGCCGTAAAACTGACTTAACCACAGAGGTTAAACAACTAACAGGGGGTACTAATTCTAACGTTATAAAGTGTAAACCATTGAGCCTGATGCATTTCCCAGACAATCAAGGCTTCCTTTAACCTCTGTGGTCAAGCAAGGATTCTATAATGTTTTAGGGCAGCTAAGTGAGGCAACATTAGTTTTCTATTCTAGGTATACGACTCCTTAATCTAAGACAAGGCCAATCATTTATTAATGTAAATGCACATAAAACAGGTAGTCTGGATAGACTGAATGGGTCTTATCTGCTGTCATTTTTCTTGTTTCTCTACAAAAAAGGAAAAATTCCAGGGACCGTTTCCCTCCAGGTAGGCAAATCTTTCCACAATACTGGGTACTGGAGCTAAACATACACTTTATGGGCATGGGAACAAATGTTATCAACCATATACACCCTATAAAAACTACCTAACAGAGCATAATATGTGAATTACATTTAACCAATTCAGTACCTGTAAAGAAAGCTGTGCATTAATTTATGTCTGCCGACAAGGATTTTATTACAAGTTAGGGCAGCTTCTAATGCAGGCACTGTATATACTACAAACCCTTCGTCCCCTTCCCTCTTTCTGTCAGTATGTGAGAGAGTGTACAGCTGCAGAGAAGAAACTGACTCCTTCCTCCTCCCATGGAGAAGCTGAGTGAGCTGGGGGGGCAGAGACAAGGCTGGGGCACAGACAGGGCAAAAAATGCAGAGAAGGGTGTGGGGGAACTGGCAAAGGACTAAGAGCAAAAAGGTGGACAAAAAGACTTAGGGGGAGGGAGTAGGGGGCACAGACAGGACTGCAGAAGATGACAGGATGCAGATGTCTAAGTCTAATATGTTGTTTCAATTTTCATTTTACATCACTATCTCTTTCCCAAGGTTTTTGTTGACTCCAGACTGTGTAGCAATAAAGATGTCTAGTGTACGGTGTGCTATGATGTCAGTGCCCAGCCACCCATAGAGTTGACACTATAAATTGCATATTAACCCTTGCCAGACGTACCTTTACATTTGGTTGCTGTTGTTTGGTGGCAGGAGCCTGATGGTCAGATGCCATTGTTACTGTTGCTGTTGTTTTTTTCCTGAAAAATACATTTTAAAAAACATTTCAAACTTGTTGACTATTGAAAACAGGCACAACGTGTTACTCTTATACATGTTAAGAAAAAGGATAATAGATTAGTTATTACTTTAACTAACAGGTTCTCATTACATTTTTCTAAAAATGACAGTTTTTGAAAATAGCCCCTAGATTCTCAAAAACTGTTCAACAAATAGTATATTTAAACATCTCATCGGGACCAGACAAGTTTTATTCTAAACACATTCAATAATACTTAGTGACAAGCACAACAAATAAATGGAATGTTAAATAAAGGCACCTTAGAAAAAGCTTAGACCACATTGAGTGTCCATGGAGTGAATATTTTGTCACTCCTTTGATGGTGGGCCTAACATAGGATTTGATAAAGACAAACCTCTTGCTGTGCTAAGGCACAAGCAACAGCCAGGTGATTGCTCTTGTCCTGACTTAGCCTTATGAAAGTTATGATATAACACCCTGAAAACCATTAGTGGTCTTTGTGATGCAGGCCTATTCCAGATGCTAAATTTCAGTATGCAACATTATATAGATTATGAACAGATAACAGGTAGCTCCCAACATCCTCAGCAAACATGGTTTGAACACATACCACCTGAGTATATTGTAGAAAAGTTATATATATACCTGGACTTCCTTAGCCGCCGCTGCCGTATCGAAAGCCGGCTACATGATGTTATTTTAAGTGATAAAAGTAATTGGCTGTAAAAGCCCTGAAGCAGGACTGGCATAATTGTTTAAATTAGATGTTCTTAGAGTAAAGGGAAAAGGGTTTCCCAAAGAATCGTACCACCAGTCATGACACACCAGTCAGGATGCAAGAGAACACTCTATATTGGGACTAGGCAAAGTTTAAATAACCACTTTACCAGTAGATGGGAATTTGACAAACACACGAAATGGGAAACGATTAACATGATTAACACAGAACACAATGGCATGGGATTATTATTATTATTTTTATTATTATTATCTTTTATTTATATAGCGCCAACAGTTTACACAGCGCTTAATACAATACATAAATTCAAGGGGTATGACAAGACAATAATTGACAGACTAAGACAAACCGATACATTAGGTGGAGAGCCCTGCTCGCAAGCTCACAATCTAGTTATGTAGACAACATCGGCACCAGACTAACTTCTTCATACAGTCAACATCAACAAATACACAACAGACGTGAATGGATTAGGGAAGTAACATTTAAATGAATATGGTGATTCATTCTTAATGTACATAGAAATGGGAACAAATGGGTGAATGTGCAAAATATAATAATTTTAAAACCCCTGTAAGTCAATGTAAAACTGGGGAGGTGAACATTGGTTTTGGACACTGTCATGTTTTCAGTAGGCCTGTCATGGAACCATCTATATGGAGCAAGTTCCTCTAATGCAAACCTTCCATCGGTTTCAAATACAGACAGTATTATAGAATTGGTCCAAATTTCTAACCACGTAAAACAGAACTTTTTCAAGAAACCGTGAAATATCCTTTAACCTCCAATAAAAGTCACTTGATGCTCGTAGATTATTATTCAGCCAAATGGCATATTATGCAAGGTAGGCACCATCACTGGATACAATCCTTAATTGCGTGCCTTATGCCAGCTTTACAATTATTGTTCAGTAAATGAGGTCGGCGTGGCAATCCAGATTGATATTATGAAATAGATTCAATAATGATTACCAGGGAAAATTGAAACAATTCAGAAATTCCTTCCCAAGTTGTTTTGGAATTGTTAATTTTAACCTTTTATGTGTTTTACCACTTCCATTGGGGACCACAACGCACCCACCTTTTTTGAGGCACGTGAACATAGCGATTATTTAATTTAGTTCACTGTTATAAAAAAAAAGGCAGCTTTTTGTGTTAACAAAGCTCCAGTACATGCAGAAGCTCAGCAATGGTGATCTAGTCTTTAAATAAGCAACACTATAACTTATGATAATCATCTCAGATGCACTTTTTACCAATCCATTCTATTTTACTAAAGGACCTCATAAGAAAAACACCAAGCAACAAATAGTTCTTACCCGTATGCCAGTACCCGCTTGTTCCAGTAAAGGGCCCACAGCTCTTGGTTACATTTATAGGGCACGGGGATAGGAAAGCAGTGCCAGGACTATTTACAAAATAGTTCCAGCGTGATGCAAAGCGATAATACTGGATTACTTCTCTGCTGATGCATGGCCTGCATTGTTTTAAGAAGCATAGAGTCAGAGAATTATTTCATTAGCTTTCACTTTCAGCTGGGCTGGCATTGTTTAGTCTGTTGGTTAGGAGATTTGAACTTTGCATGCATCAGCCCTCTGAATGCCAAGACCTGGAACATCTCATTTGAACAATTATGCCAGCCAGCCCTGCTTCAGGGCTTTTACAGCCAATGACTTTTATCACTTAAAATAACCTACATCTAGCATCGGGATACACAGTCCACAGCGTGTCTTAGAAGAAAAAGCTACTAATGATCGCAGCAAGGTTCGAGCCTTTACAGCAGAAAAAAGAGCAGAATAGATGGACCAAATGCTTCTTATCGGGCATGACATGCTATGTTCTGTATGTTTTAAAATATCTCTATCTATATACCATATTAACCTTTTTTGAATTCTATGGTTTTATATATCATGACATAATTACAATCATCTGTTCCTCAGCAGGTCATATTACACCGTGTCCTGATTAATTTAACAAAATAAATCCAAAATGAAGAAATGTGTGAAAAACAAAGTACACCTTATGATTCAATGGCTTGTAGAACTACTTTTAGCATCAATAGCTCGGCTCTTGGAGAGGGGAGGGTCACACTTGCTGATGATCAGTTAATCTGCTCTAAAACATTAATACATTCATGTTTTAATGTTACCAAGTTGATTTTATTTTCGGTGCACTATACTGTGAATGTAGCATTGAGGTATACAAAAAGCACACAATACACTCAACGTGGCAGTTACTGTAAATGGGGAGAGAAAGACACGCTGGGATAGAGATCCCTGCTAAAGAGAACATATACTGCAATTATGGTAATTACCCATTGAAAGATGCACTGATATATGTAGGGATAGAAAGCTATGGTTAACTCTAAATCACTTCCTGCTGCAAGATGTTTCATATGAGAAACACCCCTGCAAGCTGGACCTCAACATCTTATAATTAGTCATCCAAGCACCTGCTTACTAATACCAGGATATTTGTTATAGTTCTGTAACAGTGTAACAAAATATTGCAGATAAGCAACATGTAAAGTACGGACGGGATAACCAAAAGAACCGATTTTAAACAAGTTTGTTTACTGATACAAGGTTTGATCTAGGTTTGGTAAAAATTTAAATAGCAGGAGATCGAAAGACTGACCCAGGGCATTGAGAAAATCTGCAGACTTCCCAAGTATACTTACACTATATGGACAAAAATATTGGGACACCCGACCATTACACCATCAAGGACTTTGATGTAATTAAATGCTAAATACATAGACATTAATATGCAGTTGGTCCCTCCATTGCAGCTATAACACCTTCCACTCTTCTGGAAAGGCTTTCCACAAGATTTTGGAGTGTCTCTGTGGGATTTCTTGCTCATGAAAGGAAGCCTGTAATAACTGCAAAGGGAGACCAGCTACATATTAATGTCAGGTGTAATGGTGTAATGGTCAGGTGTCCTAATGCTTTTGTCCATATAGTGTATGTTTGCATGGGCAAACTACTTAATAGTTGATCTATTAGAATACTATGTTTTTTAGTTTTATGTAATGTAGGGACACTTTTCACTTATCTACCGCCCTCTTACAGACTAATTTTGCAAGGGTGTTAGCAGAAGGGAGATAACTTCAGGACAGGAAATTGAAAAGATAATGTTGTCTTTGTCACATTTTGCATTTAAATGATTTTTAAGTTAAATATCTCCACAGTATTTACACTCATCCAGACACTCAAAAACCAGAAGCTACTGTACAGTTAGTGGTAAATACAGGTAATTATCCTAAAAGCTGCCTATGCGAGAGATGGGGCATAATTATTTGGGTATGTTCTGTTTGGTATACTGACCCTTGACACATACATCTGGTCTGTAACACAATCAGTCACTTGAATGAACTTTCACCAGGAACAGAGACAGGTTTACAGCTATGTATTCCACAACATACTTGACGTTTTGTTGTTAATAATTCACAAATGTTAATTAAACTTTTGATATTAATATCAGGGTAGGGCTGGCACCTTTTGGACCGGGTGCATGCATAGAAACATGCCCCCCATCCCATGTATGTATAGACACATTTAGACCAACTCGCCCCTGGCCATTATAACGTAAGAGTCTTGTTTGTCACATATTCCTGTTAGAGTGATCTCATCCTCACTTTGTAAGATTTTCTTTTTTCGAGTAAAGTAGACCTCAGAGGAATTACAATGCAAATCTTTGTAAGATGGCTTTAGAAAGTCTTATAAAACAAGATCCCTTTTTGGCTCTGTATAAAACAACCAATATAATCCCCAAAGGGTTCATCAACTGCAATACTGCATTAGCATTACAAATAATTTGTTATACCTCCACAAACAGAAAATTCATTTGTTTTTTTTTCTTTGTTTGTTTTTGGCCCAGTAATGTCTCTCAACTCTGAGAATCGGAGCTGGCAAATATTTCAAAATACTGTACAGTAGTTACCAATACTGGAAAAATATTTAGCAAAACAACACGTCTTTATGCTATGTACAGCTAGCTGCTCCCAAAATATAAGCGGTAATCCCATAGACCATGTGAAAAAGAGCTAAGATGTATGGGGTATTTTCCACATGCATATTTAACTTTTTAAATACTTTGGTACTTTACTTTTAGGCAGCTGGTGGTTCATCTTATTTGTTTCTTGGTCCATTAGAAGATAATGGATTTATTCATCTGCCTTAAGACCCAAAAGCAACTGCTGCATGTGTCTAAATTATATATTTCAAAGAAAGACCCTCAAATCAAACAATGTATATTATTAACCATCTTTTAGCACAACCATGTTAGTGCTTCATTTAATGTCTTTGTCATTCTTAGGCTTGGGATATTTCTAAAATCCTTCCTTTTATCCTTCAATGAGTGATATTTCGTATTTCCGATGCAATTTAGTGTCTGCGTTGTACCTTCAGGCACATTAAAGCTTATGTAACTGTTCTGAGAAAATAAAGTATCCTTGACTGGTTAGCTTCCAAAATATTTGTGAAAAGCAGACACTAAAACAAAATTAACCTGGGGAGTGTTACCACGTGTACAGCAATTCCCTAGCACAAGTTAAAGGATTTGGCCTCCTTCTAATTTTCCCTGAGCTGTCCCTAGACTTTAGTTTCATTCAGTCTTCCTTTGAGTGAGTGACCCCGATACGTTCCTGTCTCCTCGTACCGGTTCAAATTAGCACCAATCCAGGTCAGAAGGGCCCTTTCTAAACTATTTTGAACCGGCATGGGGAGACAGGAACGTATCAGGGTCACCCCATAATGACACTGTGCGCGAGCATCCAGAGGAAAAGCTGCAAGAACGTGGAGAGGTAAGCCAGAGGTGTGTGTGTGTATATGTACTTGTGTGTGTATGAGCACCCATGCGTACTTGTGTGTTTGTATGAGCATAGAATTGTAATTGTGTATGTGTGTGAGCATGGATGTGTAATTGTATAAGTGGGGTGAGATGGAGTGTGTGTTAGTGAGTATGAGTAAGTGTGTAACTGTGTTTACATATGTTGGAAGGGGGGGGCAAGGGTCAAAGAAGGCACAGACCAGGTGTGTGGCGGCAATCATGGCACAGACCAGCTGTTGACGTTTGGGGGCCCGGGACAATTTTTCGCAGCAGGGCCCTGTGGCTTCTAGTTATGCTCCTGTCTATATCTGGGAACTTCCAGGGTAAATATGGCTATATGGCGCTCTCCCTCTTCTGGGAATTTGGCTTCATTAGTGAGGGGAGCTAGCTGTGCATGGAGACAGGACTAGCCCCAGTCAGTCTAAAGTAGTTAGAAAGTAGGAGAGGAACTGGTTGAGTGGGAAGTGAACATTGAAAGAGGAGACTGACCCAGAGACCCTGAGAGGCAGTGCTTCACCCAGAGACTCCAGATAAAACGTGGAGAGTTCCCAGACAGGAGTCAGTAACAATGGGGCACCATCAAACAGGAAGACAGTTGTGCGGAGTGGCGTGGGAGCCCCTTAGTTGCATAAGGGTATTTGTAGAAGACATACAGCCCAGTAGCGTACCTAGCGGGGGGCGGGGGGGGCGGTCCGCACCGGGTGCCGCTCATCAGGGGGTGCCAACTTGCCGGCACCCGGCACCCCTCCAGAGACGGACAGTAATGTCCGCCGCTGGAGGAGCAGGCTCGCAAGAGAGCGGTATCGGAGGTCTTTAACAGACCTCCGGCTCCCTTGAGTGATTTTAAGCCGGTTCCCTTCAACCGGCTTAAAATCACTCAAGGGAGCCGGAGGTCTGTTAAAGACCTCCGATTCTGCTCCCTTGCGGTCCGCGCGGCAACTGCTGCTGTGCAGAGGGCACTGTGGGCGCGGCTTCAGTGCCGCCGGGATCTGACAACAAACCCCGGCGGCACTGAAGCCGCGCACACAGTGCCCTCTGACCCGGAAGAAGACAGTAGAAGAGGAGCGAAGAGGAAGACTGCTGTAAAAAGAAAAGACTGCTGTAAGAAGAAAAGAAGTAGAAAAGAAGGTAGGAAATCATTCATTAAGACTGAGTGACAGTGAGAGTGGATTGGTATGTGTGGAATGTGTGGAATGTGTGGAATGTGTGGATTGGTATGTGTGGAATGTGTGGAATCTGTGGATTGGTATATGTGTGGAATCTGTGGATTGGTATATGTGTGGAATCTGTGGATTGGTATATGTGTGGAATCTGTGGATTGGTATATGTGTGGAATCTGTGGATTGGTATATGTGTGGATTAGTATGTGTGGAATCTGTGGATTGGTATGTGTGGAATCTGTGGTATGGTATGTGTGGAATCTGTGGATTGGTATATGTGTGGATTGGTATATGTGTGGATTGGTATATGTGTGGATTGGTATATGTGTGGATTGGTATGTGTGGAATCTGTGGATTGGTATGTGTGGAATCTGTGGATTGGTATGTGTGGTATGTGTGGATTGGTATGTGTGGTATGTGTGGAATCTGTGGATTGGTATGTGTGGAATCTGTGGATTGGTAAGTGTTGATTGGTAAATGTGTGAGAGTGATGGGTGTTATGCTGTACCATTTCCAATGTCTTTTTCATTATAATTATGCTCTAAAGTACATCATAACTCCCATCACTCTATACTGTTCCGTACAGTGGCAGAGCTGGGAGACAGAGGCCTTGCACCCCCACCGCAGGGTGCTGGTCAGGTTCTATGTGGGCAATGTGGACGCTGGCTTTGGGGTGTGCAATCTGTGATCTATGCCTGTAATTTAGGGTGTTTTATCTATAACTTTAATGCTGAGTTTTTATGTGAATTCCAATTGATCAATACCTGAAAAGCTGGGTTTGTGTGTTAATGTGTTGGTCTATATCTGCTATGCTATGTTTCTATACATTATTTATGTTTACCAGCAAATACAGGATTTGTATGTCTTATTCAGTTGATCAATACCTGGGGTGCTGTTTCCATGTGTTGTTTATTTGATCTATACCTTCAGTGCTGAGTGATTTCCAGTTGATCTATACCTGCAATGCTGGGTTTGTGTGTTCTGTTGATTTATACCTGCAATGCTATGTTTCCATACATTATTTATGTATACCTGTAAATACAGGATATTTATGTCTTATTCAGTTGCACGTGCTGTTTCCATGTGTTGTTTATTTGATCTATACCTGAACTACAGGGAGTAATTAAAAGAGAGTTGTGGTTTAGTGACGTAGGGGACAAATGGACTTTGGGGATGATTACGGGGAGAGGACCTCCCAATGTCACGGTGCAGTCAGAAGAAGGGAAGGCTGTACTGACTCTCACAGTCTTCCCCTGATCTGCAATTGAGGGCAGTACAACATAATCCCTATCACTATACATCGATCTAGACATTTACAATAATGCAGCATAACCCATACCACTATATACTAAGCCAGACACTGAAGTGGTAGGCCTACACCACATCAATGGCTTTGTATATAGTGATATGGGTTATGCTGCATTATTGTAAATGTCAGGCTCAATGTATAGTGATATGGATTACGCTGCCCCACCGTCAATGTGTGCTCAGTGTAAAGTGATAGGTGTTATCCTGTATCACCGGCAATGTGGGCCTCAGTATATATTAACAGTTATGTTGTACCACCGTCAGTGCGTGCCTCAGTATATAATGGAAACAGTTATGTTGTACTACTGTCAGCGCGTGTCTCAGTATATAATGATAGCAGTTGTGCTGCACAACTGTCAATGTCTGCCTCAGTGTATAATGATAGTTATGTTGTACTACTATAAGTGTCTAGCTCAGTATATAAAGATAGCGGTTATGCTGTACCACCATCAATATCTGGCTCAGTTATAGTGATAGGTGTTATGCTGTTCCACTGTAGTATCTGGCTCAGTGTATAGTGATAGGAGTTATGCTGTTTCACTGTAATGTTTGCCTCAATATATAATGAAATTACTTAAGCTGCACCACCGTCAATGTCTGTCTCGGTATAGAGTGATAGGCATTATGCTGTACCACCGTCACTGCCTGGCTCAGTATATAGTGATATGTGTCATGCTATACCACAGTCAGTGTCTGGTTCATATGGTATATATAATCATGAGTCGACATGGCAACACCACTATATATGCAAATGCTTAAATAAAAAGAGAACAATGTTATGGTGACTCCTGATTATAATATCAGAATTTTTTTTAGTTTATAGTGTCTTTAGCTGCTTAGCCAGTACTTAATTTGTAATGTTTGTCACTCATTTGTTAGGTCTTCTTAGAAACTTGTTGTGTTTGTTGTTTTTTGGGGGGGGTTATTAAAGAAAGCACTATTATATGTTCAGTAAATGTTATTTAAGCATATTTATTTTACTTATAAGTTATTAATTTATTTTTTCAGATTTCTTGTTGTTTACAGTTGACATACAGTTTACAAATTGGTGCAATAAATATTCTTGCCAACATAATTTTGTAGATGTCTTTACATTTGGGGGGGGGGGTGCCACTTACAGGATCCGCCCCGGGTGCCAAATACTCTAGGTACGCCCCTGATACAGCCTCTGAAGAATGATCAGTGAGGTTCCTATTTCCTATCTTGTGGCAAGATAAGTCAATAAGAAGCCCCTTTTGTAGCCACATGCTGCAGTAAGTAAGATTGGAAGCTGTGTAATCGACTGCTGGGAAAGATAATGCAGGATCTCCCAGTCAGGAAGTTTCAGCTACAGGAAAATAGATACTCTGCAGGTAGGGGGCTTGGATCTGTGTTTATGAATATCAGTGGAGTTTTTCCACCACTATGAGAGGTGACAGAAGAGAAGTTTCATCCCTTTCACCTTGATATACTAGATCCAACTCCCCGTGTAAAGCATATCTCAGTGTTTATGCTTGCATCATGCCTTTGTGTGTCTGTATTTATCAACCTAGCAACACAAGCACAGATGCAGTATCTCTGCTTCCATCATGCGAGTTTTGGAGCGACTGGTGGGGGTAGCGCAAATGGCCCCTGACCCCAAGGTCAGTCCATCCCTCCCTGTGTATTGTGCAAGGTCAGCTAAGCCCTTCTTTTGGGAGAAACCTTTTAGGATTGCCTCACGGTAATGCATAATGAAGTCAGTGGGTCTTTGGCTGCAACTTTCCTAAAACTCCGTTTTGGTTAATAAACCCATTAGTGAGCAATTTAATGTAAATACAAGTAAACTACAGCATTACTGACCATTTAAATCCTATTACCGGTACTTATTTTCATACTTTTACACTGAAACTGTTGCACTGCAACCATTGAAGAGTATCTTTGTCAGCACTGTGCTATAGCATGTCGGCAGAGCCCACTGTTGCCTTAGGCCACTTATACTTTTTCCTATAATTCTCTGTTTTTGTCAATAGTTGTCTGTTTAGCAAAATGATTATTAAAAATGTTTTTAGGATATATGCTGTTTGAAATCTGACATTTCTATTGTTTGAGTCCTAAAATATTTTAGACTCCATCTCGTTCAATCAGTGGTAGAGGCTGACTACATGACATGACTACATGTGCTACAGCGCCTGTTCTCTATTTCTGTTTTTTAAACTGTCGGTTGAAAATGCTTCTAAGAGCTGTGGCTGACATTTCCTCCCCCCCATTATGTGTAAGGAAAAAAGGCAACTCTGCAACCCTTTCAGTTTATTTCACCACCTTTGCGGTTAGAAAGGGAGGAGATGGTCCTTAACACACATCCTGTCGTGTGTTCTTTGTGAGAGAAGAATGTTAAGAGACTCCGGCAAAAAAAAAAAATAACAAAATGACAAACCAAATCTTGTGCGTAAAGTAGGTGTTCTACTCTTACCACGGCTACTGTTTTTCATGGTTAAAACAAAGAGGTAAGATCTTGCTTTAACAAAAAATTTAAATACAAAAGTAAATGATACTCCCCACATGTCAATCAGTTAATCCATTTACTCTGTTACCTTAAACAAGCAAAAATGTCAGTACAATTAAATGGCAGATAACCATTTGGTCCATCCAGTCCAATTTACTTGCAAGAACCTCAAAGCTTATTTGGTCCTTGATCTTGACATGTATTCAGTGAAACCACGTGCCTATTCTGTGCACGCTTACATTTCTCACTGCACCATTTCTGCTTGAAGGCTGTTTCACTTATCTACCACACCTGAGTGAAGTTTCATTCCTTCCATTCCATTTAATTAGCATTCTTCAAACATTTTTTTAATGACGTGATCCAGTGCAGTAATATTACGCACACAACACTATTTGTGAACAACTATAATACTTAAACAGAACTTACATTTAGAAGATAGTAATCAAGATATCTTTTTATATTGTATTTCATTACCTAGGAAATTCTTTGTAACACAGATTACAATGTTATTTCTACTGTACAGTGCAGTGCTCAGTACAGTGATGACCCTAGAACATCCCAATGGTGGGCATCTTAATGACTCAGTACTGGGTCCCCAGCCTAAGCTGGAAGATCCCTGCATAAGGTCAAGTCACAAGCATGGAGGATTTATTTCAGTTGTGTTTTGTATTGTATTCTACACTATTTTTTAACGATTGCATGAATCAGTTAAAATGAGAGCCTTACTTAGAATATTTGCATATATATATATATATATATATATATATATATATATGTGTATGTATTTCTGAGAAAGATTAGGCCAAGTAATGGTTTCATTTCTTATTAGATAAAAGTAGAACTTAAAAGGTAGCTGTCTCACTGCTTATGGTTCGGTACAAAAATGAGCACCGTTGTTTTGTGGAATGAAGCCTCTCTATTCTTCTGAAAAAGACAGGTAATCCATATCCAAACGAAACAACATTTTATACTGCAAATCAACTTAACTGGGAGTATGCCATCACTCCTGACCTTTTTTGTATGACAATGTGATATTCATGCAAATCCATCCATAAATTGTTATTAAAGATTAAAGCATAATTTTTATAAACTCTGCAAATTAGTCTAATTATAAGCTTATAAGAGCAGGACCCTTTTCTCCTTCCATGCCAATATGTTTTCATGTATGTTAATGTTTTTGTTAATTTGTATATCGTCAATGTTAATATTACTTTCACTGACTCTATTCTGACTGTATTCTAATACTGCTACAGAATCTGCTGGCACATTCTAAATAAATGTATTGTAATGCAATGTTGCCCTAATCAAATTGTTCTTACAGTGTATTGTAGTCCGTTCTCCAGCAGTGTGTCATGCTGCACTGGTGCCACCTAGTGGTCAGATAGTTTTGTCAATGTATGTTTATTGTACTGTAAAGTGTACTTAAAGTGTGTATTTTAAGTGTTATACACACACACACTACATATTTTGTTTGTTAATGTATATTGTTGGATGATGTGTTCATGTGTATAAGAGTGTTAGCATGTGTGAGCGTATCATGTTGTGTCAATAAAGACATGGTTGGATGAGTTTAGTGTGGAAGAACTTGACTGGCCCGTACAGAGCCCTGACCTCAACCCTATCAAACATCTTTTGGATGAACGGGAATGGAGGTTGTGAACCAGGTCTTCTTCTCTAACGTAAGTGCCTGGCCTCACAAATGCTCCACTGGATGAATGGGCCAGAATTCCCAAAGAAACACTCCCAAATCTTTTGAAAAGCCTTCCCAAAAGAGTAGAACCAATACTTTTGTTCATATCGTATATATACATAAAGTAGGGAAAGAGGGGCTGAGATAGTGGAAGAGATAGAGAGAAAGAAATGAGAAAGGGGAACAGAGAGAAAGAATGGGGTAGAGAGAGT
This sequence comes from Spea bombifrons, assembly GCF_027358695.1. Taxonomy (NCBI): domain Eukaryota; kingdom Metazoa; phylum Chordata; class Amphibia; order Anura; family Pelobatidae; genus Spea; species Spea bombifrons. The sequence continues at coordinate 113,954,644 of NC_071087.1, read as the reverse complement.
GTGGTAGTCCTGTTGACCACTTTTATATACATATATTGTAACAGTTACAAGTTACATTTCAAATACTCCGTTATTTACATTATTTCATTTTTCGCTAATTTATCCTTAGTCTTTATATCATAATACAACGTGTTTAATTATAACTGAAAATTCATTTAAATCCCATAATGACAGGATTATTACAAGATCTGATTTATAGCATCAGTTTCCATCTAATGTGACAGAATCCAGATCAGAAGAGGATTTAGTATTAAACTCCGGTGTTGCAATTTAGAATTAGAAACTGTTAATGATGCAACGCCGCCGTGTAATGGAAATTGGCGGGTTATGTCCGTCGAGATGCAGACAAAAAAAAATATTAAGGACTGAAAATAAAAGATAGAAGATAAGGGAGAAGATAGAAGATAAGGGAGATGATGCAGATACAGAAGAAGATGTGGAAGTGGTCAGCAGAATAGGTAGGGAAACATTTAGAGAGTGTGAGAGAGCGAGTGAATGAGAATGAAAGGGTGAGAGAGTGTTGGTGAATGTGGACCCACAAATGTCGGATGATTGATGGGTCCCGCAGCATGTGAGTTTTTTTCCCTTACTTTTTCCACTCCAGCCAATCCGCAATAGATATATAAGTTTGCTGGTGCCATTGTGACTTGTCGATAGCAGTTACAGACTGAGGAGACTTGGGGTGTGAGTCAGTTACAGTGTTAAGGCTGAGATTAAGGCTTATCTACCATACTGCAAGTGTCCATAGTGTAGTGTAGAAAATGTACTGGGGTGAGGTGGATTGGAGAAGCTGTAATGTATGTAGTATTAGGTCACTATTGAATTACAGGAACTGGAGCTGACTTTTTTTCATTTTTATCTAATAGTTTGTTTATTTTAGGGCTGTTTTTTTCAATTTAAAAATTAATTTAGACAAAACCTGTATGTACAACACAAAACAATAATTCATTGATTACTATTGCTGATAAAAATAGGCATTTGAATGTGCTTGCACATAGTGTGTTGTAGTTCTTGAAATACTGATCCTGAGCAGAACCTCTCAATTGTATACAACACGAAAAATGTAGAAATGTTGATGACAAAATTAGGCATTGGACTGTGTGAAATACTAGGTCTGTGGTCTGTGAGAAGGAGTCCATTTTTTCGTGGGCCAGGCTGAGCTGGTGCCAGACTTAAAAACTCTTCTATGGTGAAGCACAGAATGAAACCACTACTAGTTCCACCACAACTGGTGCCACCACTACTGCCAGTACTCCCAGAGCAAGGATGGACAGGCACTGTCAGATGGATGATGTAGATCTATTTTTGGTTCAGAAGGAAGTGAGGAAGAAGAGTGAGGGTCTACTCAGCGTGCCTTAAATTACTGGAAGATGTGTTGCTTGACACCATGAGTCAAGCAGCACACCTTCCAGTAATTTCTCTGTTAGATGTGTTGCTCATTCCACTCTGCAAAAGCAGCAGCAGCGTAGCTTTGCCACGGGTTCCCCTACATGCACTGGCACCATTACCATGAAAAGTGAGAGATTACAGGGTTAATTGTAAGTTTTAGAGCTTTAGAAATAAAGTGGTCATGGGAAAGGAATGATCAGAATTTGTCTGAGGGTCTACAGAAAAAATTCTGTAGATGCTGATGATTGACCTGGCTAACCTGTGTTCAAGAAGGGACAAGTATGAATCCTCACTATGTGTTTTCTGGTTGTTTGGAGTAATTTGTGGTTTATTTAGGATTTCTTGTCAAGTTTTTTTTTATGCACATCTATCAAATTGATTATGATGCATACTGACACTACAGTAGTAAGTGGGAGTATCAGATGAGATAATTTTAACATAATTTGCATTTACTACTACATATGCTCAATGTAATTGTTGAATAAACACGTCAGAAATTTTACAGTCCAAAGCTTTATTCAAGTTTGCGGACCGACACATTAAAGAGACGTTACCAAGTTTTAAAATCATTTTATGCGTCTCTTCTTGCCGTGCTTCTCAGCAGAAGAGGGTGATAGTTGATGAGTGTGTTTTGTTCTCCTTCAGCTGCTGGCTGGGGCTGGAGCTGGGGCAGCAGCAGCAGCAGCCGCCACTGGGACAGAGACAAAGCAGCCACGCTTGTGCCACTGCATGTCACGGATACGGCGCACAGACTGGATTTGGGGCTGGTTGGCCTCCCAGTCATTCCAGTGTCTGTATTCATTCTTCTCAAACACATACTGACGGCCTCTGTAGCCAGGGTATTCATAGCCCACCCAGCTGGAAGAAAGAAAAAATTATGAGCTTACTCACCTTGACTTATCCAGGCCATTTAAGATATGACGCATAATGTTAATGCTTTCACTATACATATTTTCCTTTTGAACCTTAAATATAGTGCTGTATATAGTAATGTAGTTAAGCAAAACAAAACAAAAAACCTTCATTTCGTTCCAACTAACTTCCTTTATCTGCAGGCTGCCATTGTCATCAATCATGTGATAGTTTGGGTGACGTTCCCTGTTCAGACAACAGACTGACTTTATTATTTTATGGCAATGGTAATGAAGTTGCTTGATTGTTTCCTCCATAGGTTTTTATTAGAGTGTCCAGCAGGGTGACTGACACCGAGACATTCTACCATTTAATACAAGGCAGTATGATAAGGAGTCAGGGTGTTTGTCTAGTATATTAGGCTAAGATAACATAGCTGTAAAACATGACAAATAATGTAGCTGTCTGAAATATTGTATTATGTGTAATTTATCTTATTTTATCTGTAGTGCTCTACAGTTGGTTTTTATAACAATGAATATCTGACATTCATGTTTCACCCTTACATGCGCACATCATGTTTGTATATACTGTATAATCTACATTAACCCCTTAATGACAAAGCCCGTACATGTACGGACTCAAAGTGCATTGTTTTCAATGGGATTAGGGACCGCCCATTGTCTTTAAGGGGTTAAAACATTGAATTTAATATTGTAGTATTGTGCACAAATGAGGAAGATGAAAATGTAGCAGGAGGCTGGAAGGTTTAGTCACGCATAAGGGCAGTGGTAGCCCCAAAGGTATGGGGTTTGGGCAGGACCTTGACAATGACATGGTGGGGCCAAACACCAATTTAACCATCCAGAAATTAACCACTTGATCTGGAGGACTGGTAACCATCTCAGACTCTGGAAATCCCAGGTGTACCTAAAGTGCACACATTAGTGTCTGAAGGGCTTTTTCTGCTTACGTTCCATTGAGAACTTTAATACTGGCCACTCGATCCTGGAAACCATGAGCCCATAGACTGGGTACATCATCATCAACAATTTCCATCTTCCTTCCATTGTAACCAGCATTTTCAAACAGGTGAATCTTGTGATCAGCACTGTCCTGAAGATGAGAACGTGTACCCATTTATTTTCATTCATACAAAATACTTATTTACCATTTAAGTTCCTAAGAGTGCGAGAGACATGTCTTCTGTGTACGGACATTGTCGAAGAAGCTAGAATATATATACTGTACACACAGAACAGTTACAACAAAAGTGAAAGAAAAATAAATAATACAGAACTACGCAGAAAGACTACAATTTTTAAGTATAACAAGCGGAACATATGTTAGAAAAATTTCCATATCTCCCCTAACCACCTAATTTCACACTCGTCTCACATCACTATCTCTCTAACCACCATTTCCTCTTAAAATTATTTCAAACTTCTTAAAACATAGCTATTAATATTCCCCCTAACAAGCTACATCTCTACCAACATCTGGCGTATTGTAAATGACTCAAGTCAACTCAACAAGCCTTCTGCTTGGGAGTTACCCTGGACTCATCCTCATTCTCATTGGGGTGGACAAATCCCAGACGCCAATCATAGCTTCAAAAACTGTATTAATGGTGGCAAAAGTTTGTGGTAACATAATGATCTTTGTGTATGCACCCCACCATGGCTTCTAAATGCTATGTATATTTGTCTACTCTAGCCCAGACACTTCTTCATTCAATCCCTCTCCTAATCTAGTTTTTATAGATGTGTGACATCTGCCTTGTCCTTACACAAATTTTTTAAACGTTGCTATATTCTCTCATTACAAATGACTACTGTGACCACTTTACCCTTGCTGCCAAACTCATCTACCTATCTTCCGTACCAGAATGTAAGGCTCTTCATTCTCCTAGAAGTATGTGATTTCTGACTACATTTTGTTTCTGTGAGCACAGGCTCTTCCCCACTGCTTCCTGTCTATAGGATTCTCTCCCTCCCTCCATTTTCTTTTTGTACACCCTTTATGGTTTCAAATGATTATTGTAGATGCATTTGTTTAAGAAGACATATAGTTCCAGTAACCTCTTAGAGTCATCAATAATGGTGCTAATATACTGTAACCAGGGACCTTATTGTAAACAACAGTACAATTTAATGACCTTGTATGCAGACCTGCCATTGCAAAAGTCACCTCATTTATAACGAAATTACTTAAAACTCCAGGATCCAGCAGATTAGATTAACTCAGATTCTAGGCCAAAAATAATCATGATTTTGTTTTCCATAAACTTAGTGCAGGGACAGATGCTGCACAAAAAGAGACCTTCACCTAGGAAAAAACCCTTGCAATAACACTTATTTTACCCCAAACTACAGGCGTAACAGGTATAGCATCTGACAAGATATTGTTTGATAGGGTCATTGTGCAGTTAGACACGTTGTACAGTGTGAAATATTGGAGATATTAGCAGAGAAAATGTATTGCTTGCTGTTTATTTAGTAGCAGTCACATAATCACGTCTTATGAATCCCATTAAGGACTCATGTGAGGCCCGTTCTGTTTTTGGACATCATTACATTATATACTGAGTTTTAGTATAGCCATCAAAGTTGGGATAACTAGGCCCTGTCACAAACAAACCAGAAAGTCTTGAGTTTTGCCAAGTTCCCCTGAGCTAAGCTATCACTGGTTTTTGTGTTGACTCTGGGCTGAACTCGAGGGGAATTAGTGAAATTCTAACATAAGCAAGCTTCACCCAGATTTAGCAATTTTGATTCTGACTACTACGGTAATTTGCGAATGTCCTAAAATGGTAAATGTTAAAAACCAGCCATCACATCACCCTTTGCTAAACTCACACTACTGAGGCCTATTTACTGCCTATTTAATTACATTACTTTAGTAATATCAAAAGATTTGATACTTTGTTTTGCTGCATAAAGCAAACTCTGTTGTTTGACTCACGATTTTCAAGGGACGGATGGACATCACATAGTCACTCCTGTGGCTGTTAGACCAGGTGTCCCATCTTGGGTAATCTCCCTTTTCCAGAACAAACTGTTCCCCAGCAAATGCTTGACGTTCATAACTAAGCCATCTGAAAGCAAGACAGAACACAGCATCTTCAGGTACATTGTGAAGCACGGCTGCTACTAATGACCTTGAACAAGGTACCAGACCTTGAAGGTTTGCATAAGTAGAAAAACATTCCAAGTACATTTTCACCAGGATAGTGTGTACAATAACATTAAAATTGACAATATACAATTTAACAAAAACAATAACACGTTACAGAAGGAGAGGAGGTCCTACTCCTATAATCTACCGGTATTTGGAGGTTGAGGGAGTTTGTTAAATATAGACATATCGGTAGTAACCTTCTTAGCTTTGCTCCATGCAAGAATAAGATGTTACACTATAGCTGCATGGCACTTGCCCTCTCAGTGTGCCATGTATAGTTGAGTACGGTAGAAATACATAATTGTCTGAAGACACCGAAGCGAGACCTTTATTTCCCAGACTTTTCTGCATCCCAGAAGGCTCATAAGAAATAGCAATGATTGTTGCTGCACAATGATGTTAAATGTGCTTTCATACTGGAATTTTGTTCTTTATAAAGAATAGTGATATGGATAAGAGAAGGCTCAGAAGAAGCTTATTGCTGCACCACTGAGCATGGTCTAAAATGTTTTATAATGCATGATATACATTGTTTTGTGTGCTATCTGAACTGTAAGAGCCCAAATACCCTTTTAAGTACATGTAAGAGCACCAAAGTGTTCTCTCTACTTACGGTCCAGATTCAACCTGGATGGATCCAACTTTCTCAAGTCCTTTCTCGCTCAGGTTCTGGCATTCACTGGTCAGCTCACATTTCTTACCCTGGAAATTCTCCAATTCATAGAGTGTGATCTGAAATTGAATCAATTGAGCTTCCATGACTCCATGAATTTGTCTACTCAATCCAATGGAGAAATACTTTGTGACAATACTAAGATATGAAACAACGGGAGGTCCGTATAAAAAATAATTGTTATCAGAGCAGCACATGGAGTGTTCCTGATGATTTGGTAATTCTATTGGTTGCTATGGTGATAAGACCACTTTTCAAGCTTTAAACCAGAGAATCTTTTTTTTGTGTCAATGAACTGTGTATTTTATAAGATTATGACAAGATGTAAAGTGCCTCCATGTACTGCAGTTCAGTTATTTGCGAAAACATAGTCATTAACTGGCTAAAAAAATAGCATTTTTTAAGTAGGCCTTAATTGTTGTCGAAGTATTTTTTTATACAAAACCCAATTGAGTTGCTCTGCATGCTTATCGATGTATAAGATGTATGTGGGGTGTGTGTGAACATTGTAGGTGTACAGTATAGTGTTTGGGAGCAGGGCTTAGACATGGTCTCATGTACCTAAGAGTAATGCTACTTGCTGGGAAAGTGCACTGGCTTGTTAGCCCAGTAGGCATGTGCCAGGCTTACTTATTGGCCAGAATAGGTACAGCCATGCAAATGTTTGATATTTATTTTTAGTTAATTAATAACTGTATTCATCTCATTCATTATCTAGACATCAGTTCCCACAACTACATTTTCTAGAACACTGTATTGTAGATGAAATATGTGTATCGTTAACCATTGCTAATACATTTAATCCTGTGTCGAGGAATAGGACTGGCGGATCATTTCCTGTAGCCTGTATTCCTGTAGGCTGCGGGGCACTAGAATCTTTAAATAAGACAACTGTAAGTGGAAAAAGAGCTCCTGTCTTGCTTGTCTTATGTTAATTTAAAACTATAACTTAAGTCGTCGATCAACATGTAAAATATTTAATATCTATGTATTTATCTTTTAGACAATTGTATTAATTAAAACATAATGATCAGGGCTGCGTAATTTTTTCACGCTTAATTACAAGGTAATAATCATAATAGTTAGAGCTTGTTACCTTATAGGTGCCACCAATGCCTCCATGGCTCTTGCCAGCAGCCATTTGCTCTGGAGTACTCTGTGGCTCAGTCATCTTACCTGTAAAAGGAAACCTTCACATCATTCCAAAATATATTTTGACTACACCAAGCTGCTTGTAAGCGGTGATGATCAATGCAGATTACCCATTCTGCAAGCAGGAAAATAGTTTCTCTACCCTGATAGGTGGATTTGTCAATTTCTGCAGGTGGTCACTTTACGTGGGGCAATCATCTTGACCCAATTTACATGTTTATTCTTTCTATCAATTTCTTGCCTTGTTGTGGCTTCCTGCTGAAATCAGGGCCAGTCCTAGACCAAATGGTACCAGAGCCAAGAATACTCTTTGGTTCCTTGCACCTTTTTGTAATTAACAGATTATAAATACCAATCTTATTCTGCAAGGTTTCCATGTAGATTGCAAATTACAATATTTCTGTAACAGAAATAGTTCTGAAAGCAAGATGCATTTTAAACCGTTAACAGCCAAGCTTAAGGAGCGAGCACCAACTTTTGTACCTTACATTACCTAAAATGTTATTGAAGACATGCCTGCCAGTAAAGATTCCCAAAGTTTAACCTTTCTTAGAGATCATAATGCAAAAAGGCCTTTCAATTTCTTGAAAAATTGGATGTCGTAATCTTAGTTCTGTGATGTCAAAACATGCATATAAGCCTATGCAAACCAATTTGGCTGGGTTGGCAATAATATTTCGATGTGTCCATAAAAAACATATTTGGCTTGCTTTCAAAATATTTCCCTGATTACATTTAGGTTTGCCACATGCCAGACCAGCAGGATACAATCATAACCACGATTTAATGAAGCAGAATACGTAAAGTTATAGAGTTATCGAGGGACCTGTCATGTGCAATTTCAGCCATGCTTGAGACAATCAACCGGTTCGCTTCTATATCACTGATCTCATATGCCCAGCCAAGAACCATAATTCATGTCAGCATTAATGCTGCTTGTAGTAACCTGTTTCTGAAGTGACCAGCTCAGTCACAGAATAAGATTAAATGCTACATAGTACGGTGCATCCCACGATCAAGGAAAGCAAAACTCCCAAGATAATTGCCAATCTTACAGCCAAATAGAATGGAGCCACTGTACCTCTTCTGCTGAGTGTTTTCCCGAGTGACCATAACCTTGTACAGAGCCCTACCATATATATACCACCAGACTGAATAGGACTGTAGATTAGAGTAGTGCTGAGACAGCAGCTATGTCTATCGAATTGTTTTCCTACTGAGCACACCAGACTGCGCTCTGCCTTCCAGCCTGACAACTCATTTTCAGAAGATTAGTGATTGAGTTTGGGTCAGCATGTTCTGATTGCCTCATACAGGCACCCCATGCCAACTTTTTGGACTCAAACGCAAATCTCAGCAATTTGCACAGTATCATTTTGTATTAGCCTTCCCAAAAGGTGGGACAAACATGAATTACCAACTATTTATCCCCTCCCAGAGCAATGTTAACGTTTGTATAAGAGAGTAAGAAGCCTGCTGTATTAATGGGCAAATTAATGTATGTGAAGCGTTGTTGGCAGTGAGATGCCAAAATGGCTACAAGAATTGTGAAGTGATCCCTTTAGGTCTGCTTGGTCGTGCTTTTCAGCACTGAGTGAAAACACTTCCCATTGAATTGCTTTTCAAAGTTGACATGATTACAAAAAAGGTATTTCAACTGATGTCCTTCTTCAAAGTCCCTGCCAGGTGCACTATTAAAACCTATGCTAATCGTAATAGATACATTTGATGTGCTAGGATGTTACCCTTTGAATTAATTATATAGTGTCACAACGGTTTTGATAATGGCAAAGCAAATGGTATCTTTACGTAAATGGCAGTTCCCCAAAAAGATTTAACCACCATAAAAATATGTATTTGTCTTGGTGCTTACTATTCAGGAATGCATTATGAACTGGTTACAGTTGGTAAACCAATCAAACCAGTCAGTTATGGTGGACTTTTGGAGTGTATTATACATACTATACTGTGTATAAATATAGATAGATAGATAGATAGATTTACCACGTGAAGCAGAGAGATCCCTGCTTGATTATTCCTCCCCATCATTGCCAGACTGGCGATTACAAGGCGGTCCTGGCAAGGGTGTACCTAGTGTATTTGGCGCCTGGACAGATTGTATATTGGGCAACCCCACCTTAAAATGTAAAACGTCGACAAAAAAGTAATGTTTGCAAGAATGTTTCCCTGCTTTATCCCAGCATTTCCTCCCTTTTTGGCACTCCCAAGACTTGCTTACTTGTTGCCTGGTGATCTAGTGGGGCGTTTTAACGAGTGAAATAAATAATAAATGGAAATCCTAAATCATAGGCAAAAATGACAGGTCACACACCCCAAAGGCCCACCCTGGCACCCAGTTTGCACACATAGGACTTCACCCAGCACACAGATTGCACCCACAGTGTCTTCCTATCAGAGTCTCAGATCTCCTCTCTGAACGTTGCAACAGCCCAACCCGGTACAATGGTGCCGTGCGTGACTACAACCTGTGTGCAGAATAGGAAAAAAAAGGGTATTGACAGTTGCCAGGTATACCATTTTTGTTTCAGCATGACTTTTACTCAATAAGCATACTTTGTTTATGTCCCTGGACAGTACTTTCACATAACACTGCGCCAAAAGACAGCTGTAAGGTAATCTATCTGGTTTCTGCATATTACACGAGTCAGGAAAAAAGTGTGGAAGACAAAAGAAAATTTTGTCCTGAAAGGGAATATTAAGAGTTTTTGGTAGATAATGAATGAAAATTTTGGAATGGGAAATATGAAATACAGGAAGTAGCAATGGAGATGATTCCATTTTCTCTTGGATCCAATTACTGCATGGTTTTTCTTTGATTCACATGGTGGTGTTGAAGGACCTTTGATGTGTAAAAGAAGCAAAGCTAAGTTCTATACCGTGGTTGGCATAACTAGCTGGGGCTCGGGCTGAGCTCGGAAGCAAAGCCGTAGAGTTTACACCTCTACTCAGTATTACCTCGACTGGATGGATGAACACCTCTTCAATAAACCTGAAACCGAGAACGCTGCAATCAAATCCATCTGGCAAGTATTAGCTGACATAATCGCCAAACTGATCTGAAAATTAGTTAATTGCATAGGGTACCAGAAATCGAAAGAAACCTCACACTATTAAACTCAAAATGTGAGCAGTTATATTATATTATACATAATTTACAAAATAAATAAAAATGCATCAATAAGTTGTGTACTTGTAGTGAACATGAAATATGATGGATAAGGTTAATACTTCCTTTAGATTACCTTATAAGAGGATCGAGCAGGGACATTGTTGGCAGTCGTTATTTAGTGAAGTAGCAAAGTACCAGCAGAATATTAAAAGTATATGGCTGCTCTTCCTTTCATTCAAAGTAGCGAGTGCTATTTTTTTTTTGGTGCAGGAGCGAAGGGAGTGATTGCATGCTAGGGAGTGGGGCCAAAGGAAATGATTGCGTAGGGTCCAATTTTTTCAATATAAAATGTATTGGCAGCAGGCTTTGATATTTATATATATATATACCTTATATTGTTAGCAGGGTCTAAAATTTATATATATTGGCAGCAGGGGGCTAATATTAATATATATTGGCAGCCAGTTCAGCTGTTATTTTGAAATCACGGTCTTTACTTTAAAGAGATAAGTACATATTATGTAGTTAAAAATGCATGCCCAACATGTGCGTGTAATGTGTTATTAGAGGAGGAGGAGTGGGTTGTGTAACCCGAAAGCAGCTCTTCACCCAGGCTCTCTGAATGTTACTGTTGCCACTGAGCACTCTCTGAAATGTCTGCCCTGTTAGGGCTCCAACGGTCCACAGGTGCTATTGTGAAGTAATATGCTCTGCCACCAGGCCCGGACTGGGACAAAAAATAGGCCCGGGCATTTTAGAAAAAACATACATCTACATACACATACATAATACTTGGTCATTCAACATGGGAAGCCTGAAGCCACAATTTAGTGTGACTAATCCTTGAAAAAAATATTATAGAGTAAATAACACAGTACCCTATCTTTTACACTAAATTATTTCAGGGCCTTGAGTAGTAGTTCCTACTATAAATTAAGGAAACAGATAACCAAACACACACACCAGGACAGGCTCTGTCACACCAAAACCCAGACACACACCCCAGGACAGGCTTTTCTACACCGACACCCAGACACACACCCCAGGACAGGCTCTGCCACACTGACATCCAAACAAACACACACCAGGACAGGCTCTGCCACACCAACACCAGACACACACACCAGGATAGTAAAAAAAAGAAAAAAAATGGTTCAGCACTCAACTCCCAGGAAGCTGGGTGCTATCAGGAAAAAAGGGACAGCATAAACCCTCTTGAAGTATACGAACACAGAAAAGAATCCCAGCACTCCAATCAGCTTCCAGCCCTTAGGTTACTTTATTCAGAGAATGCAAAACAAAAAAGCAACGTTTCGGCCAAGCAGGGCCTTTTGAGCTTGACAAAGGTCCTGTTTGGCCGAAACGTTGTTTTTTTTGTTTTGCTTTCTCTGAATAGAGTAACCTAAGGATTGTAAGCCGATTGGAGTGCTGGGGTTCTTTTTTGTGTTCGTACACACACCAGGGCAGGCTCTGGCACACCAACACCCAAACACACACCCTAGGACAGGCTCTGCCACACTGACACCCACATCCGGAGGGTTTCCACGGATGCTTTCCCTTTGGTATTGATTTATGTGATGGCCGCAGCTGGCCCTCTGTGCCCGATGTTGCCGATGGCCAGTCCGGCCCTGTCTGCCACAATGGGGTAGACCACGTAAGCTCAGAGAGCGGGGCCGCCGAATGCTGATATGTGTGGGCTGAGCGAATCACTCGCTACAGAGTTCCGAACTGCCTGTGGAAACGGGCAGATGCACATAAGCCAAAGATCACTACGTGCAATGCCAAGTGTCGGAACTCTGGAGCGGAGAATTCTCTGGAGTATTGAATCACATTTCATCTGGAAGTGTGATGTACGAAGCTGGGTTTGATGTTTGCCAGGAGAATGCTAACTACCAGAATGCATAGTGCCTACTGCACAGCTTGGTAGATGGGTAATGGTCTGGGGCTGTTTTTCAGGGTTTGGGCTAGGCCCTGCAGGTCCAGTGAAGGGTAACATTAATTTTACAGCATACCAAGACATTGTAGACTATTGTATGCTTCCAACTTTGTGGCACCAGTTTGGGGAAGGCCCTTTCCTGTTCCACCATGACTGTGCCCCTATGCACAAAACAAGGTTCATAAATACATCTTTTTTTTTTTTAGTTTAGTGTAGAGGAAATAGGGCACCCTGTACAGAACCCTGACCTCAACCCCACTGAACACCTTTGTCATGAATTGGAACACAGATTGCAAGTCAGGCCTTCTAATCCAACATCAGTGCCGGACCTCACAAATTCCCACATTTGAAGATTTGAGGCTGTTATAGCTGCAAAGGTGGACTAACTACATATGTCAATGGATTTGGAAAGAGATGTACAATAGGTGTGATGGTCAGGTGTCCACATACATTCAGTCATATAGTGTGTATCTAGATGTATTAATTATCATTTAGTCATGCTCACCTATGGGGTAGGGCATCAATATCTCCCATCCACAATAAATAACAATATACTTTTACTCGTCCATCTGGGTGATCAATGCACTGGGAACAATAATGAAATATACATAATATATATTTGCAAAGGTTTTTTTGCCAAGATTGGAACCAGTACAAAATAATATAATGTGGTTTTAAAGTTCATTATTAATAATGTGTCTACACAATGTATTCAGTAAAAGGTGCCCTAAATTCTAATATTCTGGCTTGCCTATAGAGGTAAACTAATGAACAGCTTTCCTTAGAGGCACTGAGGTGGTTAATTGTCATTTGCATATTATGCTCTGTTATGTATTTTTTTAGAAGATGTAGTAGTTTAACATTTGTTCTCCTACTCATAAAGTGTATGTTTGGCACAAATCTTTCCATAGTACTACATATTGGAGCTAAAGTGTCCCTGAAATTGTTCCTTTTTCTTTTTTTGTAGAGAAACATCTCACAGCAGATCAGACCCATTCAGCCCATCTAGCCTGCCTGTTTTTTTTTTGCTGTAAAGGTTCCAACATTAATCATTCCTTGACCTGGTCATAGATTCAGGAGCCATATGCTGCGCATGTTTGAATTGCCTCACTCTATTACAGTATCCACTGCTTCGGCTGGGAGGCTGTTCCAGTTATCCATTATCCTCTCAGTGAAATAAATCTTTGTTCTAGGGCTGCAACAACTAATCAATAAAATTGATAATATTCGATAATGAAAATCGTTGCCAACGAATTTCATTATCTATTAGTTGCATAGATTTTTTCAATGCAAATGCTCTGAAAAATACCCTTCATTTTATAATCCAGCCTCAAATAGAGCTCGGATAATAACACTAAGTTCCAGATCCCCCGCAGGGCTGCAGGGGACCCGGATCCTCCTCTCGAACAGCTAGCAGGTGTACGTGGGTTGCACGCAGACATCCTTCGCTACTGTCCTCCACTTCCGGGGCTTTTATGATGGAGCACCAGCGTGACGTGACCTTCCGGTGCTCCACCATAGAAGCCCTGCCTGAAGTACCAGCCAGAAGCAGCAGAGGTTGTCTGCGTGCATTGCATAACGTTTGCCGGCTGCCAGAGAGGAGGATCTCCTGCATCGCTGCAGGGGACCTGGATCTTCTTCTCTGGCAGCCGGTGGGCGTCTGCACGATGCACGCAGACAACTTCCGCTACTGTCGGCAGTTCCTCTGGGGACTTCTATAATTGAGCACTTCGATTTTTTTCAATGCAAATGCTCTGATTCAACTAATAATGAAATTCGTTGGCAACGATTTTCATTATCGATTATCAATTTTACCAATTAGTTGTTGCAGCCCTCGAACAAAGATTTATTTTAATGAAAGGATAATGGATAAGTGGAACAGCCTCCCAGCCGAAGCAGTGGATACTATAATAGAGTGCTATATTACAACAGTACGCCTTTAATGATTCTGACACATGGTAGACACTTATGTTCTGACAGCCAGAATCAATGAGGTCCTTCACCAGGTTTGCCATGATGAAAACGTCCCTTACATTCTTAATAAACAAAACAGAGACTGGTTAAAATGTGTATTCAAAACCATTTTATTGCAATACCAACTTTGTGTAATATATAGATTTTTGCTTAGCTATCGAAATAAAATCTTCTGCTAGGGTGATGGACAATAAACTCTTGAGCGGGTCACAGATGTTAAGACAATTTTAAAAATGTTTGAAACATCTCCAAGTGAGACCGAAAGTGCAACAAATTCCGGGAAGTATATACAGGCTTTACATCTGTGCTAGAAGGTGAACAGTGAATGATACTGAAGATTTAGTTATACATATTTCATTTTATTCTTCCTGCATTTTCACCTGGGTCATCTCTCTATAATTTGATGCACTCTCTTCTGGAGAAACAAAAATTAAAAATACATACATGTTTTATTCTCGTCCAGAGATTTGGGTCAATGGTCTGGTTATTGCAAAAAAAAAAAAAAAAAGTTATTAAAATAATATCTATCAATATAGACATCTCTGTATATAGCTATGTAGATTCATATTATATATTTATTTACCCAATTGATCAAAAGGATTTGGTTGAGGAAGAGTTTTTCTTTGTAAAGGCATACATAGGCGGTATTAAAATGTATTTAAAATCGATTGAAAGCACTAGAGTTACCACAATATACAATCCCTTCTAGGATAAAGCAATCAAGGGTTCAAAAGAACTTTCTTACCATCGTTACTGCCATAAAAGGAGGCAATTGTTTTATAAACTTGAGCTGGTGCGTTCTAATTCATTTTAGAAGGGAACTTAAGCCAAGTAGGTAAAGACCACCAAATGGCAGTTGACTACGTACAGCCCCTGCGTTGCTAACGGTGAGGCAGACACTTAGGAAGGCAGATCAGTGTATTGCATTGATTCAAAACACAGAGCTTTACTCCAACAGAAAGGCCATTCTTCAGAGCTGCTCTGCTACATAAGAGGTATCTGAATAAAACAAAACGGGGCAAAGCTACTACCGATTGACAGCTCTCTTACATCCAAGAAGAACAAAACCCGCCTTTTATATCCTTCTGGACATGCTTCTATTAGCTGGAGATCAGATCTGTTCATGGAAGTAAAATGCATTCCTAGGTACAGTACAGAATAAAAGGGTATTTAACCCCAAGGAGCTGGAGATACAAAGATCTACTAGTATACAGAAATGCACATTAGTGGTTAGAGTTTCTTGGTTAGTAATGATCTTCACCCATTCATAACTGTACAAATAAAAAGGTTAACCGATTTTAATTAGATGAGTACTGCCAACTAGTAGACTTTTTAAAAATGCCATAAAGGCTTCCAAGACTGGTAAGAGCCATCTCCAAAACGTACAAGGTTACGCAGAAGGAACAGGTGACTCCTCAAACTTGTAGTTTGAACTAATTTTAGCGCACGCAAACGGAAGCATGCATTTAGTTATCAGATTTTTAATAACCAGACATCGTTTTCATTTAACCCCCAGCTGAGTCTACTTAAAGGTATTTGCAAGTTCACTGCACATGCTCAGTAGGACACCCACAGACGTAAATGGAAGCTATGCTCTGACTGAAAACATCGGCTGTGGCCGTTAACAAAAACAGCAGTTCTACTGAGCATGCGCAAGAAAGGTACATACAAATGTCCCCTATTCGAAAGTAGTGGCAGCTTGGGGAAGAGTTGAGACACTACATTTGACATGAAAATACGCTTGGAGAGGACCTTTATGTGTTTTCAAAAGCCTATACAGAACTCACATTATAGGATGGCCACATGCGCTGGCTCTACTTATGCCATTACAGGTACTGAGTGGGCACATAAATATTAAAATCCTGTACAGTTTGTAAAAATAAAGGCAACTTTAATTATAAAAAAAAATCTCATCTCCAGCAAAGATGGAAGCACCTGTTGGTCAGCAGGAATTAAAATTAATTTTAAGTAAAATAATCATAATTGTACTATTTGTAGGAAGATATCCAGAGACTATCCCAGGTTCCATGGCAGGTTACGTAATGGAACATCCTCAAATTGAATCAAGAAGGGATTTTAAACGCTGACTCCCAGCGCGGACCAGATCTGTCTAAATCTGATTCTGGCAACATAAGGAAATTATAAACAACCATATTAGCCTCCAAAGGTATTCTCAAAGGTACACCTCAGAGCTAAAAATCTATTACTAAATTGATTCATGAATTGCTTGGCTGCAACAACTTTGGAACAGAACAGGTTAACATTACGGTATATCTAACCAATCATGTTGTGAATAATTTACTTGTCGTGTTTAGATTGGTTACACCGCGTATTACATGGACAAATGAAACGTCAAAGAACCAGATGAAAATGCAGCTGGAAATCAAAAAATTCTGTGCATTTGCGTCCCACCTAAAAGGCCTTTAGAGCCTGGGCTGACAAGTCAGAAGAAAGTAGAACATCTTTAGGTAAAAGTGTTATTGTGCCAGACCCAAACTTAAAATCACCAAGAAAACATAAAAAATGCATTGTGTTCTCATACCGATTATTAAAAAGTATTTTACAAAAAGTAGTCAAGGTTTTTTTTTTTGTTTTGGCAGTAAACAATTTGTTCTTTATATATATATTTATATATGTATATACTCTGGGAGGGAGAAAATAATCTTCTGAAGAGTGAATTATATTCGAAGCGACAAACAAAGAAAAGATAGTCATAAATGAAACTGAAATTTACCATAAACAAAACACAAAAGTCTCACCCCCCCATCCATCAATCATCTACATCACAGAACACATTGACACATTCATTCCGTTGACAATTCTGTGGTCACTGTCCAGAATCCTTCTATATCAAAAGGTCATCAGAAGCAGCGACCTTTGGCTTTTAAAGAGTTCCATTTCAAGTAGATATTTATTCAAGTCCTAAAGTGACATTTCTTTCTCTTCTCCAATAAAATACAACTTTTTTTCCATTTCTATAACTAAGCAGCTTTTTTTTCCCCGCAAGAATGGAAAGGCACCGAACATGTTGCAGTTGAGACGAAGCAAGACAGCCGAGGGTTGTGGGGTTTGCTGTGTAAGGGTGGGTGGATTAAGGCTTATGTTAAAACTGCCGTGCCCACGTCTGGTTGAGCCTTGGATCTAGAGTGGAAAAATAAGATTTAGCATTTTAACAGAACAAGTTCACCTGTAAATGCTAATATCAAACCTGCCTGTATTATACACAACTTCAATGCTCACAAGTCACATAACATATTTAGTAACACAAGTGACAAGCTGACAGCAATGTGATTCACCATGAAGCCCCTAAAAAACAGTAGCGATAGGGGCCACCTCCCCTGGGCCAGTCTTCAGTCGTGTATGTGTAAGGGCAGTGTAGGTATTTGCGTGTTTGTAAGCTGGTGTGTGTCTATGTGTGTGTGTGTGTGTGTGTATGTGTGTGTGTAAAGGCAGGGGAGCGTGAGGGCAGTGTATGTGTATATATGTGTGTGTAAGCTGGCGTGTGTATGGGCATTGTGTGTGTAAGGGCAGTGTAGGTATTTGTATGTTTGTAAGCTGGTGTGTGTGTATGTGTATGTAAAGGCAGTCGTGTGTAAGGGAAAGGTATGTGTATATGCGTAATAATGGGGTGGTGTGTGTAAGGGCAGTTATATGTAAGGGCAGTGTATGTGTGTTTATGGACAGGTGAGTGTAAAGGCAGTGTATGTGTATATATATGTGTGTGTAAGCTGGTGTGTGTATATGTGTGTAAAGGCAGTCGTGTGTAAGGGCAGTGTATGTGTATATGCATATTTATGGGCAGGTTTGTGTAAAGGTAATGTGTATGTGTATGGACAGGTGTGTGTAAGGGCAGTGTAAATAAAACAAGCTAGGGGGCACATTTTTCATTCTTGCCTCGGGTGCAAAAGGAGCTAGCTATGGCTCTGGCCCAAAGGCTAGAAAGGATGTTTGGCAAGCACAGATATACATGATAAAAAGGGGAACCGTAGGCAGCCACCTAAACTGCTTGAATTGTGGTGGCACTACAGATATGGCTGAATAATGTACATGCAACGGGGTCACTGAGGTAGGAGGCTGGAAACCCAGAATGGACTAACCTGTTAAGATTGGTTCTCATACTGGCTCTGTCTCTTCTTTGATTTCAGCTCCTTTAACCACTGGGGGGATTCCTCTGCCCCTCTAAAACATTAAAAAGTAATTAAGAGTCGTATTAACAGATTTAGTAAACCATCTTTGTCTAAAACAAAAAAAGACCCCAGCCTTGTTCTGGTAGATCTTGGCATAATATTGGCAATCACAGTATCACTGATAAAGTGGCAATTTGGTCCAGAATTTGGTGGAATAAAATCAAAATAAAACTATAGCTCAGGACCCAAGACCAACAGTTACAAATAATTATTTCTCCTTTGGTATCTAGCTGTACAACTTATTATTATTTATTGTTTTATATAGCGCCATCAAATTCCGTAGCGCTGTACAACTGTTTTCTTCATCCGTCAGTAAAGCAGTGTATTTAAGATCTTTATTTGAGCAAATGATAGGGACTTGGGGGGTTAAATATATGTAAATGTAAAGAATTTGGTCTTCTCCCAATGGCTCTCTTACTGGACTGCAATGGTCGCCCCTACCCAGGAGAGAACAGTATAAATCATCTCACCTGTCTTGCTTATCTGTTGAAGTGGGAAGGAGTTTGATGCCTAAGGTTCCTTGTGGGAGAGGTGACTTTGGCGACCTTGATGGCTGAGCTGGTGATTCCCCACTGCTTTCTGGTCTTTTCCTGAGCTGGGCCTATTTGTACAGAAAAATGCTAAACTTTATTATTATTATCTTTTATTTATTAAGCGCCAAGTGCTGTACAACGTAAACGAGACGGTTAACACATACATAAGAAATATATATTAATACATACAGACACATCAGTAGTTGGGAACCCTGCTTGACATCTAGCCTTATGGTACTTTACACAAAATTCCTGGATTTTGCGGGCCCCGCTTGTGAGTTTATAATCTAACTTTACAAACCATAATATATATTTTAAACAGAAACTATATTACAGAAATCAGAATTATTTTGCAGGCTTCTTTGTGCTGTCTGGAGGTAGGGGTGCTACCTGTTTTTATTATTTTATGGTTTTTTTTTCATGGAGGAGGCAGGTTTATCCCCCCTATAGTAAGGACAGTAATTTTCCCCCCTACAGTAAGGACAGTAATTTCCCTGGTCACTGTTTCTATATGACCATGACTATAAAGAGGGTAGGTTATGGATTGCAATTAATCAGTCTGGGACAAACAGCATGTTACAAACACATTGTAGCCAACTGAAAAACGACATTACCATCAAGGTGGAGGGGTTCATGCCGGGAAACATTGGCACTCTCTGAGGCTGAGCGGAGATCCTTTGTGGTTTTTCATCTTCATCACTGTCCTCTTTCTTATCTGCCTTTTCTGCTATAAAACCCAATAGTCATGTTAGGTCGTTAAACAAAATCAATGTCTAGAAACACATAGTAGAACGTTTATCGTAATTTATGACAGTGCCATTAAACTAGAAATTGAATCTTGGCCCGTCAATATGGGATCAGACATCCACAAATGCTTTCAATTTTCTGTCAATTCTTATCCTACTAAATCTATATCATGCAGATGTTATCAGCGTGTGTGGAGTTTTGGCTTGGGAGCTCCGTGTACATAAGAAGCTACAGTCTCCATACATGCATCCATCAGCATTGGATGGTGTGTGTGTGAGATGGATGTTTTGGTGATCTTGTGTCCATGTGTAGGAATGTTACCTGTAGAATCTGTGTACATCCAAGGGCTGTCTGCATCCTCTATCACTGCAAGCTGGCTACTGGACTGTAGTAAGCGGCTCCTGCGCTGGGACTGGCTGGGAGCACGACGTTGGCTCCTCCGGCTAAGTTGCACCCTGTTCTTTAACGCTGTGGAATCCAAGACCGACGTTTGCTGAGGGGCAAAAAATAAATAAAAAACACACATCATCAAACGCATATAGAGGGATTCTAAAGATCTATTCTAATGCATTTGCAAGAGAGATGCTCTGAAAAATAAAAGGAACATCTCAGCTATCATATAGATTAAAGTGCATTTAACGGCTGGAGTGTCTCTCTAATGGCTGTGCTATAACAGATATACATCTGGGTGCTTCTCCTGCACTTGCAATATGCAATAAAAGCGTATACTAGCACTCATTTATAGTAGACATATATGCACACACGTTTATATGCACATATATAATACGCTTCCTACAAGACGGCTCTCCAGCACGTAGAGCTATTAACCTATATAACTTTACAATGTAACCTGCACTAGGAGCTGCATTCCAAGTATTACATATTCCAGCATTTTCTCATTCATAGCTTAGATATATAAACATGGATTTTGTCTGCCATTATAAACAAGCCAAAATCTAGGTTTGATCGAGGGTTAATCGGCTGATCAAGTTTCCGACTTCCTTTCTTACAGAAACCATAAAGACTATGGGTAGTCACTACCGACATCACATCTACCACTGAATGCTATGTGTGAATGAGCTCAAGCAGAACAGAACCCAACGGCCACTTACATCCATAAACGAGAAATCCGTTAATCTGGCCTCTTTGAAAGAAGGGGTGCTCTCTGTGCCATCCGTCGAATCCATGTCCAAGCTGGAACGATCCAAGCTGGCATCATGCGGGTCAGTGATTGAGTCGTGCTGGTCGGTTTCCGTTTGGGACAGAGAGGACAAGCGGCTGTGTGATGGCTGCTTCCTGCTGGTGACATTCTCGAAGGATGGTGAATCTTGCACAAAGCTGCAAGAACAACAGAACAACAAACTGATTACTACCAAATCGTTAATCACTGAATTATAGAAACAGTAAATATAAAAGGTGCATTGGCAATCTGTATCTAATACTTAAAACATGACATCTAGTAAGTGTGTACCACTCCACATGTTGTTTTGTGATACGCTATTCATATATTAGATGTTTAAAACACTGTGCAATAATCACCAACAGGTAAGGTTTCAACAAGAGTTTAAAGAGCCGCGGCTTTATTCCAAGTAAAAAATTGCACAAGAATGACCCCTTTTATTTACATGAACACAGCATACAGAGCAATTCTTAACGTTATAAATAATAAACCAGTATGGTTTTGTAAAACAATAAAAATACACAATAACCATATAACCAAGCATTAAATTTAAGTGGCCAGCTTTCTGTAGTGATCTACCACAGGGAGACACATTGATATGAAGTCATTGAGAAGAAAATGGGGAAAGAAATGTACAAGAATATGAGGGTTCCCGGGGAAGGAAAGAGAGTCATGGAGATTTTCATCGCAAAAAAATCTATATTGTATAAAGACCAATGGCTATAAGGTGAAAATGAGAGGGGGGATAAGAATGATATGAAAGTGACAGATTGGAATGTCCGTTTACAATGTGAAGAAAAGTTCCAGATCTGTCCGTTTTATGACACAGATGGATTTCTGCACCTAATATTTGCCCCCCAAGATTTTAGGCTGCCAGACACTATGCTATTACGGGTGTCGCGGGACATGTTTAATAACACTATTCATACCTATATATAACTGCTGCAGTCATTAAGATCATCACATCCTACTGCAAGCAAAATTATGTTATACTAAACATTGGCCACTAGGTGGCAGGCAAGTACTAATTTAAATACCGTTAGGTTCCTGCATACAGGCCAGCCATTAACGCACCAATGACCACTTCAGAGAAAGTCTTAATTAATACAGCGTAATATGCTCCACTGTGATGAGGAAAGCGAATACAATTGCATCTTGTTTAAATAATCTGCATTCATTTACATAATATTTTAAAATGCTAAAATATATTATCTATTTTACTCTTTACTACCGTATGATCCTAACCTTTCTGCTAAACACATAAGCGGTTGTGTAGCCTACTCATTGCAAAGCATGGGTGTGATCTCCAGAATTATAGTTGAATTAAGGTTGTATGATTTATCGTTATTAGAATATAAATCAAACAATTATGACTTTTCATCTCTGTACAAGTCTTAAAATCTATTTTTGTTGGTTTTTTTTTTGCCCAAAATGGGCAATTATTCACCTTCATTTTGTGCACATGGCTAAATCTGTAATATTTAAAGAGTAATAAACTACAAACAATCTTTCTAAAGCCACAATTTAATACTGATCAGCATAATAAATGTAAAGAAGGGTTTTCTATAGAAGATTCCAGCTGTCTCTTCTTCTCCTGTTGGAAAGATTACGTATAGGATCAGCAATGTACATTTTAGCTACGGTGAACATGAGATCAAAACCTAGAGACTAAACCTGCCCCAAAACAAGAAATAGCAAAGCATACATCACCGTCGCAGAGCAATGAACTAGGCAGGGAACACAAGAGTTCATAGAAAGTTCACCCAGAACCTGAAATATATCTTCTTTGTGAAGCAGAAAATTGTTCTACGGAATTAAGTGTGTATTTGCTTACGTTACGCAACTGCATGCTGGCATGAAGAATAGTTCACAACTTTGGACAAATGGATGGACCCCCACCCCCCTACATCAAACAAGGATGTTGTCTTTAGCGAGAATTACACGGGGCGCTTCTAAATGGATAGGGGCATAGAAGACAGAAGAACCCACTTAGTTATGCTACAAACAGTTTCACTTTAAATGAAAGTTTATTCTTCTCCTGTTGCACGACCCTAGTTCTATGGCTTTTCTTTTTTTTCCCGGACATTGGGATTGCCGGCACGCCAGCCATTTGGTCCAGGTTAGAAGTCAATAAATCCATCCCTCTCTTCTGCCGAGCTGAAAAGGTATTGCTTTCAAGGGCAAGTCAGGTCTAAATATGAATCCTTTTGGTACATAGCATCCCCGGGCTCAAGTGCTTAGTTCTTTTCACAGCGAACAACCAAGATGGCAACTGTCATTCTCTTTGCAGAGCAGGGAAAGTAAGGAAGCACTGTTTAAATTGGCAAGACACAAAGATGCGTGCTCAGTGTCTGTGTGTGTGCAGAGAAGCAGGTAAATCAGATGTGGATGAGTCACTAGCACTGATTTTGTTTTTAAAAAACACAATATTGTGCTATGCGGAGTAGCGGATCAGAGATCCAAGTCATTTGTTCACAGAACCAGGTGGACAAAGTACACCATTATCATCCCTGGCTCCTGATTGAATCTGGCCATGGATATTACACCGGATAAACTCTCCTACTTAAATAGTTTCCAGAAGGCACAAAGAAAGAGAGGCTGTGATTCCGGGGAGACACAGCCTTATCAGCTCCCTCTGCCAAGAAGCTCCATTTGGAGTTAATAACATACAAGTGTTATTCCCAGTGTGGATGACTGACACAGGAATTCCTGCCATGGCAGGTCATATAAACAAGCATGAAGAGATAAGCTGATGCCTTATGGAACCAAAGTACTCCCATTTGTGTCCTACTAAGGAAATGAATATCACTGCAAAGCGACCTTCATTCTGGAGCTTGTAAATATTTGGATTTAGCTCCAACTTAAGAGTATGAATGCACACGTCAGCCACTGTTTTATTCCCTGCTGTAACATTGTCATAGTCCTAATGACGCACTCCTATTAATAGTCATGTAGACACACTGACTTCGCTATAATAATGTCATTATCCTATGCTGCCTGCGACAATACAAGGTTCTCAGTGCTGTACCCAAACAAATTAAAGATGCCAGCAGCTTTAAGGAACCAAGCATACTGGGCTTTTTGGTAACAAGAAAGGAATAGAGCTGTATGTGTCCCCCAGACAAAAATACAGACAAGCAGAATTATAATATTTTTTATAGGAAAATACATTCACACACACACAGTGGATATAAAAAGTCTACACACCCCTATTAAAATGCCAGGTTCTTGTGATTTTAAAGAATGAGAAAGATAAATCATGCCAGAACTTTTTCCATGTGACCTATAACGTGAACAATTCAATTACAAAACAAGCTGAAATCTTTGAGGGGGAAATATCATTATATATATATAGTATTGCATGATGGATAAGTATCTGCTTGTACTTCTCAGCTGTTTCATTGTTTCTGCTAAATCCCCAACTCTATTTGCAAAAATGCAGCCCCAAACTTACAAGGAACCTCCTCCACGCTACACCCAAATATTTAACAATTTGACTCATCAGTCCAGAGCACCTGCTGACATTTTTCTGTACCCGAGTTCCTGTATATTTGTGAATAGTTTAGTCACTTGGCCTTGTTTCCAAGTAGGAGATATGGCTTTTTGGCCACAAGTCTTCCATGAAGACCACTTCTGACAAGTGTACCAGAGTGCTAAGCTGAAGGCACTGCCGGACATCTCCGGATTGCAAAGGGAAGTAAGCATGATGAGCCTTTCATCTGCTGCAGTTTCCTGCATCTTAGGCCCTCAACATTGTCCATTTCGTTGTGCTTCTTCAAGAGAGCTTGTAATGCCTTGACATTTCTGCCTGACAGAGACCTAGGTGATGCAGTATAACTACCTTGTGTCTTGTTGCTGTGCTCAGTCTTGCCATGGTATATGATGTTTGACCTTAAACTGTCTTTCCTAGTCCTATATAAACCACAGTAACCTGCTACACCTTGCCTTCTGATGGTCGTACCTGTGCCTGTCATAGAATATCCTTTTACTAGTTCATTATCCATTATTGATCCTATGCATCTGACCCGGCTTAATCCTGAAAATCCGTTCCTGGCTTTCTGACCACGGCTCTGATTTACTGTTTACCCTGAACTCTGGCTTCCTGACCTCAGTTTTGATATATTGATTTTCCTAAACTCTGGCTTCCTGACTACAGCCCCTCTTGTATATCACTTTTCTTTTTATTCATTGTAAGCTTAAGTAGATTGACAATGTAGTTAAGGGGTACTACAGAATTCCCTTTATTCTCTGAACTGCAACCAGCTAATCACAACTCAATTACATTAAACTAAATTTTTCTTAAAACGTACATAGAAATGTCATCTAATGGAAAGGAATGACTTACAAAAGCAAAATTGTCAACCATTTTCATATTAATTTAACTAAATGTACTCAGGCATTCTTTAGCCGCGGTTTTGATTCTTTGTATCTCAGAATTAAACGGAGAAGATTCCCTAGGTAACTGTGAGAGCCAAGTAAACTGTATTACTTTACGGCGCACGTATCCAGCATCATAAGTGACTAACTGTACGAGATTGATGACCCATATCAGGTGCAGGGAGATTCCATTCTTTCTTAGCTTTATGGAGAGACAGAATTGTCATCTGTAACTTGGGGCAAACTACTGGGGACAAACATAAGATATTATCCTTTACAGTTTTTGCTTCACAAGGTACAGTCAACTTACTCAGACAGAAGCATATCTATGTGTAAGGATGAAATATTTGTTCTTTCAAATAGTTTGGTAACTCTTCCTTAAATGGTCTTTATTCTGTCAATATATCCAACTGAAGATGTCCAGAATCGATCACATGAATCACACAGTGCTCAAGGCATGGGCAGTCTAGTGATCTATAACATTGAATTCTACATCCCTCAACGTACCAGTGATAACTGTCCATAAATAACGCAATGTCCCAGGCTCTTACATCTGTCTGGATTTTATAATCCTCATGCACCTTAAGGATTTCTGGGATAACTTTCCCAGACCTCTCCATAGATTCTGTACCATGCCTTCCCATCTTGTCCCATTAGCTGCAGTTTTGATGACATTGCAACATCTGCAGTAGCTGCCACATTAAAACGAATACTAAACTTGAGATGCAGAGGTCCACAACAGTTTGTTTTAACTTAAGACTGGAAGCATAGTATTGTCTTGGTATGCTGGAGGGACATACCGAGACATTATACAATGCTCTGCTTTCAACACTGTGGAAATTGGTGGAGTGCTCTTTTCTATTCCAGCATGATTGTGCCCCAGCGCACAAATCAAGGTCCATAAAGACATGTTTGGAAGATTTTGGTGTGGAAGAACTTGACTTGTCCGCACAGAGCCCTGACCTCAACCCCATTGAACACTTTTGGGATGAACTGGAACGGAGATTGCGAGCCGAGCCAGACCTTCTCGTCCAACATCAGTGCCTGACCTCACAAACGCTCTACTGGATGAATGGAAGAGTGGAAGCTGTTATAGCTGCAAAGGGGGGGACCAACTACATGTCTATGTATTTAAAAGTCCCTGTTGGTGTAATGGTCAGGCATCCCAATACTTTTGTACATATAATGTATGTAAGAACATGGGTTGGTCTGCAAAACCTTTTTATTATAAATATGTATTTGGCTGCTAGCAGGCACTATATGCATGTAACCCAGTCTAGACACACTTATGACCAAAAGAGCCATGCATACCAACATAATTATTGCGTTATATAGTGTCATCATATCCTGGCATGCTGTACAATCTAAAAACGGTACAATCAATAAGAGTAAAAAAAAGTAGAGGATCAACGTTTGTTTCAAATATAGTAAAATATTATAATAATTAGTGTTTATATGGCTCACAATGGGGAAAAGGTATACTTTCTCAGAAACAGACTGCAACAAAGAACAATAGCATATTTGTGCCACAGTGTTCACTTGCAGTACAGAAACATTATACAGGTCTGGAAGAATTTCTGCATTGCAGGTAGCACTGGGAAAACCTTACAATTTCTAATTAATGCACAACTTCAGCTCAACAAGCTGACAGTATATAAAAATGTTTTAATGAACCAGAAAATCACATTGCTGTAAATTAACCAGAACAAAAAAAACGCCAATCTGACCACGAAAATTGTTTTCTCTATTATATTTTCAATCTATGCTTTCTGGTGTTTGTCATAGCCACCAATGTTGATGTCATAAATAGCTCAATGGGAACAGATCATGAAGTTGTGTTCTGTAAGTTTTTCAAGAGTTAAGGTTCTGAAATGTACTCCTTGGTGGCTCAAACTTGGTTGAATAATAAACTACTAAGTATTTTCACCTGAAAACAACTACAATTCACACAAGGTGCACCCAAATGAGCTTTACTATATTAACTAAAAACCTTGTGATGTGGAGATCCTTGAACCCCAGCAAGACCGCAGGCAAGAAATTTCACCCACAACTAGATGACCGTTTGCATACGGACTGCCCTTACCCATCATCATTCTGTTGCTGGTCATGGCTCCATGTGCCATAGCGCCGGTCGGGCTCTGGAACAAGGGAATCGGTGTCCTTGTGGGTTGAAGAGGTTCTCGTGAAGCACTGTTTCACTTGCTCCTGAGAAGCCAAATGAGAAATGTAATCAGGATTAGGTGGATTCATTTGTGGCTATTATGCTGCAAATAAAACAAACAGTAATAAAACTTGAACATTTTAAGTTCACATCGTACAAAACTCATTTTAACCCTCTAGGAGCCTTGGTGCATTAGGTGCACCGGCAACACTAAAGGACCTAGAAGGAATTATACATTTCAGATTTTTTTTCCAGTAGTGAAAACGCTTACACTATTCTACATATATAACAAAATCGAATTGAAATGGGCTTTGGTCACTTAACTTACAACAAAAAATGGATTTGATGTTGCAGGGCAAAAAAGGAATGAAAGGCCTGAGGCAGCTGCATGTATACTAGACAGATTTCAGTGGATATTTACAGATGGTTTATGAAGATTTTGATTAACAACAATCAGCTAGTTTGCCCAAAAAACTTAAGCCTTCCCCCCCAAAGTATTTTGTGTTCTTTGATAATTATGTAACATAATACATAACTGCGGAACTGGTGGTCAAGAAAAAGTATGACTTTTGCAAAGCTCAGGTTAGAACGCATAAGAGTTAAATCATTAACATTAAACATTAACACAGACACGTTCACGCTTGTGTAGTTAAAGTATGTCTGCTTCTAGACTGACCTAGATTTTTTGTTAGTATGTTTTTTTTATTATTCCTATAAATACAGGTTAACACACATTCTACAAATGGTATTGTATGAGAACTTGACATGGGGCCTATTTATGTACATTTGGCTTTATGCCCCTGATTGTCCCATGGCCTCTATAATTCTGCAAGTGGTATGATGTTGCAGAATAACTGGGGTAGAAATGCCCTGTGGCACCATGTATCTGATACAATCTGTCTAGCCCAGCCCTAGATGTTAAATAACGGCTAGCAACCAAATTACGGAGGAACATTTAGCTGCTTACCATTATGTAACTACTATGAATAAACATATCACAGCTAAAGAACAACAAGAATATGCTCCCAGAGAAGCTCCTAACCCCATGGGCACACTGCTAGTTCAGGATTTAAGGTATCCATAAAACATGTACCGTAGACAAGCCTTCAGGACCAGATTTTAACTGCTGCACTAATGTTTTTTTTGGCTACTCTCGATATGACATGTAGATTCCCAAACCTTTTTCCAGGTGTTCCAGACACCGTTGCATTACTGCAGGGGTCCTTCTGCTGTGTTTATTGACACATTGGGAGTATGTAGACATAGTGATTAAACCAAATTTCAAAAATGTGGCACCAGAATTTTTTTATTTTTTTTAAATGACCCTTAACTGCCCATGATCGGCAAAAATGCTCCAAAAATCAGGTCCGACAGTGGAACCATTAAAGTTAATTATCCTACACGGCAGGGTGCCACCAGCTCCCAGAATTTTATGTACTCTTGACTCATCGTGTCCTGAATAAAGTCACAGCGCAGGGTACTGGATATGTACAAAAGTCTAGCCTGTCTGTGAACTACCACTTCCAAAAAGTCATAGCATGACCCATGCAAAGCTTTATGGGAGTTAAAAGTCCAACCGGCAATGGACATCTATCGCAGACCTTCTCAAAATCAATGGAAGTAGGGCATTTTCTTTACAACCCTGAATATGCAGGTTATAAACTCACAAGTCATTTTTTTGTTGTTTCGTTCTTTGTTTTTTCATTACCATGGGGGCATAGTACTATTAAGTCAAGCATCATATCCATCGGCCTTAAGGAAATCATTACACACCTTAATAAAAGATTTTAAAAAAGACGACGACCAGAAGGGTTTTACTCTGTACCCGTCCCTTACACCGATAAACATAGAGGTATGACGTTTCTACAGTGTTAGTGGCAGAAAGAAGCAAACTTGATATATTTTATTTGATTGCAAACTTTGGACAATACTAAGGCAATACTAATTGTTATAACATGTTCTTCTGACAAGTTATATAATAAAGAGAATGCTAGCACTTTAAATACCGAATGCCGAGTTGAGTCAAGCACTTCGCGGAGGGACAGCTCTGCACGGAGACTTCATCTGCACATCCTTTATCCCAAGTCGCTTGTTGCTCAGCAACCAGAAACAAAATAGCCTCCGGGTGGCACGCTGTTCCGCTCCGAGGAGTTTTAAGGTGATTCTATACCCTGACGCAAGAAACTCATACAGAAATATGCTGGGATGTGGCATCAAATTACACAGGTTTACAGAGCTACTCTCTGCTATACGTAGAGGCAACTCTTGATAACCTCAATGTGTTTTACTTTAGAAATGTCACAAGTGGGGCTATTTCTCTTATTTTTGCAGCTTTTTTGGGTTTTATACACATTGTTACATATATGCTACTGTTGGTTGCTTGAAACATATACAGAAATTATAAGTAGATAGATGTTAGGCCAATCTTTTATATATGTTTGAGGGCTTTTCAGGGGGATCTTCTCAGTAAAAATGGTTTCCTCGTTCTTTGTCAATCATTTTTGTGTAGTAATTTATTTTATTTTTCCTGCTTTTCACATTTTCAGGAATTCTAGATTTCCTTCCTAAACATCCCAAATCTGCTATATTTTAATCCAGACCGTGCCTCCTATTTTAAGGTTGATCAAATGACTCATGTGAAATAGAGGGAATACAGGATAGCATGCGTGGTAGGGCCAAGATCACAAATACATATGACCCAGCATACAGAACTGTAAAATGTACCATATGGGACGATGGAAATGTTTGCTTAAAGAGCCGAGGTCTTTATGAGATGACATTTTTGAGAAACAGGAATGATAATAAGCAATTAAGAATAAATATCTGGAGTAAGGTGCAAACACAACAATAAAGAAATTCTATGGAAAAGACGTGCACCACGTGCACGTGTCCTAAACCTTGATGTCATGCTATCCTAAGATAAGTTAGGATCTGTTCACTAGTCTCTATGCTGCCTGTTTACTACCCACGGGTGCCCTCATAAGCAGCATTTTTCCATTCAGTGATAAAGGCTGGATTTTTCTGTAAAATTAATAACCAAGTTATAGTGTTCTGGTTGCTTTCTTTCTTGTAACTGTTCAGTACCTACAATGGCCACTAAAAGCATTGCTAATGGAAATCATTAGTTTTTAGTTTATTTTGCTCAAAAGATCGCAGGGAAAAGGGATTTTAAATATGAGTCACTTTTGAAAATAAAATGTTTTGTATATATGGAAGGGATGTGGGAAGCACAGATATTCTGTTGTATCACAGCAAGTGCGATACATGAAAGTGAAAGAGTGGGTCTGGATTGTCTTCTTGTTGTGATGCGCAATGTGTGGAATTACAAATCCAGTGTGACACAAAATACCAAACTAATACCAGACACAGTTTCTGGCTTCCAAGTTAAATATTGAAAACTGTGATCAGTAGGTTGACAATTTCATGGTGGTTAGTTTCTCTAGTACAGGATGGAGGTGGCTACTTTAAGTAAATATATCTTACTTTGGTGTCTAACACTGACCCACATTGATCCATCTCTCTTCGGCTTCTAAAATAAAGCTAGTGGCTGCTAAAATTTTCTGACTGGGTATAAAACAGTCTAGCCCTGATAAAAGATATTACCTATAAGGCATAGTCTCTAGCATTAGGGTGCAAGGCTGCCCCTAGCTAATTATACTGACGC
The DNA here is from genome assembly GCF_027358695.1 of Spea bombifrons. NCBI lineage: Eukaryota > Metazoa > Chordata > Amphibia > Anura > Pelobatidae > Spea > Spea bombifrons. The sequence continues at coordinate 113,923,509 of NC_071087.1, read as the reverse complement.
ATGGCTGTTAGCCACCAACTCAGGCAGTTTCGTCCCAACACAATGTTGGATCCTGGCATGGATCGTGAATGCATCCACCACAACAGGGCTGTTGTCATACGGTTAGCCACAGTAAATAATCCCCTGCTAATTATACAACATGGTAAGGAGAAACATCCTTCATTTATTCAGCACTACACTTAAGGAACGGAATCCTGCCCACACCACTAGGAATAGTACGGTTCTTCCCCCAAACAAACACATTTTTGTATTTCAGTTTACCATGGACTTCTCGTTATTTTAGTAATTAGTGCAGAAAGGCAGAGGCAGATGGCAACACTCACTTCCTACACACAAGTACAATATAGAAATTGTGTTTGCAAAGCAGAGAGCTGCAATCCTTAAATAAAACAGCTGTGAGCGACGACACATTGGAGGGGAAATACATTGGGTTTGGAACCGATTACTTTGCAGTGTGTACTCATTCGGGAACGGAATGAAGAGATCATAAGATGGAACTTTATAATAAGCATGAAAAGGTTTCAAGAAAATATTACAATACTTTCATAGGGGTTTATTCACTAAAGGGAGAACTGTCTTTCAGCTCCTTGACCTCACTGTTAAGGGCCATCACTGGCAGGCGTCTCCAGCAAGAAGGCTCTGCTGGCCCCAAAGAACATCCGACTGTACATCATGACACAGTTACAATAACTAAATCCAAGATGGAACACCTTCCATGATTTGCAACTCCTGGTGGTTTAGTGAAGAAGCAGTGAGACATTTTTCACTAATACCACAGATCAGACTTCTGCTCCCCCAACTTCATGCAACATACACCAGCGACCTTGACATGCTATCAGCAGCACTGGTCTCTGCTCCCTGTGCACGAGATGTCGGACACTTACACCTCTAACAAGCCACGTTATCTATAAAGTAAACATAGCTTGTGAGTCTGGGTGTTTATTGTACAGCATCATGAAAGGAGGCAATATTCAAAATGGTGCATAACAAATAGTTTATTTACGTCCTTTTAACATACAAAAGCATTTGGTGCGATTGCTCACTTAAGTAAAATGTGTATTTGCCATTGATGGTCTAAGAAACCAAAGCTATGTATAATTCTAACCCAAACTCAAAACTCCAGATTGTAAATCCGCAAGCAGGGCCTTCTTTACCTAACTAATCTATTTCCATTCTTATTCTATTCTGTTCATACCTGCCAAGTTTTTTCTCCTTTTTGATGAGGCTATGAAATTTGGAAATTACTTTAGAAGAGGACGTTAGAAGGGGGGAGAATTGGGTACATGGAAGTAATTGCATCGCAATTTCATGAACAGAGCCTTTACATCAGGAACAAACGGGCCTAATGGTTCTTAACCGCCATCAAATTCTATGAATGGAGAAGTCCATTTTTTGTACAACCTGGAAAATAACCATATTGTTTTCATAAACAATGGACATTTTCATAAAACACTGCTTGTCACGGGTGTATGCAGACTATATTGTATTAAAGCTCTAAGCATGAAATGAAATGTAATAATCTATCCATTTTTGAAATGTGTTTCTCTCATCAAAAAGGTGATCAATTAATTTCGGCAATTACCGTATTTGCTCGATTATAAGACGAGGTTTTTTTCAGAGCAAATGCTCTGAAAAATACCCCTCGTCTTATAATCGAGGTCGTCTTCTAATTAGACCTCAAAAAAATGTCTGCTGGGGCCAGGCTGCTTACCGGTGCTTTGGTCCCGAGCAGCGTCTCTTCTATTAGCAGCAGGAAGCTAGCAGAGTGTCACATAATTCTGCCTCCCCCTCCTTCCTCTGGAGGCGGGGCCAGAGAAGTTGCTCGCACAGCCGGGCCCCTGCAGAAGTCTGCGAGTGGGAGATCTGCAGTTCAGGTAAGGGGGTGGGGGGTTTGAGTGTGTGTGTGTATGTGTACGTGTGATTAATGGAATGAATGAGTATTTAAATGTTTGTGAATGAGTGTGTGTGTGATAGCATGGATGTGTAAGGGGGGGTGGTAGCATGGCATAGGGAGGCTGTACTCAAACTCCTATCATCCCCAGGTTCCAGCATGTACTGGCTGCCTTGGCTTGATAGGAGTTTGATTGCTGTTAGCAGTTTATATATATATCTCCAGAAATGCCTTTTAACCCCCTATATGCCACTCCGGCATATAGGGGGTTGAAAGGCATATCATGGGGCAGAGTGGCATATAGGAGGGCATAAGACATTTCTGGAGGCAGAGTGGCATATAGAGGGTTAAAAGGCACATCATGGGGCAGAGTGGCAAATAAAGGGGGATTAAGGCATTTCTGGGTGCAGAGTGGCAACCTTGGGGGCAGATGTGCATAACTGGGGGGCAGGTTGGCAAATAAAAGGAAATAAAAAAATATATATTTTTCTCAATCATAGCTTTTATTAAATATGAAAAAATTGTTTACATGAATTAATATTTACTAGTAAAACTTTTTTTCCTATAGGGTAGTCTTATATTCAGGCTTTTTGTTTTTTCCTAAATTAATATTTAGATTTTGGGGGTTCGTCTTATAATCAGGGTCGTCTTATAATCGAGCAAATACGGTAAGTAACATGCCCTTCTTCAGAACATGCGGTGTATATTGACTAGAGCTGAAACAACGAATCGATAAAATCGATAATAATCGATAACGGAAATCATCGATAACGATTTCCGTTATCGATTAATCGAGTGATCAATTCGTTGTTGGAGCACTCGGCTCCTTTTACTTACCTCCGCGAGCGTTCCCCGCTTCTGCTACATGCTCTGCCGTCTCCGCCTTCTAGCTACGTGACGGATGTGACGCGTTCCGGAGGTAAGTATTCTGCACAGATCGCACAGAGCGAATCGCTCTGTGCGAATGGAGCCACTCGCACAGAGCGATTCGCACAGAGCGGTTCGCTCTGGGCGAGTGGCTCCATTCGCACAGAGCGGTTCGCTCTGTGCGAGTGGCTCCATTCGCACAGAGCGGTTCGCTCTGTGCGAGTGGCTCCATTCGCACAGAGCGGTTCGCTCTGTGCGAGTGGCTCCATTCGCACAGAGCGGTTCGCTCTGTGCGAGTGGCTCCATTCGCACAGAGCGGTTCGCTCTGTGCGAGTGGCTCCATTCGCACAGAGCGGTTCGCTCTGTGCGAGTGGCTCCATTCGCACAGAGCGGTTCGTGAGTGTGGGTGCAGGGCAGAGTGGGGGTGGGGGTGCAGGGCAGAGTGGGGGTGGGGGTGCAGGGCAGAGTGGGGGTGGGGGGTGCAGGGCAGGAGACTGGGTGCAGGGCAGAGTGGGGGTGGGGATGCAGGGTGTGAGTGTGGGTGCAGAGCAGAGTGGGAGACTGGGTGCAGGGCAGAGTGGGGGTGGGGATGCAGGGCAGGGTGTGAGTGTGGGTGCAGGGCAGAGTGGGTGCAGGGCAGAGTGTGAGTGTGGGGGCAGGGCAGAATGTGGGGGCAGGGCTGGGTGCAGGGCAGAGTTAGAGACTGGGTGCAGGGGCACAGTGCAAAGTGCTGGGTGCAAAGTGCCAGTGCTGGGTGCAAAGTGCCAGGGCTGGGTGCAAAGTGCAAAGTGCTGGTGCAAAGTGCTGAATGCTGGGTGCAAAGTGCTGGATGCAAAGTGCCAGGGCTGGGGCAAAGTGCTGGGTGCAAAGTGCTGGGTGCAAAGTGCCAGGGCTGGGTGCAAAGTGCTGGGTGCAAAGTGCTGGGTGCAAAGTGCAAAGTGCTGGGGCAAAGTTTCTTGAACAGTAATAGTCCACCTCTTTTCAGAATGTTTGGGGTTATTTTGTTTCATAAATATTGTGTTTGGGTTCTTGTACTTTGAAAATATTGTTTTTTATTACATCATAACAAAATAAGAATGTTAATGTAAATTTTAAGTTGTTTTTTAACATCCAGTTCATTAAATTCTTTTAAATAAACGAAAAATTTGCATATTGTTTTTTTTATCCGATTAATCGATTAATCGAAAAAATAATCGGCCGATTAATCGATTATTAAAATAATCGTTAGTTGCAGCCCTAATATTGACTGTTGAAGAATTGAGTCATGATCTTATCTCAGTCTGCTACCCAAACATCAAGGCTTTGTCCTACTGCATTGTGGTAAACAACACAAAACCTGCTTCTCCATTCCCAGGAGGGGCAATCTGACTAAAACCATCTGAAAAACCACCCAAATGCCACTTTAAAGAACCGCTACTACTATTATTGCTACTGCTAAATATTATCTCAAAACCAAATGAAATATTACCTTTTAGTGTAGTGTCATATGTATCTACACCAAACAGTATTCCATCATCACAGGAAAAATGGTGCGGCGACAGACTAAAGAAAGTGGATATTAAATGTCATTTTAAAGGGGGAGGAATTGCCTCAAGATTCCACATCCGACTGCTACCCTGGGGTACCACTTTGCTCACTACGCTCCTGGTCGGTATATATTAACTTGCTTTGTTCGGTTTGCTTTATCCTTTAAGTCTAGGTAAAATTCAGAAAAAAAAGAAACAGATTTGTTGGTTTTTCTTCTTCTTGACTCCAGGGGTATTTGTAAGGTCCCTTATTTCGTTAAGTTGTTGACAGCTGAGAACATAATTTAATATTCTATTATGTGCTGGGCACAGCTGACAGAGAAGTTTATAGTCTCCCATAAAATTCAAATTTCCTACATGCTGCTGTAAATTATAGCTTTAAAAATCAGAGCCTGAGAAAGTGTAGAAACATTAGGAATCTCAAGGTATTTTCTCAAACATTCAAAACAGGAGATACAAAATTCAAAAATCAAGATCTAATTGGATTTCCAGTTTGGCTGCTGGATTGGGGTAATTCACACTGACGTTCTCCAAGCAACCACTTTACGGTTTTTTGGCACAGAACATGTATCTAGAGAACAGGTTCTAGGTTACGCAGCCAATAAATGTTTACACAGTACACAAAGCGTATATTCGTAACTGCCACATGAAGCTTAGATGACAATAGCATTATGAAATTACACTATTCTAGAAAAATAAAAAAGCATTGATTTTTTTTTACTACGTGTCAGATGGAAAGAAACACATGGTGCAAGCATCAATTAGAGGGCACCTTCCATCAAAGCAGGCTGTCTATAGCAGCTCTAGCTATTGATGAAATACAAACAAACTCATTTCCATATGAATAGGAAGATCCAACATTCCGGCTGAATGGTAGGTGATTTAATCAGCAGAGGAGAGTGGTGGGGATTGTTCGTAATATATATATATACATACACAGACACACACAGTATATAGGTTTAACACTACTAACACCATTAGCAAAGGCAACTGGAGGACAACTGTCATTCTGTAAAACATCATAAAGGCCAATAACTGGTTTGCATTGCAGACATTTATCCACACAATTTTAAATGTATCCCAAGCAGCAATAATAATAATAAAAAAACACCAATAACCCAGGGCACATCTCATTAAATGGAGAGGGAATGTTTTACTGCTTCACTGTGTTGACATTTAAAGGCCAATGACACGATGTTAAAGGGAATATTTCCATGTGTTAAAGGGAATAAGTCACATGATGGGAAATCACCATAATGTAGGATGCGTTGCACTGTATTTTGCATATAATAACCTGTTTCCGTTATGGACTTCCTTTATTTGTGTATAGATTTCAACGTAATTCATCCTATTACGTTTTACAGCACATTTTCAATAAAGCATATCTTTTTAAATTCTCTATCCAAACTTTAGCCTGCTCTCCCTTTAGAGAACGGACCCCAGAGATCCTTGCTTTATTTTTGTGGTTTGCTTTATAATACGCCCAATGCGTCAAACGAAGAAGGGAGGAAAAAAAGGTAGTGTATTTAAGAGCAAAGCATCCGACTCAAGGCCTGTACGTACAGCAATATTCCAGACCAGTGGTCCTCAAACAGCCCAGGGTTTATAGATTTTCATACTGAACGCAAAGTCGTGAAGTAGAAATTATAAAACGTTATTGGTTCTGACAACCACTCTCAAACGCATTCTAGTTCAACTGATGAACAACCATTCTGGCAGCAATATTATTATGCCAGGATTTTCCACTCAGGCATTCTCTGTTTGTGGTTTGTGTTCAGTATTGAACGAGCCAACATGCTACCGGCCTGAAACAGAGGTTGCCAGGTGGCTCTACAGAGGATTCCACTCATTCTTTCAATTCAAGGAAGAGAGATGTCGAGAATAATGTGACAGTCCCTTTAAATGTTGCATCTGCATGAGTCCATTGTGTGGGGCACAGTGAAAAGGGACGGCAAACATCTGTACTCCTCAATCCCCTATTTATGTAGGTATATATCATATGCTTCATGTCACCAAGGGTGCGACTATGTGTATAGGTTATTTTTCTCCATATGTTGTGTTATTTATTACTGTTGTCATGGAAACATCACTATCACTGCAAAATAAAACCGGTTTCTTGGTTACTGACTGCAGACTTGCAATTAACGAAGTTAGTGAGAGCATATATTAATCTCTTTTTAGGCTTTTTCTCTACCCAGTCACACTGCAAGTATATAGCACAGTAGGCGATGTGCATTAAGCCCTCTCTTATTGTGTGTATATTTTATTTATATATATATATATATATATATATATATATATATATCCTACATGTATTCACTAAGGTTCACGTTTGCAGTTAATTAGTTAATTTATAGAGGTGACTTGACTGGCTCAAAATCACTGGACTAAGCCAAACATTGTTTGTTTCTGGCTTTCCAGAATACTAGAATATCATTATAGAAATATAGAAAAGGTTAGTACGAGAAGGTTTCTGGAGTCACTGCTCAGTTATTTAGAGAAATCCTAAAACTAGGTTTGTGACCCTGAATGCCTGGACACCATAGCCTAGATGACACCAAAAGGGAACAATAACTAATGAGAATATTTCCAACACATAACTGTATCTCTCTGGTGAAACAAGATAAACTGCGCTACTGAAAAGTCTAGAACTGGTATGTTTAAGCATTACATTTGTATAAAACCCAAGCTGACAAAATGTATACCTGTACCGTAGTTTGTATGTAAATGGGATGCAAGTCACATTATAACTATATATTTCTAGAATAAAAATATCATTTTTAACAAACCCTTTTGTTTATTGTGGGTTTTATTCGGCAATAAAATCTCTTAGTGGTTTCTTACCGGTTAATAATATTGCTGTAAGGAAACACTGTCACGGCCTCCTGAAATATGCCTATTGTTCTGGGTTTCTAAAGGCTCTTTTATAATTCACTTCCATTCCATATTCCTTTGTAACACATGAGAGCAAGAAAAGGAAGTGCTTTCAAAAATGATTATCTGGAAGGCTGAAGGACGGAAAAGGGTAACACCTTCACTCCAGTGTTCCTTTTACATTTAAAATGTACTTTATTATTTTGCAGTGTAAGCTTTCTTAACGCAAATCGCACAATTGCGTTACGGAATATACAGTACATGTCAGCTTGTTTAAGGAGCAATACTGCTTATACGGAGTGAGAGCAATTTGCAAGTATTAAAGTCAACTTTGCAATACAAAATATATGTATATATACACACACACACAAATAATGGGTTTGTTTTGCTTTCTATTAATGCCTAACCTTATGAAATGTGACTTCAGAGATACAGGACTCTAAGCTTTTACAGGCCTATATGCCACGGCACATCTGGAGCGAGGGCACATCCGGAGCGAGGAGGCTTCAAAGATGCACACGAATTAAGAATGCATTGGCTTTACTCAACTGGTTTACAGCAGATTTCAATTGGTTCTTGGAAATTGCCTCTTTTTTCCCTTTTATTATTGATTTTGAGCTACTGGTTTATACCCCCATCTCACCGGGGACCTCTTATCCCCCCCCACTCCTAGCTGGTGTCGATTACCGGCAAGCACATGCAATTTGGACCACTAAGTCCTAAACACACTGATTTAGGTTTATATCCATAGATTATAATTTACAGATATGGATATCGCCAATGACCTGAATATGATAATTTACAGTGTTGTTGAACAGACTTAAGGGTGTGTTTAACAGAAAAGGGCTTTTAAATTCGTTTTAAGATTAAATAAAAGAGCTTGTAAAGTACAGTTGTTAGGTTTTGGCAAAAACAAAAAAAGGCCAGTACGTGTTCTAAGAATTCTCTGTGCTTCTATCAAATGTTTGTTTAGAAGGAGGGCCTATTGGCAAGCGGACGGCATAACTGCTTACGACTTTGACCCTTTGCCAAGCGCTCATCGGAGCTATATCATAGCAAAGACATCACATTTTACACGACACTAGCCTGTGCAGCCTGTAATTGCCACGGCTTTGTTCAACAGGGTTAATCAATTATATCTTTCAGCCCAAACACAAGGCTACATTAAACACAGTGGTAGCCAATCTTCAACTAGGACCCCAAAATTAAGTTATTTCAAAAGCTTTGTATTTCACTGCTAGAGATGCTGCCTGATCACCTACTCTTAGTGATGGCAATCGGGTAGAAGTAAAGCTGCCAGGAGAGAACATTCACAAACTCCCCGGGCATTCTCCCTCCCTGCCAGGTTCAGTTCTGCCCAGCGCATGCCACTGACACGGCAGGAACGCAAAGGTAAGGGGGTAATTATTCTCAAAGGAATACAAAATTAAATTCTATCGCAATAATATACACAAACATTAGGCATGACTGTGCATTTGTCTGAAGCCTCTAATGTGAAATGTCGGAGGGAAGAGCTAAATTAGATTTGTATCGGATTTAAAATATCACCCACCGCAGCAAGAACAGTGCGTGTGTATGTATGTATATCATATATATCATAGACAGCCTAATCAAAGGCTGTCTTTGCCCCTTTATAACCGTATCATATAAATGGAGTTTTGTGAGTTGCGACTAAAGCAGTTGTCGGTGAGCGACAACACCAGCCGCGACATAGCATAAGTGTGGAGCTGTTCCGATTCTGCAGCCAACAGTGTGATATATTAAACTCAAAAATGCTTCTGTGTCTCTCTGCAGCCATATAAATAGCAGGCAGGCCCAAAAGACAAGCACTCAGCCACTTCCACACTTGTGGCGTCACATACTGTAATACTATCTAGATCTAAGGGGGCTTGCTGGATCTGCATTAACCTCTTGTTCTCTACAAATAGAGCAAAATGTATACATACATATGCACACACACACATATATATACATATGCACACACACACATATATACATATGCACACACACACACATATATATACATATGCACACACACACATATATATATACATATGCACACACACACATATATATACATATGCACACACACACATATATATACACATATGCACACACACACACATATATATACATATGCACACACACACACATATATATACATATGCACACACACACACATATATACATATGCACACACACACACATATATACATATGCACACACACACACATATATACATATGCACACACACACACATATATACATATGCACACACACACACATATATACATATGCACACACACACACATATATATACATACATATATACATACGTACACACACTCAAAGGATTCTTTTTCTTACATAGGAATGCTCATTTGCAAATGGGAGTAGAAGGTCTGTTCTGATTGAGATTCGAGACTCTATTTCCTGCTCCTCTGTGGGTCTACTCTTTCAGTCACTTGCCATGTTGCTCATATGACATCATATTCTAGTGCCATCAGACACTGACAGAATAGGCAGCCTATGGAGCAGGTGGCTGAGATCTTTCTTCCATGCTGGTGCAATCTCATACCCTGATAAGCTGAGACACGGCCACAAAGTTCCTGGGGACTTGAGGAATTTTCGCAGCTGCATGCCATTCAGCCTAGGCAGTTCTTTTCCAAGAACCAAGAGAGAGTTTTTTTTTCGGTCAAAAGGTAATGGAAAACCTTTAGCATTAGCTCCATGAGATGTCCATTGACGTCCCAGTATTGGAGGAGGAATTTCTGTAACCACTGTGTAGGAATGACGGGCTTATTTCCCTTTTTTATACCTTAAGGAACATACATAATACATTAATATTAGGTATTTTAAAGCTGATCGACCATCTTACATTAATTATATAATTATAACCATTTATTAAAATATTCTATAGCTTGTACTTCCATGTGGATCAGTTACTGTACAAATTATATATATATATATAGTGTAATAGGGTTGGGAAAATAGACACTTATTAAGTTAAAGAATATTAAACCACCATAATAGGCAAGCTTCTGGCGCTTCATCAATTAAGAGTAAAGCTAAACCAGTATTTCATTTCTAAGATCCAAAGCGCTTAATATGGGATCTTTTGTACAATTTCAAGAGAACCAATGTAATCATATATTTGCTTTGCATCTATGAACATTGTATATGCATATGCCTTCTCTCAGACTTAGGGTTGTTCTAATGCTCTGATATCTTTCTTGAGCTTCCAATGACAAACTTCACGGGCTATGGAATTGCTGACAAATACGATCATTCTCATCTGCAATCGACCGAACCCCTGCGTCCAAGAGTCACTGAGCTGGACAGCTAATTTTGTCAGGGGGAAAAAAAATGATTTCAAGCGTACGCAACGGCCGAGATCTGGCAACCCAAATCCGTGCACAATTAGATGGTGAGAAAATAGCAGTGTGTGAAACAGTTTGTTTTCTTGGAGATATATTTCTGATTGGAAGCATTTAATCACCCAGGATAGAAAGGTAATTAAATGCACTGCAACCACGGTAACAAGAAGTTGAGCGAACATTAACATGTCTATCAATAGTACAGATTCCTTTACCTATCATCTGCCGAGAAGCTTGCATCATGGCTGTTTTTATAGCCAGCTGATGACTTCAAAGCAGCATTGTCTGTGACCTGTTTGTGCACTGCACTGATTGCCTTGGCAGGGCTGTATAAAAGTAAAGACATCCTACAAATAACACACAAAAAACACTTGGGGTGGGCCGTGTGTTTGTCATCGAGAAATCATTAACCTTCAAACAAGTCAATGTTTGTTTAAACTGCTAGAAGTGTTTGAAAGGTTACCACTGACTTGGGAGAATTTCTATAAAGCTTTTGGCTCGTGTCACCACCACTAATGTTGGATGTTGAGCTAGAAGTGAACACTAAAAAGGACAGAACCTGTACCTCCCAGTATAAATCAATGTTATCGGTATGCTTCTCGGAGAAACCAGCTGACAAACACAGCTCAAAAAGGTGCTTGAAGGGGAAGAGCCTAGTCTCCCTCTCCAACCATGTCATTTTATAATGCGACTAGGAATATTATTATTATTTTATTATTTATTGTTTTATAAAGCGCCAAATTCCGTAGCGCTGTACAATGGGCGTATACAATCCTCCAAATATAAACACAGTTTCCTTAAAGGAAGACATGGTTTTATGTGCAGCATACACTTCATTCTGTAGCAAAGTTAAAATAAACAAAGCTGAATAGTACACTTTTTAAGAATATTTTGAATTTGTGCATATAGGTAGTCAAGGATGGATTCCCATCTTCCATGGTATGTGATGCGCCTGATTTAACACTCAAAACCTTTAATACGCATAAAATCCAGAGAATACCAATTTCTAATTCATCCATAGTTAAGGTTTTAAGTCTTATATACCAGAAAACACATTATGCTCACATGGTTCCGTAGCAAGCGTAACCTAAAACCAATACAAATACACTAATTTAATAGAACGGTTTACAAATTCAATCTTGCAACAATCTGAGTATTTAACTACTCTGGGAAGTAAAGGCAACATACCATACTACACAGAGTGCATGTCATCTGTCTGATGTAATTATACATTATGCAGGGCTAAAGCAGACCTTGCTTAGGAAAGTCACCAGAAGTGTCTGTTTATACGGCATAATAAGGCTGGTGAGAAGTCCCCTGCAGCTGCCTATTTAGTGATCTATATCTCAAAGATGCAAACCATGAGATGTTCCCTCAGATACATTCCTTACAGGTAATAAAAGCCAATACGTAGATAATAAAGCACAGACTCTCTATAGGGTCATGGTATGGGGTTTGTGGGCCTATCTGGATTGAATCTCAGTAACGGAGCCAATAGAGCTCAAAAGGAGTACGCCTGTGACCTAAAACCCAACAGGGCATTTTCTATAGCTCCAAGCAAACATTTAATTAACAGGAAAACCAGCACATAGCATGGTACTATAGCAGGGTAGCTATGAATTTGTAGCCACATTATTATTATTATTTATTGTTTTATATAGCGCCATCATAGCACTGGAATTGTTCAGTACACCAGTAGAGGCTGCCTATATATATTAGTATACAGTCACCAAATAAGTCTGCATGATATTATAACACTACTTACACAATGTCCCGCAGCATTATTTTATTATTGCTTCCATCTGTCCACTCTTGTTACAAGAGGACCAGTCACTAGCCAAATGATGTAAACAGCCTAGCCTGAGAACTAAGGGATCCATACTCCAAGATAAAACTCCCCCCTCATCATGGCTGCCCATCAACATCTTCCACAAGCCCAAAAAAACAAACAGGTTGCCAATGGTGGCCCTAAGGGCTCTAATGCAATGCAGACACCTTGTATATGATCAGTATTGCTGCCATGAAACAGCTACTAATAGGCCCCTGGTAGGAAACTATGGAATCTGCTGGTACTTCATAGATAAATCGGATTATGAAGGATTATGGGATCTAATACATACAAAAGTTCAAATATGGAGGTAATTGAATACACCGGGATTAAACATGTTATTCCCTTCTTCCTTTATGTTGCAAATCCTGGCACCTTCATTGATCGCTATTGAATAGGTGTGTGCTATTAAAGGTATATATCCAACTACCTCCTGTCCACTACACCAATAATGAAAGCTGAAATGGGGGAAAACAAGCTGATCATCCAGTCTTCTGTTAATTATACATGGCATGTCTCTTTTTAAACATTTAATTAACTTCACAAAAAACCCTCTAAAATAGTGACCTTATGTTCCTTTTCGGACAGTCAGAGGAAAGATAACAACTAAGAATGTTATTGAAAAGTATATCTTAGAGCTCTACAATATAAATCTAATGTATATCACACACATATATATGTTATTCAGATTACGAAAGGTGGCCTGGTTCTTAGTTTTGGGGTTAGTTTCACAGACCAACATCTAAAAGAAAAGTCAGAAACTTGTTAAAACACAAATCTACCCGTTAAAATCCCCAGGCGGATATACCCAAATATAGAAATAATGTATGAGGGTTTTACCAATTCAGTGTGATAAGCACCTCTGAAAACAAAATAATTTTAAGCAAAAAAAGTATTTTAATTCCGTGACATGTCTACAATGTCCAGTATGTCAAACTGTCTCGCTCTATGATGAAGGTATGAGCTTAGATTTTTTTTTTTTTTTTTTTTAATAAAATGACTGACTTGGTATGTAGAGGAAAAACAACTTGCTCTGATGACCTTTCATTGTTGTTACCTTAGGGCATGTTGGGTTATGCTACATAGCTTAAGTTCCTATACTACAACTCCCATAACCTTGCATTTTTTTTTAAATTGAGTACATTTATCACATTCTACACGGGGTATAGCTGTTCTAGAAGGTTTCTGTTCTTATGTACATTTAAAGAGACTGATTCCTGAAACAGATACCAGCGAGAAGCATAGCTTACAGGGTCAGTCTGGTCGGAAGTCGCATGCCTTTTCCTCAGGGAAGAGAACCGCTGCTGGCTCCTGACTGAAAACCTCCGGAAGGATTCCCGACTGCGGGAGGCGAAGTGTCGGAACGATGATGTCCTTTTGAAGGGGTTCCTACTTCCCCCATCGATGCTAGTCCGCTCGTGGGCGACAGCAGTTGACATCACACTGAGGGCTTCCTGTAGGGACCTTCGCATGGTGCCCATCCATTGATTCATGTGAGTGTGTGCCACCGTCAGCTTATCTCCAAGATACTCCATAATCCCAATGTTCCCGCAGAAATAAAAATCACAACCACTTCCCCGGTGTTTTCCAGAAAGTCAGTCCGTTACTGGTTTTTGTCTCATTGAAAGTGCAGCGTTACAAAGTATACAAATGAAAGTGGTATGTTTAAAAGCTACAGTGTAAAAAGTACTACAAGGTCTCTGGACCCCTATGACCTTATGTAGCCTCCTTGAGCTGCCAGCGATGGCCAAGAACTTGCCCAAATTGAAAGTTACTTAAAATTACTCATCTCACGCCTTTAGTCGCTGTCCTGTCTTTAAAATGTTAAACAGCCTTGTGGCTCTGTGCCTTCCTTGAAGACGTTAACATGAAATTTCCGGTAAGCAGAGTAATGCCGGGTTAACGTAGAGTATGGAAACGTCAAGGATCTGAAGAGGTTAAAGGTAGACTTAGCTGAAAATGATATATCTCCTGGCTCAATCCACTGGCGCTGAATAGAATCGCTTGAATTGCTGTGGAAATCCAAGGCTGGGCTGCTTGGTTGGAAGCCTGAAGGGGACTGCTCCTCTCGGCTCTCGTCAAGACTGTGCTTGCAGCGTCTATCTCTTTCCATTTGCCGAGAGGTTTTTCTGAATGACATCAGGTCTTTGCTTCGCAAAGGGGCTGCATTACTAAGGAATGCTGCAGGGACAGATAAACCTACAGGCTAGAAGCCAAGATAAAAAAAAACCCATACAGAACACACTTCCTCCACGCCTATTGCAAAGTCCCCCGGTTCCCGATCTTCCCTCTTATGCTTCCCATTTGCTAGGAAGCGTGGATAGAGCCATCCAGCAGCCAGGATAGAAATCCTCACAAATAAGAGCAGCGGAGGGAGGAATGAAGTGCGCCGGTGCCTACGATATGTCTGGTTCTCGTTTCATGTCTTTCTTACTCTCTCTGTAATCCACAGAAATCAACAACGAGCTAGGTGAGGCAGCCGCAGAGGTCTGCCAAAGAGAAAAACGATTAGGGCTGGGCTTTTCTTTTTTTTTCTCCTGCTACCGGCAGTCATTGTCATAGCAACCAGGGGACAGCATCTGCCTGGGAAAGCTGGGGTTGTGAGATCTATTAGAATGATTTGTGGGTGGCTCAGATCACATGGGACTGGGGCATTTTATACCCTGTAGCCCTCCGAGAAACGAAATGTATTTCGATTGCGATACTACAAGGTGATGCCCAGAAACAGTGTTTCATTTGTACCGCAACAATGCCCGGCATCAATATTAACCACGGAGTGTCCAGACAGAGCGCCACAGATAAGCTATCAACCTCGCCCATCTGGAACACACACGGTCAAACTCACCCAGCCCTCTTTCCAACTTTGTGTAAATACATACACGCACATAATATATTATGTATAAGTGTGTGTGTGTATATAGATATACTTACACAAAGTTGAAGAGAGGGCTGGGTGAGTTTGATCGTGTGTGTATAATATTTATACATACATACATACATATATATATTATACACACAAAACTAACCCAGTCCTTTCTCCAACTTGTGTAAATATATTTATATACATACATTCACTAAAACTACAGTCTAGCTTATAACTTAGACTCTGCAGAGGTATTGGAGTTCATTAAGGCAGGAGTACTTAAATACAAAAGTATCATGCTAAACATGTAGATTAAGAAGTTGCATTGCTTAGAATCCATAGTCGTATCTGATTTTTTATAAGTAGTTTAACTATTAAATAGATTTGTAAACAGAACATTCATTAAGTTCCAAGGTGGATGATCCTATAGTTAATGATCTAAAAAGTATAATAAAAACCATTGTATGATCATTTACGTTAAACCTATTAAAAGCATTTCAACTGAATAGCAGAATATGTCTAGTTTCAAATCCCCACTTTAAAGGGGTGACACCATGCCTTTGACATTTTTCAAATCACTGAGAGGGTAGTAGTTAAGTGAAACAGCCACACAGCAGATGTGGTAGAGGTTAAAGAGCTTATACAAACGACAAAATGGGGAACAAATCAGGGCAAGGAGGTAGGGAACACTATTGTACATTCTAAGCACGAAATACCAGCACATTTAATTGGTAACAAGTTACTTGTGACTGTCTACCCTTTCAATTGAATGGTTATGAAGCAATCTTCTTTCCGTTTACACACATTGATCACGTTCAGAATTATATATAGGAAGGAAAATATTGGTAATAGTGGCGCTGCTACCTACATTACAAGGTAAATGCAAGATCAGCCAAGATAAATCTCGCAGGTTTAGCCCATTGCTGCAGAATATCACATTGCTGGGTGTAAAGTGGAAAAGTAGCGACTAAAATACAGATAACAGGCTGTCATAGCTTGATTCATGGGATTGCAATTGTACTAGCAGGGTGTCCCAGGGGTCAATATGGGAGGGGGGGGTTAATCTTACTTGATGTATTCATTAGGTACATCACTAGTGTTCAATGGACGGTATGCAGAAGGATAAGGAAATCTATAACAGGACCGACATAGCTGGGGGTGGGGTATGAGGGGAAAATGGAGGGGTATTATGTAAACCGCTGATCAAAATAAATAAATGTACGCGCAAACCGAACCATTAGGCATAATCAGTGAACGGAACATCTCAGTTAGCGCGGCCCGTTGGATGACCGGCTTTCTACCCGGTAGTCCATACTTTGTCATGGAAAAGCCCAACACTGAAATTCTTCGCATAGACAGAATTCCCTTGGACCTTTTTGATGGATACCAAAAGCAGTGGCTTATGTTACACTGCGAGAGACAGGAAATCAGTATTGTATCTTGGTATAGGAACAAGAATAGCTTTTCCTTCCTAGTTCTGCTCTAGTTGTAAATACACTTATTGTCGTCAACCCCTTCTCCACCTTGTTGTGCGCCCTCACTTACAGCTCCGACCCGTGACTCCGCCATTAGCATGAGATAATGAATGTGTGAGCAGGAAGCTTATATCTCACATTGTATTCTTTACAACTATGTTGGAAAGAAATTTGGAAGAAACTGGTTCAAATTATTAATTAAAAAAAATGTAGGAACCATATGGCACATATAAAAAAAAAAAGTTTACCAAACTTCCCAAAATCCCAAGTACATGAAATATTCTGGAACACTGTGGAAAAGGGAATGAATATACATTATTAAAATGATGAGAAAATGGGCATAAAATCCTTAAAATGGGACAGTGATGACCTTCAGGCAATATCTGTATTCTACGGTATACCGAGCAGTACTATTGCTAAGCATTTCTAAGAAAACGAGCAGTGATTCTGGGCGCTAGGTTCTTTATGGAGACAAGTGGGTTAATGAATGAAATAATAAGAGAGAGAGCTATTCTGGTGTGCCAGCGTGTACTGTACCAATCCACCCCCTCGCTCCGTACAAGGTGTTTGCGCGTTCACATCCTGCTCTAAGAAGCTCAGTTCTGATCGTGAGGACTCCCACACATTTCATTGTCTAGATCGAACAGAACTCGACTTGGGCCAATTTCACTGCAACGCCAACAACGACAAACGTAGTCTATGTGTATGTCCTGGAGAAAGCAGGTCACGTACCCACAAAGCATAGCAGCCCTCCGAAATCCCTGTTAAAGGTTAACTGTGGCACATCCCTTAGACAAAATGTGAAAGTTTGGTCTAAACGTCACATCATCCTAGTTTGGTTTCAATGGTGTATTTTTTCTTCTTTGAATCAGAATAATTGATTCCTTCTGAAAAACCTAGAAAACACCCAGGCAGTCATAACTTCTGTTAATATCTACTATGTATAAAGTGGACATATAGGCAAACCTTATTTGACCTTGTTGACCTTATTTGCATGCGCCTACCCAGAATCCCTTGTGGTTGTGGCAGCACCATGAGATTTCTGAGGGAAAAACAAGCCTTCCGGCTTGTCTGGTGTCTGTAGATGAGTGTTTAATATTGCTTCTATCTACTATGTACAAATTAAGCTGGAGCACACGTAGCACAAGGACAACTAAAGATACACAATTCCCGGCGTAATCTTATTTTTATCACGTTACGTTGTACAGGGCCAGGAATAGTGTCACGTATCTTCTGCTAATGGACGCGGCAATGATAAGGCCCAAACAGCACAGCTGACAGTACAAGGACTAGATAGAGATAGAGCTCAATGTGTATGTGTGTTTTTCATTTGATTCAATACTTAATACAGGACTGTGCAAAAAAAAAAAAAAGTACAGAATATCAACATAAATATGTAAACATGCACCATCCAGAGGTATACAACAGGAAGGGTTGTTTCCTGCTATAGTAATAATGGACTGGACTAACACTAACCTTTCCTAAATAATAATTAAAAAAACTCCTCGTGCGGCAGTGTGGGGTTAATGGTGCTGTTCCACCAATTCTGCTGAATTTAAATACTTTTGCAGCAGTATAAGGAAATATCATGCCTGGTATTGTTAAATGCCCAAACCCTCAGAAGTAATTCTTCAACCGTCAAAAGCAGGCACGGATGGGTTATCATAGAAAAGAAAAAAAAAACCGTGTTTAAGTGATTAAACCTTCAGAGAAAACAAAATGACAGATCTGCTAAGGTTTATTTGCTTAACATACCAGAGTACAATTAACGTTTTGTCTATGTGGAACAGAATCATTACGACTCCATTAAAAATGGCAATTATACAGTAAGGTAACACTGCATATGATGGCTAAAGGGTACCTTTAATGCGTATGCATTTACTTCTCACTTTTCCCGAATCCCGTAGGCAAGGATCGTATATGATATGGTACAAGTGTATATTATCTATATGTAAAACATAGGATACTTGTAATCCTATAATTAAAAAGAATCACTACCTGACATGGATCATTGTGTTTCCTTCAGCATTTCCACTTCATAAAAGGTACCTTTATTCACAGCCCCTTAAACGTATATAACTGTGTTTAATGGACTGTGAAACCTCGGTGAGAACAGGAACACTGAGATGGTCGAGTCCCATAAAGGGACCTGCCAGGACTTGTTCAAACATTCCGCTTGTACATGCTAACTGCACACAGGCAAGGCGTTCCCTCGTCACAGGGCAGATTCTTCAGCTCTGACGCTCTGTTTAATTACTCCCCATGGCAGCAAATATTAAACATGCATCAGGGCAGTGACCTCCCTTCACTCTGAAGCGCCTGATGTGCAAGAGCAACTGGGGGCCGTGAACACTACTAAACGAAGCCACATCACAGCGAAATCACGACTACGTATCCACAACACCCAGGACAGGCTGGCTCTCCATAAACAGCAAAGCTCCACAGTGCCGCAGAAACACAGAATCTGATTGCAGATAAGAACCATTCGGCCGTCTAGTCTGCCCATTTATCCCGATGCAAAGTCTCACACCTTTATCAGTCCTTGGTCTTGTCTTAGATTCAGGGCTGGATGCCCTAAAGGGGATACCAAGTCCTGCAATAAAAACACCTTCAACCCAGCCCCCTATATTATATCTCAAGCACAACACAGGAGTCTTTATGCTCATTTGTTAATCCGGTTCTATGGTTAGCAATCCAGATTATAATCAATAAACACAGTAAAAGCCACACGGTCCTGTAGGAAAAGCATATGCAATCAGAAATCTGCCGTTCTTAATAAACTGATCATCTGATGCAGCCCCAGAGAACTACCTAAATACTTTTCGCATGCCGTAATTCACTCTCCATTTTTTTGCTGGGTAATTATTTACATGATATTATGTTTCACTTAAATACAAATGTAAGCGTAAACATACTTTAGGGAATTTTTTATATATATATAAAATATGAGCATTTTTGTTAAACGTAACATTTCCCTTTTGACTCGTTCTTAATGAAATAAATAATAACAAACCACAGAGCTTAACATATCATCATTATCATGCTGGGACGGTGGGACTAGTTGTTCGTAGCGATAAGGTTAACATTCAATAAGCGGAAAGGGGTGTAGAAGAGGCAAGAACAAGAGCCTCACAAGACGGTAGCAGCAGCCAATCAAAGATATGCTGCCTGAACATATTCAACAAGAATGCATGCAATTGGCTTCCCTGAGCATTCCACGCAGCATGTGCAGCGGTGTACTTGAGTATGCTGCATATTAAAAGATGTTGTGATTGACTAGAATAGGATCACAATTGCAGCAGGTTTTAGAAATCTAATCTGTAAAGTTTAAGTTACAAATTAAAATAAAAGCAGTCTCAAATATAGTATTAAAATTCCAGTATTTTTGCAGAGTAAAAAAAATGTCTATGCTTTTTTGTTGCAAACTAATCACTATTATACCTTTATTAAAATGTAAAAATGCATATTCTTTGAGGTCCTTCTCTAATGATCTGCTTTACCTTTCCATGTTAACTTTGCATTAAAGAAATACAATCTGAAACAGAGTTGCAAGAATAAATAGACATGTGCCAGCCACTTGTTTAAAAGCCACATTGATTAATTATGACCTTAATTTTCAACAGAATGGTAAATTAGTTAAGTCTGCCTTTATCAGGTTAACCCTTCTGTTGCAAACATGCAAAAGTATATAGTAACTTGTTTCTGTAAGCCCTAACTTTTACGAGTACGCGGTACTTGTTATGTGCTCTGTACACATTGTACAGCGCTGCAGAATATGATGGTGCTATATAAATCAAATACCAAAGCTCGGACACTCATATACTTCAGCATTCATAATAAAAATAAGTCAACTTGGTATTTGACCATTAAGAATGTAACATACAGGATGCTAAAGCTTCATATGCTTTTTCATTATATCAATTCAAAAGGTGAATGTTGTATGCTGTTTCAAAAATTTCATTTTACATTAAAACATTGATGGATAAACGGTCTTATCTAGCATGTGATATAAAAAAACCAAACATAAATAAATAAAAAGCCTGGCAGATTTGTCATTGAATTCTTTCCCCTGAAGTTAATTGAAAATGTTTAACATGTTTAGTGGCAATTAAGTGTCACCCACCAAAAGTTATGAATGTGGCAAAATGTTAGCTGATTAAAGAGTTATTTGTGAGACATGTAATTGTACTAGGAATAATGTTTCTAATGCTGTGTTTAGTTATAAAAAGGTTAATTTTGGCACTGCAGGTGGTACAGCAGCTTTAAAATTACGTTAAATGCCATAGAAAAGCAAAGTCCAAAGTGCTAAGGGGTAAAAAAAAAAAAAAAAAAAAAAAAAAAGTTACATATAAGAACAGTTGCTCCTTCCTAAACCAGCAGGAACAACTCAATGGCAAGTACCAAAGCCCAAAACCAGTCAACCTGAACTAGTCTTATCCGAGTTCTTTGTAACCAGACCCCTGCCTTAGGTCAAATTTTTATGGTTGACAATCCCTCTTCTTTGTAACCATTCCTTTATCTGTGACAACAAGAATGCAGGTACTACACAACACTGCGGCATTCATTGTAACATGGTTAGCGGTCACATAACACTCCAGTACATGCGAAACAGGATTCATAGTAATTCTGAACCGGCCATTTCTCACCCTTACCCTTTGGCAGGGAGTCTTTGTGGTAACCTCCAAGATTGTATATGGGTCACAGCTGTGTACAGTGCATACGCAGCTATAGGCAGACAAGATCAACAGAGCAGTAGTTTTGGGTGAAAATACCTATAAAACATTTGAAGTGTAATATTTACCGGTCCAGCTCAGGATGGGAGCAGTATATATACATATAAAGGAAGCGTTGCCAGCTCTCTGGGACTATGCAATTCCAACCTTGTCCTGTGCTCGAAGCTATAAAGTAGCAGGTGTATGCAGGCTAGAATACAGGGCATTTATTGTGTTCCCCATTCAGAATGTTTAATGTGGATAGGAAACAGAGCACAGTCCTTTTTCAGCATCCTAATATCGTCATAAGGATATACAGTACAAAATGGAGGTGTGTATTATATACTATTTATACATAATACATTTATACATAATAACGTAATGTGGTCACTGTGGTGTGTTATTTAAATTAACAGAAACATGGGGAAGCATATGAAGGAAGTTATGTTATTCCATTTCCTGTGATGTCATTAGAAGCATGATGTAAGTGAGAACTGCTGTTAAGTCAAACAGACGTAAGACCAGGCTGCCGGTACAACAGACTAAAAAGAAGAACCTTTTCTTGGTGGCCAGGGGAGGTTCACAATTATGGTATTATAATGGTATTACTGCCATTGCTTTTGGAATTGATATATCTGCCACGCCAATACAAATGACATGCTACAATCCTCAGAATTTGTCATTAATGCAGCGCTCTCTGGTGGCGATGTCCGGTATTATAAATTATGCATCAATTCCTGCTAAATAAACATTTTATTGAATTCTTTTTTGAACAAACGCTAAACATGTAGTAATCTGCCTGTTTAAAAAATAAATAAATAAAAAAGGAACTGCATTTGTCCACATTATAAAAAGTGGAAAAACTAGAAGAATTAGCATGATGTGTGCAGACAGCCCCACTCTGAATTCAGGGCTAAACAGGATACTTAAGCTGCGTCCTCCGGAATGCAGCCGCCCCACCCTGGGTTAGTGAAAAGACCCTTATCAGGACCTACACAGCGAGGTCCACCCATTTAATCTCTCAGGCCACTCTTGTTTTCCAGGAATTGCAATAAGGGTATCCCTTGTAAATATGTTTCTTTTTTCCAGTTGACCTTGCCAATTTCACACAAATTTGAGCTTGTGTGTTTATAATTGCACAACTGGAACCAGTTAGGTCACCTATGAAATACTTTAAAATATAAGGCTGCTAGCCAAAAAGTCCACGATACACAAAAGAACAAAAAAAAATAATACAGGATCACTAACACAACACAGAAGAAAAAATATATTGCGATGAAGATATGGGCGACAACAGCTAAATTAATGTTGAAAGTTTTTTGGGTGAATAATGCTCCATGCTCCAGTTAAAGTTACATCACTGATCTCCCCAACCAGCCCATTAAAAACCCCTAAACACGGGTTATACCCTGTAGAAATGTATATCCATCAATGATCACTTTTTGGCCTGGTATGTATTTATTAACCAAACTCTATTGTTATGTGGTTTTGAAAGCTAACCCATTTTATCGGACTTTCCATTTACGATCTATGAAAGCAGGCAACACAAGCACACCAATTGTATATATATATATATTGGCATGGCATGTGGAAAAAATTATTCTTCTAAAATTAGATCACATTTTTGCATTTTGCTTTATGTCTTCATCTAAGGGTATCACTATGTTTTATCTATATAGTGGCAACAGATCGTTTGAATGAAGGCTTGCTAGATCTTACAATCTAATGGAAACATGATACAGCTAAGGACTAGTAATGGGATAGGCTGTGTTTTCAGGGAATGCGGGTGGGAAGACAGACTGATGGGTGCAGGACTACGAACGTCTTGTAGGTGGGAATGGGATGATGTCATGAGCAGTGAGCCAAGATAGATATTTGGGACTCTTATTTTTGGTCACTGTAGAATGAGCCCAAGGTGCAGTTTTAGCTCTCTGCTCACATAGCCACGAAGTCTGCATTATTGTCTGTGGACAGAACCCCACTTTAATCCTGTGAGTCACTTATTGCGTATTTAAAGTGTTTGGATCTCTGGCCAGATGGACACCGATTAATATAGTGTGACTGGCCAACATTAGTGTGTCCGTTGAGAAATGTTGACAAATATAGATTTGTGAATCACACCTCTGGATCTGCCTGTCCTTGGCATTAGAAATCTATCAACAACAAAAAAACAACCTAGTGGTGCCTTGCTAAAGATATAGCGCCCAATGTGGCTGCAAACAGATGGCAAAGGTGACATTTATACACAAGAAATAATCTTGTTTTTCAACAGCACAGCCCACAACCAGAGTATTACTTGTTTTCTGTTGCCAGGTACTCTACGATTATAAGATTAGAAAAGACGCTTTTACTATAGAAGGACTGCACAACAGCTGCCTGCCAAGACTCTGCTAATGTCATAAAGAGAGTCAGAAAATCCAAGCATATTCCCACAATTCTATTTTATTATTAACGTTTGTTTCTGCAAGAAAGAAAATATATATTATTATATAAAAGATAGTATTCCTCCAACAATAAAATTGCCGCTTCAACCATGAAACCCACAAAAGATTCTTCAAGCTCCAAAACTTTCAAAGTTTTCAATAAAAATATATAACAAAAAGTTCCTTGAACTAGGGCTCCAAATATATATATATATAAATAAAAGTGCAGTGAGCAAAAGTATAAAATAGAGTTACTACTAAAGATATGTGAACGCGAGTCAATAATCTAGGTCCCCATCTAATAAAAGCACAGGGATTGCCAACAAAAACAAACTTACCCAACAGTACTGTAAACCTTTCAAAAAGCGCGGCAGGTAGTAATACTCCATGTTCTCAGCAGACTAAACGGCAGCAGGTCATGGTTTGGGCGTCATGAAGGCGATCGGCTGCACAGCACAGGCTGCCGAGCTACATCTATAATTTACAGGTTCTCCTGCACAGAACAGGACACTTCCTCTTTCACCAAACTGGTTACACGCTGGGGATCAGACTGTCATATGAGTGGCCTCAGGTCATTTATTAGACTGTTAGCGATGAGACAAGCCGGATATCCTGCACACAGTATTTATTCATGATATGATGGGGAAAATGAATAAAAAAATTCACATGATCTAAGGAAATATATTTTTTTATCAGTATAACATAAGAAAAAACTCTGACACTGCAACACAGGTTAACCATTCAGTGTTTTGTGACCATTATCTGTTTTTAATGTGATGTATTCTAGAAAAAGCATGTTTATTTATTTTTTATAAATGTTTTTTAAACAAATTCTGATAATGTTAATATTATTTATTATAAACCCATTGAAAACAATGCATTTTGAGCCTGTACATGTACGGGCTTTGTCATTAAGGGGTTAAAGATATAAAGGCCAGCTGTTTGGTAGTGTGTAGCATTGCATTATACTGCAAATGGTTGGGATTATATATAGTTGCAGTGACAGTTCAACTATTATATAGTGTTTAATTAAATAATAAATATAGAACAGTTCCGCTACATACACATACATATGGACAAAAAGTATTAGGACATGTGACCGCTAGACCAAACAGGGAGTTTTATGAAATTGCATTCTAAATACAGAGACATTAATATGTAGTTGGCCCCCCCTTTGCAGCTTAACTCTTCTGGGACGGCTTTCCACAAGATTTTGGAGTGTTTCTGTGGGAATTTTTGCCCATTCATCCAGTAGAGCATTTATGAGGTCAGGCACTGGTGTTGGACAAGAAGGCCTGACTCGCAATCTCCGTTCCAGTTCATCCCAAAGGTGGTCAATGGGGTTGAGGTTAGATATCTGTGGGGGCCAATCAAGTTCTCCTACACCAAACTCATCCAACCATGTCTTTATGGACCTTGCTTTGAGCCTTGACCAATATAAATCTAACATTGTCCCCTGCCATCACATTGAGGTTGTCGGTATACAAGATTTTAAATCCATGTCATATTCAAAAGGTACTGCTTCACCTCAGAAAAACATTTTTTGATAAATATAGCTTTACAAACAGGTCCACATTTCCAAGGCTCTACTGTACCACCAAACCACTGTCACAAGCCATCTTGACCAAATGGAGGTGGCTTGGGACAGTAAACCTTCCCAGGAGTGCCCACCCTCAAAAATAAATCAAGCCTGTGTCCTGCTCCCAGCATTCAAAAGGTTAATGAGAGTCCAGCCAAGTGGTCCTAAACACACACAATACACTCCATAAGGAGCACAGGACGGATCCCATCCGCTGCCAATATTACATACAGTTTACATTCTCCTGCACAAAGCTAAACCGAAAGGAAAATACACACAAAATGAAGAAAAAAAGCAACAGACTCTTTGCAAACTCTACCTGAACGATACATACAGTGTATATACAAATAACACAAGTCGATATAGGGTGTTTAGGAAACCTGCATTATTTCTTTTAAGAGGAAGTATTTTAAACCGCGTCACCTCCTTCCTCAGCTTGGTTTTTAGTATAATGCATTTCTAGTCTCCTTATCTGTACAGCTGCGTGGGCTGTTGCTTAAAGAAATAAACAAAACTCGTTACAAATATGTCTGATACCTTTACTGGCCACTATCCAAGGCACGAAAACTATGCCCAGTAAAGTGAGATCGTAATCAAAACCTGAAAAAGATGAATACACTATGTGAACAAAAGTATGTGGACACCTGAGCATCATACCTATATGAGCTTGTTGGACATCCCATTCCAGAACCATTGGCATTAATATGGAGCCCCCCACTGCAGCTACAGCAGCCTCCACTATTTTGGGAAGGCCTTCTGCAAGAGTTTGTATTGTGTCTGTGGGAATTTGTGCCCGTTCAGCCAAAAGAGGATTTCTGAGGTCAGGCACGGACTTGGATGAGAAGGCCCGTCTCACAATCAGCATTCCTATTCATCCTAGAGGTGTTCAGTGGGGTTAAGGTCAGGGCTCTATGAGGCTCCCACTGCACACAGCAAGACTGGACTTGATATTTACAGTACAGCAGTAGAACGACACTGTCCATTTGCATTGGTATGGTGCAGGCAAATGATAGCTCTTTAGACTAAGAGGATGAAGAGAAGTAGACTGAATCATGCAGGAGATTTTCATATTATGCAAATGCTCTGTTTCTGCAAAATCAAACTGTGGATCTCAGATATTCATCAAATTTGCTCATCAAGTATGTTCTCTTGGCAACCATGCACCAGGACCAAGGAACACACTGTTCTCATACGAGTAACTGTTAATTAACTTCTCTTTCTTTTTACACTGAGAAGTGAGAAGAAACACTCTTGCACTGAAGGTAAGGGGAAGGAAAGATCATGCGGAGATCAATTTTTTTTCCTCAGGTTTTATAAAAGAAAAACAAAATAGAATCAAAAAATGAATCTCACATCAACATACTGATTTGTTTGAAAACGCAAGGAAGATTTAACAGAACGCCGTGTTTTTTATTTACAGTATGGCTGTTAAAACCTATGTAGACTACTAGACTTCACAAGTAGCACAGCATCATCATTAGTGCTCTGAAGTTCTTATCCAACCATCATATAAACACCGTGGTGGGGTTCCAGTAGAGAATACAATAGGGATATCACTGCAGTACGGGGCAATGTGTGGGGTGAACATTCAGGGAAGGCCAACAGGTGTCACAAAGTACAGTTGGCATAAACCTCAGACAAAGGAGTTGTAGTTCACCTTCAGTAGTAGATTGTAGGTTGTGCGTGTGATCTGCTAAACACAACAGGCATTTGTGTACAGGTGGTGTAAATACCGGGAAAGCTTATGGATAAATGCTGCGTTAAGACAATATTACCGCCTTTTTTCTTCTTCTAAAGTCCTATGTGTTGGAAACGAAACATATCATTGAGCACTACAGGTGTTTCCAGGTGCCACTTTTCATCCATATGGGTGGATGCATTATTGTCTTAATCTCTCAGGCACTTTCACAAAAGGAAGCTGTCATATGACACAGCGGGATGTAGAGGCTGCAATGGAAAATACGTGCTCTGCCTCCCAAACTACAGTGCGCTCCGAAAACACATATAATTATCCCGTACCTGCAAGACTTTGATAGTATTGGAAAAGGAGATCTGGGAACTGGTTTCGATGGAATTTGCTATATAAACGACTGAATCCAGTGTGAAGCGCTACATTACAATTTCCACAACTTAAAGGATAAAACGAAGGTAGTGAGTGATAATAGGAAAAAAGTTACTGTTGAGGTTTTTTCATTATTATTTTGTTCACACTCAAAATAAAGGATCTATTCTTACTGAATATTTAGGAGTGCCATTAAATTCAACAAATAAGGATCCCTTGATAGGCTTTAAGCTTAGGATGGTTCTTTAATGCCACCTTGTGGCAGCTTCTCATAAATCACCCGTGCCTTTGATTCAGTTAAACAAATGTATCAATAATTAGTTGTAGTGTTAAAGGCACTGTTCCACCTATTCTGCTGATTTTATCACTTTTGTAACTAAATGAAGCAAGGAAAAAAAATATTTTTTTATGCCGTTGTAGGCCCAAACCCGACCCAGAAATAATGCTTACTTCATATAAAATTTGGCCTTATTAGTAATATATAACAAAAAATAGAAGGCACTGAAAAGTTGTTGCCAAAAAAACTGAAAGCTTCAATCGTAGCACTGTCTTGCCTGTGATTGGCTGCTTTAAACTTCAATACCTTTTACAGTCCTTGATCTTATACATATTCATTTATTAAAAGCACCCATAACCTCTATCGTGATCTGCAATGGGCAAAACATTACACTTATACAAGTAATAAGATTTGACATGGCTGGAAAAAGTAAGGAGGAATATAAAGTTATAATTGGTCCAACCATCCTAAGCCTGTTTAAAGTCTTAAAGACCTTTATGGTTGTACAGACTTGGGAATGCAAGTTAAAGCTATATTAAAGAGCTATATCATATAGAATACTAGATAATAAGATATTTGAGGTATGAACCGTTTTACTTGAGGGAACCAAGCAACCCTGAGCGAGTATGAATAAATACGGGCATTGATGAATATATACCAACCTTACTTAAAGCCTGACCCAGACTTTTATTTATGCTCATTGCAAAAGGTACAGGAATTAGCCTTTGTTTGAAAATGAGGAAAATCTGAGTATGTCAAATCAATACAGGGAATTAAAACATAGAACATCTGCATATGACGTTTTTCCTAGTTTTATTTTATTTATTTTTTACTTATACCCTTGTTTTGAATTCAAATTTCTGAGCAATATTATTATTGCACCAACTTTCCAACATAATTTATGCGGAGGCATGCCTAAAGGTGTCATTGTATTTAAAAATTCCTCCGGGAAATTAGCTTTTTCCTGCTCATCATCAGTCAAGATGGTCTCAATGTAAACAGCAGCGTCGCCTCCTAGTCTATTAAGAACATCTTTGTTTATCTTTAGCGAATCTTGTTTTTTAGGCAAGGTATTGCATGGTCCAAGAACAGCAGCGGGCATCTTCAGGCGTAAAGAAGGTGCCAAATATTTCCCCTAACCGACATCCATTTTAAATGGGGGGAAAAGGATGTGCTTTTTAAGTACAAATTGTGGTCTATTTTATACTGAAATGCTGAAAGAAGAACAGAATTCACAAAAACACACTCACAAACACCCAGAGATGACCAATACTATGAGCCACAAGATTGTTCTCCACATGTAGAACCCGTGCTCAAATATTACCAACAGAAATATGCCTTAGTTACATCATTTTAGTAGAAGAATAGACAATTCTGCTGCCAGCTGCCACTTTCCCAGGAGCCTGTGTTAAGTACAAGTATCTAATATTTCCTACCGCCAACCATTAGCTGGCTGCCTTAATGTTATCAGACTGACCTTAACGAAGACCCAAACAAATAAACGTAATTGTTGGCTTGGCTACTTAGCAGTCAGACCTAGTTCTTTTTTTTCTACATTTAACACGCAAGGTAATTAGGTCAATATCGATGCGTGTCAAAGTGCACATGCTTGAGTGCCAGGGAAAATGACGAGTAGCGCGTGGTTGTGTATTTTACTTTCTCATATGAAAGATGCAGCAAACAAACCTTACAATGGTAAGTCAATACATGCATACATATTTGCATCGTTGTGGGTTAGCCTTAATGACAGTAAATAAAGAGCTAGCTAGCCACATCACCTGCCTTACCATTAGTGAAAATAATAAAAGAATATCGAGCATCTAAAATAAACATTGCACAAGGCTAGCTTCACCACAATAAGCGATACGTTGCATTATTAATCTTAGCACAGTCTTCCACTAGATGGCAGTATGACTTTACTATAAAAGAACACAGACCTTATTAACGTTCATAAAGACACATTTTACCCTAAAGCCACTCATAACATGTTGATTGGACCTATAACTGTGGCATTAAACCTATGAAATACAATTTTAAATTCTTAGTCTTCAAAAATTGTACACAATCAAATCAATGTCTGCAATGGTATATGATAAGCGAGTGCTCCATTTACATTTTTTTAGCGTGTTCTTTTTGTAAACGCATTGGAGGGATCCTGTAGAACCCCCCATATGCATTTGTGCCTTTCCCCACCCGGCAGCACAATATAATTACTGCCAGTCAGCTCCAGCACTGGGTCCTTAAGCTTTGCCACCTGTGCCCATATGCAGATTTCAATGGTGCAAAAGTCTGGACCACAGAGACCTTCTGCTGCAACTATTCCTAATGGTATTTTTATTTTCAGGACTAATTAATGCCTATTAAAGTACCTACAAAGTACTGTATTGTCCCATTCATTGCTCCGCAGATGGTCTGGGGCTCAGCAGCATCCCTATAAGATCAAGTGATTGGCAGTTTTATTGGTTGCCAAAGATGATCAATATAGTCCACTATGACAAAAGAGGAATGGACTGTGGGTAATCTGAAGTTCTGGATGTGCTCCAAGAAGAGGCTATAAAAAGCCTGAGGTTTTGAGATGTACGCATTACTGAAATCATGTCGGGAAGGGGGGGAAAAAAGCCATGTCCATAAATGCTGCAAACACATAACAGACATGTCAGCTTGCATCGAAAACCTGGCGTGTATATCAGACCTACTTAGTGCAATCTAATGGTTTTATGTAGCACATAAACAAGGACAACGGCAAATGCACAAAATCCATGAATAAATTCCAGGACCGGCAATAAAGCCCATATCCACGCTGCTGCAGGAGTTTTATCTGTTTCTATGGCGGATTCATAGCTCTTCCTTGGGACACATAAATACACTGATTTGTTAAAGACATTCATTTCTTAGTAATAAATCTACTGTGCTGAAAACCAATAGCCATCATATTGCTCACCTACCATTAGCAGTGACCTTGTAGTCAAGGTCTTGTCAGCAATAAACATTATGGCCTATGGACTCAACCCAGTAATAAACATCAGCATATCTGGAAATACTCTGGATTTACCCCGGGATGCAATCTTAATTTCTGGATAGGAGTCCTAACCAGCCTACTTTCATTGGCATCATCTTTTCTAAGAGCCCAAAACATTATTATTGTGCCTCAGATCTACGCAACATAAATTATTTGATTGTACAAAACAATCCGTTTCGGCCTTCCTATGAATGACTTCCGTCATGACATAAATGGCCGATGTAGTCACCTAGAAATACCTGGTAAGGTCACATTCCCAGGCGTGTTAAATTATTATTTTACCAAGTCTTCTGTGACTGTTTGGAATGCTAAATGTTGCAGTTTTATTTCCTATCAAACTGGACGCGGTGCAACCTGCTCACACATGTAAAGAAAGCCCTGGACGCTAGAGTCTGGATCAATCAGTGACCAGTAGAATTCTCCAGGCATGGATTAGATGCATTCGCATATATCAGTATTGTTTAGACCCTTTCAAAACACACATTAGCATCTTCAGTAGCTGTCCTATTTCTTTGCATTTTCTCAGACTACTCCCCATTGCTACGCATATGAATTCCCCTAAAGGATTTCAAAGGCTGGGGGTTCTTTCTTAAACTAATCTGATGGCGCGACCCTCAACAGCTTCCAAAACCAAATACAGAAGTGTTATATAGTTGGTAAAACTGTGTTTAAAGCGACAAAAAAAAAAAATTCTCTTGTAAGAAAACAATTAGGCAAACGGTATTTTAGTATTTAAAGTAAACATTACACAGTTGTTCTCTTAGTTTCTCTTGGTTTTGGACAGTACCGAAACCAAGCGTGTCCATAAGGTGCAGTCCGATCTGATATGGATACAGTCAGCCCCTGTGCTGTCAGACATCCCCAAGTGGGACGGGAGCATTAGCAGGAAAGTCAAGTGGCCATTTTCCTTTTCAACCACTTAAATTGTCTAAACTTGAAAGAATCATTTTATTAAAAGGTAATCACTTACTTTAAAAAAAAAATGTAAAAAGCCCTATCCAAGTGCATTCACAAACCTGTAAAACTGGACTGTTCGCTTTGGTGGTATGTCTCCCAGTGAACAGATTACAGCAATAGAAAGAATCCCTCTAATATCTATGTGCTTCTTCTTATTAACATGTCTATAAAGAGACATCAAGTTTACAATTAAGCAATAACACAATTGTTATCCTCACTGCACGGTTTGACCTGAAAATCAAGTCTCATAGAAGTTAAAGGACCAGGATGTGGTTCTTTATACCTACATAACTTGTAACCAGTGGCTGTAAGAGTTGTCAGATTTCGGGGTATTCCTGGAAGGCCCCATTCGTATTAACGGGGCTTTAACTCGCGACAGCTTACGGACGTCAGAATTGCTAAGCAACTGAAGCTTTTGCTAAACTTAGTGTGAAGCGTTCGAGATGCAGTCACTAAGCCCTTAACGGGTCATATGGTTAGACTCTCCAGACACTGCGGCTTCCCAAGCGCTGTATTCTTGTAAATTAATCAAGCTGTTCTTAGCCCAGGACATTACTGGCAAGAAGACAATTAACACTTCAGAACACGAGAGGAAGGGAAACGACCCTGCACGTTTCAACTAAAGTTTTCTTTGATATTTTTTTTATTGATTTTACTTTTAGTATGTTAGAGGGAGTAGTATCCAGATTTTCAGGGATTCATTGAACGCTTTTGGTTGTATGTACCATCAGTACACTTCCCCCTAGCGCATCGCTTCAGCACTAGACCCAGCAGTATGCGAG